>NC_047121.1:23508399-24708399 GCF_902500255.1 Thalassophryne amazonica
TCTGTATACTTTGTAATTCTCTGTAATATTGTATAATTTGTATTGTCATGTTCTATCTGTCCCTTGGTTCCTGGGACTACAAAGACACACCATTTATTAGGTAATCCTAAAAAGCAAATAGAAAAAACAGGAAAAAAAATGTTGTAAAGGTTACTAAAATTTAATTAAATTTTAGTTAAATCATTTGCTTGTAAAGTGGCTCCATAAGCTCACCTTCACTAACATCCTCTTGCTTGTGTTATGTATGGTTTTGTCTTTTTATTGTGTTTTTAAATTTTGAATTTGATTTTCTCTGTTTTTATTATGCCGTGTGAAGCACCTTGAGGCGATCTAATTTTGAATTGGCGCTATATAAATTAATAAATTTGATTTGATTTGACAAGATGAGGGACCAGAACTGTGAGAGACAGAATTCTTGCTGGTTGTTAGGTGATCAAATGCATATTTCATGCAATAAAATACAAAATAATTATTTAAAAATCATACAGTGTGATTTTATGATTATTATTTTTTTTTAGATTCTGTCTCTCACAGTTGAAGTGTACCTACAATAAAAATGACAGAACTTTCCAATTTTGTAGGTGGGAAAACTTACAAATTTGACAGTGTATCAAACACTGATTTGCCACATGTATTTTGTTGGTTGTCGTTTGTCTGTTTTGGGGGTTTTAAGGTTTGCTGTGGTCATTGATTTATACTTCGGCTGCTTCATCAGTTCTGCACCCTTTTGTTTTTCATTCCCATGTGTACTTGTATACACACCAAGGGGAGACCCTGGTGCATATACTATGGCAGTTAAATAGATTCACAACCAGCACACACTAATGATGCATCCATGGTCATTACCAACTTATTCACTAGTGGAAACCAGCCCTATGAGTGAATGTTTCTATTTTGAGAAATAGGATGGCTGCTTTCTTTGACAACTATCTGTCTTCAGTATTGCCTAAAATCAATGAATCAGCTGACCAGAGCATGATGGTCAGTACTGAAGGTGAGCAACAAAAGGAGCAAAGACATCAGCCACCGTTCAGTCCAATCCTGCCTCCTCAAGCTCAAAATGATGACTGTGTAGCAGCTGTGCAGTGGTGTGTGAGTGGGGAAAGTCGAACTGTCAAGTGTGCCCCGTGCTCTCAGAACTTCAGTTTCTGTTTTCATCTTGCACATACTGTTCTGTGCTTTTTAAAACTCATGAGGACGTTGTCATGGTCATCATCATATATCTGTTCTGCACATTTTACAAATGAGATATATTGCCTGTGAATTGTGCTACTGTGCATAAGTCCCAGAAGTGTGCAAAACCATGCTTTGCAAGCAGAATTATTGTCCAAGTTTCTGGGTTTTTTTTTTGTTTTTTTTATGTTACAAAATTATATCCTAACCCAGACACAAATTTGAATCTAAACCCTAATCTTAAATTATTTAAGTCAGAAAAATCTGCAAAGTTACTAGGAATTTGAGGCAAGTTAACAACCTCATTCTGCTTCAAAAATGCATCAAATTGAGATTTGGGAGGGTTTTTGTTTGTTTTGTTTGTTTAGTTTTAAGCTGTCCCATTTTGCAAACTGCATAGAACATAATTGTCAGTAATTCTCAATGGTTGATCACTGGATCTCTGTTGAAACATTACTTCCAAAAAAACTGCATGTGGTTTCTCTCTTTAATGAGGTTCTGTCCATAGGCATGTCTATGTCCCACACTGCTGCTCTAAAAAGATAAGTTTTCAATTTACATTCATGCTGCAAATCATTGAATGCCACGCCCTTAACCGCTCTATACAGTCTGCTGATGCCTTAACTTGCCTTTTTGTTCCTTCCTTTATGAAGAGTGATAGGATGCAAAGTGGACAGAAAAGGAATATTTTGGTATTGATGCCATTGTATATGAATTGTATATACAGTGGCTACATTATATACAATTTGTTCAGTTTTTACTATTACTGGTACCTATGCTATTTGAACATCATAGCAAATAGTGAGAAATGTTGAATTTTACAGGTTCAAGCTGTGTGATTTGCAAATAAGGTGTGTTGATCATCTATATGTATTGATGTTCAGTATCTTTTGGTGTCCATTTTGAAAATTGCATGCCACACCTACTTAATTTTAATGGCGATCTAACCCCAGCTTTCGTTGTTTTGGCACATAGTCTCTGAAAGTTCTTTAATTTTTACACACAACAACACAGAGACGATTGCGGGCGTCATCAAACACACAACACTCCACACTTATGGTGCTGTCAGCATGACACAACCAAACTATTTGAATACATTTGTATATTCAGATAGAGGCATGGCCAGGGAGGAGTTTGGTGTGTGTTCAATGGGATGTACAAACCGAACATGCATGGATTCATGCCTGTGCACACTTTGGTACATCTGAATATATTTGTGCTCATGCCTGATTCAGCGTTTTGGCGTACACCAACTTTTAGTTGACATTCAATGCAAGTCTTTGTTGTTGCACGGCCTCGATTTGCCCTAATTAAATAAATACATTAATGCTGTTTCAACAAAAACCTGAGATTTGAACTAAGGAAAGAGACTGTGTTTCCACCCCCAGTCAAGAAATTCCTGTGCCATCTCGAGGTCTGGAGATAAGCGTGAGACCCCCCCATGGGCCAACACTGTGCTTCACAGCAAAACAGAACTGTAACTCAAAGTTCTTCAAAGGGAGCCCTTGCCTTTTTAATGGTTAAATTTCGCTGACTATGAATTACATGAAATTATCATTTTCTCACGTCAGAATCTGAGCTTCTGCAGGCCAGGAGAACCCAAATTTTATGACTTCATGCCAAGGTATATGTTGATGGTGAAGTATTCTGTTTATCCAATGGATGTGTTTAAGTGACGATTAATAATGTGTATCCATTCGAGTGTCATAGAACAATAGTATAGCAAAATAGTTAATGTGTTTAAATAACTGAATCCTTTCTGTCTGCCTCGCTGACACATGAAGTTTTCTGTGAGATTACACACCCTAAATGGGCAGAGTTTGGTGACGTAAGTCCCCCTTTTAAAGTTAGAACAGAGTTCTGCTCCTTTCTCTTGGCTCTTGCCTCTTTGCCTTTTTACTCTCTTGGAGCACCTGCCTTCCCTCTTCTCTTCTCTTAAATGCTTAAAATTTATTTTTGGGTCAACAAGGCCCCATGCTAAGCTAAGCTAAGCTAAAGCTACCACTTGGCTCCATTCAATCACTGCTAGTATCTGATAATTTAACAAAGTAGTAGCCTGATGCTTTTAAGGTGCGTCAAGTCTTTCAAAGTTTTAAGAGAACGTCAGAGCTGAACTTTTCAAAATAGTAGCAAATTTACAGAAAAGCAACTCTCCTTTTCTCTCGGCTATTTTTCAAAGCTTTTAAAGTTTTATCTTTTTTTTTTCCATATTCACAAAGACTTTTAATCTGGCTCCCACAAACTTTTGAAAGCTACCAGAAACCATTTTCAACAAATGCCTTCCACCTCTGGGGTCCAAGCAGCTGACAACAGAGCTGATTTCAAACCTGACTGCAAGCAGTCATCCAGTCAGTAAAACCAGCTGACACGAGCCTTTGGGATCACCCGGGGAGATCACTGAGTTAACCCCTGATCCAAGTGAGCTCATGCTGCAAAGAGTATCAACATTATCAATGGACGGAGAACCATCTCCTCAATGGCCCAGCTAAGTGACACAGTTAAAGGTTCCAGAAAAAGGGTTTTGTTTTCAATGGATGCAAAGCGGCTTCTTTTTTAAACATATTCATACATTTGTTTAATAATTTTCTTAAAATTAATTGGCTTCAAATTTCATCATTAAATTCTAAACAGATTTATTCACTTAAAGTCTTTAAGCTTTATCTTTCAACGTCTCATGAGTTAGTAAGAATTGTGTCCATAAATGAACTTATTTAATCTCTGTCCATAAAAATGCAAGTAAACTGTTAATTTCTTGTATACTTGTAAATAAATTGTAAATATTTCTGCTGTGGTTTATTTTGTATTCAGAACGAAACCTTTGGTCAATCGTATTGTAGAATTCATACTTTCAGACCCGAGACTGATTAATTAAATTGAGACTGATTAATTCATTTGAGACTGATAAATTATTGAATGTTTAAATTAAAGTACCTATGCTATAAATAGGTGGTGCCCCCAAGGATTAGTTTATCCTAATTAAATACTAATTATTAAACTCTAAAATTATTTATTTTGGTGACCCATTAAATGAGGTCTAGGCCAATTTAATTCAATTTGGAAGTTTAACAATGCTTAATAACATTAAATTGGTGCCCGTGCGAAGTGCCATTTATTTCAAATAATTAATTTAATTTCTTTACATTTATTTTGGTACTCCCATGTGAGCCGATCCAGAATTGACTAATTTTGTTACATCGTTATGGTGCCTCCATGTGAGACCTGAATATTCGCTACAATGTACATGAGGCCCATGGTATTTGGAAAGTGCCATTTGTAATATAAGTTGCTTTATCAGATACTTGAATAGTTCAAAATCTGATCCTCCCTCACTCAGCCCGAGAGGACAGATACAACCCCTGGCAATAATTATGGAATCACCGGCCTCAGAGGATGTTCATTCAGTTGTTTAATTTTGTAGAAAAAAAAGCAAATCACAGACATGACACAAAACTAAAGTCATTTCAAATGACAACTTTATGGCTTTAAGAAACACTATAAGAAATCAGGAAAAAAAATTGTGGCAGTCAGTAACGGTTACTTTATTAGACCAAGCAGAGGGAAAAAATATGAACTCACTCAATTCTGAGGAATAAATTATGGAATCACCCTGTAAATTTTCATCCCCAAAACTAACACCTGCATTAAATCAGATCTGCTCGTTAGTCTGCATCTAAAAAGGAGTGATCACACCTTAGAGAGCTGTTGCACCAAGTGGACTAACATGAATCATAGCTCCAACACGAGAGATGTCAATTGAAACAAAGGAGAGGATTATCAAACTCTTAAAAGAGGGTAAATCATCAAACAATGTTGCAAAATATGTTGGTTGTTCACAGTCAGCTGTGCCTAAACTCAGGACCAAATACAAACAACATGGGAAGGTTGTTAAAGGCAAACATACTGGTAGACCAAGGAACACATCAAAGCATCAAGACAAAAAACTTAAAGCAATATGTCTCAAAAATCAAAAATGCACAACAAAACAAATGAGGAACGAATGGGAGGAAACTGGAGTCAATGTCTGTGACCGAACTGTAAGAAACCACCTAAAGGAAATGGGATTTACATACAGAAAAGCTAAACAAAAGCCATCATTCACACCTAAACAGAAAAAAAACAAGGTTACAATGGGCTAAAGAAAAGCAATTGTGGACTGTGGATGACTGGATGAAAGTCATATTCAGTGATGAATCTCGAATCTGCATTGGGCAAGGTGATGATGCTGGAACTTTTGTTTGGTGCCGTTCCAATGAGATTTATAAAGATGACTGCCTGAAGAGAACATGTAAATTTCCACAGTCATTGATGATATGGGGCTGCATGTCAGGTAAAGGCACTGGGGAGATGGCTGTCATTACATCATCAATAAATGCACGAGTTTACGTTGGTATTTTGGACACTTTTCTTATCCCATCAATTGAAAGGATGTTTGGGGATGATTAAATCATTTTTCAAGATGATAATGCATCTTTTCATAGAGCAAAAACTGTGTAAACATTCCTTGTAAAAAGACACATAGGGTCAATGTCATGGCCTGCAAATAGTCCGGATCTTAATCCAATTGAAAATCTTTGGTGGACGTTGAAGAAAATGGTCCATGACAAGGCTCCAACCTCAAAGCTGATCTGGCAACAGCAATCAGAGAAAGTTGGAGCCAGATTGATGAAGAGTACTGTTTGTCACTCATTAAGTTCATGCCTCAGAGACTGCAAGCTGTTATAAAAGCCAGAGGTGGTGCAGCAAAATACTAGTGATGTGTTGGGGTGTTTGTTTGTTTTTCATGATCCCATAATTTTTTCCTCAGAATTGAGTGATTCCATATTTTTTCCCTCTGCTTTGTCTAAAAAAGTAACTGTTACTGACTGCCACAATTTTTTTTCTTGATTTCTTATAGTGTTTCTTAAAGCCAGAAAGTTGCCATTTGAAATGACTTTAGTTTTGTGTCATGTCTGTGATCTGCTTTTTTTCTACAAAATTAAACAACTGAATTAACATCCTCCGAGGCCGGTGATTCCATAATTTTTGCCAGGGGTTGTATATTCTCCTCGACATATGCATATTCTGTTGTTTAAGCTTTTCTTATCATTTGTAACAGTTTTATTTCCATTGTGGCTGTTAGCTGCTTTGGAATCTAGTCTTTTGATGCTTGTGTGTCTGCCCGCATACACATACAAATATAAATATATTACGAGCGAAGGGAGTACAGGGAGTCCCAAACAGGAAGTGCCAAATTTTGAGTCCACAGTGAAAAAGGAAATGACAAATGTCAAACACTTCCTGGATTGACAGATGAGATCTCATGGAATCCCACAGGTATACAGTGGCAAGTTCACAGTGAAACAGGAAGTGCCAAATTTTGAGTCCACAGTGAAACAGGAAATGTCAAATGTTGAACACTTCCTGGCATGGGTGAAGCTAGAGCGGATGCCAGTCGGCATGTGAAGATTAATTGATATGATTCGGTATCTAGTACAAATGTTTGCGATGTGAGTGCATCAGTTCAATTGATGGGTTGAATTGTGCTGCATCGCTTGCTGCCTGCTTCCATCGATTTTTTTTTCTGAGGCATCTTGAATGCACCATGGATGGTTCTAGACACTGGAGCGAACATTGTTTTTGAGGGTTTTTTATTGATGAAATGAAATTTCTCTAGACTGATTGCAGACTGCAGTTGGTCTGGTTGAAGTTTGAAGCTTGAAGCAACAAAGCAGTGCTTCGACCTGTTGTTCGCTGGTTCTCTGCTTCGCTGGTTTTCAGAAGTGGCAAGTCCACTGGCACGAGCACCGGCCAGTGGAGTCAGATAAACTGTTGTTGTCCATCGGGTAAAGGAAATAATAATAATAATAATAATAATAATATCCTCTGTTTTGTGGGACTAAGTGCACAGCTCCAAAGAGCCGGTCACATTTTGGTCGGAATTAATAACTTCAGAGGGAATCACCGTTATAAATCAAATGACACCTCTTTCCAAACATTATACTACAAACAATAGAACCACAACTAACCAAAACGTTTATTTTTTATTTATTTATTTATTTATTTATTTTTCCCCCAAATGAGACATCCTGTGTTTTTGTATGAATTACATTCTGACATCCAGCAGTCGGCCGAAGAGCTCAGCTCAGAGTGAGTTACATTTGTGCCATTATTATCTGAAAGGAAATGCTTTTGACAAAAAAAAAAAAAAAAAAACAAAAACAAAAAAAAAACTACAGATTGATTTGTTTATTTCTATTTATGTCCAGAGATCAAGGATCCACCATGTACATCGAGGATCCAGTGGCCATGTACAGATTTTATTGAGTTTTATTTATGTCCAGAGATCAAAGATCCATTGACCAATTTTTATTTTAGATTTATATTATTTATATATATTTAACACTCAATAAAATGCTGTTGACATAGAAAACCTGTAAAGTCTATTTTTAACACTGTCATGGTTTAATGTGCTTTTAGTCATCACCCTCGCTTCTTCAGGTTCACATAAGCTTGCATATTGTGAGCTAGTTATTAACGCAATTTGCACGAATGCCACTGCATTAAAAGTTCAGTGTACATATTGTTTAACAAATCTGGTTCATAAGTGGGTGTGTGAATTTCAGGAACAAAAAAATGGCAGAAAAAGTGAACACACTCACCAAAGCTCCATTGTTCCCATTGGTCAACCTGATTAGATTTAATCTTCCTCCAGGGTCAGTATCACATCTTAATATGGCAAAAATATGGAAAAAGTCACTTAGCGATATTTATAATTTACATTGTTCTTATTTTAACATAATAATTAGATGCATGGCTGTACAAAACACAGTGAAAGTCTTAGTATTTACATGCAGTGAAAAACACTGATGAATAAAGATTCAGAAATTGTGACGTGCAGTTGGCAGTATTAAAGCAGAACTCCAGAATGGTTAAACATAGGCTCTGTTTATAGATTTTTGACTTCAACATTTCACTCAGTTGGACAAAACCTATTTTAACCGGTCCACTATTGATTGGGAACAATAATAACAATAATAATATTCCATGTAGCTAAAAACATTGAATGCACATTGCTAACCCCCATACCCCGCCCAAGCCCACAACCCTCATCCCCAAAAGCATGGTTAACTGGGAAATTAACCTTTACCAACCTCTCTTTTCCAGAGGTCAGTACAATTGATTGTTTCAAAAGGGTGCAATTTAATGTTCTTCCACATGGGAGGACACAGATTTCAGCAAGACTCCTTTATCAAGCTTAATGGAGCAATATCTTAGATAAAAGGATGTCAAGTCAGAGAGTTCCACCTGACACACACACACACACCAAGACCACACAAAAAATGAACACTTGACAGTGGTTGTGTTTGTTATGTTGCTGCTTTTGTTGTATAATAATTTAATTCATTTTTTTTATTTTTTTTTATTATGCCACAAAATCACAACAAAGTTCCCTCAAGGCTCTTCGCACAAGTAAGGTCAAACCTTACCAACCCAAAGGTGACAGTGGTAAGGAAAAAACTCCCTCTGATGATTCACCTTTGACCAGACTGAAAGGGGTGACCCTCTGCTTGGGCCATGCTACTGACACGATAGATAAAATAAATGTACAGGGAATTTTGGGAAATTTTGGAAGTCCATGTGTCCATGTTGGTGCAGAGGACAGGAGGCCTGCAGAAGAACACTCCCATCTCAGGATGAAGTTGCACCTCAAAAAGAGAGAAAAACAAACAGCATCAGGCAGCAGAAAGACAACAAATACAGTATTATTTGTCTGCATTAAGCAACAAGAAAAGCAGAAGAAATACTAAGATGATAGTCGGCCACTAGCCCTCAGATTCACGAAAAGACCCAGAATTAAAGTTGAGGCCTCTGTTTACTAATAAAATGAATTTAAAAGGGCAGAAAGCATAGTAACATACTATGCCAGTATGGTAGCCAAACGAAAGGGAAAATAAGGGTGTCTTTAGTCTGGATTTGAAAGTATCTACAGAATATGACTGTTTTATTGATGCAGGGAGAACATTCCACAAAGCAGGTGCACGATAAGAGAAAGATCTTTGACCCACAAACCTTTTATTTACCCTAGGGATACAAAGTAGTCCTGCACCCTGAGATCGCAGAACCCGGACCAGTATGTAGGGTTTAAGTAGGTCAGCTTAGTAGGGAGGTGCTAGTCTGTGGAAAAAATTTATAGGTGAGTAGCAGAACCTTAAAATCTGATCACATAGGGACACAAAGGCAGGGAAGAGATGCCAAAATTGTTGTAAAAGTGTAGGGACACGGACCCACAACAGGGGGCGTAAATGAACGGACAATGGAATAAGCCAAAATACAACAATTTAATGTTGTGAATGTGCACAACAGAACAACAGACAACACAATTTAGAACAGCAGTCAATAATTCAAGGTGACATGTGGGCTGGCTCGAGGATAGAAGACGCCTGTCCAGAGAAGAGCCGGATCCCACACGCTTTCCACTGCCAGCGGATCTGGAGCACCCCGGAGCCACCAAGCGCTGAGTCCCCAGGTGGCCACTGCCTCCGGCTGTCAGATCTGGTACTGCTGGCAGGAAGAACAGACAGGTGATGGTGGGTGCGTGAACACCCAGCAGTCAGAAGAGGGTGGGAAACACCTCCACCTCTTAATCACAATATTCCAGAATTAAGTGCAGATCCTGTTGGTATACTTAGTAGTCCCCAACAGAGGAGCAGAGTATGCCAACTCCCCAACACATGACTACTCCTTACGTACAAACAGGTTTGTCTGCAAAAGTAATGTTACACACAGAAGCAAAGACGTTACTACTGTTGTGTTTACTCAGGCTGAGCGGTTTACCTGACAGGTAGACGATTTCTCGGCGGCGAGGTGAAGATGCTGCCCGGCTTTTATGGTGAAGTGGTTTGAGGTGAAGCTGAGTGACAGCTGGTGCTGTTGATGAGTGACAGCTGTCACTCCCGGTTGCTCCGGCGCCCTCTCGTGCCTGAAGCCCGCACTTCAGGCAGGGCGCCCTCTGGTGGTGGGCCAGCATTACCTCTTCTTCAGCAGCCCACACAACAGGACCCCCCCCTCAACGGGCGCCTCCTGGCGCCCGACCAGGCTTGTCCGGGTGACGGGTGTAGAAGTCGGCCAGGAGGGCCGGGTCCAGGATGAAGCTCCTCTTCACCCAGGAGCGCTCTTCGGGTCCATAACTCTCCCAGTCCACCAGATACTGGAAACCCCGGCCCCGTCGATGGATGTCCAGGAGCCTGCGCACAGTCCAAGCAGGCTCCCCATCGAAGATCCGGACAGGAGGCGGCGCTGGTCCGGGAGTGTAGAGGGAAGAGGTGTGGTACGGCTTGATGCTGGAGACATGGAAGACTGGGTGAATCCGCAGTGAAGCTGGCAGCTTCAGCTTCACTGCGGCCGGGCTGAGGACCTTGAGGATGGAGAATGGGCCAATGTAACAGTCTTTCAGTTTTTGGGATTCCACCTGTAATGGGATGTCCTTTGTTGACAGCCAAACCTCCTGCCCGGGCTGGTATGCAGGGGCCAGGGAACGCAGGCGGTCTGCATGGGCCTTGGCCCTCATCCGGGCTTTGAGTAGGGCAGAGCGGGCAGTGCGCCACACCCGATGGCACCTCCTCAGATTGGCCTGGACAGAGGGCACCCCGACCTCTCCCTCCACAAGCGGAAACAATGGGGGCTGGTACCCCAAACATACTTCAAACGGGGAGAGGCCGGTGGCAGATGAAACTTGACTGTTGTGTGTGTACTCGATCCAGGCCAGATGGTTGCTCCAGGCCGTCGGGTGCGCGTAGGTCACGCAGTGGAGGGCCTGCTCCAATTCCTGGTTGGCCCGCTCTGCCTGTCTGTTCGTCTGGGGATGGTACCCGGATGAGAGGCTCACAGTGGCCACCAATTCTCTACAAAAACTCATCCAGACTTGCGAGGAGAACTGGGGACCACGGTCTGAGACGATCAATCAATCAATCAATCATTTTTTTTTATATAGCGCCAAATCACAACAAACAGTTGCCCCAAGGCACTTTATATTGTAAGGCAAGGCCATACAATAATTATGTAAAACCCCAACGGTCAAAACGACCCCCTGTGAGCAAGCACTTGGCTACAGTGGGAAGGAAAAACTCCCTTTTAACAGGAAGAAACCTCCAGCAGAACCAGGCTCAGGGAGGGGCAGTCTTCTGCTGGGACTGGTTGGGGCTGAGGGAGAGAACCAGGAAAAAGACATGCTGTGGAGGGGAGCAGAGATCGATCACTAATGATTAAATGCAGAGTGGTGCATACAGAGCAAAAAGAGAAAGAAACAGTGCATCATGGGAACCCCCCAGCAGTCTACGTCTATAGCAGCATAACTAAGGGATGGTTCAGGGTCACCTGATCCAGCCCTAACTATAAGCTTTAGCAAAAAGGAAAGTTTTAAGCCTAATCTTAAAAGTAGAGAGGGTGTCTGTCTCCCTGATCTGAATTGGGAGCTGGTTCCACAGAAGAGGAGCCTGAAAGCTGAAGGCTCTGCCTCCCATTCTACTCTTACAAACCCTAGGAACTACAAGTAAGCCTGCAGTCTGAGAGCGAAGCGCTCTATTGGGGTGATATGGTACTACGAGGTCCCTAAGATAAGATGGGACCTGATTATTCAAAACCTTATAAGTAAGAAGAAGAATTTTAAATTCCCCAACATACGATGTCAGATGGAATCCCATGCAGACGTACGACATGGTGGACCAGGAGGTCTGTGGTCTCCTGGGCCGTCGGGAGCTTCGGGAGGGCCACGAAGTGGGCCGCCTTGGAGAACCGGTCCACTATCGTGAAGATGGTGGTCATGCCCTGGGACGGCGGGAGGCCCGTGACGAAGTCCAGGCTGATGTGGGACCAGGGGCGATGAGGCACAGGTAACGGCTGAAGGAGTCGCTGTGCCCGTTGCTGGTCCGCTTTTCCCCTGGCGCAGGTGGTGCAGGCCTGGACGTACTCCCGGACGTTGGCTTCCATTGACGCCCACCAGAAGCGCTGCCGGACCACTGCCACGGTTCTTTGCACCCCTGGGTGACAGGAGAGCTTGGAACTGTGACAGAAGTCCAGGACTGCAGCTCTGGCTTCTGGTGGGACGTAAAGTCTGTTCTTTGGGCCGGTCCCCGGGTCCGGGTTCCATGCCAGGGCCTCCCGGACGGTCTTCTCCACGTCCCAGGTGAGGGTGGCCATGATAGTGGACTCGGGGATGATGGATTCCGGTGGATCTGACAGCTCGGCCTTGACTTCCTCTTCGTGGACCCGGGACAGGGCGTCAGATTGCTGGTTCTTGGTCCCGGGATGGTAGGTGATCCGGAAGTCAAAACGCCCGAAGAACAGTGACCAGCGGGCTTGCCTGGGGTTCAGACGCCTGGCGGTCCAGATGTACTCCAGGTTCCGATGGTCCGTGAAAACCGTGAATGGTACCGTCGCTCCCTCCAACAGGTGTCTCCACTCCTCAAGAGCCTCTTTCACCGCTAGGAGTTCCCGATTGCCAACATCATAGTTCCGCTCTGCCGGGGTCAACCTACGGGAAAAATAGGCACAAGGGTGGAGAACCTTATCGGACTCCCTGCTCTGGGACAGCACGGCTCCTATCCCTGAGTCAGAGGCATCCACTTTGACTACAAACTGGCGATTGGGATCGGGCTGCACCAGAACGGGTGCAGTCGAGAACCGGCGTTTCAACTCCCTAAACGCGGCTTCGTACCGATCTGACCAGGCGAAGGGGACTTTAGTGGAGGTTAGGGCCGTCAGGGGTCTAACTACCTGTCTATAGCCCTTTATTAAACTCCGGTAGAAATTTGCAAAGCCGAGGAACTGCTGCAATTTCCTACAGCTTGTCGGTTGGGGCCAATCTCTCACCGCCGCAACCTTGGCCGGATCAGGGGCGACGGAGTTGGAGGAGATTATGTACCCCAGGAAGGACAAAGAAGTGCGGTGGAACTCGCACTTCTCGCCCTTCACAAACAGACGGTTCTCCAACAACCACTGCAGGACCTGACGTACATGCTGCACATGAGTCTCAGGATCCGGGGAGAAGATGAGGATATCATCCAGGTATACGAAGACGGACCGGTGCAGAAAGTCCCGCAATACGTCATTAACCAACGCTTGGAACGTCGCGGGCGCATTGGTGTGCCGAACGGCATGACCAGGTACTCAAAGTGACCTAATGGGGTGTTAAACGTCGTCTTCCACTCGTCTCCCTTCCGGATCCGAACCAGGTGATACGCATTCCTAAGATCCAACTTGGTGAAAATTTGGGCTCCATGCAAGGGCGTGAACACTGAATCTAACAAAGGCAGCGGGTATCGATTGTGAACCGTGACTTCGTTCAGCCCTCTGTAGTCAATGCATGGACGGAGTCCGCCGTCCTTCTTGCCCTCAAAAAAGAAACCTGCACCCATCGGGGAGGTGGAGTTCCGGATCAACCCGGCACCTAAGGAGTCCCGGATGTAGGTCTCCATTGATTCGCGCTCAGGATGTGAGAGATTGTACAACCTGCTGGACGGGTACTCAGCGCCCGGGATCAAATCAATGGCACAATCGTACGGACGGTGTGCGGGAAGAGTGAGTGCCAGATCTTTGCTGAAGATGTCAGCGAGATCATGGTACTCCTCAGGCACCGCCGACAGATTGGGGGGAACTTTAACCTCCTCGTTAGCTGTCACACCGGGTGGAACCGAGGATCCTAAGCATTCCCGGTGGCAGGTTTCGCTCCACTGCATCACTACCCCAGACAGCCAATCAATCCGGGGATTGTGCTTAACCATCCATGGAAATCCCAAAATCACTCGGGAGGTAGAGGGTGTTACATAGAACACAATCTCCTCCCTGTGATTCCCAGACACAACCAAAGTCACGGGTGGTGTCTGGTGTGTGATTAACGGGAGAAGGGTGCCATCTAGTGCCCGTACCTTCAATGGTGAAGGTAGAGCCACTAGAGGGAGCCCTACCTCCCTAGCCCTTCTGCTATCCAGCAGATTTCCTTCCGACCCCGTGTCCACCAGTGCTGGGGCGTGAAGGGTAAGATCCCCACTCAGAATCGTCACTGGGATGCGTGCGGATCTACGGGATTTCCCCGCGTGAATGTTATGGCCCACCCTTAACCCAGTCTCTAAGGGCGGGCGTTGAAGTTTAACTGCTTGGGGCAGTTTCTTTGTATGTGCTCACTCGAGCCACAGAAAAAACATTCTCCACAAGCCAGCCTCCGTTGTCTGTCATTTGATTTTACTTTAGCCATGCTCGTGTCCATAGCTTTGTCAGCAGGGGGAGCAGTTGCCACACGGAGCTCTCCGACTGTGGAGCGTGGGGACGGCGGCACCCTTTCGGACCCGGAAGGAAGAGGGATGGCTCGCGCCCGGCCACGCCCTTCGCCCCACTCCCGACGGTGTTCTTCTAATCGGTTGTCTACCTGTATGACCAGGTCGATAAGCCCGTCAAAATCCCGCAGCTCATCCTTAGCCAGCAGGTGCTCCTTCAGGACCAGAGACAGTCCGTTTACGAAGGCGGCGCGGATTGCAACGTTATTCCAGCTAGACCTCGCAGCCGCGATGCGGAAGTCGACTGCATACTCGGCTGCACTCCGACGTCCCTGTCTCATTGACAGCAGCACGGTCGAAGCGGTCTCGCCTCTATTGGGATGATCAAACACCTGTTTGAACTCCCTCACAAACCCAGTATATGTGGTTAGGAGCCGTGAATTTTGCTCCCAGAGCGCTGTAGCCCAGGCGCATGCCTCTCCTCGAAGCAAATTAATAACATAAGCCACCCGGCTGGCATCGGATGCGTACATGACGGGACGCTGTGCAAAGACGAGCGAACACTGCATCAAGAAGTCTGCGCTCAACACAACCTCCGTACGGTTCCGGAGGGCTTATGTATGCTTCAGGGGAAGTGGGGGGGGGGTTCGTTGAATCAC
The DNA here is from genome assembly GCF_902500255.1 of Thalassophryne amazonica. Lineage (NCBI taxonomy): Eukaryota > Metazoa > Chordata > Actinopteri > Batrachoidiformes > Batrachoididae > Thalassophryne > Thalassophryne amazonica. The sequence goes on from NC_047121.1 coordinate 23,523,479, forward strand.
CACTGGAATGTCTGTATTCAGTGCTCGGTCAGCAGGAGGAGGTGCTGCAGCAGCGCCCTGTGTGCGCGCTTCCACCTGGGCAGTGAGAACCTCCATCCTCTGATTAAGCTTGCTTGCCTCTACTGGTGGTTGACTTTCACTGCGGTATTGTACCACTTCTTGTTCTGGAGCACAGCAGTGTTTTGCTGTATCTGTTAGCTGTTTAATCTGCGCAGTTAGACTGATCTAGTTAACTAGATAACGATTTGTTTCACAGTGTAATCTTCACATGCCTTAACTAAAGCACTCCCTCTGCTGAATCACCTCTAAATTATTTACACAATATTCACTTTGTGTGTTTTTAGGAATCCGCTAGCTTAGCGCAGCTACTAGCTCTTAGCCGGTTTAGCATGGCGGCTTCTCCTGTCTCTCCTGCACTTTTCTGCTGTGGGTGTGAAATGTTTAGTTATTCCTCGGCCTCCTTTAGCAGTAATGGTACTTGTAATAAGTGTAGCTTATTCGTAGCTTTGGAGGCCAGGCTGGGCGAATTGGAGACTCGGCTCCGCACCGTGGAAAATTCTACAGCTAGCCAGGCCCCTGTATTCGGTGCGGACCAAGGTAGCTTAGCCGCCGTTAGTTTCCCTCTGGCAGATCACGAGCAGCCGGCAAAGCAGGCCGACTGGGTGACTGTGAGGAGGAAGTGTAGTTCTAAACAGAAGCCCCGTGTACACCGCCAACCTGTTCACATTTCTAACCATTTTTCCCCACTCGACGACACACCCGCCGAGGATCAAACTCTGGTTATTGGCGACTCTGTTTTGAGAAATGTGAAGTTAGCGACACCAGCAACCATAGTCAATTGTCTTCCGGGGGCCAGAGCAGGTGACATTGAAGGAAATTTGAAACTGCTGGCTAAGGCTAAGCGTAAATTTGGTAAGATTGTAATTCACGTCGGCAGTAATGACACCCGGTTACGCCAATCGGAGGTCACTAAAATTAACATTGAATCGGTGTGGAACCTTGCAAAAACAATGTCGGACTCTGTAGTTTTCTCTGGGCCCCTCCCCAATCAGACTGGGAGTGACATGTTTAGCTGTATGTTCTCCTTGAATTGCTGGCTGTCTGAGTGGTGTCCAAAAAATGAGGTGGGCTTCATAGATAATTGGTAAAGCTTCTGGGGAAAACCTGGTCTTGTTAGGAGCGACGGCATCCATCCCACTTTGGATGGAGCAGCTCTCATTTCTAGAAATCTGGCCAATTTTCTTAAATCCTCCAAACCGTGACTATCCAGGGTTGGTACCAGGAAGCAGAGTTGTAGTCTTACACACCTCTCTGCAGCTTCTCTCCCCCTGCCATCCCCTCATTACCCCATCCCCGTAGAGACGGTGCCTGCTCCCAGACCACCAATAACCAGCAAAAATCTATTTCAATCAATCAATCAATTTTATTTATATAGCGCCAAATCAAAACAAACAGTTGCCCCAAGGCACTTTATATTGTAAGGCAAGGCCATACAATAATTACGTAAAACCCCAACCGTCAAAACGACCCCCTGTGAGCAAGCACTTGGCTACAGTGGGAAGGAAAAACTCCCTTTTAACAGGAAGAAACCTCCAGCAGAACCAGGCTCAGGGAGGGTCAGTCTTCTGCTGGGACTGGTTGGGGCTGAGGGAGAGAACCAGGAAAAAGACATGCTGTGGAGGGGAGCAGAGATCAATCACTATTTAAGCATAAAAATTCAAAAAGAAAAAATAATATAGCACCTTCAACTGCACCACAGACTAAAACAGTTAAATGTGGTCTATTAAACATTAGGTCTCTCTCTTCTAAGTCCCTGTTAGTAAATGATATAATAAGTGATCAACATATTGATTTATTCTGCCTTACAGAAACCTGGTTACAGCAGGATGAATATGTTAGTTTAAATGAGTCAACACCCCCGAGTCACACTAACTGCCAGAATGCTCGTAGCACGGGCCGAGGCGGAGGATTAGCAGCAATCTTCCATTCCAGCTTATTAATTAATCAAAAACCCAGACAGAGCTTTAATTCATTTGAAAGCTTGACTCTTAGTCTTGTCCATCCAAATTGGAAGTCCCAAAAACCAGATTTATTTGTATTATCTATCGTCCACTTGGTCGTTACTGTGAGTTTCTCTGTGAATTTTCAGACCTTTCGTCTGACTTAGTGCTTAGCTCAGATAATTATAGTGGACAATTTTAACATCCACACAGATGCTGAGAATGATAGCCTCAACACTGCATTTAATCTATTATTAGACTCAGTTGGCTTTGCTCAAAATGCAAATGAGTCCACCCACCACTTTAATCATATCTTAGATCTTGTTCTGACTTATGGTATGGAAATTGAAGACTTAACAGTATTCCCTGAAAACTCCCTTCTGTCTGATCATTTCTTAATAACATTTACATTTACTCTGATGGACTACCCAGCAGTGGGGAATAAGTTTCATTACACTAGAAGTCTTTCAGAAAGCACTGTAACTAGGTTTAAGGATATGATTCCTTCTTTATGTTCTCTAATGCCATATACCAACACAGTGCAGAGTAGCTATCTAAACTCTGTAAGTGAGATAGAGTATCTCGTCAATAGTTTTACATCCTCATTGAAGACAACTTTGGATGCTGTAGCTCCTCTGAAAAAGAGAGCTTTAAATCAGAAGTGCCTGACTCCGTGGTATAAGTCACAAACTCGCAGCTTAAAGCAGATAACCCGTAAATTGGAGAGGAAATGGCGTCTCACTAATTTAGAAGATCACTTAGCCTGGAAAAATAGTCTGTTGCTCTATAAAAAAGCCCTCCGTAAAGCTAGGACATCTTACTACTCATCACTAATTGAAGAAAATAAGAACAACCCCAGGTTTCTTTTCAGCACTGTAGCCAGGCTGACAAAGAGTCAGAGCTCTATTGAGCCGAGTATTCCTTTAACTTTAACTAGTAATGACTTCATGACTTTCTTTGCTAATACAATTTTAACTATTACAGAAAAAATTACTCATAACCATCCCAAAGACGTATTGTTATCTTTGGCTGCTTTCAGTGATGGCGGTATTTGGTTAGACTCTTTCTCTCCGATTGTTCTGTCTGTGTTATTTTCATTAGTTACTTCATCCAAACCATCAACATGTCTATTAGACCCCATTCCTACCAGGCTGCTCAAGGAAGCCCTACCATTATTTAATGCTTCGATCTTAAATATGATCAATCTATCTTTATTAGTTGGCTATGTACCACAGGCTTTTAAGGTGGCAGTAATTAAACCATTACTTAAAAAGCCATCACTTGACCCAGCTATCTTAGCTAATTATAGGCCAATCTCCAACCTTCCTTTTCTCTCAAAAATTCTTGAAAGGGTAGTTGTAAAACAGCTAACTGATCATCTGCAGAGGAATGGTCTATTTGAAAAGTTTCAGTCAGGTTTTAGAATTCATCATAGTACAGAAACAGCATTAGTGAAGGTTACAAATGATCTTCTTATGGCCTCAGAAAGTGGACTCATCTCTGTGCTTGTTCTGTTAGACCTCAGTGCTGCTTTTGATACTGTTGACCATAAAATTTTATTACAGAGATTAGAGCATGCCATAGGTATTAAAGGCACTGCGCTGCGGTGGTTTGAATCATATTTATCTAATAGATTACAATTTGTTCATGTAAATGGGGAATCTTCTTCACAGACTAAGGTTAATTATGGAGTTCCACAAGGTTCTGTGCTAGGACCAATTTTATTCACTTTATACATGCTTCCCTTAGGCAGTATTATTAGACGGCATTGCTTAAATTTTCATTGTTACGCAGATGATGCCCAGCTTTATCTATCCATGAAGCCAGAGGACACACACCAATTAGCTAAACTGCAGGATTGTCTTACAGACATAAAGACATGGATGACCTCTAATTTCCTGCTTTTAAACTCAAATAAAACTGAAGTTATTGTACTTGGCCCCACAAATCTTAGAAACATGGTGTCTAACCAGATCCTTACTCTGGATGGCATTACCCTGACCTCTAGTAATACTGTGAGAAATCTTGGAGTCATTTTTGATCAAGATATGTCATTCAATGCGCATATTAAACAAATATGTAGGACTGCTTTTTTGCATTTACGCAATATCTCTAAAATTAGAAAGGTCTTGTCTCAGAGTGATGCTGAAAAACTAATTCATGCATTTATTTCCTCTAGGCTGGACTATTGTAATTCATTATTATCAGGTTGTCCTAAAAGTTCCCTGAAAAGCCTTCAGTTAATTCAAAATGCTGCAGCTAGTGTTGTGTGTTGGGGGGTGTGGCTGGATATTTTGGTGTTCTTTTCTTTTCTTTGCTCTCCAGGTGGCATGAGAGCTGATTTGTCTGTGGAGAAGGTGCTGGCTGAAGAATCCTTCACCCTCATCAACATCATGTGCAGCACCTGTGAATGGTGCTCACATGCAACCTTAAAGACTTTCAGCTGAAGCAGATAATTGGATGGCGTTCTGCATTTAAGTCATGTGTGATTCAAGCAGAACTGCCGGGAACTCGACCTTGTGATGTTCGTTTGTGAGATGCTGAGGACCGAGCCTGGGTTTGACACATCAAGCCCGTGAAGCAAGGAAGGGTGAGGACACATGCTGTCAGCACACATCAAAGGTGATTAAGTGTTTGACTAATTGTTGATAGTAACTTAGTGTTTTGTTACACAGTATACTTGAATTGTGATAAGAATTGTGCAGCTTGCTTCTCACTGCTGTGGCGTGCGGATAAGTGATCCTCCACTTGTTGTGAGAAGCTTTATGCTCATTTGCATAAAGTTAAAAAAAGATATAGACCTGAATGTGTTGCTGATAGCGTGTGTCTTTTGAAAGATATTGTTGTAACTGCTGACTTACCTCACCTCTTCTTTGCTTCACAGAGAGTCAGTTTGTCGTGTCCACCTGGGGGGTGTTTGGCGGTGGTAGTGGGTCCAGGAGCGCCGGGCTTTGATCCTTACGGGCGCTGGAGAGCGTGCTAACAGTCACTCCACCAGAAAGACGCTGTTTAGTTTGTACACATTGTTATGCACCAAAGAGGGTAAAAAATAAATTGTTTTGTTTTGGAACCGCTTTCTGGTTATTTTTAGCGCTGGGTTCTGTCAGACGCAGGTCCGCTCCTCAACCCGCGTCGACACATAACAGTAGTTCCCGGCCATTCCATAATGGACCCAGCGGCAGAGGCGGTTCCTTTTGCCGAAAAAGTTCAAGAACACTTGGAGAAAATATGGGAGCAATTACAGCATCTCGCAAACCAAATTAAACAAACAGACGCCCGTGTTACGGAGCTTGCAGCGCAAGCCGTTCCGCTTCCTGCTGCTCCAGCTGCGGCACCATCGATACTAGTGCAGATAACTCCGTCACCCAGAAATTCGGCGTCCGAACCGATTGTTTGTCGTCCGGAGCCTTGTGCGGTGATGCAATGTTCTCTGGTTTCTGCTCAGTCAGGTTGGAGCGCCGCAGCTTTACGAGGAATGTTTGTAGATGGGTTAAATGAGTCATTAAAAGACGAGCTGGCAGTCCGTGACGAGCCAAACGATTTAGATGAGCTAATATCGTTGGTGATTCGTCTAGATGATCGGATGAAGGAGCGTGGACGCGAGAGAGGGCGGCCATCAGAGCGGGTTTTTTCGTCTCGGGGCTTTCCCCGACACAGATCCGGGCCGCCTCTTCTTCGCCCCACTGAAGCTCCTCCGACGGGACCTCTGGCTCCTCCTGTTGACGAGCCCATGCAGCTCGGACGAGCAGAGATTACTGTATTGCCCCGACATGTAAGCGTCAAGAGAAATAATGGTGACGTATCTCCAAGTGTTCTGGGACAGGCAAAATAACACACATTAAAAAAAAAAAAAAAAAAAAAAAAAAAAAATCTAGCACGGGTAAATGTTTTGTTTTCTTTAAATAGGGGTTATAATTGTATGGGGAGTCAGATGCGTATCTGGTGGAGTGAATGTTAGGCAGTTAGAAGTCCGCCTGGGCTCACGTCATTGTTAATTCTTATGTGTTTTTAGGTATTTTCTGTTTGGGTTGTTGGGTCGTTTTATTTTGTTGTTTTTTTTATTTCTCTACATCCCTAACCCCAACCTCACTTGCCCCAAGACCGTTTGTCTTGTGGGTTGTGGGGTGGTGCAGGTTGGTCACGCTGAGCATTCTCAGAAGACCTCTGCACCTGGGGGGGGGGGTGTTAGAGGCGTTTTTTTTTTGGTTTAGTTAGGGCCCGGTTCCACTCCAGCCTCGGTGAGCCTTTGTACCGTTCGTCATTGGTGTTGCCGGGGTGTGGTGCAGCGGAGACTTACCTCAGTTGGAGGGGTGGGCCGATCTGTTGCCGTTGGCCATTTCGGTAGTTCCACCCCTCCAGAGAGGCTGGGGTATGGTCGAGTTGGGGCACCGGACGTATTTCCGGTTCTCTGCTGCGCCTTGGGGTTGGAGCTGGGTTAGTTTTTTCCTGTTCCCTTCTCCGGCTTAATGTTTTGAGCCGTTCGCCAAAGTTGAGCCACCGAGGGGCTCTGGGAGGGACCCGGGGTCTTTCGGGGTGCCGGGGAGGGTAACAGGGTTTACGGTCATTTTATATCCCCCCGGGGTTGTTTTTGGTAGTCCTCCGGGGGTTGATTTTTGATTTTGTTCTGTTTCCTTCCAGGTTCCACCTCCAGGGTTGATGGGACGGTCCTCTGGGGGGGAATTGTCTTGGGGCCAACTAGCCAAGTGTGACCGGGTCTGGGGTTCCGGGGTTGTGGGGAGGGTACCTCCTGGGGTTGATGGTACGGTCCTCTGGGGGGCGCCGTTTGCTCCATGTACACCTGGGGACCTTTGTGGGATTATGGTTCTGGCTGTTCCTCCTGGAACTGGCGATGAAGGTGTTCTGGGGGGGTTGGGCTCTGCAGGTCATTCTGGGGGGGTTGTTTGTTTTTCTTTTATGCATTTACGTTTGTATTGTGTTTGTGGGGCTGTGTTGGGTTTTTGCGTTTGGGAGTTTTTCTTTTCTTCCCGGGGTTTGATGGGACGGTCCCCTGGGGAGGTTTTGGGTGGGTTTTATGTTTTTTTCTGTGTTGAATTGTACTGGGGAATGTTTTGGGGCTTTTGTTGATGCCAGCCGGCCTTCCAGCTGCGGTGCCTGTCCTGCTGTCTGTGGTGGACCTTGGGAGCGTGGTGCTGTCTGCTTCCTGATGAGGACCCCGGAGGGAGGTGCTGTTCTCGGTCCTGGTCTGTTCGGTCGCCGGGAGGCTTCCCGTTAAAGGGGGGGTACTGTTGTGTGTTGGGGGGTGTGGCTGGATATTTTGGTGTTCTTTTCTTTTCTTTGCTCTCCAGGTGGCATGAGAGCTGATTTGTCTGTGGAGAAGGTGCTGGCTGAAGAATCCTTCACCCTCATCAACATCATGTGCAGCACCTGTGAATGGTGCTCACATGCAACCTTAAAGACTTTCAGCTGAAGCAGATAATTGGATGGCGTTCTGCATTTAAGTCATGTGTGATTCAAGCAGAACTGCCGGGAACTCGACCTTGTGATGTTCGTTTGTGAGATGCTGAGGACCGAGCCTGGGTTTGACACATCAAGCCCGTGAAGCAAGGAAGGGTGAGGACACATGCTGTCAGCACACATCAAAGGTGATTAAGTGTTTGACTAATTGTTGATAGTAACTTAGTGTTTTGTTACACAGTATACTTGAATTGTGATAAGAATTGTGCAGCTTGCTTCTCACTGCTGTGGCGTGCGGATAAGTGATCCTCCACTTGTTGTGAGAAGCTGCTCATTTGCATAAAGTTAAAAAAAGATATAGACCTGAATGTGTTGCTGATAGCGTGTGTCTTTTGAAAGATATTGTTGTAACTGCTGACTTACCTCACCTCTTCTTTGCTTCACAGAGAGTCAGTTTGTCGTGTCCACCTGGGGGGTGTTTGGCGGTGGTAGTGGGTCCAGGAGCGCCGGGCTTTGATCCTTACGGGCGCTGGAGAGCGTGCTAACAGTCACTCCACCAGAAAGACGCTGTTTAGTTTGTACACATTGTTATGCACCAAAGAGGGTAAAAAATAAATTGTTTTGTTTTGGAACCACTTTCTGGTTATTTTTAGCGCTGGGTTCTGTCAGACGCAGGTCCGCTCCTCAACCCGCGTCGACACATAACAGCTAGAGTACTAACGGGGACTAGAAGGAGAGAGCATATCTCACCCATATTGGCCTCTCTTCATTGGCTTCCTGTTAATTCTAGAATAGAATTTAAAATTCTTCTTCTTACTTATAAGGTTTTGAATAATCAGGTCCCATCTTATCTTAGGGACCTCATAGTACCATATCACCCCAATAGAGCGCTTCGCTCTCAGACTGCAGGCTTACTTGTAGTTCCTAGGGTTTGTAAGAGTAGAATGGGAGGCAGAGCCTTCAGCTTTCAGGCTCCTCTCCTGTGGAACCAGCTCCCAATTCAGATCAGGGAGACAGACACCCTCTCTACTTTTAAGATTAGGCTTAAAACTTTCCTTTTTGCTAAAGCTTCTAGTTAGGGCTGGATCAGGTGACCCTGAACCATCCCTTAGTTATGCTGCTATAGACTTAGACTGCTGGGGGGTTCCCATGATGCACTGTTTCTTTCTCTTTTTGCTCTGTATGCACCACTCTGCATTTAATCATTAGTGATTGATCTCTGCTCCCCTCCACAGCATGTCTTTTTCCTGGTTCTCTCCCTCAGCCCCAACCAGTCCCAGCAGAAGACTGCCCCTCCCTGAGCCTGGTTCTGCTGGAGGTTTCTTCCTGTTAAAAGGGAGTTTTTCCTTCCCACTGTCGCAAAGTGCTTGCTCACAGGGGGTCGTTTTGACCGTTGGGGTTTTTACGTAATTATTGTATGGCCTTGCCTTACAATATAAAGCGCCTTGGGGCAACTGTTTGTTGTGATTTGGCGCTATATAAATAAAATTGATTGATTGATTGATTGATTGAAATATAACGTTCTGCTCGGTCACCAAGTCCAACTGAGCAGTGAAGGCGATTAAGATTTGCTGCAGCTCACCTAACACGCCTCCTGCTGACGCCTGTGCACCCTGCGTTTCCATTGGTGGTTCACTTGATGGTTGACGCCCCTCGGGATCCATGACGCTGTCCGAGAAATCCTGTTGTGAAAGTGTAGGGACACGGACCCACAACAGGGGGCGTAAATGAACGGACAATGGAATAAGCCAAAATACAACAATTTAATGTTGTGAATGTGCACAACAGAACAACAGACAACATAATTTAGAACAGCAGTCAATAATTCAAGGTGACATGTGGGCAGGCTCGAGGATAGAAGACGCCTGTCCAGAGAAGAGCCGGATCCCACACGCTTTCCACTGCCAGCAGATCTGGAGCACCCCGGAGCCACCAAGCGCTGAGTCCCCAGGTGGCCACTGCCTCCGGCTGTCAGATGTGGTACTGCTGGCAGGAAGAACAGACAGGTGATGGTGGGTGCGTGAACACCCAGCAAACAGTCAGAAGAGGGTGGGAAACACCTCCACCTCTTAATCACAATATTCCAGAATTAAGTGCCGATCCTGTTGGTATACTTAGTAGTCCCCAACCAACGAGCGGAGTACGCCAACTCCCCAACACACGACTACTCCTTACGTACAAACAGGTTCGTCTGCAAAAGTAATGTTACACACAGAAGCAAAGACGTTACTACTGTTGTGTTTACTCAGGCTGAGCGGTTTACCTGACAGGTAGACGATTTCTCGGCAGCGAGGTGAAGATGCTGCCCGGCTTTTATGGTGAAGTGGTTTGAGGTGAAGATGAATGACAGCTGGTGCTGTTGATGAGTGACAGCTGTCACTCCCGGTTGCTCCGGCGCCCTCTCGTGCCTGAAGCCCGCACTTCAGGCAGGGCGCCCTTTGGTGGTGGGCCAGCAGTACCTCCTCTTCAGCGACCCACACAACAAAAATCAGTGTAATGTGGTCAAACTTTCTGCTTCCTGCCAAAGGTTTGGCAGCAGCATTTTGAACCAGTTGGTGAGCCATAATGCTGGACTGCGGTAAACCAGAAAATAGAACATTGTAGTTTTCCAAGCTAGAAGGAACAAATGCATGAATCAGGGTCTTAGCATCAGCCATAAACAGGATGGGACGAATCTTTGCTATATTTTGCAGGTAGAAGAAAGCAGTCCTCGTAATATATCTAATGTGGAAGTCAAAGGATAAAGTAGGATCAAAAATTGTTAAGGTTTAGTGGTCCAGACGGGACTGGACCATTACTTGGTGATGGACTTAAATGCAGGGAACAATAACCATGAAGGGTGCAAATGAAAGGAAATTTATTATCCAATACCAGAAAATAAAGTGGTCTGCTAAGGAGAGAGTTGGCCAACCTTCTAGCGGTGGAAATCCGGGTGCTGCTGGATACAGGGTCAGTCTTGAAGGAATGTGTCAACTAAGGATTCTAGGACCAGGACCAGGTGGGACACTTGCCTTTACAACCAGTAACTATGGAAGAAGACACACTGGGTAAGTGGAATGCACTCGTAACGCTGTACCACAGTCACTGTTCATAACAGGATTTAACACAGATTATCTCAGAATGCATAATATAATATCTGTACCTCAGCAATTGTTCATAGTTCATGAGTGGTCTCCAATGTCAAGGGTCAAGTGCTGCACGCTGAAGCGCAGCTCCAATCAAGCAGGAATTGATCCAACTGGGCAGCGTTCTCAGTTGTTTGAAAGCAAAGTTTAAGCAGTTCTTTAGCAAAGTTCTTGAATAGTTCTTTATCAAAGCACAGTCACTGTCTTAAGGAATGTGAGAGCGGGATCCCACAGACATAGAGCAGAACTTAACTGGCGTTGAGGTCCAGCAGTGCTCCACGCCAGGACCCAACAAGTTTCCACAGAGACATGTGGAATCGATAGTTAGTACCAGGATCCAGCTGTACCAGGTATTTCTGGAACACAAGGAGAACACAGTTTGTTCTAATGCAGAGACAGAATCAACAGAAAGCCAAGGTTAAATAGTCTATCAGACACTCATATGATCCAAGTGTTCTATCAGACATTAGTCACTCATATGACCCAGGTGTTACCAGAAATCAATCCGTCATATGATCCAGCTCAGAAATAAAACTGAGGGCCATTCTAGTGGAAAAAAAAACACACACATGACACTAGGACCCGGGGTAAAACCTGACTAAAAAATCATCCCAAGGTTCCTCACTTTGTCAGAATAAATGGTGCCCCCATGTCAAATCAAATCAAAACAAATCAATTTTATTTATATAGCGCCAAATCACAACAAACAGTTGCCCCACGGCACTTTATATTGTAAGGCAAGGCCATACAATAATTACGGAAAAACCCCAACGGTCAAAACGACCCCCTGTGAGCAAGCACTTGGCGACAGTGGAAGTCGAACGAGAACTTTGAGTTATGCTGGTTTTTGTTGATCAAATCAGAGTAATATGCCTACTTTGTAGCCAGTAGTGCATGCTTATAGTCTGTGATAGCATCATGCCACACGAGGTAGAATACTTTTAATTTTGAACTACACCATTTTCATTCAAGACCTCTAGCCTTATACTTGAGTTCACGCAAGTAATCATTGAGCCAAGGGGACTGTGTTTTGGAGAGGCGTGATTTTAATATAGGTGGTGCAATCATGTTGAGTGTAGTTTTGAACACTGAGTTTAAACTGTGCACAATACTGTCTACTGATTGGCCATTTTCCAAATGTGAAGCTAGGATATCAGGCAGTCTAGCTTTGGGCTCAGTTGTTGTTGAAGTGTAGATGTGTCGCCACAATGATAAATAAGGTTGTTGTTGTTGTTCCACTATACACTGCAGTGAAACTGTAAACCTAATAAGTGAGTGATCAGAGACCACTGATGCAAAAGGCATGATGTCAATATTTGTGACAGCAATACCACGTGGAAGAACCAAATCCAGGGTATTTCCACTAATGTGTGTTGAATCCTGAATGCATTGCTGGGAATCCTAATACATCCATAATGTCCTTAAATGATTTGCAGAGGGGATCAGAAAGCTTATTTATATGATTTTTGAAGTCACCAATAATCAGAATGTTATCTGCACTAGTTGAAAAGTTAGAGATAAACTCACTAAATCCATCTAAGAATTCAGAGTATGGGCCAAGGGGCCGATATACAGTGACATTTTATTTTCATCCTAACTGTCTCCGTTTTTGACAGTCACTTTGAGTTGCTCCTTATCTTCCTGTTTGCTTTTGGATCTCAGTCGCTTTTGGTTTATGATAGTTGGTGAACATTTTTGTCTTCTGGAGTTTGTCCTGTTTTTGAGGTTTTGGATTTTGTTTTTGGATTTGATGTTCACTATTATTCTGAAGTCCAATAAATAACTGTATTTTTGCCTTCACCTCTTTTGTTTTTTGGCTACCTGCATTTGGGGTCCAAACCTGCCTTCTTTGGGGTCTAAACTATAACAGAAGGATTATATTGTTGACCATTCTTTGTTTTCAGAAAGTATTTCAGAATTGTATTTGCAAAGGACAAATTTGGACTAATAAGATGTTCTTTCCTTTGAAAAGGATTTCAGAGTTACATTTAGAAGTATTCACACTGATAAATTATTATTATTGTATTTGGTTATTTTTTGTGTTTTTAAGTACCATACACAACTTTTGCAACTGTGCAGCTACGTTTTAATAGCACATTTCTGGCACATTATTGTTTTATAGCATATGTAAATGTGTACATATGTACATTGATTTTATTTCTTTACATTTTTGCAAATACATAACTTCTGTGTCAATGTGTCGTGGCTTTATTTATCCTGATTTTCTTGTGATTTCTACACTGAAAAGGGATTTATGGCATTTTAGGGTTTTGTCTACTTTAACAAATTCTTTATAAATAGTCTTCACTTTAGTCGTGTTCACAAAAATGTACTTGTAAATGTCTGGATTAGTAATGCATTACAGGATTAGTAGATCATGTCAACAGACATCCCTTTTTCATGAATGCATGTCTTAATCATAGTGTAAAAGCACTTCAGTGTTTCATCCACCTTGACAAATACTTTGTAAAGCATAAAGAAACTGCACTCTAGAAACATTCAGTAAAAGACTTAATTAGCACCCTTTATTATTGGTGCAACAAATACTTAGAAATAGTAAATGAGTAAACAGATTATGCATGTAACTATTATTTAGAAGTAAAGCATTAATGTTCCAGCTAATTACTTTAGTATTACTTTAATATTAAGTATGAGTCAGTCTTAATAATTTGTTACTAATTAATTACATATTTATTCATGCTTGATTAAGGCTAAATAAAGAGTAGCTATTATAAAGTGCTACATGATTATTATAATTAGATGTGCAAGGTTACAATCCAATTCTAGCACTTGGTCATAGATATTTGACAGGATACGTACAGGTTGCACAAAACTGACTGCCATGACACCATTATTATACTGCATGGGTTAAAGTTCTCCGTCACCACGATGGATTTCTTTCATTTGGAAAATTTAACCACACATATGCATGCGCAAGTGGTGTCATGCGTGTTTTGGGGCCAAAATATGATACTCTCACTGTCAAAGCAACATCCCATTCTGCGCTAATCAAAGCAGCAGCAATGTCAGCGTGGATATCACCGCACCGCGGAGGAAGGGACTATGTGAATTTTCACTCCTGTTTACTGCTTGCCATGAGCCACGGTCATTCTGCTCCCTGTCTTCGTGGGAACATTGGCAGACCTTCCCCAAGTAGAGCAAGTGTGGCTTTGCTTTGAACCAGTGAAGCAGTGCTTCGATGGTTTGTTGTTTTATTCCGCTTTATCTTAATTTTCACCACTAAAATCCTAAAGAGCATATGTCTGTGAGTAATATTTACCTTTTTTCATGTTAAACTGACCTGTTATGGTCTTCTAAAACAGTTGATAGATGTATTTTATAACTTAAAAATGGGACCGATGCTAACACATTAGCATGGCTATGGCATTTTCAAAGTTAAAGTTAGCATTAAGCTGTTCACATCTCAGCAGTTTGTGTGCATTTGTTTTTTGTATAATAATTAATGGCTTCAGCATTTGTTGTCGTAAGAGTGTCAAATGCATAGAGTGTAAACTGCATATTTGTGTCTTTTTTCATGAAAATATCTTATTAAAGATGACATATTACACTTTACTCAGGCCTTTAAAATTCACTAAAATATACAAAATTTGACTTGCTCTTTTAAAAAAATTATAGGGGAGCACCCCCAGACCCCCATAATCAATGATGTGTTTTTATTTCATAGCTTGAAGTGACTTTTATTTTTGCAGAGGGTTTCATACCCATTAAAATTCACCAGAATATACAAAATTTGACTAGCTCTTAAAAAAAAAAAAAATTCTGAGGGAGATCCCCAGACCCCATAACCAATACTGTGTTTTGACTTCACAGTTTGAAGTGAGTTTCCTTTGTTTCAGAGGGCTTCATACCCATTAAAATTTGCCAGAATATAGAAAATTTGACTTGCTCTTTTAAAACATTTCTGGGGAGACCCCCCATAATCAATACTGTGTTTTTACTTCACAGCTTGAAGTGAGTTTTCTTTGTTTCACAGGGATTCATATCCATTAAAATTCACCAGAATACACAAAATTTTACTTGCTCTTTTAAAAATGTTCTGGTGGGAGCACCTCAGACTCTCCAGAATCAAGACTACATCGTGCTCCCCACCACCCTTTTATGTACCTTTATGTTCAGGTTTTGCATTCTTTTTAGGCTTTGTCTGTCACTCCATAGAGGCTATTTAGAATAGATTTGTATACTGTATAATGTGTTTATTGTATTTATTGAGGAAAAAAGAGTGTGTGCCCCCACTACCCCACATTTTAGGGAAATACTGGCATTAATTTTTCCAGGAAAAAAATTCAGTCAGATGAAAATTTATTGCTTTAACCCATGTGATAGTGTGAAGAATATATTTTTGACCTCCAGTAAAGTGGTAGCATTTTGATATGTCATTCAGATATCATGAAGTATAAACTGGCTGCCATGACACCATTATGACAGTGTAATGAAGATATCTTTTGGCTTTAAGTTAAGTAGTAGCTTTTTGATTTGTCATTAACATATCGTGAAGTATAAACTGATTGTCATGACACAGTTATGGCAGTGTAATAAATATATTGGAATTGGTCTGTAACGTTGCCCATTTAATTATAATAATCATTATGTGACCTTTCCATAAACACAAAGTCTAACTAATGGTGCAATAGTGCATATATACATGCACTTACAAATAGTTTGTACATGGTTTATTAAGTATGAAAAACAATGAGCAAACACACAATGTATCAGACTATTCATTAGAAGTAAAGCATTTAATAAATGTATTAGTTAATTACTTATTAAGTAGACAGGGGTGGTGGCAAAGTGGCTAGCGTGCTTGGTTTCAGTGCAGAAGCTTCGTGTTTCAAACCCCAACCCTGCCACATTTCTCCATGTAATGTAGAGTTGCATCAGAAAGGGCATCCGGCATAAAACCTATTCCAATTCAACATACAGATGCACCTCAGATTTGCTGTGGCAACCCCAAGTGCAAACAAGTGAGCAACCAAAGGGCCATACTAGTTAGTTACTTATTACGTATGAGTCATTCTTAATTAATTATTTGTTACTAATTTGTTACATATTTATTTATGCTCAATTAAGGCTAAATACAGTGTAGTTATAATGAAGTGTGACCTAATAATCACCATGTCAACTTGCCATAACCACAAAAATAGATGAATATGTTGTTAATGCCAAGGTGTCATGACAAAAACATTTTCTGGAAAGGTAACTTTGATTAATGTCAAGTTGTGATAATAAGGACATCCCAAACACATTTACTGTGAAGTTGTCATGACAAGGACACCATCTGGACATATCACTTTGATCAATGTCAAGTTGTCTTTATCAAGTCAACCCAAACAATGTCAACGTGTCATTACAAAAACCAAATGACACCTAATGACAGCAGTCATAAATGTTTATGACATTGACATAATGTTTCTGACACATTCATGGCTGTGTAATGTATCAGTTATGACAATGTCATGTCACTATTATGACGATTCCTTCAAGTAAAGGGTTACCAAAAAATTTGATGACACCAGTTGGTTAGGGTGTTCAAAACTGGTAATGACTGTGAAGTTGTGTAGTGTGGTCCCGGCTTAAGCAACACATTCTATACTTCCTCTCATGAAGTTCTTATGAAGCATGTGCCACTATGCTCCTCTTCATATTGCGATTTTACAAAGCCAAGGTGAACCCAATTTTGCAGGCAGAAAATATAAAAGGATATGGTGCCAAAATATCCGAGCGGCCGAGTGTGAAGCGTCCGGGATGAAAATCAGCACCTCCAAATTCGAGGCCATAGTTCTCGACCGGAAAAAGGTGCTTTGCCCTCTTCAGGTCGGTGGAGTGTCCTTGCCTCAAGTGGAGGAGTTTAAGTATCTCGGGGTCTTGTTCACGAGTGAGGGACGGATGAAGCGTGAGATCAATAGATGGATCGGTGCAGCATTTGCAGTGATGCGGTCGCTGTATCGGACCGTCGTGGTGAAGAGACAGCTGAGTAGGGGGGCAAAGCTCTCAATTTACCGATCAATCTACATTCCAATCCTCACCTGTGGTCATGAGATTTGGCTCATGACCGAAAGAACGAGATCGCAAGTACAAGCGGCCGAGATGAGTTTCCTCCGCAGGGTGGCTGGGCGCTCCCTTAGAGATAGGGTGAGGAGCTCGGTCACTCGGGAGGAGCTGCTGCTCCTCCACGTTGAAAGGAGTCAGTTGAGGTGGCTCGGGCATCTTTTCCGGATGCCCCCTGGACGCCTCGCTGGAGAGGTGCTCCGGGCACATCCCACTGGGAGGAGGCCCCGGGGAAGACCCAGGACACGCTGGAGGGACTACATCTCTCATGTTGTGTGTTGGGGGGTTTGGCTGGACATTTTGGTGTTGTTTTCTTTTCTTTGCTCTCCAGGTGGTATGCAAACTGGTTTTTGTCTGTGGAGAAGGTGCTGGCAGAAGAGTCCTTCACCCTCATCAGAACTATTGGCTGCACCTGTGGAGGATGTTCACGTGCAGTCCTAACAACTTGCAGCACCTGTGGATGATGCTCACGTGCAGACTTAAAGACTTTCAGCTGAAGCAGATAATGAGATGGCTTTCTGCATTTAAACCATGAGTGATTTGAGCAGAACTGCCGGGAACTCGACCTTATGACGTTCGTTTGTGAGACGCTGAGGACCACGCCAGGGTTTGACACATCGTGCCTGTGAAGGAGGACGGGTGAGGGACACATGCTGTCAGCACACACCAGAGGTGATTATCGTCTGAATGATCGTTAATAGTAATTTGGCATTTTGTTACGCAGTATATTTGAACATTGATGAGAATTGTGCAGTTTGCTTCTCACTGCAGTGGCGTACGGAATGATGATCCTCCACCTGTTGTGAGAAGCTGCTCATTTACATAAAGCTTAAATTCAGACCTGAATGTGTTGCTGATAGTGTGTGCCTCTGAAGGATATTTGCTGTAGCTCTGTTGACTTACCTCACCTTTTCCATCCTTCACAGAGTCAGTTTGTCGTATCCACCTCGGGGGTGTTCGGCGGTGAATCTGAGTCCAGAAGCGCCAGGCTTCGATCTGTTTGGGCACTGGAGAGCGCGCCGTCCTTCACCTTGCCAAGACAGCTGAATATTTATGTTATACACGAATTATTGCACATGAGGGTGAATAAAGTTGTTTCTTGGAACCACTTTCTGGTTATTTAGCGCTGGGCCATTGTCAGATGCTGGTTCGGTTCTCTGACCCGCGTCAGCACATAACACTCTCAGCTGGCTTGGGAACGCCTTTGGGTTCCCCCCGAGGAGCTGGGGGAGGTGTGTGTGGATCGGGAGGTCTGGGCGGCTTTGCTTGAGCTGCTGCCCCCACAACCCGACTCCGGATAAAGCGGAAGAAAATGGATGGATGGATGGATGGATGGTGCCAAAATCAAAGGTGATTTATGTTGTTCCTCCCAAATCCCACCACAAATCCAGTACAGTCTTAAATGTGACCATGTCCTAATCACCACCAAAATCCACAGAATGCATGAAAACAAGATCCCAAAAAAACAAAATGTCACATAACAAAACACAGCATACTCACGGAGGAGCATAACAAACGAGATAAGGCAAAAGCAAGACAGAGGAAGCACATACAATGAACCAGCAAAAGACTTGTAAACAAGGAAGTGCTTAAATAACACAGGTGGAATTAACAACAGGTCGGTGACAAATGAGGAGGAGGAACTTAAGATTGATGTGGACTAAACAGAGTGCAGGGAGATAACTGAACAGACAAACTGGTGCAAGAATAATACTGCTAAACATACTATGTATTAAAACAGGAACAACAAAAGGTAAGAAAGAAAAAAAATAATACTTTAATATTGATCAAAACCTCACATCAACCCACTACAAAGAAATAAACGGTGCATGCACAAACCCGGTAGGAGACAGACACACCCAAACATACACACCCAGGAGAAGTGCAAACAAATCAGAATCATCAGACAGTTAGGCATGGTCGAGAAACAGGCAGGTGGTCAAAAAACACAAAGTGGCAAGCAGGATGAGAAAACGCAGGTACAGAGCTGGAAACAAAGGCACAAGGTGCAGTGATCTGAAGTTGAAACAGTACAACCATTGACGCTTATATACACCCTGGTGATGAGCTACTGATTAGAAACAGGTGTGTGGAAAGCTCCAGAATAGGATGTTGCCCAAACAGTACCACGAAGCACAAAGAGAGGCAGACAAGAGAGATAGGGAAAGACAAAGCCCAAGCAGGAAAAACCCAGCAAGAGAAATGACAAACAGCAAAAAACAACCAAACCTTAAACAGAACAGAACAAACATAATACAAAAAGTCTGAATCCTGACACCGGCGGCAGAGTGGAGTGTGTGCAACCATCCAGGAGAGGACAAAACCCACACACAATAACAAGAGACAAAAATCAAACAAAACAAGCAGACAGAAGAAAATCCAAACATGTACCAAAACTCAAAACTCCAGCCAAATGGGCCGCTGGGCAGAACCACCACACTTCAACTGTTTTATTTACATGGAGAGTCAGAACCAACATTACTGCATTTGTGGTTTTATTCTTGTAGTGATCCCAGTTGTGTTTTTGTACTTCAGTGTGAGGAAGTTAGCTCCTTAGCCACAGCTGAATTCCAACTGTCATTCTCTGGACATTTGGATAGTTTTATCACCTTTGTGAGAGGCAACAGATGACGCATAACCTGTGTACTTTGCACACGTAGGTTTATTTTATGAAAACTTACTGCCAGCAATACTTGGAAGAACCACAGATAGTCAAGTGTTATGTGTGTGCATGTGTCTGTGTGTGTGTTTGCTGTATATGACTTAATGACTTCTTTTTAACTTCATCCTGTCATCGCTTATACCATATACATAAATACATACATCTTCAACTGTTTATCTGGGATTGGGTTGTGGGGGCAACAGCTCCATCAGGGGATGCCACACTTCCCTTTGCTGGGCCACATTAACCACCTTTGACTGGGGGATTATGAGGAGGCTAGTGGGGACTTATAATCTCTTCACCTCGTTCTGGGTCTGCCCCGGGGTCTCCTCCCAGCTGGACATGCCAGGAACACCTCCCTAGGGAGGTGCCCATGGGGCATCCTTATCAGATGCCTGAACCACCTCAGCTGGCTCCTTTCAATGTGAAGGGGCAGCGGCTCTACACCGAGCCCCTCACTAATGACTGAGATCCTCAACATATATCTAAGGGTCAAGTCACCATCCTAAAGAAGCCCATTTTGGCTGCTTGTACTTGCGACCTACTTCTTTCGGTCATGGCACAACCCTCATGACCATAGGTGGGAGTAGGTATGAAGACTGACAAGTAGGTCAAGAGCTTCACCTTTTGGCTCAGCTCCCTTTTCTTCATAACAGTATGTTACAACGAATGCAACACTGTTCCTGCTGTGCTGATTCTCCAGCCAATCTCACAATCCCTGCAGTCCCTTCAATTGTGTACACATCCCCAAGGTGCTTGAACTGCTTCACTTGGGCCAAGACCTCATTCCTTACCAATCCATCATTTTCCTGCTATGAACCATAGCCTCCAGTTTAGAGGTCCTGATCCTCATCCCAGCTGACCCAGTGAGTGCTGGGGATCACAGGCCAATGTACCATCTGCAGTAAGCAGTGATGAGTCCCTGAGCCCACCAAATTGAAGACCCTCCTCCCCACAACTACGCCTCAATATCCTGTCCATGAATATCACAAACAGGGTCAATATGGGCTTTTGATCAAATATCTAGCCACATTGGTCTTGGAGATTTGGTTTGGAGAATATCTTTGGACTGATTTGTTCTTCCTTGACCTTTTACTAACCTGTTCCAAATATTAATCACATGGAGACACAAGTAAAATTCTCACCAGTTTCTGTGAAAATTTGTCCAGCCATTTTTCACCCATTTTTGTCATTTTGTTCTCTTTCACACACACACACACACACACACACACACACACACACACACACACGGGTACAACTACAATACTATGCTTGCATGGCAGCACATACCAAAAATAAATGAATCCCACTGAAAAAGGAACCATGAATTAAATATGCATGTCACTGCACAAGATCACAGTTCATCAGAATTATATTTTTCTTATAAATCTCATACAAACAATGTACAACATGTACTATACATACAGTAGTATTCAGAATAATAATAGTGAATTATTGAATTCAGAGTTTGGGGGTCGTCTCACAAACTGTCTGTGGCCCTTGGACCCAAATAGAACAATTTTACTCTCATCAGTCCACAAAATATTCCTCCATTCCTTTTTAGGCCTGTTGATGTGTTCTTTGACAAATTGTAACCTCTTCTGCACGTCTTTAATTTAACCGAGGGCTTTGCGGGGGATTCTTGCAAATAAATTAGCTTCACACAGGGGTCTTCTAACTGTCACAGCACTTACAGGTAACTCCAGACTGTCTTTGATCATCCTGGAGCGGATCAGTGGGTGAGCCTTTGTCATTCTGGTTATTCTTCTATCCATTCTGATGGTTGTTTTCCTTTTCTTCGACACTTCTCTGTTTTTTTTTGTCCATTTTAAAGCATTGGAGATCATTGTAGATGAACAGACTATATTTTTTTGCACCTGCGTATAGGTTTTCCCCTCTCCAATCAACTTTTTAATCAAACTATGCTGAAAAATAGGGGACACCTGATTCACACCTGTTTGTTCCACAAAATTGATGAATTCACTGACTGAATGCCACACTACTATTATTGTGAACACCCCCTTTCAGGCTCGGACTGATAATCTGTGATTTTGGGAATTTGCCCGGTGGGCCGCTGCACGTTTAGACGTGCGTGGGCCGGCCTTCCCATATTTATAGAGATTATGGAAATATAGTGTTCTCGAGCTGCTCACTGCTGTCAACACGAGGAAAGTCTGTGATCGGTGAAGCTACAGCATTTAATCGGCGCAGCTGCAGAGCCACTTCCTGAATTTGTGTCAAAATAAAAGTTCTGTAGTGTTTCATACACGGCGCAGTCTTATTCTAGGTTTCAGTTTTGTTTCCGTTTGATCATACAGCGGAGACTTACATCGAGCACAATGATTGACATGACCAACAGCCAATGACAATGGAGAAGCATACAGGGTGGCCAATCAGATTGCAGGAAGAGCAGGCGGCCGCTCCCGCCCCTGTGAATGGATTGAGACCTCTGCGCCTGGACTTCTCTCCGCTCTCCTACTGATTATAAGGTTGGAATCATTTCTTTTATCTTAATTAACTGTGCTTTACTTTTGTTAATCTTTAAATGCAACAGCTACGGACTTCAGCTCCTTAATTTGCTGCTGTGTGAATCATAGCAGTGGTTACACATTACCTCTCTCTCTCTCTCTCTCTCTCTCACACTCACTCACACACTTTGGAGACACAAAAACATTTTTCCGCTTGTGTGCATTTGCTTCCGTTTTGTCAGACCCGGCACCAGAAAAAAAAAAATATTAAGGGGGCGATGAGTTTATCATCACCCCCCCCCCCCAAAAAAAAAATAATAGTGCGCACCAGAGGAGACGTGCGCTCCTGGAAAGCTCGTGTATTTACACTGCACCGTTGTAAGAGACTGACCAAGAGTGAAGAGTGATGACAGTATTTTTTTTTATTATTATTTGAACGTATAGACCCTCGTCAAGTGATCTTCTGCATACCACACAGAGCTGGTGTTCTGTTGAGATGAGGTGCGCCAACTTTCGACACTCTGAGCTGTGATGTACCTTGGCATTGTCCAATAGGAACGACGCGTCGGGCCAAAACACGGAAGACTCGTGGCAGAAACCACTGATCTCTACAAAACATTAACGTGTGACAGGACTGCTCATTTATAGAGCAGTTTTCTGAAGAAAAATCATTGGAAATGTTTTTTTGTTGTTGTTACCTCAAAATTTCTAATTACTGTTAAAAAGGTTTAGAACACTTGTAATTAAAATAGGTAAATAAATCAAAAAATGATTCTTTAGAAACCTTTCATCTGTATTAAAACCACTTGTTATTTCAGATTAGATAATTTCTTGTTTAACATAAGGAACCTCAGACATTTATTTTTAGACAAATAAAATAACATGGAAACTTGTATATTTTTGAAGTCTGGTAGATTATTTATATCTTATTTCAACCAGAAAACAAACACTAAATAAATACAAGTGTTTATTGTAAATACAAATGGAAATAATTTAACAATGACTGCAGTGTGATTGTAAAATAGGATTTCTGTGACATAAACCTCATGATGTTATATATATATATATATATATATATATAGTCATTTAAACTTGTAATTTTGTCAAAATATGTAATTGCCTTTAATGTTATCAGGACACCCCCTCGTAGCACCGGGTCCACGTTTTGTACTAGATCAAGGTGAAATGACAGTTAAAGTGTGTGTTTAGGTGTGTGTTCATGGTGTTTAGGTGTATAGTATTTGTTCATTGGGGGTTCGGTATGGACGGTGGGTGTGCGTGTTTGGGGGTGGATTCGTCGGGCCAATAGTGGGCTGGGTCCAGAGGAAAAATGCCAGGGTCGAAATTTGTTCCCAGTCCGACCCTGCCCCCTTTTCTACTTTTTTTTTGTTTTTTTAATAAAAGCCCAATTTCATAGCCTTAAGAGTGTGCATATCATGAATGCTTGGTCTTGTTGGATTTGTGAGAATCTACTGGTACCTTGTTTCCCATGTAACAATAAGAATAAACTCAAAACCTGGATTAATTAGTCACATAGCACTACTATTATTCTGAACACTACTGCATTTAAATCATGTGAATCTGACTCTTTTCAGTGCATATCTTCACTTACAGGACTGAGATGCATCCTTCATTTTCATGGGAAAGAAAGCTGCATTGATTTCCTGCATTCCAAGCAGCCTTCAAAATTAGATGGCTGAGTGATGCCACTGTGACATATAAGGCTGACTAGTGTAGCCATCGAAGGATGCTGCCCCTGAATTGAGACACAGACTGATTTATGCATTGATGTATCTCAGTGAGCCAGTTTGCAGTTTCAAGTGAGTAAAAACAAACTATCTTAATAACTACACAACTCTATGGCACTCGGAAATTGATATAATGATTTCTCTTAACTGCTATTTTCTGCTTAACTGCTACAGAATATATAAATTCAATAGATTTGTTTTTTTTGTCCCCTGCAATGAGACCACACAGGTTTAATTAATGAAACACACAATGAGGAAACAAACATATCTCTTGCTAATGTAACTTTTTATGTGCCTTGACTTTGGGTTCAGTACATGTATACTGTGCAGCCATTGAACTCTCTGAGATCCTGTAGCAGCTGCATTCAGCAGGTGTTGTGCTGTTTGTGAGCTTGCTGCCTGTATGATCCAAAAGCCAATTTCAAACCAGAGAACAATGTAGCTGACAAAGCTACAAGCACTCAGATAAGACATTGCCATTATGGACCAATTCAGAAATGTTGGCATATGAATGCCATGTATGCACCTGCACTGAATTGTGGATACAAATTTATCCAAACATTGCAGGTGGCCAAAGGTTTGTTCCATATTCTTTATTGAAGACACTGATTTTTTTTTTTTTTTTTTTTACCACATTTTGTTGTTACAACCTTATTTCAAAATGGATAAAATTGTTTTTTTCCTCAAAATTCTACACACAGTAACCCAATAATGACAACTGGAAAATGTTTTTATTTCATATTTTTGCAAATTTATTAAAAAGAAGATTTATTAAAAAATAAATCACATGTACATTAGCATTCACAGTTTTTGCCATGAAGCTCAAAAATGAGCTCAAGTGTATCCTGTTTTGATGGACCATCCTTCAGATGTTTCTTCAGCTTAATTGGAGTCCACCTGGGGTAAATTCAATTTAAGGGTGATTCTTAGACTACGGGCACTTATTATGTCCTTTGATCATATTGTATGAAAAACAGAAAAAAGGGGAAATTTCACACTTTTATAGTTATCTTTACAATGAAAGTGTGTTAAGAAATTTGTTCTAGTAGTCTATGATGACTTTTTCACCTTTTTTCAGCATCATTATATGCAAATATTGCCGTTTTGTGCTTGTCCCACACCAGACTTTTGATCTTCAATGATAAAAATGAATGGTAAAAAAACATTTTTTTTCTAATGTTTTAAAATATCTCTGAATAAAATATCAGTAAAATAATCAAAACATAATTGGAGTATTCAATGTCATACAACTGTTGTGATTTTTTTTAAACAAAATGTAGTTGTCCCACACTATTGCTGTAATTTCCACCACAACACTGTAATGTCCCTTTAAACAGTTTGTTTAACAGATAAACAGTGACATCAGAGCGCATGTATATAGCGCCAAATCACAACAAACAGTTGCCCCAAGGCTCTTTATATTGTAAGGCAATGGTGTGGTGGAAATTACATTTACAAGGCCAATAGTGCCCGTAGTTAAAGAATCACCCTTAAAGATATGATTTGGAGAGGCACACATATGTGTACATATAAAGTCTCACAGTTGACACTGCATGTCAGAGCACAAACCAAGCATGAAGTCAAAGGAATTATCTGTAGACCTCGGAGACAAGGTTCTCTCAAGGCACAGATCTGGCGAAGGGTACAGAAAAATTTCTGCTCCTTTTTAGGTCCCACTGAGCACAGGGGCCTTCATCATCTGCAAATGGAAGAAGTTTGGATCCACCAGGACTCTTCCTGGTGCTGGCAGAGTGATCGAGTGAGAAGGGCCTTAGTCAGGAGGTGAAAAGAACCTAATGGTCACTCTCTCAGAGCTCTAGCATTCCTCTGTGGTGTGTGGAGAACCTTCCACAAAGTCAAACATCTCTGCAGCAATCCACCAATCAGGACTGTATGGTAGAGTGGTCAGACGTAAGCCACTCCTTAGCAAAAGGCACATGGCAGCCCACACGGAATTTCGCAAAAGGCACCTGAAGGACTCTTAGACTACGAAAACAAAATTCTCTGGTCTGATGATACAGTAGTGTTCAGAATAATAGTAGTGCTATGTGACTAAAAAGATTAATCCAGGTTTTGAGTATATTTCTTATTGTTACATGGGAAACAAGATACCAGTAGATTCAGTAGATTCTCACAAATCCAACAAGACCAAGCCTTCATGATATGCACACTCTTAAGGCTATGAAATTGGCTATTAGTAAAAAAAAGTAGAAAAAGAGGTGTTCACAATAATAGTAGCATCTGTTGTTGATGCTACAACCTCAAAAGTATTATGTTCAAACTGATTTTTTAGCAATCCTGTGAATCACTATACTAGTATTTAGTTGTATAACCACAGTTTTTCATGATTTCTTCACATCTGCGAGGCATTATATATATACTGCAAAATAGTGAAGATTCATCCCATCCTGTCTATGGCTGATGGAAAGACCCTGATTCATGCATTTGTCTCTTTTGGCTGGACCACTGCAATGTTCTATTTTCTGGATTACCGCAGTCCAGTATTAGGGATGTCCAGTTGGTCCAAATGCTGCTGCTACACTCGAGAAAGGAAGCAAAGAGTTTTGATCACATTACATTTGTGGCATCTCTTCACTGGTTTGCTCACTCATCACTTATTTTCAACCACTTATCCAGGATTGGGTCACAGGGGCAACAGCTCTAGTAGGGGACCCCAGACTTCCCTTTCCCAGGCCACATTGACTGGGGGATCCTGAGGTGTTCCCAGGCCAGTGTGGAGATATAATCACTCCACCTAGTCCTTGGTCTTCCCTGGGGTCTCCACCCAGATGGACATACGTGGAACATCTCCCTAGGGAGGTGCCCAGGGGACACCCATACCAAATGGCTTTACCACCTCAGCTGGCTCCTTTCAACAGAAAGATGCAGTGGCTCTACTCTGAGCTACCCGCAGATGAACGAGCTTGTCTCCCTATCTCTAAGGGAGACACCAGCCACCCTCCTAAGGAAGCCCATTTTGGCCGCTTGTACCCACAGTCTAATTCTTTTGGTCATGGCCCAACCCTCGTGACCATAGGTGAGAGCAGGAATGAAGCTTGGCCAGTAGATCGAGAGCTTCGCCTTTTGGCTCAGGTCCCTTTTCATTACAACAGTATGGTAGCGTGAATGCATTACTGACCCTGCTGCGCCAGTTCTCTGGCAAATTTCATGCTCCATTATCCCCTCACTCGTGAACAAGACTCGTTAACAAGGTACTCAACTCCTTCAAGACTGCAAGACTGCATTCCCTACCTGGAGTAGGCAATCCATCAGTTTCCTGCTGAGAACCATGGTGTCAGATTTAGAGGTCTTGATCCTCATCCCAGCCGCTACACTTTCAGCTGCAAACCGATCCACTGAGTGTGAGAGGTCACAGGCCAATAAAGCCATCAGGACCACATCATCTGCAAAAAGCAGTAATGAGACCCTGAGCCCACCAACTGGAAACCCTCCTCCCCGTGACTACTCCTCGATTCCGGTCCATGAATATCACAAACAGGATGGTGACAAAGTGCATCCCTGGCAGAGGCCAACCCCCACCTTAAATGAGTTGGACTTACTGCCGAGCACACCAACACAGCTCTAGCTTTGTGAGTTACAGAGATTGGATAGCCGTGAGACAGTAGCCCTCACTCCCTACTCCTGCAGCACCTCCCACAGTATCTCCAGGGGCAGTGGTGGGCACAGTTCCGATAATTTGATAACTGATAATCATTGAAGATAAAATTTTCATTATTGGATTATCTTTTCAGATAACTTTGAAAGCCATTATTGGACTAATTATCTTCCGCTAAATTTTTGCCCGATAATTCTTAGACCATTAATGGGGTAAACAAAGCTTAACAGATACAAACATTTATACAATTTAAAATCAGTTGAGCATCTACCTGTTAAACATTTTGTAACAGATGTGTAGTTCTACCCTCTGCAAAAAGAGGAGGAGCTGCTTCTAGAAGAAAACTGCTGTATCCTCTGCAGACAAAGGAGAACTGGTCACCAAAAAAAAAAAAAAATCCATATCAATGGACAACAAAACACATAGACCATTTGTATATATTGTTTAAAATGTGCATTTGTGTTTATTGTTTGAACCTTTTTGTTGTACAGCCTTTCACACAAGACCTCAAATTACTTTCATAAAGTGTCAAAACAGTTGTTTATATAGTTTTGCTGTGTGTTTTGAATAAATGTGTGGAAAATTATTTTTCGCTTTATTTTTTCCTTGCCTATTTTTGAATGTAAACCTTTATTACACTTATAAAACACAGCAAAAACATATATATTCTGAAAGCACAGGTATCCTGAAAAAAAGAGACATAAAACTTGATTGTGGGATGCAAGGAGATGCAATAATAACAGCAATAATAGCACAGCAATAATAAAACATTTATGCCAGGCGAGTGAACTGTCCAGAAAAATGCCCTCAGACCCCAGAGGGTTAACTTATGGTTCAAATTTTAACAAAACATATTTTGGACAAATTATTTAAATTAATGTCATGTCTGAAGTTTTATGATGTGAAAATATCAGATATATGTTTTAGTTTTAAAGCAATGCCCTAATTTTTAAGGTTTTAGTGTAGACATGGTGTCTCCAGATGCATTATGGGTATAGGATAATCTCAGTATGTTCACAACATGAAAAATGCTTTTGAGACACTCTGATCAAGCTCCATGGATAAAAGCATTAAACTCTATTGCCTAAAACTCTTGTGAATATATTCTCTGGGTTTATAAATGTTATTGTGTTTGCTTTTATTAACTTCTACACATCTTAAACATAGCAGAGTAGCAGCATACACAGATTATCTGGAATTTTGCTTTGACAAGTCTCTACTGCCATCTACTGGCTAATAGTCTTCATGGCAGTATTCAAACTGAAGCTGGGCTGATATTTTCAATCACTGGAGGTTCCAGCTCAAATTGTATGTACCACAGAACCACACGGTGTAAAGGTTCAGAGCACACGATTTATGTTCTCACACACATTGTACATTCAAAAACATCAGACTCATGTTTCCAGAAGCAAAACGTAAACAGAAGCTTTTTTTCAAACTTAATTTACAAAACCCTCGATGGGAGACATCAAAGTTTAAAAAAACCCAAAACAAAACAAAACAAAAACTTACAAGACAGGTCTGCGGTGTTTGCACAGGCACAGTGTGAAAGGTGGTTGTGAGATGTTAAACGCAGCTTGTTACTCCATGTATACTAAACAATGCAGGACTTGGCTTTTTTTTTTGTTGTTGTTTGTTTTTTGAAAATGCCTGTTTTTTACACCACAATGACACATGACACATGTCACAGTAAAGTGTTGGTTTACATAATGAATGACTCAACCAATCAGTGTTTAGCAGAGGCACATTGTACCCAGAATCATTTGTGATCTGTCTGTGTTTGTACAAAACTTCAGAATTAGTGCATTATTCAACATTAAAAGATAGTTATATTTTAACTTTGTACAAATGACAGAAATTACATTAATCATCAGTATTCATTTTATTTATATACCAAACCATAACTCAGCATTGCTTTATTTTCCAAGACCATCTGAGCAGGAAATATAAGATTGATCTGAACAAGCAGATGGCTGTGAAACTGAGGCATAGGAACTGTCTACAGTGCAAAACCAAAAAGAAACATCAGAAACAAATATTCAATAAATTCAGGTGTGGTGTGACAAAATACACTGAACACATCAATGGTCTCCTGCTGGTAATACTACATCACTCAGTTTGGACCAAATGTGGCAAAAAATTGAATTTTAGTGATTTTTTTTTAAATTATTGAAATCATTAAAATCAATATTCAATTTTGTGTCACTATAACAATGACGCTATTGAAAATTTAAACAATTAAAAATTCACTTTTTTTTTTTTAAAGGCAGTTTTCCAAACTGAGTGCTATAGTATAACCGCAGGAGACCATTGATGTGTTCGAGAATTTGGTGACAACACACCGGAATTTATGAATATTTTTCTGCTGTCTCTGTGCGTTTTTGTATTGTTTGTAGATGCTTCCTAGGCTTCAGATTCTCAGCCGCCTGCATTGTTCAGATCAATGTTGCTTTTCCAGCTCAGAGGAAGGTTCATATGGATAAAAATAAAGTTGCATCTCGTGTCTACGTTCCGGAAGTTAGAAAACTATTGTTTGTTTGTTTTTTCTACAATGTTTCTCTTCAGATTTATTGAGCTGTGAACTTGAATCTGTGAATATCTCTGTAACTTTACCAGAGTCTCCTTGGGAGGTTTCTCTCACTCCCTGAGATTGACAGCTATGTTACCATTTGACAGGTGTACCAACCCCAAACTCCACACCTGACACTGTCCCTGGAGCAGGTCATGCATAGGCAGCGCCCTTGATACAGGCTCACCTCATCACCTCACCTGTTGTAGTCAAAAAAAAAAAAAAAATGGTGATGATAGAGTTTTGGATCAAGATTTCCTGCAGTAACTGAGGCATAAAATGAATCCATATACTACCCATAAACTGATATATATATATATATATATATATATATATATATATATATATATATATACACTCAACAAAAATATAATGCAACACTTTGTTTTTGCTCCCATTTTGTATGAGATGACTCAAAGATCTAAAAACTTTTTCCACATACACAATATCACCATTTCCCTCAAATATTGTTCACAAAACCAGTCTAAATCTGTGATAGTGAGCACTTCTCCTTTGCTAAGATAATCCATCACACCTCACAGGTGTGCCTTAGACTGCCACAATAAAAGGCCACTCTGAAGGTGCAGTTTTATCCACAGCAACAATGCCACAGATGTCGCAAGATTTGAGGGAGCGTGCAATTGGCATGCTGACAGCAGGGAAATGTCAACCAGAGCTGTTGCTCGTGTATTGAATGTTTCATTCTCTACCATAGCCGTCTCCAAAGGTATTTCAGAGAATTTGGCAGGTACATCAACCGCCTCACAACCGCAGACCACGTGTAACCACACCAGCCCAGGACCCTCCACATCCAGCATGTTCACCTCCAAGATCGTCTGAGACCAGCCACTCTCGGACAGCTGCTGCTGAAACAATCGGTTTGCTAACACAAGAATTTCTGCACAAACTGTCAGAAACCGTCTCAGGGAAGCTCATCTGCATGCTCGTTGTCCTCATCGGGGTCTCGACCTGACTCCAGTTCATCGTCGTAACTGACTTGAGTGGGCAAATGCTCACATTCGCTGGCGTTTGGCACGTTGGAGGGGTGTTCTCTTCACGGATGAATCCCGTGTCACACTTTCCAGGGCAGATGGCAGACAGCGTGTGTGGCGTTGTGGGTGAGCGGTTTTCTGATGTCAATGTTGTGGATCGAGTGGCCCATGGTGGCGGTGGGGTTATAGTATGGGTAGGCGTCTGTTATGGACGAAGAACACAGGTGCATTTTATTGATGGCATTTTGAATGCACAGAGATACCGTGACGAGATCCTGAGGCCCATTGTTGTGCCATACATCCAAGAAAATCACCTCATGTTGCAGCAGGATAATGCACGGCCCCATGTTGCAAGGATCTGTACACAATTCTTGGGAGCTGAAAATGTCCCAGTTCTTGCATGGCCGGCATACTCACCGGACATATCACCCATTGAGCATGTTTGGGATGCTCTGGACCGGCGTATACGACAGCGTGTACCAGTTCCTGCCAATATCCAGCAACTTCGCACAGCCACTTACAGATGTGTTGCACTGCATGAGGCAAATGGTGGTCACACGAGATACTGACTGGTATCCCCCCCAGTAAAACAAAACTGCACCTTTCAGAGTGGCCTTTTATTGTGGGCAGTCTAAGGCACACCTGTGCACTAATCATGGTGTCTAATCAGCATCTTGATATGACACACCTGTGAGGTGTGATGGATTATCTCAGCAAAGGAGAAGTGCTCACTATCACAGATTTAGACTGGTTTGTGAACAATATTTGAGGGAAATGGTGATATTGTGTATGTGGAAAAAGTTTTAGATCTTTGAGTTCATCTCATACAAAATGGGAGCAAAACCAAAAGTGTTGCGTTTATATTTTTGTTGAGTGTATATATATATGTGTGTGTGTGTGTGTGTGTGTTGTTGTTGTTTGTTCAGCTACTCCCCGTTCATTCGGGGTCACCAGTTTCACTCAGAGAAACACACGCAGGAGCTGGTGTTCCAAAGAGGTGTCCCATCCAAATACTAACCAGATGTACTGCTTAGCTTCAAGATTTGATGGGATCAGGCTTACACAGAGCAGACCAGCTGATGCTTTCAGTATTCACATTTTTCAATTAACAGTTTACAAATAATTCATGACTTGCAGCTGATTCACATTTTGGGGCTTAACAGTGGCACTTCTGCTTCCTTGACAGAATACAGGAAGTAAACTCATGCCACACTGGCCTGTGTGTTATTTTATTGTTTGTGTCATCTGCAGTCCCCAGTTGGTCAAATCTGTCTTTTCCAACCCCCATGGGAGTCTGTTAACAGCTCTGGACTTTGTTTTTGATGGCCTTTCCACAGTTCCCATAAGACACTCTGAGTCCTTTGCAGGATGGACTGTTGTAGGAATATTCTCTTAAGTGAAACAGCAAGTGCATGTAAAGAGTGACAGGGACAGGTTTTTGAAGGTCAGGGACTGACACTGTGCTATGAAGACATTACAAACCTGTTACAGACATACAGTAGTGTTCAGAATAATAGTCGTGCTATGTGACTAAAAAGATTAATCCATGTTTTGAGTATATTTCTTATTGTTACATGGGAAACAAGGTACCAGTACATTCAATAGATTCTCACAAATCCAACAAGAACAAGCATTCATGATATGCACACTCTTAAGGCTATGAAATTGGGCTATTTATTTAAAAAAGTAGAAAAGGGTGTGTTCACAATAATAGTAGTGTGGCATTCAGTCAGTGAGTTCGTCAGTTTTGTTGAACAAACAGGTGTGAATCAGGTGTCCCCTATTTAAGGATGAAGGCAGCACCTGTTGAACATGCTTTTCTCTTTGAAAGCCTGAGGAAAATGGGATTTTCAAGACATTGTTCAGAAAAACAGCGTAGTTTGATTAAAAAGTTGACTGGAGAGGGGAAAACCTATACGCAGGTGCAAAAAAATTATAGGCTGTTCATCTCCAATGATCTCCAATGCTTTACAATGGACAAAAAACCAGAGACGCATGGAAGAAAATGGAAACCAACCATCAAAATGGATAGAAGAATAACCAGAATAGCAAAGGCTCACCCATTGATCAGCTACAGGATGATAAAAGACAGTCTGGACTTACGTGTAAGTGCTGTGACAGTTAGAAGACAGTTACAAGACAGTGTGAAGCTAATTTATTTGCAAGAATCCCCCGCAAAGTGCCTCTGTTAAATAAGATGTGCAGAAGAGGTTACAATTTGCCAAAGAACACATCAACTGGCCTAAAAAGGAATGGAGGAATATTTTGTGGACTGATGAGAGTAAAATTGTTCTTTTTGGGTCCAAGGACCACAGAAAGTTTGTGAGATGACCCCAAACTCTGAATTCAAGCCACAGTTCACAGTGAAGACAGTGGCGCATGGTGGTGCAAGCATCATGATATGGGCATGTTTCTCCTACTATGGTGTTGGGCCTATATATTGTATACCAGGTATCATGGATCAGTTTGGATATGTCAAATACTTGAAGAGGTTATGTTGCCTTATGCTGAAGAGGACATGCCCTTGAATTGGGTGTTTCAACAAGACAATGACCCCAAGCACACTAGTAAACAAGCAAAATCTTGGTTCCAAACCAACAAAATGAATGCCTCGCAGATGTGAAGAAATCATGAAAAACTGTGGTTATACAACTAAATACTAGTTTAGTGCTTCACAGGATTGCTAAAAAAGCAGTTTGAACATAATAGTTTTGAGTTTGTAGCGTCAACTGCAGATGCTACTATTATTGTGAACACCCCCCTTGACTTTTTTTTTTTTTACTAATAGACCAATTTCATAGCCTTAAGACTGTGCATATCATGAATGCTTGGTCTTGTTGGATTTGTAAGAATCTACTGAATCTACTGGTACCTTGTTTCCCATGTAACAATAAGAAGTATACTCAAAACCTGGATTAATCTTGTTAGTCACATAGCACTAGTATTATTCTGAACACTACTGTATTAAAGGACATCCATCTGATTGTATTTTCCAATTTTGAATGATTGCTCTCCTCCATGCACTCATCTCAGCACTGTTGGACCAGCCTCCTTTAAAAGAATAAGAAGTGTTCTGATACAAAACCCAGTAACTCCAAAAACAGAAATTTGCAGCTGAGTCCAACATGCAATTCTCCGTACTGCAACACATGGAGTAAATAAAATAATAATAATAATAATAATAATAATAATAATAATAATAATAATAATAATAATAATTTACTGAGGTTTGGAATATGGCTGTAACATAACAAATTATGCATAAAGTTAAGCACTGTGCATACTTTCTGGATGCACTGTAGATTAAAATAAAACTTTGACTTGATAAAAGAAACTTGGATTTCAACTGATTAAATCAAAGTAGGGATGAACCCGATGGGCTCAATGCGCACATCACATCTGGTCCCCACCTCCTCTGCTGGGGTGGTAAAGGAGGTGCGCACACACACACACAAACACACCCACATTATTGTTTATAGCATATGTAAATGTGTACATATGTACATTGATTTTATTTCTTTACATTTTTGCAAATACATAACTTCTGTGTCAATGTGTCGTGGCTTTATTTATCCTGATTTTTTGTGATTTCTACACTGAAAAGGGATTTATGGCATTTTAGGGTTTTGTCTACTTTAACAAATTCTTTAAATAGTCTTCACTTTAGTCGTGTTCACAAAAATGTACTTGTAAATGTCTGGATTAGTAATGCATTACAGGATTAGTAGATCATGTCAACAGACATCCCTTTTTCATGAATGCATGTCTTAATCATAGTGTAAAGCACTTCAGTGTTTCATCCACCTTGACAAATACTTTGTAAAGCATAAAGAAACTGCACTCTAGAAACATTCAGTAAAAGACTTAATTAGCACCCTTTATTATTGGTGCAACAAATACTTAGAAATAGTAAATGAGTAAACAGATTATGCATGTAACTATTATTTAGAAGTAAAGCATTAATGTTCCAGCTAATTACTTTAGTATTACTTTAATATTAAGTATGAGTCAGTCTTAATAATTTGTTACTAATTAATTACATATTTATTCATGCTTGATTAAGGCTAAATAAAGAGTAGCTATTATAAAGTGCTACATGATTATTATAATTAGATGTGCAAGGTTACAATCCAATTCTAGCACTTGGTCATAGATATTTGACAGGATACGTACAGGTTGCACAAAACTGACTGCCATGACACCATTATTATACTGCATGGGTTAAAGTTCTCCGTCACCACGATGGATTTCTTTCATTTGGAAAATTTAACCACACATATGCATGCGCAAGTGGTGTCATGCGTGTTTTGGGGCCAAAATATGATACTCTCACTGTCAAAGCAACATCCCATTCTGCGCTAATCAAAGCAGCAGCAATGTCAGCGTGGATATCACCGCACCGCGGAGGAAGGGACTATGTGAATTTTCACTCCTGTTTACTGCTTGCCATGAGCCACGGTCATTCTGCTCCCTGTCTTCGTGGGAACATTGGCAGACCTTCCCCAAGTAGAGCAAGTGTGGCTTTGCTTTGAACCAGTGAAGCAGTGCTTCGATGGTTTGTTGTTTTATTCCGCTTTATCTTAATTTTCACCACTAAAATCCTAAAGAGCATATGTCTGTGAGTAATATTTACCTTTTTTCATGTTAAAC
This sequence comes from Thalassophryne amazonica, assembly GCF_902500255.1. Lineage (NCBI taxonomy): Eukaryota > Metazoa > Chordata > Actinopteri > Batrachoidiformes > Batrachoididae > Thalassophryne > Thalassophryne amazonica. The sequence goes on from NC_047121.1 coordinate 23,558,790, forward strand.
TGACCTGTTATGGTCTTCTAAAACAGTTGATAGATGTATTTTATAACTTAAAAATGGGACCGATGCTAACACATTAGCATGGCTATGGCATTTTCAAAGTTAAAGTTAGCATTAAGCTGTTCACATCTCAGCAGTTTGTGTGCATTTGTTTTTTGTATAATAATTAATGGCTTCAGCATTTGTTGTCGTAAGAGTGTCAAATGCATAGAGTGTAAACTGCATATTTGTGTCTTTTTCATGAAAATATCTTATTAAAGATGACATATTACACTTTACTCAGGCCTTTAAAATTCACTAAAATATACAAAATTTGACTTGCTCTTTTAAAAAAATTATAGGGGAGCACCCCCAGACCCCCATAATCAATGATGTGTTTTTATTTCATAGCTTGAAGTGACTTTTATTTTTGCAGAGGGTTTCATACCCATTAAAATTCACCAGAATATACAAAATTTGACTAGCTCTTAAAAAAAAAAAAAATTCTGAGGGAGATCCCCAGACCCCATAACCAATACTGTGTTTTGACTTCACAGTTTGAAGTGAGTTTCCTTTGTTTCAGAGGGCTTCATACCCATTAAAATTTGCCAGAATATAGAAAATTTGACTTGCTCTTTTAAAACATTTCTGGGGAGACCCCCCATAATCAATACTGTGTTTTTACTTCACAGCTTGAAGTGAGTTTTCTTTGTTTCACAGGGATTCATATCCATTAAAATTCACCAGAATACACAAAATTTTACTTGCTCTTTTAAAAATGTTCTGGTGGGAGCACCTCAGACTCTCCAGAATCAAGACTACATCGTGCTCCACCACCCTTTTATGTACCTTTATGTTCAGGTTTTGCATTCTTTTTAGGCTTTGTCTGTCACTCCATAGAGGCTATTTAGAATAGATTTGTATACTGTATAAGTGTTTATTGTATTTATTGAGGAAAAAGAGTGTGTGCCCCCACTACCCCATTTTAGGGAAATACTGGCATTAATTTTTCCAGGAAAAAAATTCAGTCAGATGAAAATTTATTGCTTTAACCCATGTGATAGTGTGAAGAATATATTTTTGACCTCCAGTAAAGTGGTAGCATTTTGATATGTCATTCAGATATCATGAAGTATAAACTGGCTGCCATGACACCATTATGACAGTGTAATGAAGATATCTTTTGGCTTTAAGTTAAGTAGTAGCTTTTTGATTTGTCATTAACATCGTGAAGTATAAACTGATTGTCATGACACAGTTATGGCAGTGTAATAAATATATTGGAATTGGTCTGTAACGTTGCCCATTTAATTATAATAATCATTATGTGACCTTTCCATAAACACAAAGTCTAACTAATGGTGCAATAGTGCATATATACATGCACTTACAAATAGTTTGTACATGGTTTATTAAGTATGAAAAACAATGAGCAAACACACAATGTATCAGACTATTCATTAGAAGTAAAGCATTTAATAAATGTATTAGTTAATTACTTATTAAGTAGACAGGGGTGGTGGCAAAGTGGCTAGCGTGCTTGGTTTCAGTGCAGAAGCTTCGTGTTTCAAACCCCAACCCTGCCACATTTCTCCATGTAATGTAGAGTTGCATCAGAAAGGGCATCCGGCATAAAACCTATTCCAATTCAACATACAGATGCACCTCAGATTTGCTGTGGCAACCCCAAGTGCAAACAAGTGAGCAACCAAAGGGCCATACTAGTTAGTTACTTATTACGTATGAGTCATTCTTAATTAATTATTGTTACTAATTTGTTACATATTTATTTATGCTCAATTAAGGCTAAATACAGTGTAGTTATAATGAAGTGTGACCTAATAATCACCATGTCAACTTGCCATAACCACAAAATAGATGAATGTTGTTAATGCCAAGGTGTCATGACAAAACATTTTCTGGAAAGGTAACTTTGATTAATGTCAAGTTGTGATAATAAGGACATCCCAAACACATTTACTGTGAAGTTGTCATGACAAGGACACCATCTGGACATATCACTTTGATCAATGTCAAGTTGTCTTATCAAGTCAACCCAAACAATGTCAACGTGTCATTACAAAAACCAAATGACACCTAATGACAGCAGTCATAAATGTTTATGACATTGACATAATGTTTCTGACACATTCATGGCTGTGTAATGTATCAGTTATGACAATGTCATGTCACTATTATGACGATTCCTTCAAGTAAAGGGTTACCAAAAAATTTGATGACACCAGTTGGTTAGGGTGTTCAAAACTGGTAATGACTGTGAAGTTGTGTAGTGTCCCGGCTTAAGCAACACATTCTATACTTCCTCTCATGAAGTTCTTATGAAGCATGTGCCACTATGCTCCTCTTCATATTGCGATTTTACAAAGCCAAGGTGAACCCAATTTTGCAGGCAGAAAATATAAAAGGATATGGTGCCAAAATATCCGAGCGGCCGAGTGTGAAGCGTCCGGGATGAAAATCAGCACCTCCAAATTCGAGGCCATAGTTCTCGACCGGAAAAAGGTGCTTTGCCCTCTTCAGGTCGGTGGAGTGTCCTTGCCTCAAGTGGAGGAGTTTAAGTATCTCGGGGTCTTGTTCACGAGTGAGGGACGGATGAGCGTGAGATCAATAGATGGATCGGTGCAGCATTTGCAGTGATGCGGTCGCTGTATCGGACCGTCGTGGTGAAGAGACAGCTGAGTAGGGGGGCAAAGCTCTCAATTTACCGATCAATCTACATTCCAATCCTCACCTGTGGTCATGAGATTTGGCTCATGACCGAAAGAACGAGATCGCAAGTACAAGCGGCCGAGATGAGTTTCCTCCGCAGGGTGGCTGGGCGCTCCCTTAGAGATAGGGTGAGGAGCTCGGTCACTCGGGAGGAGCTGCTGCTCCTCCACGTTGAAAGGAGTCAGTTGAGGTGGCTCGGCATCTTTTCCGGATGCCCCCTGGACGCCTCGCTGAGAGAGGTGCTCCGGGCACATCCCACTGGGAGGAGGCCCCGGGGAAGACCCAGGACACGCTGGAGGGACTACCTCTCCTGTTGCTGTGTTGGGGGGTTTGGCTGGACATTTTGGTGTTGTTTTCTTTTCTTTGCTCTCCAGGTGGTATGCAAACTGGTTTTGTCTGTGGAGAAGGTGCTGGCAGAAGAGTCCTTCACCCTCATCAGAACTATTGGCTGCACCTGTGGGAGGATGTTCACGTGCAGTCCTAAACAACTTGCAGCACCTGTGGATGATGCTCACGTGCAGACGTAAAGACTTTCAGCTGAAGCAGATAATGAGATGGCTTTCTGCATTTAAACCATGAGTGATTTGAGCAGAACTGCCGGGAACTCGACCTTATGACGTTCGTTTGTGAGACGCTGAGGACCACGCCAGGGTTTGACACATCGTGCCTGTGAAGGAGGACGGGTGAGGGACACATGCTGTCAGCACACACCAGAGGTGATTATCGTCTGAATGATCGTTAATAGTAATTTGGCATTTTGTTACGCAGTATATTTGAACATTGATGAGAATTGTGCAGTTTGCTTCTCACTGCAGTGGCGTACGGAATGATGATCCTCCACCTGTGTGAGAAGCTGCTCATTTACATAAAGCTTAAATTCAGACCTGAATGTGTTGCTGATAGTGTGTGCCTCTGAAGGATATTTGCTGTAGCTCTGTTGACTTACCTCACCTTTTCCATCCTTCACAGAGTCAGTTTGTCGTATCCCACCTCGGGGGTGTTCGGCGGTGAATCTGAGTCCAGAAGCGCCAGGCTTCGATCTGTTTGGGCACTGGAGAGCGCGCCGTCCTTCACCTTGCCAAGACAGCTGAATATTTATGTTATACACGAATTATTGCCATGAGGGTGAATAAAGTTGTTCTTGGAACCACTTTCTGGTTATTTAGCGCTGGGCCATTGTCAGATGCTGGTTCGGTTCTCTGACCCGCGTCAGCACATAACACTCTCAGCTGGCTTGGGAACGCCTTTGGGTTCCCCCCGAGGAGCTGGGGGAGGTGTGTGTGGATCGGGAGGTTCTGGGCGGCTTTGCTTGAGCTGCTGCCCCCCACAACCCGACTCCGGATAAAGCGGAAGAAAATGGATGGATGGATGGATGGATGGTGCCAAAATCAAAGGTGATTTATGTTTGTTCCTCCCAAATCCCACCACAAATCCAGTACAGTCTTAAATGTGACCATGTCCTAATCACCCACCAAAATTCCACAGAATGCATGAAAACAAGATCCCAAAAAAAACAAAATGTCACATAACAAAACACAGCATTACTCACGGAGGAGCATAACAAACGAGATAAGGCAAAAGCAAGACAGAGGAAGCACATACAATGAACCAGCAAAAGACTTGTAAACAAGGAAGTGCTTAAATAACACAGGTGGAATTAACAACAGGGTCGTGACAAATGAGGAGGAGGAACTTAAGATTGATGTGGACCTAAAACAGAGTGCAGGGAGATAACTGAACAGACAAACTGGTGCAAGAATAATACTGCTAAACATACTATGTATTAAAACAGGAACAACAAAAGGTAAGAAAGAAAAAAAATAATACTTTAATATTGATCAAAACCTCACATCAACCCACTACAAAGAAATAAACGGTGCATGCACAAACCCGGTAGGAGACAGACACCACCCAAACATACACACCCAGGAGAAGTGCAAACAAATCAGAATCATCAGACAGTTAGGCATGGTCGAGGAAACAGGCAGGTGGTCAAAAAACACAAAGTGGCAAGCAGGATGAGAAAACGCAGGTACAGAGCTGGAAACAAAGGCACAAGGTGCAGTGATCTGAAGTTGAAACAGTACAACCATTGACGCTTATATACACCCTGGTGATGAGCTACTGATTAGAAACAGGTGTGTGGAAAGCTCCAGAATAGGATGTTGCCCAAACAGTACCACGAAGCACAAAGAGAGGCAGACAAGAGAGATAGGGAAAGACAAAGCCCAAGCAGGAAAAACCCAGCAAGAGAAATGACAAACAGCAAAAACAACCAAACCTTAAACAGAACAGAACAAACATAATACAAAAAGTCTGAATCCTGACACCGGCGGCAGAGTGGAGTGTGTGCAACCATCCAGGAGAGGACAAACCCACACACAATAACAAGAGACAAAATCAAACAAACAAGCAGACAGAAGAAAATCCAAACATGTACCAAAACTCAAAACTCCAGCCAAATGGGCCGCTGGGCAGAACCACCACACTTCAACTGTTTATTTACATGGAGAGTCAGAACCAACATTACTGCATTTGTGGTTTTATTCTTGTAGTGATCCCAGTTGTGTTTTTGTACTTCAGTGTGAGGAAGTTAGCTCCTTAGCCACAGCTGAATTCCAACTGTCATTCTCTGGACATTTGGATAGTTTTATCACCTTTGTGAGAGGCAACAGATGACGCATAACCTGTGGTACTTTGCACACGTAGGTTTTATTTTATGAAAACTTACTGCCCAGCAATACTTGGGAAGAACCACAGATAGTCAAGTGTTATGTGTGTGCATGTGTCTGTGTGTGTGTTTGCTGTATATGACTTAATGACTTCTTTTTAACTTCATCCTGTCATCGCTTATACCATATACATAAATACATACATCTTCAACTGTTTATCTGGGATGGGTTGTGGGGGCAACAGCTCCATCAGGGGATGCCACACTTCCCTTTGCTGGGACCACATTAACCACCTTTGGACTGGGGGATTATGAGGAGGCTAGTGGGGACTTATAATCTCTTCACCTCGTTCTGGGTCTGCCCCGGGGTCTCCTCCCAGCTGACATGCCAGGAACACCTCCCTAGGGAGGTGCCCATGGGGCATCCTTATCAGATGCCTGAAACACCTCAGCTGGCTCCTTTCAATGTGAAGGGGCAGCGGCTCTACACCGAGCCCCTCACTAATGACTGAGATCCTCAACATATATCTAGGGTCAAGTCACCATCCTAAAGAAGCCCATTTGGCTGCTTGTACTTGCGACCTACTTCTTTCGGTCATGGCACAACCCTCATGACCATAGGTGGGAGTAGGTATGAAGACTGACAAGTAGGTCAAGAGCTTCACCTTTTGGCTCAGCTCCCTTTTCTTCATAACAGTATGTTACAACGAATGCAACACTGTTCCTGCTGTGCTGATTCTCCAGCCAATCTCACAATCCCTGCAGTCCCTTCAATTGTGTACACATCCCCAAGGTGCTTGAACTGCTTCACTTGGGCCAAGACCTCATTCCTTACCAATCCATCATTTCCTGCTATGAACCATAGCCTCCAGTTTAGAGGTCCTGATCCTCATCCCAGCTGACCCGTGAGTGCTGGGGATCACAGGCCAATGTACCATCTGCAGTAAGCAGTGATGAGTCCCTGAGCCCACCAAATTGAAGACCCTCCTCCCCACAACTACGCCTCAATATCCTGTCCATGAATATCACAAACAGGGTCATATGGGCTTTTGATCAAATATCTAGCCACATTGGTCTTGGAGATTTGGTTGGAGAATATCTTTGGACTGATTTGTTCTTCCTTGACCTTTTACTAACCTGTTCCAAATATTAATCACATGGAGACACAAGTAAAATTCTCACCAGTTTCTGTGAAAATTTGTCCAGCCATTTTTCACCCATTTTTGTCATTTTGTTCTCTTTCACACACACACACACACACACACACACACACACACACACACACACGGGTACAACTACAATACTATGCTTGCATGGCAGCACATACCAAAAATAAATGAATCCCACTGAAAAAGGAACCATGAATTAAATATGCATGTCACTGCACAAGATCACAGTTCATCAGAATTATATTTTTCTTATAAATCTCATACAACAATGTACACATGTACTATACATACAGTAGTATTCAGAATAATAATAGTGAATTATTGAATTCAGAGTTTGGGGGTCGTCTCACAAACTGTCTGTGGCCCTTGGACCCAAATAGAACAATTTTACTCTCATCAGTCCACAAAATATTCCTCCATTCCTTTTTAGGCCTGTTGATGTGTTCTTTGACAAATTGTAACCTCTTCTGCACGTCTTTAATTTAACCGAGGGGCTTTGCGGGGGATTCTTGCAAATAAATTAGCTTCACACAGGGGTCTTCTAACTGTCACAGCACTTACAGGTAACTCCAGACTGTCTTTGATCATCCTGGAGCGGATCAGTGGGTGAGCCTTTGTCATTCTGGTTATTCTTCTATCCATTCTGATGGTTGTTTTCCTTTTCTTCGACACTTCTCTGTTTTTTTTTGTCCATTTTAAAGCATTGGAGATCATTGTAGATGAACAGACTATATTTTTTTGCACCTGCGTATAGGTTTTCCCCTCCTCCAATCAACTTTTTAATCAAACTATGCTGAAAAATAGGGACACCTGATTCACACCTGTTTGTTCCACAAAATTGATGATTCACTGACTGAATGCCACACTACTATTATTGTGAACACCCCCTTTCAGGCTCGGACTGATAATCTGTGATTTGGGAATTTGCCCGGTGGGCCGCTGCACGTTTAGACGTGCGTGGGCCGGCCTTCCCATATTTATAGAGATTATGGAAATATAGTGTTCTCGAGCTGCTCACTGCTGTCAACACGAGGAAGTCTGTGATCGGTGAAGCTACAGCATTTAATCGGCGCAGCTGCAGAGCCACTTCCTGAATTTGTGTCAAAATAAAAGTTCTGTAGTGTTTCATACACGGCGCAGTCTTATTCTAGGTTTCAGTTTTGTTTCCGTTTGATCATACAGCGGAGACTTACATCGAGCACAATGATTGACATGACCAACAGCCAATGACAATGGAGAAGCATACAGGGTGGCCAATCAGATTGCAGGAAGAGCAGGCGGCCGCTCCCGCCCCTGTGAATGGATTGAGACCTCTGCGCCTGGACTTCTCTCCGCTCTCCTACTGATTATAAGGTTGGAATCATTTCTTTTATCTTAATTAACTGTGCTTTACTTTTGTTAATCTTAAATGCAACAGCTACGGACTTCAGCTCCTTAATTTGCTGCTGTGTGAATCATAGCAGTGGTTACACATTACCTCTCTCTCTCTCTCTCTCTCTCTCACACTCACTCACACACTTTGGAGACACAAAAACATTTTTCCGCTTGTGTGCATTTGCTTCCGTTTTGTCAGACCCGCACCAGAAAAAAAAAAATATTAAGGGGGCGATGAGTTTATCATCACCCCCCCCCCCCAAAAAAAAAATAATAGTGCGCACCAGAGGAGACGTGCGCTCCTGGAAAGCTCGTGTATTTACACTGCACCGTTGTAAGAGACTGACCAAGAGTGAAGAGTGATGACAGTATTTTTTTTTATTATTATTTGAACGTATAGACCCTCGGTCAAGTGATCTTCTGCATACCACACAGAGCTGGTGTTCTGTTGAGATGAGGTGCGCCAACTTTCGACACTCTGAGCTGTGATGTACCTTGGCATTGTCCAATAGGAACGACGCGTCGGGCCAAAACACGGAAGACTCGTGGCAGAAACCACTGATCTCTACAAAACATTAACGTGTGACAGGACTGCTCATTTATAGAGCAGTTTTCTGAAGAAAATCATTGGAAATGTTTTTTTGTTGTTGTTACCTCAAAATTTCTAATTACTGTTAAAAAGGTTTAGAACACTTGTAATTAAAATAGGTAAATAAATCAAAAAATGATTCTTTAGAAACCTTTCATCTGTATTAAAACCACTTGTTATTTCAGATTAGATAATTTCTTGTTTAACATAAGGAACCTCAGACATTTATTTTTAGACAAATAAAATAACATGGAAACTTGTATATTTTTTGAAGTCTGGTAGATTATTTATATCTTATTTCAACCAGAAAAACAAACACTAAATAAATACAAGTGTTTATTGTAAATACAAATGGAAATAATTTAACAATGACTGCAGTGTGATTGTAAAATAGGATTTCTGTGACATAAACCTCATGATGTTATATATATATATATATATATATATATATAGTCATTTAAACTTGTAATTTTGTCAAAATATGTAATTGCCTTTAATGTTATCAGGACACCCCCTCGTAGCACCGGGTCCACGTTTTGTACTATGATCAAGGTGAAATGACAGTTAAAGTGTGTGTTTAGGTGTGTGTTCATGGTGTTTAGGTGTATAGTATTTGTTCATTGGGGGTTCGGTATGGACGGGTGGGTGTGCGTGTTTGGGGGTGGATTCGTCGGGCCAATAGTGGGCTGGTCCAGAGGAAAAATGCCAGGGTCGAAATTTGTTCCCAGTCCGACCCTGCCCCCTTTTCTACTTTTTTTTTGTTTTTTTAATAAAAGCCCAATTTCATAGCCTTAAGAGTGTGCATATCATGAATGCTTGGTCTTGTTGGATTTGTGAGAATCTACTGGTACCTTGTTTCCCATGTAACAATAAGAAATAAACTCAAAACCTGGATTAATTAGTCACATAGCACTACTATTATTCTGAACACTACTGCATTTAAATCATGTGAATCTGACTCTTTTCAGTGCATATCTTCACTTACAGGACTGAGATGCATCCTTCATTTTCATGGGAAAGAAAGCTGCATTGATTTCCTGCATTCCAAGCAGCCTTCAAAATTAGATGGCTGAGTGATGCCACTGTGACATATAAGGCTGACTAGTGTAGCCATCGAAGGATGCTGCCCCTGAATTGAGACACAGACTGATTTATGCATTGATGTATCTCAGTGAGCCAGTTTGCAGTTTCAAGTGAGTAAAAACAAACTATCTTAATAACTACACAACTCTATGGCACTCGGAAATTGATATAATGATTTCTCTTAACTGCTATTTTCTGCTTAACTGCTACAGAATATATAAATTCAATAGATTTGTTTTTTTTGTCCCCTGCAATGAGACCACACAGGTTAATTAATGAAACACACAATGAGGAAACAAACATATCTCTTGCTAATGTAACTTTTTATGTGCCTTGACTTTGGGTTCAGTACATGTATACTGTGCAGCCATTGAACTCTCTGAGATCCTGTAGCAGCTGCATTCAGCAGGTGTTGTGCTGTTTGTGAGCTTGCTGCCTGTATGATCCAAAAGCCAATTTCAAACCAGAGAACAATGTAGCTGACAAAGCTACAAGCACTCAGATAAGACATTGCCATTATGGACCAATTCAGAAATGTTGGCATATGAATGCCATGTATGCACCTGCACTGAATTGTGGATACAAATTTATCCAAACATTGCAGGTGGCCAAAGGTTTGTTCCATATTCTTTATTGAAGACACTGATTTTTTTTTTTTTTTTTTTACCACATTTTGTTGTTACAACCTTATTTCAAAATGGATAAAATTGTTTTTTTCCTCAAAATTCTACACACAGTAACCCAATAATGACAACTGGAAAAATGTTTTTATTTCATATTTTTTTGCAAATTTATTAAAAAGAAGATTTATTAAAAAATAAATCACATGTACATTAGCATTCACAGTTTTTGCCATGAAGCTCAAAAATGAGCTCAAGTGTATCCTGTTTTGATGGACCATCCTTCAGATGTTTCTTCAGCTTAATTGGAGTCCACCTGGGGTAAATTCAATTTAAGGGTGATTCTTAGACTACGGGCACTTATTATGTCCTTTGATCATATTGTATGAAAAACAGAAAAAAGGGGAAATTTCACACTTTTATAGTTATCTTTACAATGAAAGTGTGTTAAGAAATTTGTTCTAGTAGTCTATGATGACTTTTTCACCTTTTTTCAGCATCATTATATGCAAATATTGCCGTTTTGTGCTTGTCCCACACCCAGACTTTTGATCTTCAATGATAAAAATGAATGGTAAAAAAACATTTTTTTTCTAATGTTTTAAAATATCTCTGAATAAAATATCAGTAAAATAATCAAAACATAATTGGAGTATTCAATGTCATACAACTGTTGTGATTTTTTTTAAACAAAATGTAGTTGTCCCACACTATTGCTGTAATTTCCACCACAACACTGTAATGTCCCTTTAAACAGTTTGTTTAACAGATAAACAGTGACATCAGAGCGCATGTATATAGCGCCAAATCACAACAAACAGTTGCCCCAAGGCTCTTTATATTGTAAGGCAATGGTGTGGTGGAAATTACATTTACAAGGCCAATAGTGCCCGTAGTTAAAGAATCACCCTTAAAGATATGATTTGGAGAGGCACACATATGTGTACATATAAAGTCTCACAGTTGACACTGCATGTCAGAGCACAAACCAAGCATGAAGTCAAAGGAATTATCTGTAGACCTCGGAGACAAGGTTCTCTCAAGGCACAGATCTGGCGAAGGGTACAGAAAAATTTCTGCTCCTTTTTAGGTCCCACTGAGCACAGGGGCCTTCATCATCTGCAAATGGAAGAAGTTTGGATCCACCAGGACTCTTCCTGGTGCTGGCAGAGTGATCGAGTGAGAAGGGCCTTAGTCAGGGAGGTGAAAAAGAACCTAATGGTCACTCTCTCAGAGCTCTAGCATTCCTCTGTGGTGTGTGGAGAACCTTCCACAAAGTCAAACATCTCTGCAGCAATCCACCAATCAGGACTGTATGGTAGAGTGGTCAGACGTAAGCCACTCCTTAGCAAAAGGCACATGGCAGCCCACACGGAATTTCGCAAAAGGCACCTGAAGGACTCTTAGACTACGAAAACAAAATTCTCTGGTCTGATGATACAGTAGTGTTCAGAATAATAGTAGTGCTATGTGACTAAAAAGATTAATCCAGGTTTTGAGTATATTTCTTATTGTTACATGGGAAACAAGATACCAGTAGATTCAGTAGATTCTCACAAATCCAACAAGACCAAGCCTTCATGATATGCACACTCTTAAGGCTATGAAATTGGGCTATTAGTAAAAAAAAGTAGAAAAAGAGGTGTTCACAATAATAGTAGCATCTGTTGTTGATGCTACAACCTCAAAAGTATTATGTTCAAACTGATTTTTTAGCAATCCTGTGAATCACTATACTAGTATTTAGTTGTATAACCACAGTTTTTCATGATTTCTTCACATCTGCGAGGCATTATATATATACTGCAAAATATAGTGAAGATTCATCCCATCCTGTCTATGGCTGATGGAAAGACCCTGATTCATGCATTTGTCTCTTTTGGCTGGACCACTGCAATGTTCTATTTTCTGGATTACCGCAGTCCAGTATTAGGGATGTCCAGTTGGTCCAAATGCTGCTGCTACACTCGAGAAAGGAAGCAAAGAGTTTGATCACATTACATTTGTGGCATCTCTTCACTGGTTTGCTCACTCATCACTTATTTTCAACCACTTATCCAGGATTGGGTCACAGGGGCAACAGCTCTAGTAGGGGACCCCAGACTTCCCTTTCCCAGGCCACATTGACTGGGGGATCCTGAGGTGTTCCCAGGCCAGTGTGGAGATATAATCACTCCACCTAGTCCTTGGTCTTCCCTGGGGTCTCCACCCAGATGGACATACGTGGAACATCTCCCTAGGGAGGTGCCCAGGGGACACCCATACCAAATGGCTTTACCACCTCAGCTGGCTCCTTTCAACAGAAAGATGCAGTGGCTCTACTCTGAGCTACCCGCAGATGAACGAGCTTGTCTCCCTATCTCTAAGGGAGACACCAGCCACCCTCCTAAGGAAGCCCATTTTGGCCGCTTGTACCCACAGTCTAATTCTTTTGGTCATGGCCCAACCCTCGTGACCATAGGTGAGAGCAGGAATGAAGCTTGGCCAGTAGATCGAGAGCTTCGCCTTTTGGCTCAGGTCCCTTTTCATTACAACAGTATGGTAGCGTGAATGCATTACTGACCCTGCTGCGCCAGTTCTCTGGCAAATTTCATGCTCCATTATCCCCTCACTCGTGAACAAGACTCGTTAACAAGGTACTTCAACTCCTTCAAGACTGCAAGACTGCATTCCCTACCTGGAGTAGGCAATCCATCAGTTTCCTGCTGAGAACCATGGTGTCAGATTTAGAGGTCTTGATCCTCATCCCAGCCGCTACACTTTCAGCTGCAAACCGATCCACTGAGTGTGAGAGGTCACAGGCCAATAAAGCCATCAGGACCACATCATCTGCAAAAAGCAGTAATGAGACCCTGAGCCCACCAAACTGGAAACCCTCCTCCCCGTGACTACTCCTCGATATCCTGTCCATGAATATCACAAACAGGATTGGTGACAAAGTGCATCCCTGGCAGAGGCCAACCCCCACCTTAAATGAGTTGGACTTACTGCCGAGCACACCAACACAGCTCTAGCTTTGTGAGTACAGAGATTGGATAGCCGTGAGACAGTAGCCCCTCACTCCCTACTCCTGCAGCACCTCCCACAGTATCTCCAGGGGCAGTGGTGGGCACAGTTCCGATAATTTGATAACTGATAATCATTGAAGATAAAATTTTCATTATTGGATTATCTTTTCAGATAACTTTGAAAGCCATTATTGGACTAATTATCTTCCGCTAAATTTTTGCCCGATAATTCTTAGACCATTAATGGGGTAAACAAAGCTTAACAGATACAAACATTTATACAATTTAAAATCAGTTGAGCATCTACCTGTTAAACATTTTGTAACAGATGTGTAGTTCTACCCTCTGCAAAAAGAGGAGAGCTGCTTCTAGAAGAAACTGCTGTATCCTCTGCAGACAAAGGAGAACTGGTCACCAAAAAAAAAAAATCCATATCAATGGACAACAAAACACATAGACCATTTTGTATATATTGTTTAAAATGTGCATTTGTGTTTATTGTTTGAACCTTTTTGTTGTACAGCCTTTCACACAAGACCTCAAATTACTTTCATAAAGTGTCAAAACAGTTGTTTATTATAGTTTGCTGTGTGTTTTGAATAAATGTGTGGAAAATTATTTTTCGCTTTATTTTTTCCTTGCCTATTTTTGAATGTAAACCTTTATTACACTTATAAAACACAGCAAAAACATATATATTCTGAAAGCACAGGTTATCCTGAAAAAAAGAGACATAAAACTTGATTGTGGGATGCAAGGAGATGCAATAATAACAGCAATAATAGCACAGCAATAATAAAACATTTATGCCAGGCGAGTGAACTGTCCAGAAAAATGCCCTCAGACCCCAGAGGGTTAACTTATGGTTCAAATTTTAACAAAACATATTTTGGACAAATTATTTAAATTAATGTCATGTCTGAAGTTTTATGATGTGAAAATATCAGATATATGTTTTAGTTTTAAAGCAATGCACTAATTTTTAAGGTTTTAGTGTAGACATGGTGTCTCCAGATGCATTATGGGTATAGGATAATCTCAGTATGTTCACAACATGAAAAATGCTTTTGAGACACTCTGATCAAGCTCCATGGATAAAAGCATTAAACTCTATTGCCTAAAACTCTTGTGAATATATTCTCTGGGTTTATAAATGTTATTGTGTTTGCTTTTATTAACTTCTACACATCTTAAACATAGCAGAGTAGCAGCATACACAGATTATCTGGAATTTTGCTTTGACAAGTCTCTACTGCCATCTACTGGCTAATAGTCTTCATGGCAGTATTCAAACTGAAGCTGGGCTGATATTTTCAATCACTGGAGGTTCCAGCTCAAATTGTATGTACCACAGAACCACACGGTGTAAAGGTTCAGAGCACACGATTTATGTTCTCACACACATTGTACATTCAAAAACATCAGACTCATGTTTCCAGAAGCAAAACGTAAACAGAAGCTTTTTTTTCAAACTTAATTTACAAAAACCCTCGATGGGAGACATCAAAGTTTAAAAAAACCCAAAACAAAACAAAACAAAAACATTACAAGACAGGTCTGCGGTGTTTGCACAGGCACAGTGTGAAAGGTGGTTGTGAGATGTTAAACGCAGCTCGTTACTCCATGTATACTAAACAATGCAGGACTTGGCTTTTTTTTTTGTTTGTTTGTTTGTTTTTTGAAAATGCCTGTTTTTACACCAACACATGACACATGACACATGTCACATTAACGTGTTGGTTTACATAATGAATGACTCAACCAATCAGTGTTTAGCAGAGGCACATTGTACCCAGAATCATTTGTGATCTGTCTGTGTTTGTACAAAACTTCAGAATTAGTGCATTATTCAACATTAAAAGATAGTTATATTTTAACTTTGTACAAATGACAGAAATTACATTAATCATCAGTATTCATTTTATTTATATACCAAACCATAACTCAGCATTGCTTTATTTTCCAAGACCATCTGAGCAGGAAATATAAGATTGATCTGAACAAGCAGATGGCTGTGAAACTGAGGCATAGGAACTGTCTACAGTGCAAAACCAAAAAGAAACATCAGAAACAAATATTCAATAAATTCAGGTGTGGTGTGACAAAATACACTGAACACATCAATGGTCTCCTGCTGGTAATACTACATCACTCAGTTTGGACAAATGTGCAAAAATTGAATTTTAGTGATTTTTTTTAAATTATTGAAATCATTAAAATTCAATATTCAATTTTGTGTCACTATAACAATGACGCTATTGAAAATTTAAACAATTAAAAATTCACTTTTTTTTTTTAAAGGCAGTTTTCCAAACTGAGTGCTATAGTATAACCAGCAGGAGACCATTGATGTGTTCGATGAATTTGGTGACAACACACCTGAATTTATTGAATATTTTTCTGCTGTCTCTGTTCGTTTTTGTATTTTGTAGATGCTTCCTAGGCTTCAGATTCTCAGCCGCCTGCTTGTTCAGATCAATGTTGCTTTTCCAGCTCAGAGGAAGGTTCATATGGATAAAAATAAAGTTGCATCTCGTTGTCTACGTTCCTGAAGTTAGAAACTATTGTTGTTTGTTTTTCTACAATGTTTCTCTTCAGATTTATTGAGCTGTGAACTTGAAATCTGTGAATATCTCTGTAACTTTACCAGAGTCTCCTTGGGAGGTTTCTCTCATCCCTGAGATTGACAGCTATGTTACCATTTGACAGGTGTACCACCCCAAACTCCACACCTGACACTGTCCCTGGAGCAGGTCATGCATAGGCAGAGCACTTGATACAGGCTCACCTCATCACCTCACCTGTTGTAGTCAAAAAAAAAAAAAAAATGGTGATAGAGTTTGGGATCAAGATTTCCTGCAGTAACTGATGCATAAAATGAAATCCATATACTACATAAACTGATATATATATATATATATATATATATATATATATATATATATATATATACACTCAACAAAAATATAAATGCAACACTTTTGGTTTTGCTCCCATTTTGTATGAGATGAACTCAAAGATCTAAAACTTTTTCCACATACACAATATCACCATTTCCCTCAAATATTGTTCACAAACCAGTCTAAATCTGTGATAGTGAGCACTTCTCCTTTGCTAAGATAATCCATCCCACCTCACAGGTGTGCCTTAGACTGCCCACAATAAAAGGCCACTCTGAAAGGTGCAGTTTTATCACACAGCACAATGCCACAGATGTCGCAAGATTTGAGGGAGCGTGCAATTGGCATGCTGACAGCAGGAATGTCAACCAGAGCTGTTGCTCGTGTATTGAATGTTCATTTCTCTACCATAAGCCGTCTCCAAAGGTATTTCAGAGAATTTGGCAGTACATCCAACCAGCCTCACAACCGCAGACCACGTGTAACCACACCAGCCCAGGACCTCCACATCCAGCATGTTCACCTCCAAGATCGTCTGAGACCAGCCACTCGGACAGCTGCTGAAACAATCGGTTTGCATAACCAAAGAATTTCTGCACAAACTGTCAGAAACCGTCTCAGGGAAGCTCATCTGCATGCTCGTTGTCCTCATCGGGGTCTCGACCTGACTCCAGTTCATCGTCGTAACTGACTTGAGTGGGCAAATGCTCACATTCGCTGGCGTTTGGCACGTTGGAGGGGTGTTCTCTTCACGGATGAATCCCGTGTCACACTTTCCAGGGCAGATGGCAGACAGCGTGTGTGGCGTTGTGGGTGAGCGGTTTTCTGATGTCAATGTTGTGGATCGAGTGGCCCATGGTGGCGGTGGGGTTATAGTATGGGTAGGCGTCTGTTATGGACGAAGAACACAGGTGCATTTTATTGATGGCATTTTGAATGCACAGAGATACCGTGACGAGATCCTGAGGCCCATTGTTGTGCCATACATCCAAGAAAATCACCTCATGTTGCAGCAGGATAATGCACGGCCCCATGTTGCAAGGATCTGTACACAATTCTTGGGAGCTGAAAATGTCCCAGTTCTTGCATGGCCGGCATACTCACCGGACATATCACCCATTGAGCATGTTTGGGATGCTCTGGACCGGCGTATACGACAGCGTGTACCAGTTCCTGCCAATATCCAGCAACTTCGCACAGCCACTTACAGATGTGTTGCACTGCATGAGGCAAATGGTGGTCACACGAGATACTGACTGGTATCCCCCCAGTAAAACAAACTGCACCTTTCAGAGTGGCCTTTTATTGTGGGCAGTCTAAGGCACACCTGTGCACTAATCATGGTGTCTAATCAGCATCTTGATATGACACACCTGTGAGGTGTGATGGATTATCTCAGCAAAGGAGAAGTGCTCACTATCACAGATTTAGACTGGTTTGTGAACAATATTTGAGGGAAATGGTGATATTGTGTATGTGGAAAAAGTTTTAGATCTTTGAGTTCATCTCATACAAAATGGGAGCAAAACCAAAAGTGTTGCGTTTATATTTTTGTTGAGTGTATATATATGTGTGTGTGTGTGTGTGTGTGTTGTTGTTGTTTGTTCAGCTACTCCCCGTTCATTCGGGGTCACCAGTTTCACTCAGAGAAACACACGCAGGAGCTGGTGTTCCAAAGAGGTGTCCCATCCAAATACTAACCAGATGTACTGCTTAGCTTCAAGATTTGATGGGATCAGGCTTACACAGAGCAGACCAGCTGATGCTTTCAGTATTCACATTTTTCAATTAACAGTTTACAAATAATTCATGACTTGCAGCTGATTCACATTTTGGGGCTTAACAGTGGCACTTCTGCTTCCTTGACAGAATACAGGAAGTAAACTCATGCCACACTGGCCTGTGTGTTATTTTATTGTTTGTGTCATCTGCAGTCCCCAGTTGGTCAAATCTGTCTTTTCCAACCCCCATGGGAGTCTGTTAACAGCTCTGGACTTTGTTTTTGATGGCCTTTCCACAGTTCCCATAAGACACTCTGAGTCCTTTGCAGGATGGACTGTTGTAGGAATATTCTCTTAAGTGAAACAGCAAGTGCATGTAAAGAGTGACAGGGACAGGTTTTTGAAGGTCAGGGACTGACACTGTGCTATGAAGACATTACAAACCTGTTACAGACATACAGTAGTGTTCAGAATAATAGTCGTGCTATGTGACTAAAAAGATTAATCCATGTTTTGAGTATATTTCTTATTGTTACATGGGAAACAAGGTACCAGTACATTCAATAGATTCTCACAAATCCAACAAGAACAAGCATTCATGATATGCACACTCTTAAGGCTATGAAATTGGGCTATTTATTTAAAAAAGTAGAAAAGGGTGTGTTCACAATAATAGTAGTGTGGCATTCAGTCAGTGAGTTCGTCAGTTTTGTTGAACAAACAGGTGTGAATCAGGTGTCCCCTATTTAAGGATGAAGGCAGCACCTGTTGAACATGCTTTTCTCTTTGAAAGCCTGAGGAAAATGGGATTTTCAAGACATTGTTCAGAAAAACAGCGTAGTTTGATTAAAAAGTTGACTGGAGAGGGGAAAACCTATACGCAGGTGCAAAAAAATTATAGGCTGTTCATCTCCAATGATCTCCAATGCTTTACAATGGACAAAAACCAGAGACGCATGGAAGAAAATGGAAACCAACCATCAAAATGGATAGAAGAATAACCAGAATAGCAAAGGCTCACCCATTGATCAGCTACAGGATGATAAAAGACAGTCTGGACTTACGTGTAAGTGCTGTGACAGTTAGAAGACAGTTACAAGACAGTGTGAAGCTAATTTATTTGCAAGAATCCCCCGCAAAGTGCCTCTGTTAAATAAGATGTGCAGAAGAGGTTACAATTTGCCAAAGAACACATCAACTGGCCTAAAAAGGAATGGAGGAATATTTTGTGGACTGATGAGAGTAAAATTGTTCTTTTTGGGTCCAAGGACCACAGAAAGTTTGTGAGATGACCCCCAAACTCTGAATTCAAGCCACAGTTCACAGTGAAGACAGTGGCGCATGGTGGTGCAAGCATCATGATATGGGCATGTTTCTCCTACTATGGTGTTGGGCCTATATATTGTATACCAGGTATCATGGATCAGTTTGGATATGTCAAAATACTTGAAGAGGTTATGTTGCCTTATGCTGAAGAGGACATGCCCTTGAATTGGGTGTTTCAACAAGACAATGACCCCAAGCACACTAGTAAACAAGCAAAATCTTGGTTCCAAACCAACAAAATGAATGCCTCGCAGATGTGAAGAAATCATGAAAAACTGTGGTTATACAACTAAATACTAGTTTAGTGCTTCACAGGATTGCTAAAAAAGCAGTTTGAACATAATAGTTTTGAGTTTGTAGCGTCAACTGCAGATGCTACTATTATTGTGAACACCCCCCTTGACTTTTTTTTTTTTTACTAATAGACCAATTTCATAGCCTTAAGACTGTGCATATCATGAATGCTTGGTCTTGTTGGATTTGTAAGAATCTACTGAATCTACTGGTACCTTGTTTCCCATGTAACAATAAGAAGTATACTCAAAACCTGGATTAATCTTGTTAGTCACATAGCACTAGTATTATTCTGAACACTACTGTATTAAAGGACATCCATCTGATTGTATTTTCCAATTTTGAATGATTGCTCTCCTCCATGCACTCATCTCAGCACTGTTGGACCAGCCTCCTTTAAAAGAATAAATGAAGTGTTCTGATACAAAACCCAGTAACTCCAAAAACAGAAATTTGCAGCTGAGTCCAACATGCAATTCTCCGTACTGCAACACATGGAGTAAATAAAATAATAATAATAATAATAATAATAATAATTAATAATAATAATAATAATAATAATAATAATTTACTGAGGTTTGGAATATGGCTGTAACATAACAAATTATGCATAAAGTTAAGCACTGTGCATACTTTCTGGATGCACTGTAGATTAAAATAAAACTTTGACTTGATAAAAGAAACTTGGATTTCAACTGATTAAATCAAAGTAGGGATGAACCCGATGGGCTCAATGCGCACATCACATCTGGTCCCCACCTCCTCTGCTGGGGTGGTAAAGGAGGTGCGCACACACACACACAAACACACACACACACACACATACACAGGTAAAATAGTGTCTGTTTTTGAGAGTGATGCTACATACAGGAAGTGAGGACATCTCTTATTATTATCCTATAATTTCTTTTTTATATCATCACAGAAGGAGCTGCTAAACTGCTTTTCATATTGCCTGGCAATGTTTTACAGTGACAATGAAAATCTACTAGTGCGTTGCACATAGATCCATGAGCTATAGATTGGGAACTGTTTATAAAATAGGTAGCTGTCATTTTGCAAAGGCTGTAATAAATTGTTTCTATAATGAGTTGGAATGGCACATTATTCCAAAATGCTTTTAGAAGCAGAGACAATAGACTGTTTCACAGATGCCTCCATTTTGGATTTGGCACAATGCTGGGATTGCTTGGGGACAGCGTGCATTGTCCGCCTTTTCAAACGTGTTGGATAAGTTATGATCCTTTAGTGTTAAGGTTCCCTGAAACTTGCAGGACTTTGATGCACGCACTTGCATGCACTGTGTTGTGCAGGAGAGTAAACTCATCTCAATCCCAATGTAAATTGGTGTAAATTGGTTTACAATGGGTGCACGTGCACAAAGAAAATTTTGAAATGTTCAAAATCTCCATCATGCATTAATGACATGAACTTCAAGTGAACATTGCACAAACAAGTCAGAAACACTTTGTGTGAGTGCAAGTAATTATCAGCGCACCACATCAGAGCGCAGCTTGTCTGAACCATTATGAGATGTTAAATCTATCATAAATGTACTTTTATAGCTACTTATATGAAGGGATGAAAATGCAACTGTTTTACCAAGCCATTACAATATCAACATGACAAATAATTACCTTTTTAGATGGCTCCAAATACGTTCTCCACCTCATTAAGCATGTGCAAGAAAAGAAGCAACTGGAGTGCTCCTCTGTGATTCCGGAAGCAATTAGAAATGTTTTCAACAGCAAACTCAGAGAAAATGATTAATCCACTCCAAAATAATTATTTTATATACGCAGCATCCAGCGCACAACGCATGGCAGCCAGTGGAACAAAGCACGGCATCCAGCTGGGAACACAGTGGGTGGGATCATCACGAGTGGCTTCGTAAGAAACATTTCAAGGTCTTGGAGTGGCCTAGCGAATCTCCAGACCTGAACTCAGTAGAAAATCTTTGGAAGGAGCTGAAACTCCAAATCTTTCAGGTTTGGAGTTTGGAGTAATGATGTGTATGGAGGAGTGGGCCAAAATCCCTGCTGCAGTGTGCAATCTTGGTCAAGAACTACAGGAAATGCCTGACCTCTGTAATTGCCAAAAATGGTTTCTGTAAAAAATATTAAGGTCTGTTTTTCAATTGTATCAAACAGTTATTTTATGCAATAAAATGCAAAGAAATTGTTTTAAAAAAATCACACAATGTGATTTTCTGATTATTATTATTATTTATTTTTTTTTAACATAGATTTTGTCATTCACAGTTGAAGTGTACCTAAGATAAAAATTACAGACCTCTCCATTCTTTGTAGGTGGGAAAAATTGCAAAATCAACAGTGGATCAATTACTTATTTGCCTCACTGTATTCTCACCATTGATAAATTTAAAGTTTCCAATTCACTCTGCATGTCTTTGGATGTGGGAGGAAGCAGGAGCATCTGGAATGAACCGACAGAAACATGAGGAGAACTTGCAAACTCCACACAGAAAGACCCAGGTGGGAAGTGATCCCAGGACCTTCTTGCTATGAAGCAATAGTGCTTACCACTAAGCCACCATGCTGCCCCTCCTCTTTTTCAAACAAGCAAAATTTAAAGGGAAAATTTGCACCATGTGCCTGCTTTTTGGAATTTGACATGGTGATCAGTAGCTGCAATTGCAGGCTTCCCACTATACCTTTTATCAGACATGGATTGTGTTTCAAGGCACTTGGTATGGATGTTGGAGATCATGTGACATGTTGTAAGGCTGTGATGACTAGGGATGAGCGAGTACACCACTATCTGTATCCGTATCTGTTCAAACATCTAAATTACCTGTATCCGTATCTGTACTTGGACTGGGTGGGGCTTAAGCCGGACGTGGGCATGATCTAACCCAAAATGGCTTGTGCTTAAATCAGTACATTATTTTAAGTCTGAAATTGATATGGATTGATCAGACGTTGTTATATTTCTTGTTTATTTGAAAACTATTTACAGAACAGCCTCAATATTGAAACTCAAATCAATGTTTTTGATCACAAAAGTAAGAGAACTATTTACAGAACAAGTTTTTTTTTTTTTTTTTTTTTTTTTATGAACTCAGAACATGAATGAATAACAGAACAGCCTTAAAACTGACATTCAGTGTACAACCCCAATTCCAATGAAGTCGGGATGTTGTGTAAGATTTAAGTAAAACAGAATACGATTTGCAAATCTTCTTTCATTCCTCTTTCATATTCAACTGAATACACCACAAAGACAATATATTTAATGTTCAAATTGATAAACTTTGTTGTTTTTGTGCAACTATTTGGTCATTTTGAAATGGATGCCTGCAACACATTTCCAAAAATTTGGGACGGGGCAACAAAAGACTGGGAAAGTTGATGAATGCTCAAAGAACACCTAATTGGAAACATGTGAGTGTCATGATTGGGTATAAAAGGAGCATCCCCAAAAGGGTCAGTCATTCACAAGCAAAGATGGGGTGAAGATCACCACTTTGTGAACAGCTGCATGAAAAAATAGTCCAACAGTTTAAGAACAATATTTCTTGATGTTCAATTGCAAGGAATTTTGGGATTCCAGCATCTACAACCCATAATATAATCAGAATATTCAGAGAATCTGGGGAACTTTCTACACGTAAGCGGCAAGGCGGAAAACCAACATTGAATGCCCGTGACCTTCGATCTCTCAGGCGGCACTGCATTAAAAACCAACATCATTGTGTAAAGGATCTTACCGCGTGGGCTCAGGAACACTTCAGAAAACCATTGTCAGTTCACACAGTTCGTCGTTACATCTACAAGTCAGTGTCAATGTCAAATTTATTTATATAGCACATTTAATATAGAAAAACTGCCCAAAGTGCTGGACACACCCAAATAATAATAATAATAATAAAAACACAGCAGGAACAAAATGGCTAAAATGATAATTACAACCAAATCAGGAATCGGTAGCTTGAGTCGAAAGCGAAAGCAAACAAATGAGTTTTTAACCAAGACTTGAAGATGTTTAAAGACGGGGCCATATGGACATTCAAAGGAAGCCTGTTCCAGAGTCTCGGAGCTGCCACTGAAAATGCACGGTCTCCCCTGGTTTTCAGCCGGGATCTCGGCACTTCCAGAGTCAGTTGATTGGCCAATCTCATGTTTTGACCTGGAGCATGAACCGACAGAAGCTCGGAGAGGTAAGAGGGAGCCAATCCATTTAAACATTTAAAAACCAACAGCAACCATTTGAAATGAATCCTGTAACTAACTGGAAGCCAGTGCAGAGAGGCCAGTACAGGAGTTATGTGGTCCCGCTTTCTGGTGCCCATAAGCAACCGTGCTGCGGCGTTTTGGACCAATTGTAGATGGTGAATGGACATTTGATCTAGCCCACAATACAGGGAGTTACTGTAGTCCAAACGACAGGTGACAAAAGCATGAATCACTCTCTCCAAGTCAGCCCGGGGCAAATAAGATTTAACTTTACCATTTAACTTTACCACTTTACCAAGTGCTACCATGCAAAGCAAAAGCCATACATCAACAACATGCAGAAACCCCGCCGCCTTCTCTGGGCCCAAGCTCATTTGAAATGGACAGACGCAAAATGGAAAAGTGTGCTGTGGCGTGATGAGTCCACGTTTCAAATTGTTTTTGGAAATCATACACGTTGTGTCCTCTGGACAAAAGAGTAAATATACCATCCAGATTGTTACCAGCACAGCATCTGTGATGGTATGGGGGTGTGTTAGTGCCCATGGAATGGGCCACTTACACATCTGTGATGGCACCAACAATTCTGAAAGGTACATCCAGGTTTTGGAGCAACACATGTTGCCATCCAAGCAATGTCTTTTTCAGGGACATCCCTGCTTATTTCAGCAAGACAATGCCAAGCCACATTTTGGACATGTTACAACAACGTGGCTTCGTAGTAAAAGAGTGCTGGTACTAGACTGGCCTGCCTGCAGTCCAGACCTGTCACCCACTGAAAATGTGTGATGTATTATGAAGTGTAAAATACAACAACGGACCCCGGACTGTTGAACAACTGAAGTCGTATACCAAGCAAGAATGGGAAAGAATTCCACCTACAAAGCTTCAACAGTTAGTGTCCTCAGGTCCCAAATGCTTATTGAATGTTGCTGGAAGGATAGATGATGTAACACAATGGTTAACATACCACTGTCACAGCTTTTTTGAAACGTGTTGCAGGCATCCATTTCAAAATGAGCAAATATTTGCACAAAAACAATAAAGTTTGAACATTAAATATCTTGTCTTTGTGGTGTATTCAACTGAATATAGGTTGAAGAGGATTTGCAAATCATTGTATTCTGTTTGTATTTACATTTTTTCACAACGTCCCAACTTCACTGGAATTGGAGTTGTAGTAGGAAATTATGAACTATTAAGAGCTGTCATACTCAACACAATTTTATTTTTGTTAATTTTATGATCAAACTGTGATTTTTTTTCAATTATTTATTTATTTTTACTACCTAACATTCTTTTTTTTCCCACACAAAGTTAAACAATATAGATTAAGGTGTGTTTGAGTGTGTGCATGTGTGTGTCTGTGTGTGCATGTGTGTATGACTGAGATAGAGATAGAGAGGTTGTTCAACTGACCATTTTTGTTGGGGAAGTGTCATGACACGGACCCACAACAGCGGGCGTTAATGAAGGGACAATGGAATAGCCAAAAAGTAACAATTTAATGTTGTGAAGGTGCACAACGTGATACAGACAGATACAAATATGTGTTATATCAATCCAACAAATGGTGACGTGTGGCAGGCTCGAAGATAGGAGACGTCCGGTGAGAGAGAAGCCGGAACCCACACAAGCCTCACCACCAACGGACCTGAAGAACACCGGAGCCGCCAAGCCCTGCGCCCCAGGTGGCCACTGTCTTCAGCAGTCAGACCCGGTACTGCTGGCAGAAAACAGAAATAGTTCTGGATGAGTGTGAGTCCGCACACTCAGTAATCCCACAGTCTGTGTTCAGTTAAGGAGGGAGAACCTCCACCTCCAATCACACACTCGTGCAGCTCCTGAATTAACCACTTATCTGAGTGGGGTGTGAGGCGAAGCCGTCGCAGTCCACACCAAACGCCAACTCCGCAGATAAGGCACACCACAGGAAAACGGCTGCAAAAAGAGATCAGACTAATACTCAAAGTTTAAGTCAGCAGAGAAAATTACCTGTATGGTAGACGATTTCTCGGCGAGGAGGTGGAGTTGCAGTCCGGTCTTTATTGTGGTGGTGATGGGTGACAGCTGGTGTTGACTGATGACAGCTGTCATCTCCAGCGGCTCCGACGGCCTCTCTTGCTTGGAGCCGGCACTCCAAGCAGGGCGCCATCTGGTGGTGGTGGGCCAGCAGTACCTCCTCTTCAGCGGCCCACACAACAGGACCCCCCCTCAACGGGCGCCTCCTGGCGCCCGACCAGGTTTATCCGGGTGCCGGGCGTAGAAGTCGGCCAGGAGTGCCGGGTCCAGGATGAAGCTCCTTTTCACCCAGGATCATTCCTCGGGACCATACCCCTCCCAGTCCACCAGATACTGGAAGCCCCGACCCTTGCGACGGACGTCCAGAAGCCGACGCACGATCCACGCCGGCTCCCCGTCGATGATCCGGGCAGGAGGTGGTGCAGGTCCAGGGGTGCAGAGCGGTGAGGTGTGGTATGGTTTGATCCGGGACACGTGGAAAACAGGATGGATCCGCAGTGAAGCTGGCAGCCGTAGCTTCACTGCGGCCGGGCTGAGGACCTTGGTGATGGGAAAGGGTCCGATATATCTGTCCTTCAGCTTGTGTGATTCCACTTGAAGGGGGATGTCCTTCGTTGATAACCATACCTCCTGCCCAGGCTGGTATGCAGGGACCGGGGAACGCCGGCGGTCTGCATGGGCCTTGGCCCTCGTCCGGGCCTTCAACAGGGCAGAACGGGCGGTCCGCCACACCCGGTGGCACCTCCTGAGGTGGGCCTGGACCGAGGGCACACCGACCTCACCCTCCACAAGCGGGAACAATGGGGGCTGATACCCCAAACACACCTCGAACGGGGAGAGGCCAGTGGCAGATGACACTTGGCTGTTGTGGGCGTACTCGATCCAGGCCAGATGGGTACTCCAGGCCGTCGGGTGCACGGAGGTAACGCAACGGAGGGCCTGCTCCAACTCCTGGTTGGTCCTCTCTGCCTGTCCGTTCGTCTGGGCGTGATACCCGGACGAGAGAATCACGGTGGCCCCCAGTTCCTTGCAAAAACTCATCCAGACCTGAGAGGAGAACTGAGGGCCACAGGTCTGAGATGATGTCCGCTGGTATCCCATGCAGACGCACGACGTGGTGGACCAGGAGGTCTACTGTCTCCTGGGCCGTAGGGAGCTTCGGGAGGGCCACGAAGTGGGCCGCCTTGGAGAACCGGTCCACTATCGTCAAGATGGTGGTGTGGCCCTGGGACGGCGGGAGGCCCGTGACAAAGTCCAGGCCGATGTGGGACCAGGGGCGATGAGGCACCGGTAGGGGTCGGAGGAGTCCTGAGGTCCTCTTGTGGTCTGCTTTGCCCCTGGCGCAGGTGGTGCAGGCCTGGACGTAGTCCCGGATGTCGGCTTCCATAGACGCCCACCAGAAGTGCTGCTGGACTACTGCCATGGTCCTACGCACTCCAGGATGACAGGAGAGTTTGGACCCATGGCAGAAGTCCAAAACCGCAGCTCTGGCCTCTGGTGGGACGTACAGCTTGTTCTTCGGGCCGGTCCCCGGGTCCGGGTTCCGTGCCAGGGCCTCCCGGACGGTCTTCTCCACGTCCCAGGTGAGGGTGGCCATGACAGTGGACTCGGGGATGATTGTTTCTGGGGGGTCTGACAGCTCGGCCCTGACTTCCTCTTCATGCACCCGGGACAGTGCATCCGACCGTTGGTTCTTGGTCCCGGGGCGGTACGTAATCTGGAAGTCAAAGCGCCCGAAGAACAGTGACCAGCGGGCTTGCCTGGGGTTCAACCGCTTGGCGGTCCGGATGTACTCCAGGTTCCGATGGTCCGTGAAAACCGTGAAGGGCACCGTCGCTCCCTCCAACAGGTGTCTCCACTCTTCAAGAGCCTCCTTCACTGCCAAGAGTTCCCGATTGCCGACGTCATAATTCCTCTCAGCCGGGGTCAACCTGCGGGAAAAATAGGCACAAGGGTGGAGGACCTTATCGGACTCCCCGCTCTGGGACAGCACGACTCCTATCCCTGAGTCAGAGGCATCCACTTCCACTGTGAACTGGCGAGTAGGATCGGGCTGCACCAGAACTGGCGCAGTCGAGAACCGGCGTTTCAACTCCCTAAACGCGGCTTCGCACCGATCCAACCAGGTGAAGGGGACTTTAGTGGAGGTCAGGGCTGTCAGGGGGCTAACTACCTGACTGTAGCCCTTAATGAACCTCCTGTAGAAAATTGCAAAGCCGAGGAACTGTTGTAGTTTCCTACGGCTTGTTGGGTGGGGCCAGTCTCTCACCGCCGCAACCTTGGCCGGATCAGGGGCGACGGAGTTGGAGGAGATTATGAACCCCAGGAAGGACAAAGAAGTGCGGTGGAACTCGCACTTCTCGCCCTTCACAAACAGCTGGTTCTCCAACAAGTGCTGTAGGACCTGACGTACATGCTTGACATGAGTCTCAGGGTCCGGAGAAAAGATGAGGATGTCGTCTAGATACACGAAGACAAACCGGTGCAGGAAGTCCCACAAGACGTCATTAACCAAAGCTTGGAACGTCGCAGGGGCGTTTGTGAGGCCGAACGACATGACCAGGTACTCAAAGTGACCTAAGGGGGTGTTAAATGCCGTCTTCCATTCGTCTCCCTTCCGGATCCGAACCAGGTGGTACGCATTCCTAAGATCAAGTTTGGTAAATATTTGGGCTCCATGCAGGGGCGTGAACACCGAATCCAACAGAGGTAACGGGTATCGGTTTGCGAACCGTAATGTCTTTCAGACCTCTGTAATCGATGCATGGACGGAGTCCGCCGTCCTTTTTACCCACAAAAAAGAAACCAGCACCCATCGGGGAGGTGGAGTTCCAGATCAACCCGGCAGCTAACGAGTCCCGGATGTAGGTCTCCATTGATTCGCGTTCCGGACGTGAGAGGTTGTACTCAGGGTACTCAGCGCCCGGAATCAAATCGATGGCACAATCGTACGGTCGGTGCGGGGGATGGGCGAGTGCCAGATCTTTGCTGAAGACGTCAGCAAGATCGTGGTACTCACATGGCACCGCCTGTCAGATTGGGCGGGACTTTGACCTCCTCCTTAGCTACCTCACCGGGTGGAACCGAGGATCCTAAACACTCCTGGTGGCAGGTTTCGCTCCACTGTGTCACAACCCCAGACGGCCAATCAATCCGGGGATTGTGTTTCAACACCCATGGAAAACCCAAAATCACTCGGGAGGTAGAAGGTGTTACAAAAAACATTATCTCCTCCCTGTGATTCCCAGACACCACCAAAGTCACTGGCTGTGTCTGGTGTGTGATTAATGGAAGAAGAGTGCCATCTAGTGCTCGTACCTTCACAGGGGAAGGCAGAGCCACCAGAGGGAGCCCTACTTCCTTTGCCCATCTGCTGTCCAGCAGATTCTCTTCTGACCCCGTGTCTATAAGAGCTGGGGCGTGAAGGGTTAAATCCTCACAAAGGATTGTGACTGGGATTCGTGCTGATTTTTGGGGTTCCCCCACGTGCGTGTTATGGCCCACCCTTAGCCCAGTTTCTAAGGACGGGCATTATAGTTTGACCGTTTGGGACAGTTCCTCTGTATATGACTGTTAGACCCACAGAAAAAACACTCCCCACGGGCCTGCCTCCCTTGTCTGTCCTTTGATTTTATTTTGGCCCTGCTCGTGTCCATAGCTTCGTCAGCAGGGGGAGCTGTAGCCACACGGGGCCCTCTGGCTGTGGAGCGTGGTGACGACGGCATCCTTTCGGACCCGGAAGGAAGAGGGACGGCCCGTGCCCAGTCACGCCCCCCGCCCTGCTCCCGACGGTGTTCCTCTAACCGGTTGTCTAAGCGTATAACCAGGTCGACAAGCCCGTCAAAATCCCGCGGTTCCTCCTTAGCCAGCAGGTGCTCCTTCAGGACCGGAGACAGTCCGTTTATGAAGGCGGCGCGGAGTGCAACGGTATTCCAGCCGGACCTCGCAGCCGTGATGCGGAAGTCGACTGCATACTCGGCTGCACTCCGGCGCCCCTGTCACATTGACAGTAGCATGCTCGAAGCAGTCTCGCCTCTGTTGGGATGATCAAAAACCTGTTTGAACTCCCTTACAAACCCAGTGTATGATGTTAGGAGCCGTGAGTTCTGCTCCCAGAGCGCCGTAGCCCAGGCGCGTGCCTCTCCTCGAAGCAAATTGATGACATAAGCCACCCGGCTAGCGTCTGACGCGTACATGACGGGACGCTGTGCAAAGACGAGCGAGCACTGCATCAGGAAGTCCGCGCACGTCTCAACACAACCTCCGTACGGCTCCGGAGGGCTTATGTATGCTTCAGGGGATGGTGGTGGGGGGGGTCGTTGAACGACCAGTGGAACGTTTGTGTCTGACAAAGGATCAGCAGGAGGAGGTGCTGCAGCAGCGCCTTGATCGCGCGCCTCCACCCTGGTGGTGAGAGCCTCCATCCTCCGATTGAGGATAATGTTCTGCTCGGTGACCAGATCCAACCGAGCAGTGAAAGCGGTCAGTATTTGCTGCAGCTCCCCTAACACGCCTCCTGCTGGTGCCTGTGCACCTTGCTCTTCCATTGGCCGTTCAGGCTCGAGTTGATGCCCCTCAGGATCCATGACACTGGCCGAGAAATCCTGTTGGGGAAGTGTCGTGACACGGACCCACAACAGGGGGCGTTAATGAAGGGACAATGGAATAGCCAAAAAGTAACAATTTAATGTTGTGAAGGTGCACAACGTGATACAGACAGATACAAATATGTGTTATATCAATCCAACAAAAGGTGATGTGTGGCAGGCTCGAAGATAGGAGACGTCCGGTGAGAGAGAAGCCGGAACCCACACAAGCCTCACCACCAACGGACCTGAAGAACACCGGAGCCGCCAAGCCCTGCGCCCCAGGTGGCCACTGTCTTCAGCAGTCAGACCCGGTACTGCTGGCAGAAAACAGAAACAGTTCTGGATGAGTGTGAGTCCGCACACTCAGTAATCCCACAGTCTGTGTTCAGTTAAGGAGGGAGAACCTCCACCTCCAATCACACACTTGTGCAGCTCCTGAATTAACCACTTATCTGAGTGGGGTGTGAGGCGAAGCCGTCGCAGTCCACACCAAATGCCAACTCCGCAGATAAGGCACACCACAGGAAAACGGCTGCAAAAAGAGATCAGACTAATACTCAAAGTTTAAGTCAGCAGAGAAAATTACCTGTATGGTAGACGATTTCTCGGCGAGGAGGTGGAGTTGCAGTCCGGTCTTTATAGTGGTGGTGATGGGTGACAGCTGGTGTTGATTGATGATAGCTGTCACCTCCAGCGGCTCTGACGCCCTCTCGTGCTTGGAGCCCGCACTCCAAGCAGGGCGCCATCTGGTGGTGGTGGGCCAGCAGTACCTCCTCTTCAGCGGCCCACACAACAATTTTATTTTTATGAACTGCAGTGAGAAAGTGTCAGATGCTGCATGCAGCCAGATTCAATAAAAAAAAAAATATTAATATAGGCTACTTTGTGTGTTCAGCTACATGTGTATGTGTGTAAGTGGTCTGTAAGATTGTTTATGTTTCATGATCTGTGTGAACTTGGTGATTCATGCAAACATCCAGTGATGGTAAATAGGGAAATAATATGTCAGCCTTGTTCACTGTATTTTTTGTGGGCTGCCTGTTCCTGCTGCTGCTGCTTCTATCTCTCTTTCCCTGCACAGGTGGCGCGCCTCAAGCTGATCAACACACCTGCCTCGCATCCCATCAGTCTATGCATATAAACCCCGTCTCTTCACTTCATCTTCACCAGAAACTGCAAGGTGTCACTTGTTTTGTCTAAGAACAAACTCCGATCCATTTCTGGAATTCTCTGGTACTGACTCGAGTCATGTGTTCAGTATTGACTAACCTTGTGTTTCTCCTCCAGACACCATGTTGACAGCTTGTAGGTGGTCACCTGGCTACCGGATTGCATTATCTGAGTTTGACACCACCTGGGCTGCGGTTCCATGGTTTCACCGCCGAGTGGAACCGCCGCCCTGTCTCCACATTGCAAGGCTGCCTCATCCTCCACACACATTCACCCCATAGTAAATAAACCAGAGTTCTGTATCCACTCCGTTCTCTTTTGCTCCCAGCATTTGGGTTCCTCGTTCCACTCCAGCCTGAACCATAACAATATTCTTCTCAAAAGCACCGCGTTCAGTATGAGCAAAGTTTTCCAACTGACTTTATATCATCCAACCAAATGAAGAGCAAGCATACGGAAAAAATAAATAAGTAAATAAAATACCTGTTCAGAGTGGAGGCAGTAACTTACGCAACACAAGCCATTTTCAGCTGTCTTGTGAAATGCACCGTGTATGATACGAAACAAGTTCAAGTAACTTTAAATATCATACAAACTGAAAAAGAGGTGAGCTGAAGAAAACTTAAAGAGTACTGAGAGAGCAATGTGAGGTAGAATCAAGCCAAGCACAGAGAGAGAGAGATCCTCTCTGTGTGTGTGCGAGAAGCTGCAAAGAGATATGTCTGTGCAGGGAGGAGTGGGCGCTGTGTGTGACTGGCTTCAGCACGAGCACAGATATTGCTGAGTTTTACTCGTATTGTGCTCGTACTCGTCAAAAATGCTCAACCCTAGTGATGACCACAAATCTTCTCACACTCACAATAAACTGCAGCCAGCAGCTTTACAACTTTTTTGCAACATCAGTTATGCAGATCTGTGTGTCACTGACCAGAGAAATACATGTTAAAGAACAACTCCAAAACTGAAGCTGCTTCTTTCTGTCCAGTACTTGTAAAGAAATTAATACTAAGTGAACAACCAGGCTACTTAGTGGTGGCACATCATCACCATTTTTGTGGCTGTGCAAATCCACATTGGATGTGCATTGTTTACATCATCGGCAATGTCAATATGCAAGCTGCACATTCATTCATTGATGATGATCTTTCTGAACAGATGTGTATTTAAATACGGAATTAATGTCCTTTTCAAACTTGCACGGCAGGTTTGCTGGCTGTTTATCCTGCATCTGTACCACGCTTGTCTCAGCAAACCCTAAAACATACACACACACACACACACACACACACAAAAAAATCAAATTTTAGCAACAACCATCTCCTCAGCACTGCAGTAGCAGCATGAAATTTTTCAACATCAGTAATGAATATCCTATTGTAGTGTGCAAACCATTTCCAAGACGACTCTAGTTGTTTTCACTTTTTTCAGTGCGGAGTGAATGGTATTGTGTGTATGTGACATCAGTGTAGGCAAACAAATCTGGTACAGACCACTTACATTAAACTTATTAGCACAATGTCACTAAATTCTACAGAAATTAAAACTGCATTTGCAATCACCACTGGCAGACTATATACCGTGCATCTGGAAAGTTTTCACTGAGCTTTATTTTTTCCAAGTTTTGTTATGTTACAGCCTTTTTCCAAAATGGAGTATATTTATTTCTACCCTCAAAATTCTACTCACAATATCCCATAATGACAACATGAAAAAGATTTCTTTTTGAAATTTTTGTACAAAGTGTATTAAAGATAATAATACTAATATAAAAAAAAAATGAAATCATATGTACTGTACATATGTAAGTATTCACAACCTTTGCGCAATACTTTGTTGATGCACCTTTGGCAGCAATTAAAGCCTCAAGTCTTCTTGAATATGATGTCACAAGCTTGGAGCACCTATCTTTGGCAGTTTTGCCCATTAGTCTTTGTGCACCGATGCTCCCAATCCAACCTGATGGAGCTTGAGAGGTTCTGCAGCCTTTTCAATTCTCTCCAGAGAATCCATCTTCAATCGGATTCAGGTCTGCACTCTGGCTGGGCCATTCAAGGACATTCACAGAGTTGTCCTGAAGCCACTCCTTTGATATCTTGGTGTGCTTCAGTTAATTGTCCTGGTGAAAGACAAACTGTTCCCCAAGTCTGAGGTCAAGAGCGTGCTGGATCAGGTTTTCATCCAGGATGTCTGTACATTGCTGCATTCATCTTTCCCCCCATCCTGACTAGTCTCCCAGTTCCTGCTGGTGACAAAAAACATCCCCACAGCATGATGCTGCCACCACCATTCTTCACTGTTTTAAAGATGGTGCCTGGTTTCCTCCAAACATGACACCAGGGTCCGTATCCACAAAGCACCCCAAGGCTATCTGTGGCCTTTCTGTTTGCAGTTTGCGTGTTCTCCCCATGTTTGCGTGGGTTCTCTCTGGGTGCTTTGGCTTCCTCCAACACATGCCACTTTCACAAGTCACATTCAGCTCTGAGCTTTAGTTATTGATCTGTTCAGATATCATCAATGTTTTTGCAAGACATCGGGCTTGGAAGGTTGGATGAAGTTGGACGACAATCATACTACGCAAACAATGACGAACCGTCAAGACAAAAAGCAAAACTGACGAACTGAGGTTGTCGTCAGGATTTGTTCACATTTTTCAACAGTTTGAAAATTCTGATGAAGCGCCAGCTACAGGAATGAAGCTGGATAATGGTTAAACTATGTCTCTGAAAGTCAATGTAAGTCCAGATTTTGTGTTTGGTTTTGGCTTTGGTGTCCTTCGTTGGTGCCGTGCAGCCAGGGCTCAAGATTCTTTGCCAGGAATTTTTAGGCTAAGTTAGTAGCTCTTTGAGAGGGCTTTGAGTTGCTTTCTGGATATGGGCCCTGGTATTCATGCCAAAGAGTTCAAACTTTGTCTCATCAGACCAGAGAATTTTGTTTTTCATAATCTGAAAGTCCTTCAGGGGCCTTTTAGTAAACTACAGATGGGCTGTCATGTGCCTTTGACTAAAGAGTGGCTTCCATCTGGCCACTTACCATACAGGCCTGATTGGTTTATTGCTGCAGAGATGGTTGTCCTTCTGGAAGATTCTCTGTCCACAAAGGAATGCTGGAGGTCCAACAGAGTGAACATCGGGTTCATGGTCACCTCCCTGAATCTGGCACTTCTCTCATGATTGCTGAGTTTAGATGGTCGGCCAGCTCTAGGAAGAGTCCCGGTGGATCTGAACATCCTCCATTTATGCAGCAGAAATGTTTCTGTACCCTTCTCCACATTTTTGGCATGACACTCCTGTCTTAGAGGTCGACAGACAATCCCTTTCACTTCACCTTTTACTTGTGCACTGACAACTGTGGGACCATGTATGAACACTGGTCTGTGCCTTTCCAAATCATGTCCCATCAATTAATTTACCCGAGAGGATGCACCTGAGCTCAGTTTTGAAAGTGATGGCAAAGGCTGTAAAAACTTATGTACATGTATTCCTTAGTTTTAGTTGTTTTTTTTTCACAAACATCACATGGGTCTCATTTGTGGTGCTCCCAGTCTCTCGCTGCCTGAAATTTGTAAAGTTTGTGGGTGCATTTGAAGACATGGAGAACATGGTTTTGCTTCACTCATTTACCCTGTGAGCATGATACAAAGGTTCATATCCAATTCTGTTCCACCACCTCTGACTGTGCAAGACGTCACATTGATTAAACCAAGTTATGAATTTAAACCCCCCATTCTTCAACTGCACAATTTTTCAGTGACTGTGCAGTCATGATGAATGTGAAGGCCTGAATCAATTATTTTATTAAGCCAGCACTGTTGATTGGTGTTTAAATGATAAATGATTTATAATTTACAAAAATGCATGTCATTTAAAGCTGGATTTCACATTTGCTTATAAGCAGTTTATATGAATGACTTAATTTAATCTCGCCATTGTGTACATTAAAATACACAATGGCCAGAAACATAGAAAGATGTTTGTGATGGAATAAAGTAGAAATTTATCTGGCCTGTAATAATTACTGTCTAAGAGTAGTTGTCCTCTTAACAAAAGTAAAGTAGTTTTGTTCAGACAATGTATAA
The DNA here is from genome assembly GCF_902500255.1 of Thalassophryne amazonica. Classification (NCBI taxonomy): domain Eukaryota; kingdom Metazoa; phylum Chordata; class Actinopteri; order Batrachoidiformes; family Batrachoididae; genus Thalassophryne; species Thalassophryne amazonica. Next base: position 23,594,303 of record NC_047121.1, read on the forward strand.
TGTTGGCTAAAAGATAAGACACAGGGCACAAAGCCAATTAATCATGGGCATGTTTTGAAAAATCAACTTGCTTCATTCCTCCAAGCCAACAACTAGTCCCACCTCAGATATTGCATATCAAATTTTGCTCAGACAGATGCCTCCGCTGTGCTTTCTATTTGGTGATGTAGATAGGGATGATTCTCCTATTAGGATGTTCAACATTTCTTGTGGCTGATTATTCACAAAAGAGCAAATTGCCAACTGCTGGTGAAATCACAAAAGTGGTAAAACACCTACAACCCCTGGCAAAAATTATGGAATCACCGGCCTCAGAGGATGTTCATTCAGTTGTTTAATTTTGTAGAAAAAAGCAGATCACAGACATGACACAAAACTAAAGTCATTTCAAATGGCAACTTTCTGGCTTTAAGAAACACTATAAGAAATCAGGAAAAATAATTGTGGCAGTCAGTAACGGTTACTTTTTTAGACCAAGCAGAGGGAAAAAAATATGGACTCACTCAATTCTGAGGAAAAAATTCTGGAATCATGAAAAACAAAAGAACGCTCCAACACATCACTAGTATTTTGTTGCACCACCTCTGGCTTTTATAACAGCTTGCAGTCTCTGAGGCATGGACTTAATGAGTGACAAACAGTACTCTTCATCAATCTGGCTATGGCAAGATGCATTATCATCTTGAAAAATGATTTCATCATCCCCAAACATCCTTTCAATTGATGGGATAAGAAAAGTGTCCAAAATATCAACGTAAACCTGTGCATTTATGGATGATGTAATGACAGCCATCTCCCCAGTGCCTTTACCTGACATGCAGCCCCATATCATCAATGACTGTGGAAATTTACATGTTCTCTTCAGGCAGTCATCTTTATAAATCTCATTGGAATGGCACCAAACAAAAGTTCCAGCATCATCACCTTGCCCAATGCAGATTCGAGATTCATCACTGAATATGACTTTCATCCAGTCATACACAGTCCACAATTGCTTTTCCTTAGCCCACTGTAACCTTGTTTTTATCTGTTTAGGTGTTAATGATGGCTTTCATTTAGCTTTTCTGTATGTAAATCCCATTTCCTTTAGGCGGTTTCCTCCCATTCGTTCCTCATTTGTTTTGTTGTGCATTTTTCGATTTTTGAGACATATTGCTTTAAGTTTTCTGTCTTGACGCTTTGATGTCTTCCTTGGTCTACCAGTATGTTTGCCTTTAACAACCTTCCCATGTTGTTTGTATTTGGTCCAGAGTTTAGACACAGCTGACTGTGAACAATCAACATCTTTTGCAACATTGCGTGATGATTTACCCTCTTTTAAGAGTTTGATAATCCTCTGCTTCAATTGACATCTCTCATGTTGGAGCCATGATTCATGTCAGTCCACTTGGTGCAACAGCTATCCAAGGTGTGATCACTCCTTTTTAGATCCAGACTAATGAGCAGATCTGATTTGATGCAGGTGTTAGTTTTGGGGATGAAAATTTACAGGGTGATTCCATAATGTATTCCTCAGAATTGAGTGATTCCATATTTTTTTCCCTCTGCTTGGTCTAAAAAAGTAACTGTTACTGACTGCCACAATTTTTTTTTTCTTGATTTCTTATAGTGTTTCTTAAAGCCAGAAAGTTGCCATTTGAAATTACTTTACTTTTGTGTCATGTCTGTGATCTGCTTTTTTTCTACAAAATTAAACAACTGAATGAACATCCTCCGAGGCCGGTGATTCCATAATTTTTACCAGGGGTTGTATAAGCTGGGAATGTTCATCCGGGAGGGTGGAGATGCTATTATCCAGGCATTGCAAACCATCTTTATTTCAGTCTGGGACAGAGGTATTTTACCTCTGTAGTGGAATAAAGTACTTGTTGTCTCACTCTAGAAAGGAGAGGGCAATCATATAAATTGCAAAAACTGCAGAGGGGTCCATACAGAAAGACTCACATTGGAGTTATCGTGGAATTCCCCTCACAAGGCATATCTTTACATATACCTGACATCAGTGGTGGCTGCTGGTCTTTAAAGCCCTGGTCCCACCAAATAATGAACAATGAATAATGAGCCACGTAGCATGTTATTATTGGTACAAGTCCAGTTACTCAACAAACATGGGAGAATAGTAGCAGAATATTTCACTTTCATCTCTGAGCGTGGCGCGAATCACCTGGAATCAGGTGATTATGACAAGAAGAAGAGGAAGACCAAAAACAGGATGAAGGTGAAAAGTCACAGAAGAATGAGGAGGAAGATTGTCAGAGAGGTAATTTTTTAAATATTTTTCCTGTTTTATTTGCATGTGTTAATTAATATGTTGTGTCTCTTTATTTTGACCTTTACAATTGGTATTTAATACTTTCTATTCCAGCCCAAAGTCTAAATCAGGTGGTGTCCCAGTACCGATGTCTTTTCAAGCTTTTCAGGAGAGATGCGACAATGGCTGGAGCATTTATGTGCTATCGAGTGGACCAGAACACCATTGTGATAACAGCTACCATTGCAGAGCTGACGATCACTGCACATAGCAAATATAGGGAAGTGTTAAAAAACTACAACAGTCAGGTTAAGCTCTCTGTTTGTAGTGCAGTGTGCATTTGCAATAACAGAGGATCCAGAGGTAGGACAGCTGATTAAAGACTAGAAGTGTTGGGAAGGTGTCGTGACACAGACCCACAACAGGGGGCGCTAAGGAACGGACAATGGATAAGCCAACGAGTAACAATTTAATGTTGTGAAAACACACAACGGAATACAGACAGAAATATGGATTGCCAATAATACACCAGGTGACGTGTGGGCAGGCTCGAAGATAGAAGACCTCTGGTGAGAGAAGAGCTGATTCCCACACAGCTTCCACCACCAACGGGCCTGAAGAACACCGGAGCCGCCAAGTCCCGAGTCCCCAGGTGGCCTCTGCCTTCAGCTGTCGACCCTGGTACTGCTGGCAGAGAATAGAGAAAGTCCAGGTGAGTGTGAGCCCGCACACTCAGTAGTCCACTCACAGTTAATGTTCTTTTATGGGGGGAGCACCTCCACCTCCAATCACACACTCGTGCAGCTCCTGTTTAACCACTTATCTGAGATGGAGCGTGATGTGAAGTCGTTGCGGTCACGCCTTTACGCCAGCTCCGATAAGGACAATACAGGGCAAACGGCTGCAAAGAAGAGTTCAGTTGTAGCAGAGAAATTACAATAGAGACAGATTACCTCTTGGTTGCTGATTTCTCGGCGGGGAGGTGGAGTTGCAGTCCGGCTTTTATGGTGATGTGGATGATGAGTGACAGCTGGTGCTGGTGATGAGTGACAGCTGTCACTCTCTGTTGCTCCAACGCCCTCTCGTGCTTGAAGCCCGCACTTCAAGCAGGGCGCCATCTGGTGGTGGTGGGCCAGCAGTACCTCCTCTTCAGCGGCCCACACAACAAGAAGTCTAATGCACAGGAAAATCAACAGTGTAAAAGTAAGACTGACAGTGTACTTATGGTCCTACTCTGGTCAGAGTGGAGCCATATGTTCACGGCCAATGTTAATTTAACACTGGTGATTTTACTGTGTAGAAAGCTAACGACTTTTAAGATAAAGTAATGATGGATTATATTGTTGGCTGTTCATTGGTTTCAGAAAGTATTTCAGAGTTGTATTTATGATAGAAACATTTACACTAAGATATTGTTGCCTTTGAAAAGTATTTCAGAGTTATGTTTATAAGTATTTGTACTGATAAAATATTTTTAGTTTATTTTTATTTTGTGTTTTTAAGTAGCCTACACAAGTTTTGCAACTGTGTGGCTACATTTTAATGGCTCATTTTTGACACTTTTTTTTTATAACATAATGTAAAATCTGTACATATGTACATTGTTTTTATTTCTGTACAGTTTTGCAAATACTTAATTCTGTATCGATGTCTCATGCCTTTGCTTATACTGATTTTGGTCAGATTTCTGCACTGAAAAGAGATTTGTGACATTTCAGGATTTTGTCTACCTTAACAAATACTTTATGAAGCATACATAGTCTTCATTTTCATAGTGTTCACAAAAAAAAGTAGTTGTAATTGCCTGAATTAGTCATGCATTGCAGAATTGAGTGGTCATTAAAATATCACAATGTATAAATGGACTGTCATGATATCATTATGACAATGTAATGAAGATATTCTTTGACCTCAGGTAAAGCAGTAGCAATTCAATTTGTCATTAACATATCATGACATATAAGCTGACTGTCATGACACCATTATGACAATGTAATGATCATATACTTTGACCTCAGGTAAAGTGGTAGCATTTTGATTTGTCATTAACATATCATGACATATAAACTGACTGTCATGACACCATTGTGACAATGTAATGAAGGTATTCTTAGACGTCAGGTAAAGTGGTAGCTTTTTGATTTGTCATTAATATATCATGATGTATAAACTGATTGCCATGACACCATTATGACAATGTAATAAAGATATTTTTGGAGCTCAAGTAAAGTGGCAGCATTTTGATTTGTCAGTAACATTTCATGAAGTATCAACTGACTGTCATGAGTCATGACACAGTTATGGCAGTGTATTGAAGATATTCGAACTGGTCTGTAACCTTGTGCATGTAATTGTAATAATCATTATGCCAATTGGCCATGAACACAAAGTAATTCATGGCATAATAGTACCTACATAGTGCACTTACAATTGGTTAGTTCATTGTTTATTAAGTATAAAAAACAATGAGTGAACCCATAATGAATGGGACTATTCATAAGAAGTAAAGCATTAATTAAATGTATTAATGGCTTATTAAGTAGGCTGGAGTGGTAGCTCCAAGTGGTTAATGCCCTTGGTTTAAGTGTGGAAGGTTCCCAGGTCAAACCCCACCTCTGCCACATTTCTCTATGTAATATGGAATTGTGTCAAGAAGGGCATCTGGCGTAAAACGTGTCAATTCAATATAAAGATGCATCTTGGATTTGCTGTGATGACATGAGTGCAAACCATGGAGCAGCCAAAGGGACTTCTTAATTACTTAAGTATGAGTCATTCTTCATTATTTGTGATGAATTCATTACATATTTATTCATGCTTAATTAAGGATAAATAAGGTGTAGTCATTATAAAGTGATACTTAATAATCATTATGTCAACTCGCCATAAACACAAAAATAGATGCATATGTTGTCAATGTCAAGTTGTTATGACAAAGACATTTTTTGTTAATGTCACAATATGATTAATGTAAAGTTGTCATAATAAGGATATCCCAAACAAATTTAATGTCTAGTTGTCATGACAAAGACAACTTCTGGACATGTCACTTTGATTAATATCAAGTTGTCATAATCAAAGCAACCCAAAAAATGTCAACTTGTCATGACAAAACCGAATGACACTTAATGACAGCAGTCATATACATTTATGACATTGACATAATGTTTATGACACATTCATGACTGAGTCATGTAACAGTTATGACTGTGTCATGTCACGATTATGACGGTACCTTCAAGTAAAGTGTTACCAATTTTTCTTTATCATTGGTGAAACATGCACAACCGAAACCAATCAAAAATGATGGTCAATTTACTTAATGTGATTGCTGAGGGAAGAAAAATTGTGGGATTTCAGTGTGCAGAGAAATGGTAAATGGACTGCATTTATATAGCACTTTTCCATCTGCACCAGACATTCAAAGTGCTTCACAAATAATGCATCACATTAACCCCGATGTGAGGGTGTTGCCACACAAAATACTTACTTTACACCAGAAGCAACTCGGGGATTAAGGACCTTGCCCAAGGGCCCTTAGTGATTTTCCGGTCATGCTAGGATTCGAACAGAGGAGCCTCTGATCTCAAGCCCAATGCTTTAACTACTAGACCATCACCTCCCCCGAGAGGAAAGAAGACAACAATCAGACAGTTTTGAGACCTGAGAGATTTGTGATATTTGGTGTGTTTGGAGTAGTCTGTCATGGGGTGTATTTAGTGTGTAGTTTCATATGGTTAGTTTGTAGTTTAGTCTTTTTTTTTTTTTATGGGTGTCGCTACCAAGTCTCCAGGACTACTGGAAACAGACTCATATTTTGTCATGGTCATGACAAGAGACAGGTTTAGATCCAGATTTTGGAACATCAAGCTCAGTGATCAAGATGAGAATGTAAAACAAACAAACAAACAAAAAAAAAAACAACAAAAAAAAACCAACAAAAAAAAAAGAGAGAGAGAAAGAGAAAAAGGGAACACCATGCTGTGACAAACTAGTTTGAGTCAGCCATCTTTATGATGACATTGTCAGTGCCTGCCAGGGTTCTTACAACCTGAGGAGAGAACTGGCAGTGGATGAAAGAAAGGTGGTGACAATGGCAAAAAGGGAATGACACAACACATGAAGGACAAGCCAACTAAATGGGCAATTAAAGGTTTTGTGTCGGCTGAGTCAAGCAGTGGCTACACCATCTGGTTCAGTATTTACACTGGCAAGACTGTGACTACAAGAGGGCATGGGCTGTCCTATGATGTGGTCATAAATCTGATTCAGCAATCCTGTCTTGGGACTGGATACCACATTTACATGGACAATTTTTAAACCAGTCCATAACTGCTCATGCACATGGCCAAGATCAAGTTTAGAGCATGTGGCTGCTACAAGGAGAACAGAAATGGATGAAACAGAGGGAGGGCAAATACTCTCACCAAAAAATGTGTAAGGAAATCTGTGAGATGGATCAAAAAGGGGCCTCTTGTTTTTGTGAAGTAGATGAAGACATGAAAGGTGTCTGTCTTCTCCACCATCCATCCAGCATTTTCAGATGAGACGGTGCCACCAAGACACACAGACAACCCAGAAGAGGTTATAGGCTTCTCTGGCTGTGATTGGAGAAATTGTGCATAGTGCATGTTTTGCATTTTGTTTCCCCAGTTATAGTATACAAATAATGAATGTTTATGAGTTCAATGGTACAAATATTTCATGAGGTGAAAGATGGAATGCTCCATTCAATGAGGCGAAGCTGAGTTGAATGATATGTTACAGCTTTCACCGAATTAAATTTTCATTCTATTGAAAGAATGTAAAAACATTAAAAATAATGTCTTTGTGGACTTCCTCAGTCCAGTGAAAAATTGCATCACAAATTTCTCCAGGTATTCATCCTAACAGCTCTTCATGCCTCCAGATGGCTTATGGCATAGTGGATTTGTTTTTCTTGTGTGTGTGTGTGTGTGTGTGTGTGTGTGTGTGTGTGTGTGTGTGTGTGTGTGTGTGTGTGTGTGTTAGAAAAATTAGCACCCTCACTTAGCTCCTGGAAATTGTCGTCGGTCAGCAAAACAAATTCCACATGTTTAGCTAACCATCGCCCCCACTAGTGTCGTGGGCAGGGTTTGTAGCGTGCAATGGTGCAAAAGTATGGAACCAAATGAGTGCACAGGTGTGCCTTAGACTGTCCACAATAAAAGGCCACTCTGAAAGGTGCAGTTTTGTTTTATTGGGGGGGGATATCAGTCAGTATCTGGTGTGACCACCATTTGCTTCATGGAGTGCAACACATCTCCTTCGCATCATCCGTGAAGAGAACACCTCTCCAACGTGCCAAATGCCAGCAAATGTGAGCATTTGCCCACTCAAGTCGGTTACAACGACGAGCTGAAGTCAGGTCGAGACCCTGATGAGGACGACGAGCATGCAGATGAGCTTCCCTGAGACGGTTTCTGACAGTTTGTGCAGAAATTCTTTGGTTATGCAAACCGATTGTTTCAGCAGCTGTCCGAGTGGCTGGTCTCAGACGATCTTGGAGGTGAACATGCTGGATGTGGAGGTCCTGGGCTGGTGTGGTTACACGTGGTCTGCGGTTGTGAGGCTGGTTGGATGTACTGCCAAATTCTCTGAAATGCCTTTGGAGACGGCTTATGGTAGAGAAATGAACATTCAATACATGAGCAACAGCTCTGGTTGACATTCCTGCAATTGCACGCTCCCTCAAATCTTGCGACATCTGTGGCATTGTGCTGTGTGATAAAACTGCACCTTTCAGAGTGGCCTTTTATTGTGGACAGTCTAAGGCACACCTGTGCACTAATCATGGTGTCTAATCAGCATCTTGATATGGCACACCTGTGAGGTGGGATGGATTATCTCAGCAAAGGAGAAGTGCTCACTATCACAGATTTAGACTGGTTTGTGAACAATATTTGAGGGAAATGGTGATATTGTGTATGTGGAAAAAGTTTGAGATCTTTGAGTTCATCTCATACAAAATGGGAGCAAAACCAAAAGTGTTGCGTTTATATTTTTATTGAGTGTATTTGGATGCTAAATGTAATGCAACACAAATGGGATGAATAATCCATGTCATGTGACATACAAAGCACCAATCAAATGACAAGGATCCACTCAGCCATTATATAAAGCTTCATGATGAAGGGGTAAAGACGAAGACCTGAAAGTTAAGCTACAAGTATCAGAAGGTACATCTAAGATGAAAGCCTAGATTTGATGTTTTGGTGTGAGCTTGATATTTTGGCATTCAAATTTTGGCTGTTGAGGCAATGATGATTACATTTTGAGCCATTGTAGTGACAGAAACTCTCAAAAGAGCCTGCCCCCTCCCCCCCTTTTTTTTTTTTTTAAATCTGTCAGAAATCTGTCATGAAAGTGATAACACAGGCAATTACCTGCTCTGACCTTTGCCCTACAATCTGTTGGCAGGACTGTATTGTTTTGATAATGTGAATGTGGTCTACTTGTATTCCAAACTCAGCAAAATTTGAAGAATAAGGAAAAAAGGCCCAGATGATACACTGTGCAGGTGGAGGCAACTGACAATAACTTGAACAAAAAGAGAAAAAGAAAAAAACCCAAAAAACAATCATATTGTCTCTGGTTTTCCACTGTTCACAGTTATAAAAGTTACAAAACTGAAACTTACAGCTTAGCCTCAATACGTCTTGCCTCATTTATATTAGACAATACCCTGGGAACTATCTCCAGCATGCTCTGCATTTAATTTTCCAACAGCGCGTTACTGCATATTTCAGCCCTACCCTGGGGCTGGAACCCACTTTAAATGGCCTCCCAGGCCAAGACACAGTCCACCGAGAACAGATCTGCCACATTTGTCTCCTGTGCTCCTTCTGTGACCAGTAGCTGCACAGCCACTGCTGTTTGCAGTCCCATGCTTAAATGTTCCAGTCCTCCGGGGCTTAATGTTTCCCATTGCAGCATGTCAGGATCTGCAACACTGAAATGTTTGAGTGACAGCAGAATATCCAAAAACCCACAGGGTAGTTTTTTGTACTTGTCAACAAATTTCCCTTTCCATCAAAACATCAAATTCTAAACTAAGAAATGACTTCCTCGTCTGTCATCGCTTTTGACTGGCTTTCGGTTCACAGCAGCGCACTCTCTGTCAGGCACTGCAGTGAGATAAACTTCAGCTTCAAAGCAAGAATTTGGAAAGAGCTAAATGTAATCCTCTTCACAAGTCTTCAGTAAAGCTTTCATTGTTTTGTGAATAAAGACGGCTGCTCAGGCAGATGGGACTATCGTTGCTGCGTCCTATCTTCTCACAGACATGTAGACATTGTGGGTTAATTAGTGCAGGTCTGCCACCTTTATTTAATCATCAGTACGTGGAGTCATCTGCCCAGTGTAGATCATGAGAGAATAACTGGCAACAGGTTTGTGCCTCAGTGGCAGTCAACTCTAGTCCATATCCTCATGAACAAAAGCGTCGGGAAACCAGCAGCTGATCCTGCACACAGGAAATACAACCGCTTGGTAAAGCATGATGTCCAATCACACCATGACAGAGTGCAAAGATAATTCTTTTATTTTCTACCCAACAGCCAGAAGGCTTTGATGTGACACGATTTATGCTCCATGTAATAAGTATAATTGACAGCAGCAGTAAGATCTTAGATAATTATTTCTTCAAATGATGAAATGTGCACGATTTCCGAAAACAATTAAATGTTACTTTAATTTTACTGATGTATGTTTGCCCAGCAAAGACAAGCCTGTTTTCTAACAACAGTAACTGTGAACCCCCCCCCCCCAATACACACACACACACACACACACACACACACACACACACACACACATACACATACACCTCTCACCCCTTACAGAAATACTGAGTAGACATGAGCTCCTAATGTTAATTTTAATGTTGAGTGAGAAACATTAAAGTTGGATTTAATGTGACTACAATTCATCTATGATGCCTAGCAACAGTAACCATGGCAACCACACCCACACATTCAATACCTACGAACACACACACACACATTTTGTTGTGTGGGCCGCTGAAGAGGAGGTACTGCTGGCTCACCACCACCGGATGGCGCCCTGCTTGGAGTGCGGGCTTCAAGCACAAGAGGGCGCCAGAACCACTGGGAGTGACAGCCGTCAATCATCCTCAACACCAGCTGTCACTCATCATCTCATCATCACCATCACCATAAAGGCCGGGTGGCGACTCCACCTCCTCGCCGAGAAATCTCCTACGATACAAGGTAATCTCTCTGCTGACTTATCCGTCAAATAATAATCTGATCTGTTTTGCAGCTGTTTTTTCCTGGTGGTATTTCCTTGACTGGATTTTCGGAGCTGCACGTGTGTATGATTGGAGGTGGAGGCTCTCCCTCCACAAGAATCAATAATCAAGGTTGCTGGGTGTGAGGATTCACACTCACTACCTTCTGTTTTTTCTGCCAGCAGTACCAGGGCCGACAACGGAGGACAGAGACCACCTGGGGACTCGGGGCTTGGCGGCTTCGGTGTTCTTCAGGCCGTTGGTGGTAGAAGCGGTGTGGGTCCCGGCTCTTCGTTCATCTGAGGTCTCCTATCTTCGAGCCTGCCCGCAATCCTCTTGTGTGTGATTGGCAGTACCTTTGTTTATTTTACGTTGTGTTCTTGTGCAACATTAAATTGTTACTCCTTCCCTTATCCATTGTCCGTTCATTAGCGCCCCCTGTTGTGGGTCCGTGTTACGACACCTTCCCAACAGGATTTCTCGGCCATTCGTCATGGATCCCGAGGGGCGTCAACCACAGCTTGAACAGCCAATGGGAGAACAGGGAGCGCAGGCGTCAGCAGGAGGCGTGGTAAGTGATCTGCAGCAAATCCTTACCGCTTTCACTGCTCAGTTACAGCTGGTAACTGAGCAAAATGCAAGCCTCAATCAGAGGATGGAGGCTCTCACCGCCAGAGTGGAAGCACGCGAGTCAAGCGTCGCTGCAGTGTCTCCTCCTGCTGGTCCGGGGCCTAATGTAGATGTTCCACTGGCCGTTCAACTACCCCCCCCACCGTCCCCTGAAGCTTACATAAGTCCTCCTGAACCGTACGGAGGCTGTGTGGAGACGTGCGCAGACTTCTTGATGCAGTGTTCGCTCGTTTTTGCACAGCGTCCAGTCATGTACGCGGCAGACGCCACCCGGGTGGCTTATGTAATTAATCTGCTTCGAGGTGAGGCACGCGCTTGGGCTACAGCGCTCTGGGAACAGCAGTCATGGCTTCTGACGTCATACGCTGGGTTTATACGGGAGTTCAAACAGGTGTTTGATCATCCCAACAGAGGCGAGACCGCCTCGACCGTGCTGCTGTCACTGAGACAGGGGCGTCGGAGCGCGGCCGATTACGCTGTCGACTTCCGCATCGCGGCTGCGAGGTCGGGTTGGAATGACGTCGCGCTCCGCGCCGCCTTCATAAGCGGACTGTCTCCAGTACTGAAGGAGCATTTACTGGCTAAGGACGAACCGCAGACTTTCGACGGGCTTGTCACTCTGGTTATACGCTTAGACAACCGTTTGAATGAACACCGTCGGGAGCAGGCCGGGGGGCGTGGCCGGGCACAAGCCGTCCCTCTCTCTTCCGGGTCTGACGGGGTGACGTCGTCCTCACGCTCCATTGCCGGTGGGCTCCGTGTGGCAACAGCTCCCCCTGCTGACGAAGCTATGGACACGAGCAGGGCTAAAGTGAGATCAGATATTAAACAAAGGAGACTGGCCCGCGGGGAATGTTTTTACTGTGGCTCATGTGAGCACCTGTTAAAAGACTGCCCCAAACGGTCAAACACCAACGCCCGTCCTTAGACACTGGGCTAAGGGTGGGCCATAACATGTGCACGGGAAGTTCCCGCAAATCAGCACGAATCCCAGTGGTAATCCTGAGTGGGGATTTAACCCTTCACGCCCCAGCACTGGTGGACACGGGGTCCGAAGGGAATCTGTTGGATAGCAGATGGGCAAAGGAAGTGGGGCTCCCCCTAGTGGCTCTGCCTTCGCCCTTGAAGGTACGGGCACTAGATGGCACTCTACTCCCGCTAATCACACACCGGACCCAGCCTGTGACGTTGGTTGTGTCTGGGAATCACCGGGAGGAGATAGTGTTTTACGTGACATCTTCTACCTCCCGAGTGATTTTGGGTTTTCCTTGGATGGTGAAGCACAATCCCCGGATCGATTGGCCGTCTGGGGTCGTGGTGCAGTGGAGCGAAACCTGCCACCGGGAGTGTTTAGGATCCTCGGTTCCCCCAGGAATGACGGCTAAGGAGGAGGTTAAAACCCCTCCCAATCTGACGGCGGTGCCAGGGGAGTACCATGATCTGGCTGACGTCTTCAGCAAAGATCTGGCGCTCGCCCTTCCACCACACCGACCGTACGATTGTGCCATCGATTTGGTTCCGGGCAGTGAGTTCCCGTCCAGTAGGCTGTACAATCTCTCACGTCCGGAACGCGAATCAATGGAAACCTACATCCGGGACTCCTTGGCCGCCGGGTTGATCCGGAACTCCACCTCCCCGATGGGTGCTGGTTTCTTTTTTGTGGGCAAGAAAGACGGCGGACTTCGTCCATGCATCGATTACAGGGGATTGAACGAGATCACGGTTCGCAATCGATACCCATTGCCCCTCTTGGATTCGGTGTTCACACCCCTGCATGGAGCCAAAATATTCACCAAACTCGATCTTAGGAATGCGTACCATCTAGTTCGGATCCGGAAGGGAGATGAATGGAAGACGGCATTTAACACCCCGTTGGGTCATTTTGAGTACCTGGTCATGCCGTTCGGTCTCACTAACGCCCCCGCGACGTTCCAAGCCTTGGTTAATGACGTCCTGCGGGACTTCCTGCACCGGTTTGTCTTCGTGTATCTGGATGATATACTCATCTTTTCCCCGGATCCTGAGACCCATGTCCGGCATGTACGTCAGGTCCTACAGCGGTTGTTAGAAAACCGGCTGTTTGTGAAGGGCGAGAAGTGTGAGTTTCACCGCACTTCTCTGTCCTTCTTGGGGTTTATCATCTCCTCCAACTCCGTCGCCCCGGATCCGGCCAAGGTTGCGGCGGTGAGGGATTGGCCCCAACCAACGAGCCGTAGGAAGCTGCAACAGTTCCTCGGCTTCGCAAACTTCTACAGGAGGTTCATTAAGGGTTACAGTCAGGTCGTTAGCCCCCTGACCGCCCTGACCTCCACCAAAGTCCCCTTCACCTGGTCGGACCGGTGCGAGGCCGCGTTTAGGGAGTTGAAACGCCGGTTTTCATCTGCTCCAGTTCTGGTGCAGCCTGATCCTACTCGCCAGTTTGTAGTAGAGGTGGACGCCTCAGACTCAGGAATAGGAGCCGTGCTGTCCCAGAGCGGGGAGTCCGATAAGGTTCTCCATCCTTGTGCCTACTTTTCCCGCAGGTTGACGCCCCGCTGAACGGAACTATGACGTGGGCAATCGAGAACTCCTCGCGGGTGAAGGAGGCTCTAGAAGAGTGGAGACACCTGTTGGAGGGGGCTACGGGGCCTTTCACGGTTTTTACGGACCACCGGAACCTGGAGTACATCCGGACCGCCAAGCGGCTGAACCCCAGGCAAGCCCGCTGGTCCCTGTTCTTCGCACGCTTTGACTTCCGGATCACCTACCGCCCCGGGACCAAAAATCAACGATCTGATGCATTGTCCCGGGTGCACGAAGAGGAAGCCAAGGTCGGGTTGTCGGACCCCATCGACACCATCCTTCCCGAGTCCACTGTCGTGGCTACCCTCACCTGGGACGTGGAGGAGATCGTCCGGGAGGCCCAGACTAAGAACCCGGACCCGGGAAACGGTCCGAAGAATAGACTCTACGTTCCACCAGAGGCTAGGGCTGCCGTCTTGGACTTCTGCCACGGATCCAAGCTCTCCTGTCATCCTGGAGTGCGTAGGACCGTGGCAGTAGTCCAGCAGCGCTTCTGGTGGGCGTCACTGGAAGCCGACGTCCGGGACTACGTCCAGGCCTGCACCACCTGTGCCAGGGGCAAGGCGGACCATCGCAAGACCAGGGGTCTCCTCCAACCCCTGCCTGTGCCTCATCGCCCCTGGTCCCACATCGGTCTGGACTTCGTCACGGGCCTCCCGCCGTCCCAGGGCAACACCGCCATACTGACGATAGTGGACCGGTTCTCCAAGGCGGCCCACTTCGTGGCCCTCCCGAAGCTCCCAACGGCCCAGGAGACGGCAGACCTCCTGGTTCACCACGTCGTGCGTCTGCATGGGATACCGTCGGACATCGTCTCGGATCGTGGTCCCCAGTTTTCCTCGCAGGTCTGGAGGAGTTTTTGTAAGGAACTGGGGGCCACCGTGCGTCTCTCGTCCGGGTACCACCCACAGACGAACGGCCAGGCAGAGCGGGCGAACCAGGAACTTGAACAGGCTCTTCGTTGTGTCACCTCCGCTCACCCGGCGGCCTGGAGTAACCATCTGGCCTGGATCGAGTACGCTCACAACAGCCAAGTATCCTCTGCCACCGGCCTCTCCCCCTTTGAAGCGTGTCTGGGCTACCAGCCCCCGTTGTTCCCACTTGTGGAGGGAGAGGTCGGGGTACCCTCGGTCCAGGCCCACCTGCGGAGGTGCCGCCGGGTGTGGCGGGCCGCCCGCTCTGCCCTGTTGCAGGCCCGGACGAGGGCCAAGGCCCATGCAGACCGCCGGCGTTCCCCGGCCCCTACATACCAACCAGGGCAGGAGGTGTGGCTATCCACCAAAGATATCCCGCTCCAGGTAACCTCCCACAAACTCAAGGACCGCTTCATCGGGCCGTTCCCCATCGCCAAGATCCTCAGTCCGGCTGCAGTGAAACTAACTCTCCCGGCTTCACTGCGGATCCATCCGGTTTTTCATGTTTCCAAACTCTAGCCATACTACACCTCACCGCTATGCTCCCCCGGACCCGACCCACCTCCTGCCCGGATCATCGACGTGGAGCGGCATGGACCGTTCGTCGGCTCCTGGACGTCCGTCGGATGGGTCGGGGCTTTCAGTACTTGGTGGACTGGGAGGGTTACGGACCCGAGGAACGCTCCTGGGTGAAGAGGAGCTTCATCCTGGACCCGGCCCTTTTGGTCGATTTCTACCACCGACACCCAGACAAGCCTGGTCGGGCGCCAGGAGGCGCCCGTTGAGGGGGGGGTCCTGTTGTGTGGGCCGCTGAAGAGGAGGTACTGCTGGCTCACCACCACCGGATGGCGCCCTGCTTGGAGTGCGGGCTTCAAGCACAAGAGGGCGCCAGAACCACTGGGAGTGACAGCCGTCAATCATCCTCAACACCAGCTGTCACTCATCATCTCATCATCACCATCACCATAAAGGCCGGGTGGCGACTCCACCTCCTCGCCGAGAAATCTCCTACGATACAAGGTAATCTCTCTGCTGACTTATCCGTCAAATAATAATCTGATCTGTTTTGCAGCTGTTTTTTCCTGGTGGTATTTCCTTGACTGGATTTTCGGAGCTGCACGTGTGTATGATTGGAGGTGGAGGCTCTCCCTCCACAAGAATCAATAATCAAGGTTGCTGGGTGTGAGGATTCACACTCACTACCTTCTGTTTTTTCTGCCAGCAGTACCAGGGCCGACAACGGAGGACAGAGACCACCTGGGGACTCGGGGCTTGGCGGCTTCGGTGTTCTTCAGGCCGTTGGTGGTAGAAGCGGTGTGGGTCCCGGCTCTTCGTTCATCTGAGGTCTCCTATCTTCGAGCCTGCCCGCAATCCTCTTGTGTGTGATTGGCAGTACCTTTGTTTATTTTACGTTGTGTTCTTGTGCAACATTAAATTGTTACTCCTTCCCTTATCCATTGTCCGTTCATTAGCGCCCCCTGTTGTGGGTCCGTGTTACGACACCTTCCCAACACATTTGACAGCATCATGTAGCATGGTATCCTATCTGGACAAAGTTTGATCTGGATCTGATCTGGATTACAGATTTTGTGGCCCTTTAAATTTTACATTGAAAACCCTTTGTTAATGTATATTTTAAAGTACATCTAATCAGACATGCTCCAGTTACTCTCATATTTGAAAGTGAGGTGCAGACTGGCATTCACTATCAGCTGAGAAAGTTAGTTCCAGATGTGATTTGGATTATGAATTTTGTTGAAATTCTGACATACTGCATTTACATAGTAAACCAAAGTTTTCACTAAAACCTAAAATCTGATTTTTTTTTTTTTTTTTTACTGTGAAATCCCCAAATATGTTTAACAAACCATTTTTATAACTTAGAATGCAAATATAAATTGTAAATAAAAAATATGCTCAAATGTTAGAAACAACAGTTATATATAACTATTTATATAGAAAAAAATGCAGGAAATGCTTCAGGCATTTTTTACACCTACAGTGAGGAAATAAGTATTTGAACACCCTGCGGTTTTGCAAGTTCTCCCACTTAGAAATCATGTCATGAAGGGGTCTGAAATTTTCATCTTAGGTGCATGTCCACTGTGAGAGACATAATCTAAAAAAAATCAAAAAAAAAAAAATCCGGAAATTACAATGTATGATTTTTTAAAAATTTATTTGTATGTTACTGCTGCAAATAAGTATTTGAACACCTACCAACCAGCACAAATTCTGGCTCACACAGACCTGTTAATTTTTCTTTAATAAGCCCTCTTATTCTGCACTCTTTACCTGTATTAATTGCACCTGTTTGAACTTGTTACCTGTATAAAAGACACCTGTTCACACACTCAATCAATCAATCACACTCCAACCTGTCCACCATAGTCAAGACCAAAGAACTGTCTAAGGACACCAGGGACAAAACTGTAGACTTGCACAAGGCTAGGACGGACTACAGGACAACAGGCAAGCAGCTTGGTAGAAGACAACAACT
Source organism: Thalassophryne amazonica (assembly GCF_902500255.1). NCBI lineage: Eukaryota > Metazoa > Chordata > Actinopteri > Batrachoidiformes > Batrachoididae > Thalassophryne > Thalassophryne amazonica. The sequence goes on from NC_047121.1 coordinate 23,611,429, forward strand.
GTTATGATCATTTATTAGAAAGTGGAAGAAACACAAGATGACTGTCAATATCCCTCGATCTCGGATTCCATGCAAGATCTCACTTTGTGGGATAAGGATGATTCTGAGAAAGCTCAGAACTACATAGGAGGACCTGGTCAATGACCTGAAGAGAGCTGGGACCACAGTCACAAAGATTAGATTAGTAACACATGATGCTGTCATGGTTTAAAATCCTGCAGGGCAGCAAGGTCCCCCTGCTCAACCCAGCACATGTCCAGGCCCGTTTGAAGTTCATTTGACCATCAGTGACCATCTGGATGATCGAGAGGAGGCATGGGAGAAGGTCGTGTTGTCAGATGAGACCAAAATAGAGCTTTTGGAATCAACTCCACTTACCATGTTTAGCGGATGAGAACAACCCCAAGAAAACCATCCTAACTGTGAAGCATGGGGGTGAAAACATCATACTCTGGGGGTGCTCTTCTGCAAAGGGGACAGGATGACTGCACCGTATTGAAGAAAGGATAGATGGGGTCATGTATTGCAAGATTTTGGCAACCTCCTTCCCTCAGTAAGAGCACTGAAGATGGGTCATGGCTGGGTCTTCTAGCCTGACAATGACCCCAAACACACAGCCAGGGCAACTAAGGAGGGGCTCTGTAAGAAGCATTTCAAGGTCCTGGAGTGGCCTGGCCAGTCTCCAGACTGGAACTCAATAGAAAATCTTTGGAGGGAGCTGAAACTCCAAACCTGAAAAATTTGGAGAAGATCTGTATGGAGGAGTGGACCAAAATCCCTGCTGCGGTGTCTGAAAACTTGATAAAGAACTACAGGAAACGTTTGACCTCTGTAATTGTAAACAAAGGCTACTGTACCAAACATTAACAATGATTTTTACATGTGTTCAAATACTTATTTGCAGCAGTAACATATAAATAAATTATTAAAAAATCATACATTGTGATTTCCGGAATTTTTTTGTTTTTTTTTAGATTATGTCTCTCACAGTGGACATGCACCTAAGATGAAAATTTCAGACCCCTCCATGATTTCTAAGTGGGAGAACTTGCAAAATCGCAGCGTGTTCAAATACTTATTTTCCTCACTGTATTTACAAAACAATATGATGCCAAACAAATTATATTTGTGCCACTCAGAAAAAAAAAAAAAAAATCCTGTCCAAAGCAAGGGTTTTCTAACTTGTGTTGGACATGTCACAGGCCTGACACTGCTAAAAGTTTAAACTTTCGAAAGGCCAGGTAGTTTATTTTTGGATGCTTCTCTCACTGACCCTGCACTAAAAACATTAAGCCAGATGCACTATCTCATCAACGTGCTCTCTTGGACAGTTCCTCTTCCCCGACCGAATCCTCCCAGACCAGGTGGTCATTGGAGCACTCTTGTGAGACATGGAGAAGGTGATCCGGGAGGCACAAAGCACCCTGGGGGATGACCTCCCGGATGGCTATTTGTACCTTCATCAGCCCACTCAGCTGTCTGAGGTTGTCCCAAGTGGGGGCCGAATGCAACAAGGATGCCATCCAAATGTCCCGAGGGGCTGAGAGTGCCTTGGAGGCATCCAAGGCACTCTCCATCTCATCCAGCAGCACTTCTGGTGGCCCTCCATCCAGACAGATGTGCGGGAATATGTGAACACCTGCACCAGGAGTAAGGCTCAGCACCTACCATCCTCAGGCCTCCTGCTTCTGCTTTGTACTCCTGGATGTCCCTGGTAGCACGTATGTCAGGACTTTGTTACTGGTCTACCTGTCTCCTATGAACACACACAGTCATCCTGGCCATACGCGACCATTTCTCAAAGACAGTTCATTTTGTGGCACTGCCGAAATTGCCATCAGCCTAGGAGACAGCCTACCTCCTAGTCCACCACGTCTTCCAGCTGCATGGTCACTGGGATGGTGTGGTGCTGGTTCCCAGACTTGTGTAGCTGTAGGTGGCGGTGATCTGGGAGGGGTCGGTGGTGACCAAGCTTCTGCCTATGGCTGCAGTGGTGGTGCCTGCTCCCTAGTGCAGGACAGGGAATGGCTTAGCTAGGTCTTCCTGGCCTGCTTCATGTCAGCCCTGTCCATGGCCACTGACTGTGGAGATGTGCTTGGTCTTGGTGGTTTTCTTTCTTCCCGGTATGCAGCGTTGTTTGGTTCTCATTCATTGGTGTTTTCTCTTTTTCTCTCTCTCACATGACAGTTGACCATGCAATCATCAATGTGGACAATGGTTTGTGCACAGCATCCCACCTTCTTATGTGGCGGTGTTGCAGCCAATGTGGTCCAATCACAATCGGGCCCAGTCCGGTCATTCTGGCCTCATTCGTGTTGGATTTTAGTGCCACTTGGGACATTCGGCTCGCATTTGTGTAGCATTGGGGAGCCTCTCGGGACATTCGGATGGCATCCTTGTTGCATTTGGCCCCTGGGGGCACTCAGATGCTTATTTATGCCAGATCCAGGGCATTCGGCCGGGTTCTGTATTGGCTATCCATTGCAATATGTTGTCAGAGTGCTGTATCAAGTGCTTAGACTGCAGTCAGACTGTGGTCAGACTGCAGTCAGACTGTGGTCAGACTGCAATCAGACTGTGGTCAGACTGCACTTCAACTGGTGCTTGATATTTTTCCGCCTGAAATGCACCCTGAGATCAGAAAAGATGTGCTCTACATTTGGGCTGGCCTCATGACTGTACACGACTGTTTGGAGTGCACTCAGAATGCTGTCAGAGGTTTTTGACTGCGCCTTGACTTTGCCCAAATGGAGGTCGAATTTTCATTGGACGCCATTCTGGCTCTTTCGGCCTCTCGTATGACAGGGGCATTTCATGCTATTTTATTAGTATAAAAATAAAAGTTCAAGGTACATTATTATCGTGATAAGAAAAAAATAATAAATAATCTTTTCTGAAGCAACAACAATGGATAAATTCTGGTTTTAATTTACAGATAAACATCAACTTTTTCTAATGTAACTTTTTTTTACTTCAAAATGGAACCTAATCAAAAATTAATCTTAGAGAAACCAAAATATTGGTAAGTATTTTTTATTAGAAAACTGTTATAACTGTATAACAGTATAAACAGCCCGGAGGTGGGGAGCAGTCAGTGAAGAACAGAAACTGTAGCAGCAATGAAGTCTGATGTCACTTTCCTGTACCATCCTCATTGTGATTTCATTGTAATTTTGATCATTCCTTTGCACTGCAGATTTGAAATCAAAAGCGCAAAGCCCTTGTCCCTTTCTTTGTAAGTATCTCATAGAATGTTCCTCCTTGAAGATGAAAATGAGAATTCAAATAGGTTGACTGAATTTCATTTTTATTCATGAGCCAAATAATATGTTCATGTTTTGAAAATTACAAAGCATTTTCAAGAACTGTAATTATGTTCTAAGTGACTGAGCAATTTTGTGAGCTAGTATCAAAGACGTTATAGTATCGTGGTGAATGTTGTTGTTCAACATGTCACTGTGGGTGTCAGAGTTCTCCATTCACATCTGTGCTGCTTTGAGTTTTATGCTAAATGATCAAAACTAAATGCTAAAACTCTCTGAATTGTGTTGGTGCACTTTGGCTGTGGCTTGTCATATCATTTTTACCCGAGGCCAACATATGGCCACCGGGTATTGCGAAGACCTGGTGTCCGTCCATCTGTCTGTGTACAGCATAAGTCCAGTTCTATTAATGCCACTGTCTTCAAATTCACAGGGACATTCTTGAGACACAGACCTTGGATAAGTTCAAAGATGGCTAACCTTGATCTGTTTTAAGATGTATTTTAAGACGTTATAAAGTCACATTCTATGCCTAATTTGTCTAAAAAGTGTGTACCGAGCGGTGTTGGATGTTCGTGTGTCTCACCCGGAATTTGGCCAACACCTGCCACAAGAGGGATCAAACGGGCTCTCGCAAGGCACTCTCTGACTTTCGGCCGCTGGTGTACGCAAATAGTTACAGCAACAGGTGTGCAAGAGGTTAGAGGCAGCTCAGATTTTTCATGAATGTCATGCAATTCCTCCTTCATGCACTAGTTGACTTCAATCATGTTATGTGTGAAGGAACCCTTAGTTTTGTCTCTGACAGAGGGTGGTAAGCAACTGGGGGTTATGCTTTGAACAGACGCTGCCAGATCCAAAGGACCAACAGAGGAAGGAATAAGGTCTGCCAATGTTGCATCTTCAAAAAAAGCTAAAGCCCAATCAGTAAAGGCTTTGTCTCTGCGAGCCAAATTATTTTCTGTTAGCAGGCCCACAGCCATGCACTACCTTGCACATAGATGCCAAAATGTTGTTTTTATTGTTCATCTGTGAAATAAACAAAACGATGCAATTACCCATAAACAGTTTAGTGAAGGCAATAAATTAGCTTTTAATCCGTACCATTTGTATGACAGACAGTGTGTTCGAAGGGGAGAAAAGTGGTGAGCTGTTCTGATACACTGCTGCTCTGGCTACCCCTTGGGTTTTAACTGCTGTGTCCATGTGAAAATCTACACTAGGTGAAACAGTGGTTGGAGACTACTTTGAGGACCAGATGGGCACCACCATGTGCAACTGAGCTTTCCTCAGATATACTCTTAATTTTTTACAAAAAATTCTGAGAAAGCAACATTAATTCAATATCACTCAGAGCATCTCTTTGTATAGGGGGCTTCCTGAAAAGTGGTCTTGATTGCGTGCAAGTATGTGTACACTTGTATATATTATAACTGCATCTAACAATATGTTGTTATGCAGTAAATTCACCATGTGCACATGCCCACAGTAGTATGCATAGCATGTATAAACACAGTTAATATTTACTAAAATGATTGATAGATTAAATACATACAAATATTTCACCTTATTTGTTTATTCCATTGTCTTTGAAAGTGAGAGCAGCTCATGCTCAGCTGCATATTTCATCGGAAGGAACCAGGTAAGGTGGTTCAGGTATCTGGTGAGGATGCAAACTGGCCGTGTCCCAAGGAAGGTCTAGTTTTTTTTTTACTTTCCTTTATTGCATTTTCAGGAGAAAAAGGGGAAAGAGAAGGGGAGAAAAAAAAGGAGTAAAGAATGGGTGCTCAGGGCCATTTATCAGTACAAAAATACAAGCATCTATACAAAAAAAAAAAAAGTTTACATCTGGTAAGATGTATCTCAAGGTGTAAGTTATTTATTATTATTTTTTTTTCCATTCAGTATATTTCATTCATAGTTGCAGTCTAGTCATCTTTTGACTGGACCGTCTTAATACATTCTTGCTTGCAGCCAAGATGATTTTGTGAAGGTATTTGTTTTGAGATTTCAGTTCATCTGGCATTTTGCCCAGGAACATGGTGAGAAAACAATGAAATTCAATAGCACATTTTGTCCTTATTTCTCTGGTCAACTCTTGTCAATATGAATGAATTAGAGGACATTCCCAAAATATATCAAAGTGGAAAGCTTATTTTTATTTATTTATTTTTATATTTATTTCATTCATTTAAAAGCAGAAAAGCAGAAATGAGTACATTACAAGACACTGAATGAAAAGGAGCAGAGAGAAGAACATGTCTTATACAACCCCTGGCAAAAATTATGGAATCACCGGCCTCGGAGGATGTTCATTCAGTTGTTGAATTTTGTAGAAAAAAATCAGATCACAGACATGACACAAAACTAAAGTCATTTCAAATGGCAACTTTCTGGCTTTAAGAAACACTATAAGAAATCAAGAAAAAAAGATTGTGGCAGTCAGTAACGGTTACTTTTTTAGACCAAGCAGAGGAAAAAAATATGGAATCACTCAATTCTGAGGAAAAAATTATGGAATCACCCTGTAAATTTTCATTCCCAAAACTAACACCTGCATCATATCAGATCTGCTCATTAGTCTGCATCTAAAAAGGAGTGATCACACCTTGGAGAGCTGTTGCACCAAGTGGACTGACATGAATCATGGCTCCAACACGAGAGATGTCAATTGAAACAAAGGAGAGGATTATCAAACTCTTAAAAGAGAGTAAATCATCATGCAATGTTGCAAAAGATGTTGGTTGTTCACAGTCAGCTGTGTCTAAACTCAGGACCAAATACAAAAAACATGGGAAGGTTGTTAAAGGCAAACATACTGGTAGACCAAGGAAGACATCAAAGCGTCAAGACAGAAAACTTAAAGCAATATGTCTCAAAAATCCAAAAATGCACAACAAAACAAATGAGGAACGAATGGGAGGAAACTGGAGTCAACGTCTATGACTGAACTGTAAGAAACCGCCTAAAGGAAATGGGATTTACATACAGAAAAGCTAAACAAAAGCCATCATTAACACCTAAACAGAATAAACAAGGTTACAATGGGCTAAGGAAAAGCAATCGTGGACTGTGGATGACTGGATGAAAATGATATTCAGTGATGAATCTCAAATCTGCATTGGGCAAGGTGATGATGCTGGAACTTTTGTTTGGTGCCGTTCCAATGAGATTTATAAAGATGATTGCCTGAAGAGAACATGTAACTTTCCACAGTCATTGATGATATGGGGCTGCATGTCAGGTAAAGGCACTGGGGAGATGGCTGTCATTACATCATCAATAAATGCACAAGTTTACGTTGATATTTTGGACAATTGAAAGGATGTTTGGGGATGATGAAATCATTTTTCAAGATGATAATGCATCTTGCCATAGAGCAAAAACTGTGAAAACGTTCCTTGCAAAAAGACACATAGGATCAATGTCATGGCATAGGGTCAATGTCAACGAGCAGATCTGATTTGATGCAGGTTTTAGTTTGGGGGATGGAAATTTACAGGGTGATTCCATAATTTATTCCTCAGAATTGAGTGATTCCATATTTTTTTCCTCTGCTTGGTCTAAAAAAGTAACCATTACTGACTGTCACAATCTTTTTTCTTGATTTCTTATAGTGTTTCTTAAAGCCAGAAAGTTGCCATTTGAAATGACTTTAGTTTTGTGTCATGTCTGTGATCTGCTTTTTTTCCACAAAATTAAACAACTGAATGAACATCCTCCGAGGCCGGTGATTCCATAATTTTTGCCAGGGGTTGTATTTTCTGCCCCTTTTTACAATACAATCTTTCAATTTTAAGCATCATTATTCAGCATTATTTAACAGATTAACTTTTTTGACTTTGTCACTTACCACTGACTTATTTCATAATTTTAGCCATTATTTATTATTATTTTAACAGGTTACATTTTAGACTTAAAACATTTTAGACATTATTAACAGATTACATTTTAGACTTTGTCACAACCCACTGACTTATTTCATAGTTTCATACTTAATACATCTAGTTTAATACGTTTTTTAAATAATTTAAGCAACCTTGATTCTTTGATTTCTTTGTTGAGGTTGTTCCATAATTTTACACCATTCACTGCAATACTCCGTTCCTTTACTTTAGTTCTAAATCTTGTTTTTTTGTTTTTTTTTAAAGATTTCTATTACTTTCAAATTATAACTACTTACTCTTTTTTCAAACATATTTTGAATGTTTATTGGTAAGGTATTTTTATTAGCTTGGTGCATTGTTTGTAATATTTATTTAGCTTGGGTGAACCACATTTTGTCCAACTGCCCATCTGTTCCTGGGAGGCTTGCCACTTAAATTGTTGTGGGCTGTCTTTGTTTGCCTCCCTTTCCTGTCTGTTTTTAACCTTGTGGGTAGTTTGTTAGTTTCCCCCAGATTGAGCACTCTGAGCCAAGGAACACCTGCTGCTCATCATCGACACACACCTGATGTTTATGAGCAGCTCATCAGCAGCAGGTTACTTAAACCCAGGCTTTCAGCTCATTCACTGCCAGATTCTTGCATTGCATCTTGCTTGTGAAGATACCAATATCTTTAAATGAAGATATTTATTTGTAAAATCCACCACATATTTCAGTATATGGTTATACCAACCACTGCTGACATTGACAAACAAATGTTCCCATAATGCATTGCGGCATGTGTGTCTAAAACATATAGCTGATGTTTTCACTTTGTAAAACAACAGATGTGATGTTAATTTCAGTAACTTGTCCAGAATTAGATTGTTTAAAATTATAACCATAAGTCAAAACTGTCTGCATGTGCATGACTCCAGTGATATGCTGGCAGGCATATATGGTGTGGATACATTATCTTTTTTCTTCTCTCCTTTCTTTCTGGTCAGCTGGTCTGTTTTGCTGAGAGAAGGTTGACTTGAGACAGAAGTGCTGACTCATTTTTGTGTCAGTAGCTGCCACTGTACTGAAATCATTAGTGAAAGTTATCAGTTTAGCTTTTATCTGCAAATTCCGCAAATTTTTTTAGGGATTTATTGGTTTATAAAAGTTAACTTTTCAGTTAGCAGACAACGGTTATCAAAGCTAAGTTTTTGGTTAGCTGTCCCCAACACTGCTCCTCGGTGATCAGGCACATCTCTTTTTTTCATATTTTTATTTATAACTGTTTTAAAGTACAAATAGAGCAAAATACAGACAAAAAAACAAACAAAAAAATAACAACAAACAAATATACACACTACCATACACAGAACAGGGAAGTACAATCAGAGTCCATGTCAGCCTATAACAAATATTTAATAGCGTGGACAGTACAGGAATTAAGTCCAAGACTGAATTGAAGGTCCAAGTCCATAAAGTGTTGACTTGTTTCAAAACAAGGATATATACAACCAACAACACCAATTTAAACAACATTTGCCATTGCACAATACAACACAAGTTATGTACAGATATTTAGTTAATTGATTGTACTATTTCTTTCTTTATATATTCAATAAAGGGTCCCTAGAGCTTTAGGAATTTAGATTATGAATTGAACAGAGTATATTGAATGTCTTCTAAATATAAGCAAGACACCATATCATTCAGCCAGGTTTTAAAAGAGGGAGGAGTAACTGACTTCCACTCTCTCAGAATTACAATTTTTTTCTGTAACCAGGCCAAACTTTAGGGCTTGTTGCAGGGTAGATGGAAGGGTTAAAGAATACTCAGAGCAGCCCAGAATAATAACATGACAGTCAGGAGATAATGTTTTCTTATATATGACACTGAACAGCTGAAGTATGTCTGACCAGAAGCCCTTGAGTTTTGGACAGGACCAAAATAGATGAGCCAAGATCTCGTCACCTGTTTTACATCTGACATATTTGGCGGATACATTAGGGTAAATTCTATGTAATTTGATCTTACAGTAATGCAGACGATGAATGACTTTAAACTGAATTAGTTGAAGTCTTGCATTGATCAAACAAGATTTTATCCCACACAGTCCTTTTGCCAATAGATCATCTGAGATGTCTATACCAATATCTTTAACCCAGGCACCTTTGATATGAAGAGATGGAGTTGCCACAGAAGAAGAAGAAAAAAACCTTTAACTAGGTTTGTGATCAGTTGTTTTGAGGTGGGAGATTTTATTATCAGATCATAAAACTTATGTTGTTTTAGCATTGTGTTGGGGATAGTAGACCTAATGGCGTTTCTTATAAGGTAATGAAAGAAATGCCCTTTTGGCAAATTGCACCTCAACTGCAGTTGAGCATAAGATGCAAATCAGCCATTAATATATAGATCCTTGACAGTTGATAAACCTTTATCAGACCATTGGGAAAACACAGTGACCAGGCTTAAAGGAGGGATTCTGACAGATAGGAGCATAGACTGATGTCCCAGTACACCCCTGATTTGTATAAAGATCTTGAGAGAGTTGCATAGAACAAAATCACTCTTTAGCTTTTTCTGAGGTATATTTAAGTTAGAAAACAAGACAAGACAGCAGACAGTGAGGCTTCTGTGAGAGATAAAATGTTATCAGATTCAAATATTGGCCAGATAGAAGAAGAGGTGACGTGCTTTGCTCTGGCTGGAACATGACTCCAAAAAATCCATGCCCTAACATTACATGCCCAGTAATAATGATGAAAAATAGGCAGGCCCAGTCCACCCTCACTTGTGGGCTTTTGTAAATGTGATATGGAGATACAGGGTGGTTTATTTGCCCAAATAAAAGGTATTATAATTGACTCAATTGTTTTAAAAAAGGAAGACCTAAGGAAGACTGGGACATTATGAAAAATGTAAATGAATTTGGGAAGCACAACCATCTTAATTATGTTGATTTGCCCTATAAGGGAAAGACGGAAGAGTTTCCATTTCTCTACCCTGATTTTTACTTTATCAATCTGATCTAGGTAGTTAAGCCTAAAAAGACATTTAGGATTTCTGGGTATATTATTTCCTAGACAGACTAAATTTTATTTGGATATTTTGAAGTGTAAACTGTGGAGGAAGCTGGAGTCAAGACCATCAAAGAGGGGCATGAGTAGACTTTTACCCCAAATGATTGTAAACCCGGAGTTAAGACAACATCATCAGCATACAAACTTATGATAGATTCAGAAGAACCATACTGTATTCCTGTAATTTGAGGGTTCATTCTCACAGAGATAGTGAGAGGCTCAAGCGCTAAGGCAAAAAGCATAGGAGAAAGGCAGCATCCCTGTCTAGTACCACGATGTAACACAAAAGGAGGAGACCTCTCATGGGTTGTAAAGAACAGAGGATTTAGGACAGGCATAGAGCATTTTTAAAATGTCTATGAATTTTTCACGGAAACCAAATTCTTTTAGAGCTGCAACCATATAGTACCTCCATTCTATTTGGTCAAAGGCTTTTTGTGCATCTAGAGAAATGAGTTTGGTAGTTTGGTTGAATACATAATATTTAGTAGATGTGTATTAGAGAAGGGCAACCTATGTGGAACAAAGCCGTCTGATCAGTTTGAATAAGTTTAAGTGTTTATTTCATCAATTAGTCAAGACTTTAATGATAATCTTTTGATCACTATTTAACAGAGACAGAGGCCGATATGATGTCATATTAGTGCTGTCTTTATCTTTTTTTTAAAGAGTAGACAAATGTGTGCATCATAAATGTTTTTTGGAAAAATACCATAATCTAAAGAGCACTTGACCACCCTTAGTAAAAGCGGTGCAACTATGTCTATATTTGCCTTATAGAACTCTATTCCGAAGCCATGTGGACCACACACCTAACCACTAGGGAACGAATGAATAGCTGCCTTAATTTCTTCTAAAGTAAAGTCTGCATCCATTTCTAGTCTGACAGCCTTATCAAGAGTAGGAATGTGTAATGTATTAAGGAAAACTGCAATATCACTCTGAGGTGAATTGGATACTGAAGCGTACAGTTGGATAAAGTGATTGGCAAATCTTTCATAAATTTGCTTATGGTTGGTTATTAGTTCTCCAGTGGGAGAACATATCTTATGGATAGCTCTCCAGCTTGCACACCTTTTAGTTGTTTTGAAAGTAGCTGGTCAGCCTTATCACCTAACTCAAAGTGCCTCTGTTTAAGTTTCAGAATGTTGTTAATAACCTGGTGTCCAATAATTTTATTATATTTAATTTTTACTTTTAAAATTGAATCGAGGGTTTTGGATGATTTAGATTGCCTGTATGTGTCTTCTAATGTGGATAGCTCTGACTCAATGGCAGACAGATGCATTAACCTTGCTCTTTCTTGAAGATTGGAAAGAAATTACATTGCCCCTCATTATAGCTTTAAAAGTTTCCCACAGTACTGAGTCTGAAAATGTGTTATCATTGGTAAGTAAAAATCTTTGCATTCATATATTCGCAGAAAGATTTATCTGACATAGGTGAATGGTTAAATTTCTAGTTGTAGCATTGCATAGGCTGACCTAGATTAATCTTAACAGTGAGTGGAGCATGATCCAAAACTAATATGCTGTGATAGACTGAACTAACAATGTTCAAAATGAGACTAGAATTAACTGGAAAATAATCCAATCTGGAGAAACTACCATGAACAGCAGAAAAGAAAGAGTACTGTTTTTCTAAGGGGTGCTTTGCCTCCAAACATCAAGCAGGTCAAGTGTTTCCATAAGATTATTCAGAGTTGAAACAGATTTTAGGAGTGGTGCAGCTTTGGAGGAAGATCTATCAAGTTTGGGATCGAGGTAGCAATTAAAATCACCAATAATAAAATTGCAGTTATTGAATTCTTATACAAGATTAAAGACTCTGCAATAGAAGTCCGAGTTGGGAGCATAGATGTTTAATTGAGCTAATGGGAGGTAATTTATTGTACCAGTAACAAGTAGATACCTCCCACCTGGATTGCAGGTCATGGATTTGAATAAAAATGGGATGGTTTTACGGAGAAGTATAGCAACCCCTCTTGCCTTAGAGGAAAATGTGGATTGGTAAACTTGTGAAACCCAGATATATGTCAACTTCTGCTATTCTGTCGGTCTAATATGGGTTTCCTGTAAGAAGATTATGTCTGATAATAGTGACTTTAAATGAGTGAATATCTTAGCTCTCTTAAAGACACTTCCAAGGCCTCCACAGTTCAAAGAGGTTAGTGTGATAGGACTTACACCTGACCTGGATGCAAAATCACCCTGCATTTAAAGGATAAAGATAACATAGAGTCGTGGCTGACATAGAAAACAATAAAATTGTTTGTGTGACATTGAACAGAAACAAACAATACCCCAGAACACACCCCAAAGTGCAGCATATGAACATGCTACACATCTCACTTCTTACTTAAGCCTGGTTCACACGGCAAGATAATTAGGCCAGTATTGGTCCCAATCTCCCCCTTTTGACAATCGTAAGTACACCCCGACAATTGTGATGACGCTAAAGATAATCTTATCAGATATTCCTGCCATGTGTGGTGTGTTAAGAGTGCTCTGATCTGCTTGGAAGGATGTCAGGGGCACTTCGATCGTAAATCGGTGATATTCAACCTGCTGGATTGTCTTGGCCTGATATCGCCATGTGTGTTGTGCCCTCTGACCACAAACGAGCACGTAGCCTGCTGAATGAGACGTGCAGCCAATCAGAAAGCGAGGTGATGGATGCAAGGAGCGGAAAATAAAATCAAAAGAGCTTACCAGAAGTCTGGTGGTCGCGCTGTTTCCACTACTTTTAAAGAACGCCTTTTCTTTTTCTTTTTATATCATTTTTTAATTCTGTTGTAAATAGTCCACAAAGTATCTCCATTTGTTTACGCTGAAGTCAAGTTTAATCTTGAGAGATTTTGCGAGATTTCTTGTCTGAGCTGGGAAGGTTCGTGTGTGGTGTTGTCCTTACTGTGTGGCTGAACTGTACACTGTACGAGCAACACTGTTAGATGTATGATTTTTTTTTTTTTTTTTTTTTGTCTACATGTGTCTGGTCTCTCACGTTTTGGAAACCTACAGACAATTTTAAAATGCTGCCATGTGAACCAGGTTTTAGGAGGCTGCTGGGTTAACGGAGCCCACTAAAAATGAACGCTGGCAGCAGATGTATACAACTGTCACTGCAACTCCCACCAAATACAACAGTACACATATTTAATTGCACCCAAATAGCACATGTCCTAGAACTTACGTTTAGGTTTGGAGATTAAGAAATTGGGATAAACCAAAAAAATTATATTATATTTACTCCAGATAAGAAGATTAGATGAGTATAATTTTAAATGTTAACAAACTTGAGAAGAGAAAGGATGGAAGGATAACATCCCAAAATAGACACTGTGGAAAAAGGACAGCTAAAAAGACATGATGGGCAGAATGATGCAACTATCAACTAAACAATTAAAAATGAAACTTTAATTGTGATAATGAAACCTAAAAACACTGGCACATTAATAGAGGTATTGAAACAGGTTAAGTCTTTAAAGCCGTTTTAGATGTTCCTGGGAGAGCTACTGAATCACAACTTGAAATTAGGTGCTTTCAACCAGAGAGTTAGCAAAGCGTTCAGCGTCAGCTGGAGATTCAAAGGTGTTTGTTTTGTTATTGGAGACCACTTCAAGTTTGGTTGGGAAATGTAGTGTGCAATTGGCACCTGCATCCGTAAGCTTTTTCCTCACAGCATCGAAGGACTGGTGCTGGGATGAGACCTTGGTAGTGTAGTCAGGGTAGATGGAGACTCTTTTTCCCTGGTACTGTAGCGGCGCTCACTGGTCGGTGAGCCTAAAAATATTACCTACGTCCCAGTCACTGTGTACCTTGGCAATGATGACTTGTGGCTGTTCATTCGGAGATGGCTTGGGCCTTAAGGAGTGATGTGCATGGCCTATTTTGACAGACTTACTGAAATTGTCCTGGCCGAGTAGCTCCGGGATGAGATATGAAACAAATTCAGAGGAATGACCATTTTCTTGTCCCTCTTTAATGCCCACAATCCTGATATTAACTCTGCGGGTGCATCCCTCCAGGTCAACCACCTTAGCCTTTAGCATACCGTTAGCTACCTGTAGCTCCTTACATGTAGCTTCCAGCATTGTGATCCGGGTGTCATTTGTTGATAATGCCTCGTCCATGTCATCCATACGTCACTTAGTTTCTCCATGCTCCCGTTGGAGTGTTGTGAGGGTAGCGTCAATGGAGTCGAGGCAACCTTCCATTGAGTTCTTTAAATCATGAGACGGCAATCTTTCTGTAGTTCGGCACCTTGGTTAGCAATGGTGGCTAATGTAGCCTCATTGCTAGCAGCCAAGGAAATAGGCTGAGAAGCGGTTTTGTGGCTGTCGTCTTTCTTGGGAGGCATGATGCAGAACCGTTGCCAAAAATCTGTCACGTAGTCTGAAAGTTAAAGTGGAAATGAAATATAGCTGGATGCAGTATTTAACCCTCTGGGGTCCAAGGTCATTTTTTGGACAGTTCACTCGCCTGGCATAAATGTTTTATTATTGCTGTTAACAACTCTCCCAGCATCCCATAATCAAGTTTTATATCTCTTTTTTTTAGGACAACCTGTGCTTTCAGAATATACAAGGTCTGTGAGAAAAGTATCGGACCTTTTTATTTTTTTCAAAAACTATATGGATTTCAATCACGTGCGATTACATCAGACAAACTTGAACCCTCGTGGGCATGCAAGAGTTTTTCACGCCTGTCGGTTACATCATTCGCCTGTGGGCAGGCTTTGAGTGAGGAGTGGTCCACCCCCCTTGTCGGAATTCCTTTGTCTGACTTCTTCCTGAGAGACTGGCGCTGTGCTTTATCAAAATGTTTTCAGAACCTGTGAGGCAGATCGAAGTGGACACCATTCGAGAAATTCAGCTGGTTTTCGGTGAAAGTTTTAACGGCTGATGAGAGATTATGGAGTGTTACTGTCGCTTTTAGGACTTCCCACGGAGCGGGACATCGCGCCGCACTCTGAGGCGCCGTCGTCAGCCTGCTTCGAGCTGAAAACCTCCAAATTTAAGCCTCTGTTGACCCAGGACGTCGTGAGAGAACAGAGAAGTTTCAGAAGAGCTCGGGATCAGCAGTTTATCCGGACATTCTGCTGTTAAAGGAGATTTTGTAATGAAAGATGTGCGGACGGATTGGCGCGTCAGCATGCAGCCGCTCATGGCCCGGCGCCACAGGAAAAACACCTCCGTTGGAAACCTTAAGGACAAGTTGGAACATGTCCAGCTGTTAAACAATTTCTCAGATACTCACTCTACTGAAAGCCATCAAAAGCCGCCTGGTTTTTACAAATGGTTATCAACACGGAGTTGTTTTTCCTGTGTCGCCGGGCCATGAGCGGCTGCCTGCCGATGCGCCAATCCGTCCGCACATCTTTCATTACAAAATCTCCTTTAACAGTGGAATGTCCGGATAAACTGCTGACCCCGAGCTCTTCTGAAACTTCTCTGTTCTCTCATGACGTCCTGGGTCAACAGAGGCTTAATTTTGGAGGTTTTCAGCTCGAAACAGGCTGACGACGGTGCCTCAGAGCACGGCGCGACGTCCCGCTCTGTGGGAAGTCCTAAAAGCGACAGTAAGACTCCATAATCTCTCATCAGCCGTTAAAATTTTCACTGAAAACCAGCTAAATTTCTCGAATGGTATCCACTTCGATCTGCCTCACAGGTTCTGAAAAAATTTTGATAAAGCAAAGCGCCAGTCTCTCAGGAAGAAGTCAGACAAAGGAATTCTGACGAGGGGGGTGGACCACTCCTCACTCAAAGCCTGCCCACAGGCAAATGACGTAACCGACAGGTGTGAAAAAACTCACGCATGCGCACGAGTCTTCAAGGTTGGCTGATGTAATCGCACGTGATTCAAATCCATATAGTTTTTGAAAAAAATAAAAAGGTACGTTATTTTTCTTGCAGACCTCGTATATGTTTTTGTTGTGTTTTATAAGTGTAATAATGGTTTACAATCAAAAATAGGCAAGGAAAAAATAAAGCGAAAAATAATTTTCCACACACATTTATTCAAAACACACAGCAAACTATAATAAATAACTGTTTTGACACTTTATAAAAGTAATTTGAGGTCTTGTGTGAAAGACTGAACAATAAAAAGGTTCAAACAATAAACACAAATGCACATTTTGAACAATATATACAAAATGGTCTATGCATTTTGTTGTACATTGATATGGTAGACAGTGCTTTACGCAGAGAAAGCAACAGAGTTATCCAGTAACATTCACATGCAAACTAGTGGAGCAAACCCTGTTACACACTCTTTCTTTGAGCATGAGAGATTGTCATCAGAGGCTCTCCGTGTGCTCCTGCTTTCACTGATCGCTGTGCGTAATGGCGCAGGGCACACTGAGTGTGTACTAATAGTATGTACTCATTGGAGCACCCAGGGGGCTATTCAAATGGGCCAACTGGTAACATATCACTCCTGAAAATGATGTTTGGCTTTTCACGTGAGTTAAATCTGCCCTACGATTGGATTTTGGAAAACCATGTGACGGTGAACTAATTCCAATTGGACACTCACATTGCGCACGTCATCACACAACTTCTGTGAGGAGTACAAAGATGGCCGATGGCTGGCTCAAAAGTCTGCGGAGTTACCTTTTCAGGAAAAAAAATGTAAGTTTCTATCTCATATCATTCAAAAGTTATTTATAATTTAGTAAAGCTTGGTCTTAGCCATCGTATACGACGACGTCGGCCCCAGAGGGTGAAGCCTTTAACAGAGGAGTGCAGAACCGTCACGAAATACGTCTACTCCATCACTGCGCACAAGTGCCCCCCCATCAGACACATCTCTGATTCCTATCTTACAGTCAATAAGCGAAGTGCACAACGCATTTGCGCATGCGTGGGTCAAATGGGGGCAAAAATCCCAACTACCACACTCACACCACTCCCATTGAATTTCGTATACAGTATCATTAGCTGACTGTGAAAGTTAAGGCTTACAGGGATTGTTTCAAAGGCTTTAAGCCTTAAGTGACGCATACAATAATGACTGGGGTGCATTGCGCTGTTTTCAAATGCTCCAACAGAATTTATAGGCTTGAAAGTTGGAGGAAAACACACGATTGCAAAGCTCCACCGAGTCCAAACAAAGACGGAAAGAAGAAGAAATGTGGTTGTAAACCTCCATTCATTCTACACAATTTCGCCATAGAAAAGAAAGATCCAGACGGACCTAAAAGACGGACTAAAATTGTAAGTTTCTTGCACACATTTATTTTGTCAATAGCATGAAACCGTGCCGCCGTTTTCGTGCATCGGCTTATGACTGTAATGTCGCGCCATGAATGACGTGGTGCGTAATATTGTAAAATTGACATGTTCTATAAACAAACTGCATGCATGCACATATCATTGTATGTCTGTCAACTTATCAAAACAAACGTGACACCAAAGAGGTTATATGCGAGACCCACCTTCATTGTCGTCATTATGAAGCCGGCTGAGTAGCGATTTCTCATCCCTGCTTAGCAAATATTCTGCAATATCCACAGTTTCAGTCTCTGGACTTCATCTAACCATCTGTCAGTTGCCTTCAAGGGGTCAGAAATTTGTTTGTCTCCAACTATCAACAAGGACTGGTCATTTTTGACAGCGGCTTTCTCTTTGGCACCAATGGTAGTTTCTGTAACAATGCAGCACACGCAAGCACAGCCAGCTCTTCTTTCCATTTCTGTCCACTGCCTTACGTAGTCCTGGTTGTAACAGGCAATCCGCAGAGCTTACAAAAACGCTTTAAATCGTCAACTTTCTAGTGGTTGAAATGATCCAAATCACAGCACTCCTCGTTGCTTTCTGCCACCATAGCTTGTGGGTTGGTAGTCGAAAAATTTAGCCTACCCATAATGCACTGCATGGCCTGAGGTGCGCACTTCACTTATTATCCTGTGCCTTTCTGTGAAAGGGGATAAAAAAAAAAAATCCAATCTACAATATTATCTGTGGGGAGGAGAGGAATAGGTACATTGTATTTCTGTGGGATAGATCTCTCCATATGTCAGTGATACCTGTTTCCATTTTGTGTTGTTTTGGCTTCTCCTCTTGTGGGAATTTGTAGAATCAAGTTTTGGGATGTCGTTGTGTATTCTAAGCCCCCCACAAACTACTGATCCCAATGACTGCTGAATTACTAAATCAAAACTTTTTTTTTTTAATAATAATTGACTTCTCCTCATCAGGTTGCATATGAAGATTTAAGAGAGTTTCCTCTTAGGTCAAACTTGCCTTTAACTGAGATGTAACAGCCATCCTTATCTCTAAGTTTGGAGGTTAATTGAAACTGTACTTTATTATATATTAGTGTTTCTGTGTAGGCTCTCAGTTGTCCAGGTTGGTTATTAGTGTTGCTACTCCCTTCTTCTGCCCTGATTTTTGTGAAGTATAAAAGGTATTGAAGAACCCCAGTTTATCATGTTCTGAATTAGACAAATTTGTCTCTTGCCAAAAAGCGACATGTATGTTTTCACTTTTCATTTTAGAAATGACTGGAGTTCTTTTTACAGGGTTTTGTAACCCATTTACATTAAGTGTTATCACCTTGTATTCTTGATGGTGCATTTATTATAAGAGATGAGAGTCTTTATTGTCATTGTAATAAACAACGAAACTTTGTTGGTGACAATCAGTCAGTAGCAGCAATGATTAAATATAAAAAATAAAATAAAAATAAAATATAAGTGCAATAAGGTGCAAGAGACAACAACAGACATGTTATTTACAGTGCAAAATTAGATGTACAAATTGCACTGTCCATGGCTGTTTAAAATCCAGCAGGACGAGCAGTAGTCTGTGGCCCAGTCTGTAGCGGAAGCTGGTGAGTATGGGGGGGGGGGGGGGGGGGGATGGTGAAGCTGTTCTTCATTCTGCTAGTCTGGGATTTTATGTTGCGGAATTGATCCATGATGCCTTGGTGGGGCAAACAGATGGTGTCCAGGGTGTGTTTGGTCAGTGGAGATCCTGGAGGCTGAGTGGAGTAGACGTCCAGCATACATAGCATCTAGGACAGGAAGCTCAGCTCCAACAATCCTGTCCTCACAACCTGAGCCAAGTCTTTTCTGTTTTCCGCTGTGCAGCTGGCATCCCATACAGTCATGCCCTGACAGAGGATGTTCTCCACAGTGCTCCTGTAGAAGTTCACAAGAACCTGAGAGGAGAGATAAGCCTGCGTCAGCTTCCTGAGGAAGAAGAGCCTTTGCTGTCCCTTCTTCATCTGGTGGAAGGTGTTGACTGACCAAGAGAGGTCCTTGGTGATATGAAGTCCCAGGAATTTGATGTTGTCAACCACCTCCATCATCTCACCATTTATGTGAAGTGGTCGGGGTGTGGTCTTTCTGGTCCTCCTGAAATCCACAATGACCTCCTTGGTTTTGGTGGTGTTTAGAAGCAGGTTATTATCTGAACACCACTGGGTCAGATGATGCACCTCCTTCCTGTAGAGAGCCTCCTCATTGTCACTAATAAGTCCAACTATAGTGGTGTCATCAGCAAACATCACCATAGTTTTGGAAGAGTGGATGGTGGTGCAGTCCTAAGTCAAGAGGGTGAACAGGACTGGGCTAAGAACACAACCCTGTTTCACCCCAGTGTTCAGCATGATAGTGGTGGATGTATGTCTTCCTATCCTGATGTTCTGTGGCCTATAGGTAAAAAAGTCTATAATCCATGGTGCTTAGTGAAGTGGTAAATCCAAGATCCTGGAGTTTGTGAACCAGTTTATAGGGGATTATTGTATTGAAGGCGGAGCTGAAGTCTATGAAGAGCATCCGGGCATATGCATTTGGTTGTTCCAGGTCAGGACTGAGTGGAGTGCAACAGAGACTGCATCCTCTGCAGATCTGTTCCTCTGGTAGGCAAACTGGTATCTATCGAGATCTGCAGGGATGAGGTCTCTGATGTGGGACAGGACGATCCTCTCAAAGCACTTCATGACTACCGTGGTCAGAGCAACAGGGCGGTAGTCATTAAGGCAGACCACGGATGTCTTCTTTGGTACAGGGATGACAGTGGTGGATTTAAGACAAGTGAGGATAGCAGCTTGTTGTGACGAGAGATTAAAGATTTTGGTGGACACTCCCATTAGCTGTTCTGCAGATGACTGTAGTGAGCGGCCTGACACCCTGTGAATGTTTGTTACTATTGCTGATTGCCAATTGCAACCTAAAACATGTCATCCTTGAACATGGGAAAAGACAAAAATGAAAACAGAGGTAGACTTCTGGGAAGCTCATGGAGCAATCACATGCACCTGGGACCACTCTCCAGAGAAAAATTTTGAACTAAGAAGTTCTTGACTAACTTTTGAGTGGAACATACATTTGGCAAGTGGGAAGAGACTGACGAGGGGTCAAAAAGAAAGACAATGTCAAAACATCAAGATAATGCCAGCTCAGCGAAGAAAGCTAATGCTAGCAATTCTGATGACCATGTTATGTGTCGACGCGAGTTGAGGAGCGGACCTGCGTCAGACAGAACCCAGCGCTAAAAATAACCAGAAAGCGGTTCCAACAACAGAAACAATTTATTTTTCACCTGTGCATAATAATGTGTACAAAACTAAAACAACATCCTTCTGGTGGAGTGACTGTTGGCACGCTCTTTAGCGCCCAAAAGGATAGAAGCCCGGCGTTCCTGGACCCACTACCACCAGACAAACACCCCCCAGGTGGACACGACAAACTGACTCTCTGTGAAGCAAAGAAGAGGTAAGTCAGCAGTTACAACAATATCCTTCAAAAGACACACGCTATCAGCAACACATTCAGGTCTGTATTTTTTAACTTTATGCAAATGAGCAGCTTCTCACAACAAGTGGAGGATCACTTATCCTGCACGCCACAGCAGTGAGAAGCAAACTGCACAATTCTCATCACAATTCCAGTATACTGCATAACAAAACACCAAGTTACTATCAACAATTAGTCGAACACTTAATCACCTTGAATGTGTGCTGACAGCAAGTGTCCTCACCCTTCCTTGCTTCACGGGCTCGATGTGTCAAACCCAGGCGCGGTCCTCAGCGTCTCACAAACGGACATCACAAGGTCGAGTTCCCGGCAGTTCTGCTTGAATCACACATGACTTAAATGCAGAACGCCATCCAATTATCTGCTTCAGCTGAAAGTCTTTAAGGTTGCATGTGAGCACCAGACACAGGTGCTACACATGATGTTGATGAGGGTGAGGACTCTTCAGCCAGCACCTTCTCCACAGACAAATCAGTTTCCATGCCACCTGAAGAGCAAAGAAAAGAAAAGAACACCAAAATATCCAGCCACACCCCCCAACACACAACAGACCAGTGTGTTAGCAGCAAAACAGAAGAAGCACTGATGGCTGAAACCAGTGTGAACTCGAGTGTTTTGTTAACAGCTATTAAGAAGCTTAAATCTGATCTCAGAGGGAAAGGATTCCCTGCGGCAAGAAATCAACCAGTCAAGGCAAGAAATTCACATTAAACGTGATAATTTCATGATGGAAATGCAGAGGCTATCCAGCCGCGTTAATAAAGTGGACACCCGAGTGGGGTGAATGGAGCAGGGAGGTAATCGAGAGTCTCTCCTCCTCTGTCACATGACAGAAGATTCTGCAAGCTAAAGTGACAGACCTGGAATCCAGATCCAGAAGAAATAATATTTGCATCTTTGGAGTGGCAGAGGGGGAGGAGGAAAGTTCAGTGGCTCATTTCATTATAGCTCTCCTTAAACGGGAGCTACCACTGCTGTAGGATTTAGATCTGAAAATTCAATGGGCACACCACTCCCTAATGCGTAAACATCTACCTGAAGATCCACCAAGGCCCATTATTATCAACTTCCAGGAGTTCACAACTAAGGAACTGGTACTGAGGAAGTCCTGGAAAAGGGAAAAATACTACATAACAACCATGTGATCTACTTTGACCACAACGACATGGCTGAGATTATCAAAAAACGCAGAGAGTACTTACATCAACATGAGGATCCACTGGGACACTGGAGTCAAGACATATAGCAGCACGGAGGCAGCATGGCAAGAGTTATAACGATGGGAATACAAAGTGGATGAACCACCATTGAGGGAGAGAGAGTCTGCTCTGTATTCACTCCTTTCGAAGCTTCTCGACTGGGAATGAAGACAAGACCACCAGGGGAATGACAAATCTCCTGCACAGAGAGCGAGAGAGAAACTGCGGGATTTCCAGAGGGAGATCACTTTCAGAGGAGAGTGCCTGAGTTTTTTTATTTGAGGGTGTCTACGTTGCCGTCTGTCAGCTGTGGGGAGCACCAATAACCCGTTATAATAATAAATAAATGTATATACATATAATAATATGTGTATTGTGGCATATATGAAGCTATATACATATAACATGGAAGACATCTCACAGTGAGGGTCACCTGTCTGGGAGCTTGCAAGATTTGGTAGGATTTGAAACCTTGGTGGGGTGAATTGATTCCCAGCTACCTTTCACATTATACTTAAATTGTTGGACTTATAGGATGGTGAACATTCTTATGGTAGAATTAATAACCATCTTTAATAGCAGGCCCTCTGGAAATGGGAGGATTACCCCACAACCTCCCAGCTGGGTCACTCAGGGGGAAAAGGATTTCTCCCTCCTTTTTTGGAAGTCTAGGTTCACTTGTATTTTCTTTTTTAAATAGTTATTGGTGTTACTGTTCTGTGTTCTCTTCTGGGGAGACCAACATTAAAGGGGTTGTTTTGAGAGGTGAAGTATATGTCAAAGTCAGATAACATCCTTGAATGTAAATGGCCTAGGAACTCTAATTAAAAGAAGTGTTGGCCAAGTTAAGAAAGGATAAATCACAGGTGGTAATGGTCCAGGAAACGCATACGAGGTCTGTGATAAAAAAAAAAGCGTTCCTTTTTATTTTTTACGTCAGACAAGCTTGAACCCTCGTGTGCATGAGTGAGTTTTGTCATGCCTGTCGGTGACGTCATTCGCCTGTGGGCAGGCTTTGAGTGAGGTGTGGACTCCCCCTCCCGTCGGAATCTCTTTGTCTGAGACGCTGCAGGGAGACGGCGCGCGTTGCTTTATCAAATTTTTTCAGGACAGGTGAGGGATATCTGTGTGGACACTATTCGAGAAATTCAGCTGGTTTTCGGTGTAAAGTTTAATGGCTGATGAGAGATTGTGGAGTTTCTTTCGCTTTAAGCACAGCCCACAAAGCGGATCGGCGCGGCGCGGTCAGAGGTGGCGTCCGTCTGGCTGTTTCGAGCTGAAAACATCCTAATTTAAAGCTCTGTTCACCCAGGACGTCGTCAGAGAACAGAGAAGAGAAGAGAAGAGGCCGGCATGAGGAGTTTATGTGGACATTCCACTGTTAAAGGAGATTTTGTAATAAAAGAACGTGCAGACGAATTTTCCGAGTCGGGTCCGTGACGACGACCCCAAATCCGTTCGCGCTGCCACAGGAAAAACACCTCCGTGTTGAAAACCATTTGTAAAATTCAGGCGGCTTTTGATGGCTTTCAACAAGTGAGTATCTGAGAAATTGTTTAACAGCTGGGCATGTTCCAACTTGTCCGTTAAGGTTTCCAACGGAGGTGTTTTTCCTGTGGCGACCCCCCGCGGTCGGGTCCGGCCCAACATCCGAATCTGCCCACACATTCTTTCATTACAAAATCTCCTTTAACAGTGGAATGTCTGGATAAACTCCTGATCCCGAATTCTTCTGAAAGTTCTCTGTTATCTCACGACGTCTTGGGTCCACAGAGCCTCAAATTAGGAAGTTTTCAGCTTGAAACAGCGAGACGACGCCGCCTCAGAGCACAGATCGCCATCAGGCACCATGGGCCGTCCTTACGGCGACAGTAAAACTCCAAAATCTCTCATCAGCCGTTAAAATTTTCACCGAAAACCAGCTGAATTTATCGAATGGTGTTCACTCAGTTGTGCCTTACAGTTTTTGAAAAAAATTTTATCAAACAAAGCAGCAGTCTCTGAGCCATTCCTAAACAATGAAAAAATCGACGAGAGGGTGGGCCACTCCTCACTCAAAGACTGCCCACAGACGATGACGTAACCGACAGGCGTGAAAAAGCTGTCGCATGCCCACGAGGGTTCAAGCATGTCTGATGTAATCACACGTGATTCAAATCCATATAGTTTTTGAAAAAAATAATAAGGTCCGTTACTTTTCTCACAGACCTCGTATGTCTAAAGAAGAACATAATAAGCTGAAGAGGATGGATTTTTAAATTCTTTTTTTTAGCTCTTGTAAAAGTAGTAGGAGAAGAAGAGTTGGCATTATGGTGTCTAATTCTTTGAATTTTGACTTGATTAAAGAAGAAGGAGATAAGGAAGGCAGATTCATTTTAGTCAAGGGAAAAATGGATAATGTTTCGGTCACATTTGCTAGTATCTATATTCCTCCAGAAAGTGACAAAAATTCCTAATCCAACTCTTTGATAAAATTCTTACCTTCTTTGAGGGAATACTTGTCTTGGCTGGTGACTGGAATGCAGTCTTGAATTATTGCTTGGACACGACAAGCAAAAAACAGTATTTTAATCAAAGAGATGGGTATGTCTGATGTATGGTGGAAACTTCATGGCTCTGAGAAAGACTTTATTCATTTTTCAGCTACACACCAAATTCACTCAAGATTGTATTTCTTCCTGATGAGCATCGTGAAAGAATGCTCTATAGGAACCGCAGATGTCTCAGATCATAACACAATTTACTTAATTATTCATTTAAACAACAGACCAAAAAATACACAGTGGAGAATGAATATTGGCATTCTTAATAACACAACTGTGGATGAAATAAAAAGAGAAATTGGGGACTGTATTTAAAATAATATTAATAATGGAGTAGAACCAACAATACTCTGGGATACGGTTAAAGCAATTATGAGAGGAAATTTGATTTCACAGATGGCTCACATAAACAGAGTGAGGAGACTAAGATATGAGAAATTACAGGAAGAATTGAAAAAGTTAGAGAAACAAAAGCAAACAAGTAAAGACGGCTCAATTAGAAGAGGTCAGAAAGCAAATAAATTCTACCCTGATTGAAGATCTGGAAAAGAAACAGATTCACAAAACAAATCTTTTATGAGCTTGGCTCTAAATCAATGAAAATCCTGGCAAGACGATTAAGAACACAACAAAATAAAAATTGTATATATAAGATTAGAGATCCTTTGAGTAATGCTTTAATTTTAAAACCAGAGGCAATTGAAAACTGCTTCAAAGAATATTAGAAAAATTTATACTCACCCTGCCTGACTTTTAAACAATATTATTGTGTTGCCCAGCTGTGATATATGGCATACTGGTGTTCCCCTGAGTATTATGCAAAGTTAAAACATACTGACTTCAGTTTAGGTAAGGTGCCCCCTCCTGCAAAATTATCAGGGATAGAATATACAGACCATAAGGGAGATAATACTATTTTAGGAGAAACTTTGAAAACTTGGTTTGGATTGTTAAGAAAAACATAATGGAAGGAGATAGTAAATTATTAATATGGTCCTCTCTGATGCTGAATTTTGGCCCAAATATGTTAGATGATACATTCACTGAATGGACAGAGAAGTGAATAACACCAATATGCACATTTGTTGAAGGGAAAACCTTCAAGACCTTTGATAAACTCATCCAAGAGTTTAAACTTGAAAACAGTTTTGTTCCAGTACCTACAGCTATGACAGTTTTACAAAAAAGTTGTACATTAACACTTATCAGTGGAGATTAATGACACAATCTTATTTTTGAAAGATGCATATAAAAGAACTCCGATTTAGATTGTACTGAAATTGTATAGCTGTCTTTAAAAGGGCAATGGGATGAACTCCTTATATGTAAAATCAAAATGGGAACGTGAACTCAATGTATCATTGGCTTTCCATGTGGAACACATAATCCACAACTAGTTTGAGAAGATGGTGAGAATTCAGATGGAAAAATGTCATACATTTTTTAATTACCCCACATATAAAGACCAAACAATTACAACATTATAAATGTTGGAGAGGATGTAGGCATGAGAACGCCAATCAGTCCCATATCACTTCATATATTTTGGACAGAGGTGTCAAATCCAGCTTCAGAAAGTAAAAGTCCAGCCACATATTTGTTCCATCTTCCCAATAAACCAGCTGATTGTATTTAGTTCAGCTCTTCAGGCAGGTGGATGAGCTAATTATTAAGATCACCTGTTTTAGGTGCACAAGGTAGAAGCAACACATGGGAGGGTTTTTACTTTCTGAAGCCAGATTTGACACCTCTGATTTTGGAACAATGTAATTCAATTGATGGAGGAAATTTGAAATTCTAAAATACCTCGGGATCCATGGATTGGATATCTGGGACTTAGACCTGGTGAAATAATTAAAAAAGACACATACCTTTTCAAAATTCTGTCAGTTGCTACTAAAAAGACCTTGACAAGGAACTGGCTGAAAAGCAACCCTCCAATGACGACAATTGCTGGATATTGTTGAGTAAATATGCACTTTGGAAAGATTAACTTTTTGATTGATAATCAGAGAAGAGGACTTCAAAAAACAATGGCAGAAATGGACTGCGTTCAAGACTAAATTCCATCCACAGCGGACTTAAAGAATTTGACTGTGAAATTCTCCCCCAGTTTGCATTTGCTTTTGTTTTTGTTACTTCCTGTGTTCAGATTATGTGTTACTATTAATTTTGAAAAATTGTTTAAATAAGAAGTATATAAAAAATAAGAAGTATATAAAAAATTAAAGCAGAAAAAAAGAACTTTAACATAAAACAACTTTACATCTATAACTGAAGAACAATTATGCTCCTTAGGGCTGACGGGGATGGTCTAATTTAAAATAAGCGCCTC
Source organism: Thalassophryne amazonica (assembly GCF_902500255.1). Taxonomy (NCBI): domain Eukaryota; kingdom Metazoa; phylum Chordata; class Actinopteri; order Batrachoidiformes; family Batrachoididae; genus Thalassophryne; species Thalassophryne amazonica. The sequence continues at coordinate 23,638,484 of NC_047121.1, forward strand.
TCCCTGGAGCTGAAATTATTTCTCATAAAAAGACAGCAAATAACATCTGCTTAATTTTGGAGGTTTTCCAACAGAACCACTCTCCCAGTCAATTTTTCACTTAGTGATATCTTAAGCTACAGGGCAATCAATGTATTCAAATGCATACATTTGCAGGAGAAGACAGAAAAAAATAGCATTTCAGTGTATTCTTAAAAATAACTATGAGTTGAATAAAATCAGTCATGATCAATCAGTGTGAGGAGCACCAGAATGCACAGAGCCTCTCGCGTACCTGGTCAGGGTGTAATGATTGCCGCTGACTCTTTCTCAGGCCGCGCAACAGGCCCTGGGTGATGGGAAAACCCCTCTTCTGTAGGTTGATCCTCTTTTCATCATTGTCAACCCGAGGAATGCTCTCCAAAAACACTTTGTAGTGGGGACTTGAAACGCACACCTCTCTCCTTCAGCATCTGTCTTATTCTGGCGTATTCCTTTCTTGTCTCTACAAATTTTTTTCAGGTAATCATGGTCAAAATAAACCCTTCTATCTTTATAGTAAACCTTGTTCTTCCATGCAGCAGACAGGATTTGTTATTTGGTTTTATATTCCTGAAAGTTTGTGATTACAGAGCTTGAGGGAGCTTTTCAGGGGGGGTCGAACTCCCAAGGCTCTGTAGCACCATTGTGTTTTCATGTCGGTTTTGTTCAGAATAGCAGTGGCAAAGTCCAAAATCAATAAAGTCTACCACAGTGTTATCTCCCTCACCCTCTGGCACTCTGTATATGTGGATGTTATTTTGCTGTGACTGAGTTTCCAGGTCTGTCACTTTTATTTGCAGGGATTCATGTGCTTGTTTCATTTATTGAAGTGCATCTTCTAAGTCCATGTTGCATTCCTCTAATTCAGCCACACATTGCTATGCTTCCTCAACCCATGTAGTAAGTATAAACCTGTAACCTCAACCCCTTTCTTTTTCCAGCTGCCTTGGAAAAAACATCGGGATCTCCCACAATGTAGAAGGCTTGGCCAAGGACAGGGTAGTGTGAGACAAATTAATTAAAGAATCAAAGTCATACTGATGGTTGAGGGGTTGAGTTGCAACCCCATTACCAAATTTTATATATATTGTGGCATCACCAGGGGACAGGCAATACAAGGATGCTGCAGTCCCAGTGCCCAACATCTGCTTGCTCCCAAAATACCCACCAACAAGAAAACTACACCTACCAGCATGCATCACCCCATTGAGGACAGGTGCAAGTATTTTGGTTATCTGACTGCAGCAGGACTGGAGAGCTGGGGAGAAATGAAAAGAGGGACATATAAAAGACAAGAGGATGACTGCTGGAAAGAACAGGCTCCTGAGCTGGAGTGGTAGAAAGGAAAGTATTCTTTTCTTTGATTGAACTTATGAGAAGTACACCTTTTGAAAAAGGTTTTGTTTGGAACAACTGACTCTGAGGAACCTGGGCTTCTTCCCAGATGAACTTATTTTTGTTAGACATTATTTGAACAAATAATAAAGCAAAAGGATTTAAGTATAATGCTGTGTACCACATAAATAAGGTCTATTTTCTTTGTGAATCTAATATTCTGATTTCTCCCACTGCTCTGCACTGCTCCACTTCTCCCTAAACTCAGTTTAGTGCCTCCCATGATGCTACAGCTGGTGGAGAATGCCGGCAGGGGGTTCCTGGCTACAGATAGTAAGTGAAGAACACACTGAAGCATTCCCAAAGTTTTTCAAACAAAATACTGTCAAACCAACATAGTGCAGTGGTGCAGGCACAAGGGTGGCACAATAGTGGTTGGCACTGATGCCTCACAGCTAGAAGGTCGTGGGATCACTTCCTTCCATTTCTGTGTGGAGTTTGCATGTTCTTCCCAGCCCAGTCTCAGATTTTTTTTTTCTTGCTCCCATCACAAAATGAGTCAAATTTTCGTGACAGGGTTTTTTTTTTTTTTTTTAACTCACTATTACTAACCCTACTCCTACCCCCAACCCCAACCCTAACTATAACCACCCTGACACCCCCCCCCCACATCACTTAATTTTGTGCAGCCATCACAAAATGAATTAGAATGATTTTGTGCTGCAGTGACGAAAATGATGCACTTTCCATCACAATATCACAAACAAATAGATTAATGCAAATTTTGTGCTGCTGAATCACGACTTGCCGTGAGACCAGGTTGGTTCTTCCCATGTCAGCATGTGTTTTCTCTGGGCACTCCAGTTTCCTGCTACAATCAAAAAGCATGCATATTTAGGGTCTGCCCCTGACCAAGGCAGCGTCTCTACATCTGGAGTGAGTGCCCAAGTGCCAGACTGTGGCTGCCCACTGTTCCTAGTGGTTCAGTTGTGCCTGACTGTAATTAGGATGGGTTAGATGCAGAGGAAAAATATTATGCTATGTAAGAATTGATGTATAATGGCAATAAAGGCTCCTTTTTTGTATTGCAGGGCCACAGGGCACAGCAGGAAACCAATGCGGTCCTGCTGCAACAGCACATAATAGCAAATCACCTAAAAGAGCAGGAGCTTTGCCAGATAACAAGGCCAATAACTAAAGCAGGTAATTTCATCCCTAAACTGGGGGCAATGGATGATGTGTTCCTGCATGCCTTAGAAGCTACAGCAACATGTCAGGGGTGGCCAAAGGTACAGTGGATTAGGTTTCTGGCTTCTTTAACAGGTGAGGTCATCAAAACTGGCCAGGAGTTAAAGCCCTACACTGTTCAAAACTATACCAATTAAAAGCAGAGGAACTAAGATTCCAAGCCCTGACGAGGTTGAGTATGCCCCAATGTTTTCATAACTGGATGTTCCACGATGGGGTCCCTCCCCATTCCCAAATGCATGAACTGACTTGACTTATTAATATGTACCTCAGTTCACTATATTATATATAGTTTGTGTGTGCGCATATATCCCTCCTGGCTTCCGTCCATCTGCGAGAGATGATGGTGTTACATTGTTTTTTTGTTTTTATTTTTGTTTCTTTCTTTGTTTTTTTTTTATACTTTTCAATTTTAATTCATTTCATTTATTCATGCCAAATCACATCAAAGCTACCACAAGTAAGGTCTAAGCTTACCAACCTTACTGTACACACACACACACACACACACACACATATATATATATATATATATATATATATATATATATATATATATATATATATATATATATATATATATATATATATATATATAAAATGTGTGTTTTTCATGTATGTAATGGGAACCAGTGCGCCATGCTTCATGTTATCACACTGCAGCGATTGAGATTTTTTTTCCAAATTTCTTAAAAAAAAACAAAACAAAGAAATCACATGTACATAAGTGTTTACAGCCTTTGTCATGAAGCTCAAAACTGAACTCAGGTGCATACCATTTCCACTGATGATCCTTGAAATGTGTCTACAGCTTAATTTGAGTCCACCTTGGGTAAATTCAGTTGATTGCACATGATTTGGAAATGCAGACACATGTCTACATATGAGTATAAGGTCCCACAGTTGACAGTACATGTCAGAGCACAAACCAAGCATGAAGTCAAAGGAATTGTCTGCAGACCTTTTTAAACAGGATTGTCTTGAGGCACATATCTGTGGAATGGTACAGAAACATTGCTGCTTCTTTGAAGATCCCAATGAGCATAGTGACCTCCATCAACAATAAATGGAAGAAGTTTAGATCTACCAGGACTCTTGCTAGAGCTGGCCGCATGTTTAATATGAGCAGTCGGAGGAGAAGGGTCTTAGTCAGGGAGGTGATCAAGAACCAAACTGTCCCTCTGTACCAGCTCTAGGATTCCTCTGTGGAGAGAGGAGAACCTTCCAGTAGAACAACCATCTCTGTTGTTCCTAGTTCCTAGGCTTACTTGTAGTTCCTAGGGTTTGTAAGAGTAGAATGGGAGGCAGAGCCTTCAGCTTTCAGGCTCCTCTCCTGTGGAACCAGCTCCCAATTCAGATCAGGGAGACAGACACCCTCTTTACTTTTAAGATTAGGCTTAAAACTTTCCTTTTTGCTAAAGCTTATAGTTAGGGCTGGATCAGGTGACCCTGAACCATCCCTTAGTTATGCTGCTATAGACGTAGACTGCTGGGGAGTTCCCATGATGCACTGAGTGTTTCTTTCTCTTTTTGCTCTGTATGCACCACTCTGCATTTAATCATTAGTGATTGATCTCTGCTCTCTTCCACAGCATGTCTTTTTCCTGATTCTCTCCCCTCAGCCCCAACCAGTCCCAGCAGAAGACTGCCCCTCTCTGAGCCTGGTTCTGCTGGAGGTTTCTTCCTGTTAAAATGGAGTTTTTCCTTCCCACTGTCGCCAAGTGCTTGCTCACAGGGGGTCGTTTTGACCATTGGGGTTTTTCCGTAATTATTGTATGGCCTTGCCTTACAATATAAAGCGCCTTGGGGCAACTGTTTGTTGTGATTTGGCGCTATATAAATAAAATTGATTTGATTGATTTGATTTGGTTGGCTGGTGGTTGGCTCTCACTGCGGTATTGTATCACTTCCTGTTCCGGAGCACAGCGGTGTTTTTCTGTATCTGTTAGCTGTTTAATCTGCGCAGTTAGATTGATCTAGTTATCTAGATTACGATTTGTTTCCCAGTGTAATCTTTACGTGCCTTAACTAAAGCACTCCTTCTGCTGAATCACCTCTAAATTATTTACACATTATTCACTTTGCGTGTTTTTAGGAATCCGCTAGCTTAGCGTAGCTACTAGCTCTTAGCCAATTTAGCATGGCGGCTTCTCCTGTCTCTCCCGCACTTTTCTGCTCTGGGTGTGAAATGTTTAGTTATTCCTCGGCCTCCTTTAGCAGTAATGGTACTTGTAATAAGTGTAGCTTATTCGTAGCTTTGGAGGCCAGGCTGGGCGAATTGGAGACTCGGCTCCGCACCGTGGAAAATTCTACAGCTAGCAAGGCCCCTGTAGTCGGTGCGGACCAAGGTAGCTTAGCCGCCGTTAGTTCCCCCCTGGCAGATCCCGAGCAGCCGGGAAAGCAGGCTGACTGGGTGACTGTGAGGAGGAAGCGTAGCCCTAAACAGAAGCCCCGTGTACACCGCCAACCCGTTCACATCTCTAACCGTTTTTTCCCACTCGACGACACACCCGCCGAGGATCAAACTCTGGTTATTGGCGACTCTGTTTTGAGAAATGTGAAGTTAGCGACACCAGCAACCATAGTCAATTGTCTTCCGGGGGCCAGAGCAGGCGACATTGAAGGAAATTTGAAACTGCTGGCTAAGGCTAAGCGTAAATTTGGTAAGATTGTAATTCACGTCGGCAGTAATGACACCCGGTTACGCCAATCGGAGGTCACTAAAATTAACATTAAATCGGTGTGTAACTTTGCAAAAACAATGTCGGACTCTGTAGTTTTCTCTGGGCCCCTCCCCAATCGGACCGGGAGTGACATGTTTAGCCGCATGTTCTCCTTGAATTGCTGGCTGTCTGAGTGGTGTCCAAAAAATGAGGTGGGCTTCATAGATAATTGGCAAAGCTTCTGGGGAAAACCTGGTCTTGTTAGGAGAGACGGCATCCATCCCACTTTGGATGGAGCAGCTCTCATTTCTAGAAATCTGGCCAATTTTCTTAAATCCTCCAAACCGTGACTATCCAGGGTTGGGACCAGGAAGCAGAGTTGTAGTCTTACACACCTCTCTGCAGCTTCTCTCCCCCTGCCATCCCCTCATTACCCCATCCCCGTAGAGACGGTGCCTGCTCCCAGACTACCAATAACCAGCAAAAATCTATTTAAGCATAAAAATTCAAAAAGAAAAAATAATATAGCACCTTCAACTGCACCACAGACTAAAACAGTTAAATGTGGTCTATTAAACATTAGGTCTCTCTCTTCTAAGTCCCTGTTGGTAAATGATATAATAATTGATCAACATATTGATTTATTCTGCCTAACAGAAACCTGGTTACAGCAGGATGAATATGTTAGTTTAAATGAGTCAACACCCCCGAGTCACACTAACTGTCAGAATGCTCGTAGCACGGGCCGGGGTGGAGGATTAGCAGCAATCTTCCATTCCAGCTTATTAATTAATCCAAAACCCAGACAGAGCTTTAATTCATTTGAAGGCTTGTCTCTTAGTCTTGTCCATCCAAATTGGAAGTCCCATAAACCAGTTTTATTTGTTATTATCTATCGTCCACCTGGTCGTTACTGTGAGTTTCTCTGTGAATTTTCAGACCTTTTGTCTGACTTAGTGCTTAGCTCAGATAAGATAATTATAGTGGGCGATTTTAACATCCACACAGATGCTGAGAATGACAGCCTCAACACTGCATTTAATCTATTATTAGACTCTATTGGCTTTGCTCAAAAAGTAAATGAGTCCACCCACCACTTTAATCATATCTTAGATCTTGTTCTGACTTATGGTATGGAAATAGAAGACTTAACAGTATTCCCTGAAAACTCCCTTCTGTCTGATCATTTCTTAATAACATTTACATTTACTCTGATGGACTACCCAGCAGTGGGGAATAAGTTTCATTACACTAGAAGTCTTTCAGAAAGCGCTGTAACTAGGTTTAAGGATATGATTCCTTCTTTATGTTCTCTAATGCCATATACCAACACAGTGCAGAGTAGCTACCTAAACTCTGTAAGGGAGATAGAGTATCTCGTCAGTAGTTTTACATCCTCATTGAAGACAACTTTGGATGCTGTAGCTCCTCTGAAAAAGAGAGCTTTAAATCAGAAGTGTCTGACTCCGTGGTATAACTCACAAACTCGTAGCTTAAAGCAGATAACCCGTAAGTTGGAGAGGAAATGGCGTCTCACTAATTTAGAAGATCTTCACTTAGCCTGGAAAAAGAGTCTGTTGCTCTATAAAAAAGCCCTCCGTAAAGCTAGGACATCTTTCTACTCATCACTAATTGAAGAAAATAAGAACAACCCCAGGTTTCTTTTCAGCACTGTAGCCAGGCTGACAAAGAGTCAGAGCTCTATTGAGCTGAGTATTCCATTAACTTTAACTAGTAATGACTTCATGACTTTCTTTGCTAACAAAATTTTAACTATTAGAGAAAAAATTACTCCTAACCATCCCAAAGACGTATCGTTATCTTTGGCTGCTTTCAGTGATGCCGGTATTTGGTTAGACTCTTTCTCTCCGATTGTTCTGTCTGAGTTATTCTCATTAGTTACTTCATCCAAACCATCAACATGTTTATTAGACCCCATTCCTACCAGGCTGCTCAAGGAAGCCCTACCATTATTTAATGCTTCGATCTTAAATATGATCAATCTATCTTTGTTAGTTGGCTATGTACCACAGGCTTTTAAGGTGGCAGTAATTAAACCATTACTTAAAAAGCCATCACTTGACCCAGCTATCTTAGCTAATTATAGGCCAATCTCCAACCTTCCTTTTCTCTCAAAGATTCTTGAGAGGGTAGTTGTAAAACAGCTAACTGATCATCTGCAGAGGAATGGTCTATTTGAAGAGTTTCAGTCAGGTTTTAGAATTCATCATAGTACAGAAACAGCATTAGTGAAGGTTACAAATGATCTTCTTATGGCCTCGGACAGTGGACTCATCTCTGTGCTTGTTCTGTTAGACCTCAGTGCTGCTTTTGATACTGTTGACCATAAAATTTTATTACAGAGATTAGAGCATGCCATAGGTATTAAAGGCACTGCGCTGCGGTGGTTTGAATCATATTTGTCTAATAGATTACAATTTGTTCATGTAAATGGGGAATCTTCTTCACAGACTAAAGTTAATTATGGAGTTCCACAAGGTTCTGTGCTAGGACCAATTTTATTTACTTTATACATGCTTCCCTTAGGCAGTATTATTAGACGGTATTGCTTAAATTTTCATTGTTACGCAGATGATACCCAGCTTTATCTATCCATGAAGCCAGAGGACACACACCAATTAGCTAAACTGCAGGATTGTCTTACAGACATAAAGACATGGATGACCTCTAATTTCCTGCTTTTAAACTCAGATAAAACTGAAGTTATTGTACTTGGCCCCACAAATCTTAGAAACATGGTGTCTAACCAGATCCTTACTCTGGATGGCATTACCCTGACCTCTAGTAATACTGTGAGAAATCTTGGAGTCATTTTTGATCAGGATATGTCATTCAAAGCGCATATTAAACAAATATGTAGGACTGCTTTTTTGCATTTACGCAATATCTCTAAAATCAGAAAGGTCTTGTCTCAGAGTGATGCTGAAAAACTAATTCATGCATTTATTTCCTCTAGGCTGGACTATTGTAATTCATTATTATCAGGTTGTCCTAAAAGTTCCCTAAAAAGCCTTCAGTTAATTCAAAATGCTGTAGCTAGAGTACTGACGGGGACTAGAAGGAGAGAGCATATCTCACCCATATTGGCCTCTCTTCATTGGCTTCCTGTTAATTCTAGAATAGAATTTAAAATTCTTCTTCTTACTTATAAGGTTTTGAATAATCAGGTCCCATCTTATCTTAGGGACCTCGTAGTACCATATCACCCCAATAGAGCGCTTCGCTCTCAGACTGCAGGCTTACTTGTAGTTCCTAGGGTTTGTAAGAGTAGAATGGGAGGCAGAGCCTTCAGCTTTCAGGCTCCTCTCCTGTGGAACCAGCTCCCAATTCAGATCAGGGAGACAGACACCCTCTCTACTTTTAAGATTAGGCTTAAAACTTTCCTTTTTGCTAAAGCTTATAGTTAGGGCTGGATCAGGTGACCGTGAACCATCCCTTAGTTATGCTGCTATAGACGTAGACTGCTGGGGGGTTCCCATGATGCACTGTTTCTTTCTCTTTTTGCTCTGTATGCACCACTCTGCATTTAATCATTAGTGATCGATCTCTGCTCCCCTCCACAGCATGTCTTTTTCTTGGTTCTCTCCCTCAGCCCCAACCAGTCCCAGCAGAAGACTGCCCCTCCCTGAGCCTGGTTCTGCTGGAGGTTTCTTCCTGTTAAAAGGGAGTTTTTCCTTCCCACTGTAGCCAAGTGCTTGCTCACAGGGGGTCGTTTTGACCGTTGGGGTTTTACATAATTATTGTATGGCCTTGCCTTACAATATAAAGCGCCTTGGGGCAACTGTTTGTTGTGATTTGGCGCTATATAAAAAAAATTGATTGATTGATTGATTGATTTGATTTGTTGCAATCCACCAATAAGGCCCGAATGGTACAGTGGCCAGACGGAGGCCACTCCTTAGTAAAAGGCACATGGCAACCCACCTGGATTTTGCCACAAGGCACCTGAAGGACTCTCAGACCATGAGAAACAAATTATTTTATGATAAGACAAAGATTGAACACTTTGGCATGAATAACAGGCAACAGAACCTTGCCACCATTTCTACAGTGAAGAATACTGGATGTAGCATCATGTTGTGAGGATGTTTTTCAGTGGCAGGAACTGGGAGACGAGTCAGAATTGAGGGAAAGATGGATGCAGCAATGTACAGAGACATCCTGGATGAAAACCTGCTCCAGAGCACTCTTGACCTCAGACTCAGGTGAAGGTTAATCTTTAAGCAGGTCAATGACCCTAAAGTCCCTTTCACATTGGTGTATTCATAGAGCCGTGTATTGCGGCATTGTTTTTCATTTAAATATGCCTGAAATGCACGTGTACTCAGCCTTTTTCCATGTTCATAGATCTGCTTACAGCTGTGTGTTTGCTTTTTAATGTGTGCACACAGTCATGTGTAGCCCTTGCTGCTATACCAGTTCACTCCTGCCGGCTGTGCAGAACACATCACTGCACTTGGAAAACAGTGGACTGTATCATGAGGGTTTTACAGTTTCACTACTGCCACATACACTCAACAAAAATACAAATGCAACACTTTTGGTTTTGATCCCATTTTGTATGAGATGAACTCAAAGATCTAAAACTTTTTCCACATACACAATATCACCATTTCCCTCAAATATTGTTCACAAACCAGTCTAAATCTGTGATAGTGAGCACTTCTCTTTTGCTGAGATAATCCATCCCACCTCACAGGTGTGCCATATCAAGATGCTGATTAGACACCATGATTAGTGTACAGGTGTGCCTTAGACTGCCCACAATAATTGCGTTTATATTTTTGATGAGTGTATGTAGCCAAAGCTGCTATTTTCTGCCTCGGTGGAAGTGCGCTCTGCTCTATCTTGCACGGTGTGGTTCATGTCAGAAACAGAGTCAATTAACATTATTATTATTTTTTTATTATTATTAATATATATATATTTTTTGTCTTGATGGATCATTTTCATTGTGTCCAGATGCTGCTGAGTCTGGCTGTGGTAAAGGCTGCCGTGAATGAAGCAATGTGACTCGTTTAAACTTTTAAAGCTCCGGTTGCTCCGATCAGGTCCGCTGATTTGATCAGACCTGATTGATCAGGGAGTCTGATGATCGCACTGACATGTAGTGATGGCGCTTTTATTTTGAAGAGTCACAGCTCTTTTCAGGTTTGATCAGACCTGATCGATCAGGGCGTCTGATGATCGCACAGACACAGACAGAGAGAGAGAGAGAGAGAGAGAGAGAGAGCAAGCGACCGACCTGCTGTTTCTGGATTTCTGAGTTGAGGTTCAATTCCCTGTTCTGAGCACACACAGGTGCTGTGGGCTGTGTGATCATGTTCTCATGTTCTGACCTGATTCCTCTGGATACACGCACTCAGTCTGGGCAGCCGTGCTGTGCAGACCTGCTTAAAACTGTGTCCAGCACTCTACACCAAAGAAAATTAAACATGTTTAATTTCTTCCATCCTATGTGCATAGCCCTCAACATACTGCTGCGTAGGGAGAAAAAACTAGACATAGAGCTGCTAAAAGTGGGCAGAGAGCTGCTCAACTCGGCGTAGACGATACGCCACAATGAGCAGCTCTACGAATACACCAATGTGAAAGGGGCTTAAGCACACAGCCAAAATATCAAATGAGTGGTTTCAGGACAGCTCTGTGAATGTCCTTGAGTGGCTCAGCCAGAGCCCAGACCTGAATCCGATTGAACATCTCTGGAGAGATCTGAAAATGGCTGTGCACCAATGCTCCCCCTCCAGCATGATGGATCTTGAGAGGTGCTGCAAAGAGGAATGGACAAAAATGCCCAAAGATAGGTACCCCAAGCTTGTGGCATCATATTCAAGATGACTTGAGGTTGTAATCTCTGCCAAAGGTGCATCAACAGAGTATTGCCCAAAGATTGTCAATACTTATGTACATTTGAATTCTTAGGGGATTTTTTGTTTTGTTTTTGTTTTTAATGAATTTGAAGAAAAAAAAATCGGCCAAATTGTCATTATGGGGTGTTGTGAGTAGAATTTGAGGGGAGTGGGGGTAAATTTACTCCTTTTTGGAATAAGGCTGTAGAATAAGACAATGTGGTAAAACAGAATTGCTGTGAATACTTTCTGGATTTAGTGTAATACAGTTGGACATACAGACAACATATCAAGACATATTCAGGAAATTGCTAAGAACATGTAGATTAAGAGACAAAAAAGACAGAATTAATAAACAGGTTAAAATACATATCTAGCTCAGTTAAGAATGTGTGTCATGATGGGTCACATCTCGTGGATCAGGAGGCGGTGACCCATTATGATACAGCTTAAGATTCTTTATTGTCATTGTAACCAGTACAATGAAAGGTACAGTGCAAGGCTTTCAGTGCAAATATAAATATGAGTAAACCACACACATATTTGAAAGGTCTGGAGAAGAATTGAAAAATAAACATAAAATCAGAATGAAAGAGATGTCCAGAGCACAAATAACTATGAGGTCTATTAGAAAAGTATCCGACCTTATTATTTTTTTCAAAAACCATATGGATTTGAATCACATGTGATTGTGTCAGCCAAGCTTGAACCTTTGTGCGCATGCGTGAGTTTTTTCACGCCTGTCGGTTGCGTCATTCGCCTGTGAGCAGGCTTTGAGTGAGGAGTGGTCCATCCCTCTCGTCGTTTTTTTCATTGTTTAGGAATGGCTCAGAGACTGCTGCTTTGCTTGATCAAAATTTTTTCAGAAACTGTGAGGGACATCAAAGTGGACACCATTCGAGAAATTCAGATAGTTTTTGGTGAAAATTTTATGGGCTTCAAAGAGATTACGGAGTGTTACTGTCGCTTTAAGGACGGCCCAGAGCGGCTGGTGGTGCGCCGTGCTCCGAAGCCGCCATCGACAGGCTGAGCGACCATTTCATTTCTAAACGGATGGCTGTATGGATCCGTGACCATAATGTGCAATTTCTCTGGTTATCACAAGAGCTGGACATCAACAATTTTCCAGCAGATTTCACTTTTAACAAGAGATTTTGTCATGGAAAGCCGAGCGGAGGCTTTGCATGTCACGATGGCTTATACAAGGTCTGTCAATAAAAAAATTTCCTTTAACAGTGGAATATCCGGATAAAATGCTGAAACCGACTTCTTCTGAAACTCTCTGTTCTCTCACGACGTCCTGGATCAATAGAGCCTGAAATGTGGAGGTTTTCAGCTTGAAACAGGCTGACGACGGCGCCTGAGAGCGCTGCGCGATGTCTCGCTCCGTGGGAAGTCCTTAAAGCGACACTATCACCTCAAAATCTCTCATCAGCCCTTAAGATTTTCACCGAAAACCAGCTTAATTTTTCGAACCGTGTCCACTTCGATGTGTCTCACAGGTTTAGAAAAAATTTTGATAAAACAAAGCGCCAGTCTCTCAGCAACTTCTCAGACAAAGGAATTCCGATGAGGGACTGGACGACTCCTCCCACAAGGAGTGCTCACAGGCGAATGACGTCACCGACAGGCGTGGAAAAACTCATGCATGTGCACGAGGGTTCAATGCCGTGCGCCATTGTGGGCCGTCCTTAAAGCGGTAGTAACACTTCTTAATCTCTGTGAAGCCCATAAAATTTTCACCGAAAGCCATGTGAATTTTCTGAATGGTTTCCAGCTGCCTGTCTCTAACAGTTTCTGAAAAAATTCTGATGGAACAAAGCCCAAATCATTCTGCTATTTCCTCGCAATGAAAAAACTACGAGAGGGGTGGACCAGTGCTCACTCAAAGCCTGCCCACAGGTGAATGATGCAACCGACAGGCGTAAAAAAAATCACGCATGCGCACGAAGGTTCAAGCTTGGCTGACGTAAAAACATATGAATCAAATCCATGTATTTTTTGCATAAAATAAAAAGGTCGGATACTTTTCTCACAGACCTCGTATTTACCTCCCAGACAAATGGCTGCAACACCACATATAAATGATACTATATCACCGACAGATGGCAGCAGCTCACACAATTGTTCAACAAATTAAAGAGAAGATGTCCTACAGCACTTCTTGTGTCTGTTCTAATTCACGACGAATGTCCGAGGAGAAAGATTAAAATGAAAAACTGGTTTTAACCATTTTTCATATCATATGGACTAATGTTGCTTAATCATTGGCGTTCTCACACACACTTCCATACCACTGTTGCTCTGGGGGTTGGTAAGGTTCGACCTTACCTGTGTGAACTGCCTTGAGGCAACTCTGTTGTGATTTGGCGCTATATAAAGGAAAATAAACTGAAAATTTAAATTGAAAAACTTCCAGCGGACACTTCACTGAAAACAATGGTTAATTGGCTACATACAAAAGTGTTAGCAAAAGCTAGGCTAAAGCTAAATTTGCTAACTTGTCGTACCAAATCTTACTGCATAACATATTCTAAGGTTGAAAATCATCAAGCGGACACTTTGTTTCCGCCCGAGAGGCTATCCGCTTGATCGATGTGAATTTATATCGTCGGATATAGAACATTGTTAGTTTTTTTTATACCCGTTAGCTGATTAGCTGTTATTGCTTAGCGGCTAATGGCGACCCATTCTGAGCCCACATTTAACTATTGGTTAATCAATCAATTCAATCAATCAATCAATTTTTTTATATAGCGCCAAATCACAACAAACAGTTGCCCCAAGGCGCTTTATATTGTAAGGCAAGGCCATACAATAATTATGTAAAACCCCAACGGTCAAAACGACCCCCTGTGAGCAAGCACTTGGCTACAGTGGGAAGGAAAAACTCCCTTTTAACAGGAAGAAACCTCCAGCAGAACCAGGCTCAGGGAGGGGCAGTCTTCTGCTGGGACTGGTTGGGGCTGAGGGAGAGAACCAGGAAAAAGACATGCTGTGGAGGGGAGCAGAGATCGATCACTAATGATTAAATGCAGAGTGGTGCATACAGAGCAAAAGGAGAAAGAAACAGTGCATCATGGGAACCCCCCAGCAGTCTACATCTATAGCAGCATAACTAAGGGATGGTTCAGGGTCACCTGATCCAGCCCTAACTATAAGCTTTAGCAAAAAGGAAAGTTTTAAGCCTAATCTTAAAAGTAGAGAGGGTGTCTGTCTCCCTGATCTGAATTGGGAGCTGGTTCCACAGGAGAGGAGCCTGAAAGCTGAAGGCTCTGCCTCCCATTCTACTCTTACAAACCCTAGGAACTACAAGTAAGCCTGCAGTCTGAGAGCGAAGCGCTCTATTGGGGTGATATTGTACTACGAGGTCCCTAAGATAAGATGGGACCTGATTATTCAAAACCTTATAAGTAAGAAGAAGAATTTTAAATTCTATTCTAGAATTAACAGGAAGCCAATGAAGAGAGGCCAATATGGGTGAGATATGCTCTCTCCTTCAGGTTAGCAACTAATGGCGGTGCAATTACTCGCAAATCGACACCACCTCCTAACCGAACATCATTTTAACATTTCACAATGAATGTACCCGTACTCCTCATCTAATACCACCGTACCAATTCCTCAAAACAAAATTTGCGTTGATAAGTATTTATGAATGGATATATAAAAGTGAATTGATCAACTGTTTGTGACTCTGCATAACACATATAAATAGCATCTACAAATGAGTTATAAAACAAATTTAAGCATCACTTTAGTTAAGCTCACACAAAATTCTTTACTAACAGCTTGTAAAGGCTTTATAATAGTATTTTTAAGTTTACTAATGCATTGATAAGCATTTGTAAATGGACATATAAAAGTGAATTGGTCAACTGTTAGAGACTGTGATTTAAATAAAAATTAAGCATATACAAATAAGTTATAAAACAAATTTAACCGTCACTTTAGTTAAGCTCACATGAAATACTTTACTAACAGCTTGTAAAGGCTGTATAATGGTATTTTTAAGTTTACTAATGCATTGATAAGCATTTATAAATGGACATATAAAAGTGAATTGGTCAACTGTTTGAGATTGTGATTAAAATATATATTAAACATATACAAATGAGTTATAAAACAAATTTAATCACCACAAGGATATTACAAATGCTTCACTAATGCTCAGTTAAGGCTTATTGGTACACTGAAAGCAGAATTCACACATAGATAAAGTATTTAAAACTACATAGGTACTTGTAGTGATTAGGAATGAGATGAGCATTGTCCATTATTAACAAATTAACAATTACCCAATTTTGCCTGATGTTTGCCAGGGTTCACAATTCCTTTGGCTGATGTGCAGGATGTCGTCCATGTGTCACTTTATTTTTGAAAATTACAAAAAAAATTGCCCGACAAAGTTCCTCAATAAATAGGCCTGTGAGGGTCACATACCCCTCTCCATGTTGTATCCACAAGCTGTGACTGTAATTAGGATTGGTTAAATGCACAGGACAAATTTTGTTGTATTAATGTACAATGACAAAAAAGGAAATCTATATGATAATAGCCAAGTGGCCTCTTTTTGCTTGTGTGGGTGCGTGCATGCATGTGTACGGCTTTGATCACAGAGAAACTGGGGACAGCTGACATTTCCTGTTTGGAATGCTTATGTATTTTAGGGTAATGAAGAACTCTGCAAAAACAGAAAGTTGATATGACTAATATTTTTTGGAGAAATTAGTGATATTAGCTAACAACAGTGAACGATGGACATTGTGCTGCAGTGCACCATGGGAGTTCTGGGTTTTGGGGTTTTAAATGTTATTCTGGTTCAAATTAGTTTAACAGTGTTGTTAGTAACTAAGCCCCTTCGACTGCCTGCTTGTTTTCACTTGGGGTTGCCACATCATATCCAAGGAGGACCTGCATGTTGAACTGGCACACATTTTACACTGGATGCCCTTTCTGGTGCAACTCCACATTACATGGAGGAATGTGGCAGGGGTGATGTTTGAAGGGGAACCTTCCACACTAAAACCAAGCACACTAACCACTTTGCCACCACCTCTGCTTAACAGTGTTGTTAGTGTTCTTGATTTATTGTATTTTTATAGTTCAGATGGTTTAGTCAGTTTAGTTAAGTGCCATGATGCTCTTAGCATGACTGAAAAGTGTAGTGCGTGTGATGTCTTCTACCACCTGTTTGTTTGTTGGTGTGTCAAATTAAAAGCACCTGCTTGCAGCAGAATGCAGAAAAGGATAAAAGCTGTGCACGCATATAACTTCAATCACAAACAAACAGGGAAGATATGACATTTGCTGTTTGATACGCTTATACTTGTATATTTTGAGTCAAGGTTAAAAGCCGCGGAAAGGGAAAGGGATAGAACTAATATTTTTTTGCCAAAAAATGGTTATTAGCTCACAACACTGAACAATGTGTAATTACATTCTGGACTCACATGTCATTCCAGCAGGGCACGGTAAATCACCTATATATTAAAAGTGTTATTGGGTAAGTTCAATGCAAGTACATAATGTAATTGTAAATACAATAAAAAATACATGGATGACACAAGGAAGTGAAAACACTTTCCACTGCGGTCCATTTAAAAATCAAATGACAAATAATAGTGTATATATGATAACACAAATCTCAACAATTTATAAATGCATTAAGACAGTAAATTAACATTTAAAATGTATGTAATTAACAGTTAATGAAAGGCACAAGTCCTTCTAAAAACTGTTGAAGTCTAAGGTTCTTAAAACATTCTGGAAACACATGTTATTACAGCTCATTACAGAAACTTTACACAATTTACCACCCTTGAAACTAACCTGGTCTCACAGCAAGTCGTGATTCAGCAGCACGAAATATACATTAATCTTTTGGTTTGTGATATTGTAATGAAAAGCGCCTCATTTTCATCATGGCAGCACAAATTCATTCTAATTCATTGCATGATGGCTGTATGAAATTACAAGTTAAGCGGGGAGTCGGGGTGGTTATGGTTAGGGGGAAGGAGTAGGGTTAGGTTTTGGTTAAGGTTACGGGTAGGAGTAGGGTTAGTAATAATGAGTTAGAAAAAAAACCCTGTCACAAAAAATTGACTCATTTCATGACTGGAGCATGAAAAAAAAACGTGAGACTGGCTGCTTGAAACATGTCAGCTACCTATTTTATAAACATTACCCAATCTAGAGCTCATGGATCCCCAAAACACTCATTATTATTATTATGAAACTACTGGGTGAGTGATTGGAAACAAAAAATTGAATGATAAATGGATTGCATTTATATAGCACTTTTCCATCTGCATCAGACGTTCAAAGCGCGTGACAATAATGCCTCAAATTCACCCCAATGTGAGGGTGCTGCCATACAAGGTACTCACTACACACCGGGAGCAACTAGGGGATTAAGGACCTTGCCCAAGGGCCCTCAGCGTTTTTCTGGTCAGGCTGGGATTTGAACTGAGGATCCTCTGGTCTCAAGCCAAACACTTTAACAACTAGACCATCACCTTCCCCAAATATGACATTCTGGGTACAAGATACACACAAAGTATCCTGGGACCCTGAGGAACATGAGAAATTGCAATAACATGGATGGACCAGAACACACAAATTGCAACAGAATTTTTAAACCATGCGACTAATTTTCAAAAAAAAACAATGTACGTACTGTACATGTACCAGGTTGATGAATGTTTCTAGTGGCACTTATATTCCAGCAGTTTTCACATGATATGGACTGCTGGAGGTTTTTGGTTGTATTTTTGCCCACCACACTGGACAATATTTGGATAAGAGTTGGCCCAAAAGCAAGACCATATCAGGAAAACCAAGCAATGGTGGGATGAAGTCATCATCAAGTCAGTTTCAAGTCATGAATCAGCAAGTCCCAAGTCAAGTCTCAAGTCAAAAAGACAACCAGTTGTTTGCAAACTGACATGAGACTTGACTTAGGACTTGCAGATTGATGACTTAAGAGTGACTTGACGGTGACTTCATCCCACCTCTGCTACCAAGTCAATGAGATAGCAACTGATAAACTGTTGCCTAGCTGCATGATCTTCTTATGGCCTCGGACAGTGGACTCATCTCTGTGCTTGTTCTGTTAGACCTCAGTGCTGCTTTTGATACTGTTGACCATAAAATTTTATTACAGAGATTAGAGCATGCCATAGGTATTAAAGGCACTGCGCTGCGGTGGTTTGAATCATATTTGTCTAATAGATTACAATTTGTTCATGTAAATGGGGAATCTTCTTCACAGACTAAAGTTAATTATGGAGTTCCACAAGGTTCTGTGCTAGGACCAATTTTATTCACTTTATATATGCTTCCCTTAGGCAGTATTATTAGACGGTATTGCTTAAATTTTCATTGTTACGCAGATGATACCCAGCTTTATCTATCCATGAAGCCAGAGGACACACACCAATTAGCTAAACTGCAGGATTGTCTTACAGACATAAAGACATGGATGACCTCTAATTTCCTGCTTTTAAACTCAGATAAAACTGAAGTTATTGTACTTGGCCCCACAAATCTTAGAAACATGGTGTCTAACCAGATCCTTACTCTGGATGGCATTACCCTGACCTCTAGTAATACTGTGAGAAATCTTGGAGTCATTTTTGATCAGGATATGTCATTCAAAGCGCATATTAAACAAATATGTAGGACTGCTTTTTTGCATTTACGCAATATCTCTAAAATTAGAAAGGTCTTGTCTCAGAGTGATGCTGAAAAACTAATTCATGCATTTATTTCCTCTAGGCTGGACTATTGTAATTCATTATTATCAGGTTGTCCTAAAAGTTCCCTAAAAAGCCTTCAGTTAATTCAAAATGCTGCAGCTAGAGTACTGACGGGGACTGGAAGGAGAGAGCATATCTCACCCATATTGGCCTCTCTTCATTGGCTTCCTGTTAATTCTAGAATAGAATTTAAAATTCTTCTTCTTACTTATAAGGTTTTGAATAATCAGGTCCCATCTTATCTTAGGGACCTCGTAGTACCATATCACCCCAATAGAGCGCTTCGCTCTCAGACTGCAGGCTTACTTGTAGTTCCTAGGGTTTGTAAGAGTAGAATGGGAGGCAGAGCCTTCAGCTTTCAGGCTCCTCTCCTGTGGAACCAGCTCCCAATTCAGATCAGGGAGACAGACACCCTCTCTACTTTTAAGATTAGGCTTAAAACTTTCCTTTTTGCTAAAGCTTATAGTTAGGGCTGGATCAGGTGACCCTGAACCATCCCTTAGTTATGCTGCTATAGACGTAGACTGCTGGGGGGGTTCCCATGATGCACTGTTTCTTTCTCTTTTTGCTCTGTATGCACCACTCTGCATTTAATCATTAGTGATCGATCTCTGCTCCCCTCCACAGCATGTCTTTTTCCTGGTTCTCTCCCTCAGCCCCAACCAGTCCCAGCAGAAGACTGCCCCTCCCTGAGCCTGGTTCTGCTGGAGGTTTCTTCCTGTTAAAAGGGAGTTTTTCCTTCCCACTGTAGCCAAGTGCTTGCTCACAGGGGGTCGTTTTGACCGTTGGGGTTTTACATAATTATTGTATGGCCTTGCCTTACAATATAAAGCGCCTTGGGGCAACTGTTTGTTGTGATTTGGCGCTATATAAAAAAAATTGATTGATTGATTGATTGATGTTTATTTCATGATTTTGTGTCTTCAACAACTCTCCATCAGTCATGGCCCAGTGACATACTAGCCTTGGGTTTTTATTTCCATTACTGCATCCATAAATAAAATGTTTCTATTTGAATGTGGATTTGGCTTCTCTGGCACTCTAGCACCAAATTAAAATTACAGGTTGAAATTAAAACACTTATTGCACTGAATTTTCTGTTTTGGTGTAGAGTAATGTTAACTGACCAGAGCAGGCAAAGATTGTGTGCAGTATTGTGTACTGGGGTACTGGGAGGGATCAGCACAGCTCAGCAAGATGAACACTGGCTGTGCTGATGCACACAGCTCCAGTCATCTCTCTGGCAAAATCACTGTGGAGGTTTGCACAAAGGCTGTATGGAATATTTGTTGCATTGACAGACCAGACAAGACACATCATGCATCTAGTTTGTGTACAGATGCAAATGTAATAGATGGCTTTGTTATTTCATCATTGGCTCTGGAAAAAAAAAAAAAAAATGTCCGAAAGAATGTGGACGTGGCAGCTCAGTTATACTGATGATCCCAGACTACGATCTAAACTAAAAGTAAAATAAAATGCAGATTGTGTTATGTATTAAGTGACTTCAACAGGTGATGTGTGTGTAATTAAAAAAACTGCTGACCACTTTAAATCTCCTTGGGAAATATGTACATCCATCATCACGTCAAAGGAATGTCACACTCTTCAGAACACAATTTCCAGATGTTAACAAATACATTTTCACATTTTAATGTGTTTTTGTACAATCACAATTCCAATGAAGTTGGGACGGTGAGAGAAATGTAAATAGTAACAGAATACAATGATTTGCAAATCCTCTTCAACCTATATTCAATTGAATACACCACAAAGACAAGATATTTAATGTTCAAACTGATAAACTTTATTGTTTTTGTGCAAATATTTGCTCATTTTGAAATGGATGCCTGCAACATGTTTCACAGAAGTTGGGACAGGGGAGACAAAAGACTGAGAAAGTTGATGAATGCTCAAAGAACACCTGTTTGGAACATCCCACAGGTGTACAGGTTAATTGGAAACAGGTGAGTGTCATGATTGGGTATAAAAGGAGCATCCCAGAAGGCTCAGCCATTCACAAGCAAAGATGGGGTGAGGATCACCACTTTGTAAACAACTGCTTGAAATAAAAAAGTCCAACAGTTTAAGAACAGTGTTTCTCAATGTTCAGTTGCAAGGACTTTAGGGATTCCATCATCTACAGTCCATAATTATAATGAGAAGATTCAGAGATTCTGGGAAACTTTCTACACGTAAGCGGCAATGCCAAAAACCAACATTGAATGTCTGTGACCTTCGATCCCTCAGGCAGCACTGCATTAAAAACCAACATCATTGTGTAAAGGACCTTACCAAATGTGCTCATGAACACTTCAGAAAACCATTGTCAGTTAACACAGTTTGTCACTACATCTACAAGTGCAAGTTAAAACTCTACTATTCAAAGCAAAAGCCATACGTCAACAACATCCAGAAATTTAGCCACCTTCTTTGGGACCGAGCTCATTTAAAATGGACAGACGCAAAGTGGAAAAGTGTGCTTTGGTCTGATGAGTCCACATTTCAAATTGTTTTTGGAAATGATGGATGTCCTGTCTTCTGGATAAAAGAGGAAAAAAGACGATCCAGATTGTTACCAGTGCAAAGTTCAAAAGCCAGAATCTGTGAAGGTATGGGGGTGTGTAAGTGCCCATGGCATGGGCAACCTACACATCTGTGATTGCACCATCAGTGCTGAAAGGTACATCCAGGTTTTGGAGCAACACATGCTGCCATCCAAGCAGTGTCTTTTTCAGGTACATCCTTGCTTATATCAGCAAGACAATGCCAAGCCACATTCTGCACATGTTACAACAGCGTGGTGTCATAGTAAGAGTGCAGGTACTAGACTGGCCTGCCTGCAGTCCAGACTTGTCATCCATTGAAAAATGTGTGGTGCATTATGAAGCACAAAATACAACAACGGAGATCCCGGACTGTTGAACAACTGAAGTCATACATCAAGCAAGAATGAGAAAGAATTCCATCTACAAAGCTTCAACAATTAGTGTCCTCAGTTCCCAAATGCTTATTGAGTGTTGTTAGAAGGAAAGGTGATGTAACACAGTGGTAAACATACCACTGTCCCAGCTTTTTGGAAATATGTTGCAGGCATCCATTTCAAAATGAGCAAATATTTGCACAAAAACAAAGTTTATCTTTTTGAACATTAAATATCTTGTCTTTGTGATGTATTAAATTGAATGCAGGTTGAAGAGGATTTGCAAATCATTGTATTCTGTTTTTATTTACATTTTACACAACGTCCAAACTTCATTGGAATTGGGGTTATAACTACAGACACATATTTGCACAGCACTGTTGTGAGCACATGGTGCAGGGTTCAGTGTTGTTTGTAATCAGCAGTGAGCTGGTAATAATTGTGTGAAACATCTTTAGACTGCTGTTGTAGCCAATCTGACTAGAATGCCTTCTATTTGAATCAGGATGTCATAGGTGTTGGTAATCGGCTATGGGACACCAGCCTTATATACAAATAATCATGTTTGTTAATAATAATAATAATAATAATAATAATAATAATAATAATAATAATAATAATAATAATAATAATAACTATTCATATCAAACTTTCCCAGGAACTGGAACACTCAACAACAACCAAAAAATTCTAATTAGAAATGTACACTACAACAATGGACAAAAATCCAAAATAAAAGAGCTGTTGAAAAAAATCTAATGGGGTCCATCCATTTTACTACTATTATTATTATTATTATTATTATTATTATTATTATTTATACCTGCTTACTCCAATTAAGGGTTACATAGCTGGCGCCTATCCCAGCAGACTCCCTGAACAAGATGCCAGTCTGTTGCACATATAGACAGACATGCACACCTACGGACAATTTTTTAAAGTATCTAATTCACCTAATCTGGATGTCTTTGGATGTATGAAGAAGCCAAAGCACCCGGAGGGAATCCACGCAAACAAGATGATAACATGCAAACTCCACACAGAAAGGCCAAAGGTAGGAATCAAGCCCTTGACCTCCTTGCTGTGAAGCAACAGTGCTATCCACTAAGCCACCGTGCTGCCCTTCTAATGATTTGTGATATAATCGGTTTTCATAGACCCCAAAATGCAGGTCAATCAGGACTGTAAAGGTGATCTTCGAAAAATCCACGAAAGTTTAATAACAGAAAGGATAAGAAAAAACTACACAAAGGGCTGCTGTATATTCATAAACAAAAACACAATAACCCAGGAGGAGTGAACGTGAGGAGATACTCAAAATATTGTGGATGACAAAAGGAGTGAAATAACAAAATTCAGGATACTTACAAAACCCTGAACGGATTAGGAAACACATGAAGCATGACAACAGCAATACTCGAGACAGGAAAAAAAATAACAGGAAAGTAAATGGACCCGCAAAGCAAAGACAAACGAGAGTGACTTAAATGACCAAACTAATTAGCGACAGCTGGAGTAATCAGGGCAGACAGAGACGTGTGAATAATTAACAGAACACAAGAGGGTGGCATACTAAGATAAAGAAATCAAGAGATAAAAAGTAACACTAACTGCGGAAAGCCAGCGTAAAAATACTCATGATGAAACTGAAACAAGAACCCAAACAAGAAGGTGAGAAAAACTGAGAGCCACGATATAACCAAGAAATAAAAGTTAACACAGAGACTCAAAAAGAGAGACAGATTGCACACAAGAAAACCAAATGCATAATGAAATACACAAATAGAAATACCAAGGGCGAAGAACATGAAACAGGGGGAATTTCAGAATGAATGGGACAAATCCTAAAACCACAACCCATATCAAACTCTGGAGTAAACAAGTGCGACAAGAAGACACAACAAGATGGACAGGTGACAGTGTGACAGCAGATGAAAAATGGAGACTGACCACAGGGGACATGCCAACATCCACACTAGACAGAGGGAATCCACATGCATGCAGGGACAGAGAGCCATACGTTCATACAGTCTCACACACACACAGCACAGAGGCAGACATGCATGACAGGCAGGCACAAGCAGCTTCATCAGCATACCAGGGAATTGAATCAAGGGTCCTATGGTCACAAGTCTGCCTTTCTACCCTCCTGGTCACAGCAACTTGCATGACCTATCCCCCATTGTCTTCAATGAGCCAAAGAGGAGGTCACAAAGTTGTAGTTATGTTTAACAAAATGTAAAAAGGCTTCTACCATCTCACTGTACAACAGGCACAACTCATACATGTATGCAGAATTTACCTGACTTTTTTGAAAGTGCTGCTGAGGAACCATGTTAACCCTGTACACTGTAAACAAAGTGGCTGTATTGTGTCAGATCCGGGTGGAATGATTGATGTCAGAGTCAGTGACAGAATCAGCAGAACACAAACCATAAAATTTAAGGGAAGCCGGGGCACAGTGGATCAGAAATGTTATTTTGTGGCAGCATAAATAAATTACGCATAGGTTTAGGTCATTGTATTGTGGATTTAATACAGCAAGTTATTGTTTATTAGGCTGTTATTTATGTCTCCTCAAGTGTAATTTTCAGGTGTTTAAAATCTATATAAAATTTTTCATTCACTGTGCCTCAGAAATTAATTCATGGGGCACAGTGAATCAACTTAGAATACGAGGTATGTCAATAAAGTAACGGTCCTTTTTATTTTTTTGAAAAACTACAAGTATATGGATTTCATTCATATGTTTTTACGTCAGACATGCTTGAACCCTCATGCGCATGCGTGAGTTTTTCCACGCGAATGTCGGTGACGTCATTCGCCTGTGAGCACGCCTTGGGAAGGAGTGGTCCCGCCCCCTCATCGGATTTTCATTGTCTGGAAATGGCGGAATGAAAAGGACTTTTTTTTCTATCAGAATTTTTTCAGAAGCTGTTAGAGACTGGCACCTGGAAACCATTCGAAAAAATTTATCTGGCTTTCGGTGAAAATTTTACGGGCTTCACAGAGAATAAGGTCTGTTATTACAGCTTTAAGGACACTCGGTGTGTCACGCTCCGAGCTGCGACGACGCAGCACAAGCCACCGGACCATTTCTAAATGGATGGCTCTGTGGATATGAGACCGTCGTGTGCTCTTTCTCTGGTTATCACAAGAGCTGGACATCAGCCATTTTCCAGCAGATTTCACTTTTAACAAGAGATTTTGTCATGGAAAGCGTAAAGACCGATTCACTTTGGAAGCAAGACAAAGGAACACCTCCGTTTCGGCGTGTCACAGGACAAGTTTGGACATGTCTATCTCGCCTTTCAGTGCTTACCAGTCCAGTAAGTATCAGTGAAATTGTGGAGAGCTGGACATGTCCAAACAGTGTCCAATCCAAATAGTGACATGAGTCCTGTACAATCTATTATAAATACAACTGACATAATTTCTGTTCAAATGTGTAAACATTTGTTTATATGCACAAATTGCAGAAACAACATGGAAAAATAAATGTATAAGCTTCAACAAGTAATATTTGTCATCCACTTGATACTTGCCTAATCATTTCGGTCTGCCTCATGGTCGTCCTCCGGATTCCTCAGTGGTCTGTTTGCCTGCCTGCTCGTTCGTTCACCATATGGTTTTTGGTTGCCCTGCTCTATACAGTTCACCTGCTGGCCCATGTTCCCTTTCGGTAGTGCCCTTCAGCCGTTCCCCCGTCCTCCCACCCATTGCCGGCTTGGGTCTGTGGTTCTCTGAGGACCGCCGGTGTCGGTCCGTTGGGGGGGAGGTACTGTCATGATCCAGCCCTGTTGGGCCCGGCGGTTATTATTTTGAAGTCTTTTTTCCACGTTTGTGCTCTGAGCCTTTTATATTTTTTAATCATGCCATGTATCATAGTCACGCTTCAGCTGGTCTTGTTTCTTGTTCTTGTCAGGTTTTCATGTTCATGTTATCATTGGTTTTGTTTTTGTCAGTTAACCTTGCATTTGTTCACGCTTGGTCACTTAGTTCCTCAAGTCTTAGATTGATTCTGTTTACTTAATTTCTTGTATTATGCTTTGGTCACCGGTTCAGTTTTCTTTTGAGCATCTTGTATTCTTAGCTTAGTTCTGTTTATCACATTTTTGTATTATGCTTTAGTCACAGGTTTTGGTTATTATTTATCTTCAAGTGTTTCTTCTGATTATGTTCTGCTTGTCACTTATTGCTCATCAGTTAGTTCTTTTTATTTATTGCACTATTCTGTATTCACCAGTTTTGTTTATCTGCTGTTCTCATTTCTGCTGTACTTTTACGAGGTCTGTCCATAAAGTATCGTACCTTTTTATTTTTTTCAAAAACTATATGGATTTCATTCATATGTTTTTACGTCAGACATGCTTGAACCCTTGTGCACATGCGTGAGTTTTTCCACGCCTGTCGGTGACGTCATTCGCCTGTGAGCACTCCTTGTGGAAGGAGTGGTCCCGCCCCCTCGTCGGATTTTCATTGTCTGGAAATGGCGGAATGAAAAGGACTTTTTCTCCATCAGAATTATTTCAGAAGCTGTTAGAGACTGGCACCTAGAAACCATTCGAAAAATTTATCTGGCTTTCAGTGAAAATTTTACGGGCTTCACAGAGAATAAGGGCTTTAACTACAGCTTTAAGGACCCCTTTAAGGATGGTCGGTGCACCGCGCTGCGAGCTGCGAGGATGCAGCACAAACCACTGGATCATTTCTAAGCTGATGGCTCTGTGGATACGAGACCGTCGTGTGCTCTTTCTCTGGTTATCACAAGACCTGGACATCAGCCATTTTCTGACAGATTTCACTTTTAACAAGAGATTTTGTCATGGAAAGCCGCGCGGAGGCTTCGCGCGTCACGACCGATTCGCTGATGAAGCGAGACAAAGGAACACCTACGTTTCTGAGCTTCAGTTTTCTAACAGCTTCTGAAAAAATTCTGATGGAAAAAAGTCATTTTCATTCCGCCATTTCCAGACAATGAAAATCCGAAAATGCGTTTTGTTTGTGTACGATAATTTCTCCCAAAATACGATAATTTTGAGGTTTTGGTACGATAGTTTCATATTTCATATCTGGCAACACTGCTCCGGTGCAGAAAAACAAGAAGGGCGGGGCTTGGGAACAATGCTGTGCACCACACTTAAAATAAACTGCACACCCACACAAACACATCTTCACAAATGACACTAACACCCTGCCTTTTCCTCAGAAATTACTACATTTATGTTTGCTGACTGTCTCTTTACTTTTCTGTCAGTTTTGCGTTCTTTTTCATACTTTTCCCTCGTTTCAAAAGTCACCGAACGCACTTTACCATAATATATGCAACATATAGCACACTGTTGGAAAGCACGGGTTCTTGGCTTGCTGTCAGTGTTGAAATTTTTCAGAGGGAGGGCTTACATGAGAACTTACGGTAATGAGAATCAGCGGCGCACTAGTGTGAAACTTCCGTGTTTTTCCTCTGCGTTATGACAGCACAGGCTTACGTTTACCGTAATACACCATATATGTTATTGGAAATCCCTTTTTTTTTTTTTTTTTTTTTTTTTTTGGCAAATTAGGTTGCCAGATACCTACAACTGCATTATTGATGAAGAGAATAGATTATACATCTTGGTTGCAAAAATTTTTTTTTTTTTTTTAGCTCCACAAGTATATTTTTTGTTGTTGTCTTGTTCTCTCAGGTGTAGGCCTATAGAATAGATTCGTGATTTTGGGTGCAATTTTGTTATTTAAGCTATTTGTTTGTTTGCCTACACACTTAATATTGTAAATAAAGTGTTAAATTATTCAGCATTATGTCGTCATATGTTATGTATTATGCTGTACTTGTGCGTCTAATGGTATGAGTGGGTTAGGGGGTGGTGGTGGTGGGCAGGGGGCCGGGGGGGGGTATTGTCCCTACCAAAGCTGAGACCAAACCTACGCCCTTGCAGCTGTGTAGTCCAGCCATGCGAATTCACTCTTCTGCTCGGTGTGTCTTTATATTGTAAAACCTTTGCCAATATCATGTGGTGCTGCCAAAAGGTTTGTGCACCCCCGAGCTTTAACAGATTTGAATTTTGTAATGATATCACATTGTTGAAAAAAAAAAAAAATCAGGCTTCTTTGTTGGGGTTTTTGTGTTGTCCCCATGTCTTTGGTCATGTGTCTGTCCTATGTGTGTGGATGTCCTGTGTTGGTAAAGGGGAGAGCACACGTGGGCATGCATGTGTGTCTTCCCGTCCCATGTGTATCCTGGAGTGCGTGTGTCTGAGTGTGTGACAGTAAAAGTGTGAATGT
This sequence comes from Thalassophryne amazonica, assembly GCF_902500255.1. Taxonomy (NCBI): domain Eukaryota; kingdom Metazoa; phylum Chordata; class Actinopteri; order Batrachoidiformes; family Batrachoididae; genus Thalassophryne; species Thalassophryne amazonica. The sequence continues at coordinate 23,666,589 of NC_047121.1, forward strand.
GTGGTTTGGATCCCTGCTGTGTGTCCCAGGTCCTCTGTGTGTGTGAGTGCATGGGTTGCGTGCTCTCCTGTGGTTGCCAGTGCGTTGCAAGTCTGTCATGAGTGAGTGTGTGAGTGAGTGTACAAGCGTGTGCTCATTTCTGTCATGTGCACCTCTGTTCCTCCTGCCTCATGTCTGAGTGTGTGTGGGCGTGTCCTGGCTGTGGGTGACCGTTTCTGCCATAATGCTTCAGATCCATTTCTGATGTTTGTCTGATTGTGTGTGTGTGTGGGGTGGTGGTGGTGTGTGTGTGTGTGTGTGTGTGGGGGGAGGGGGGCACCTGTTATGTTCATGTGACTAGTGTCATCCACTGTGAGTGTATGTGGTTGTGCCTCCTGTGGTCTTTCTTCCCCATCCATGATGCTTCCTGCTCACTGTGATGTTTATCAGTGTGATCTGTTTTCAGGGTGTGCTATGTCCCACCTTTTCTTCTTACTTGCACTGAAAAAAATTATACTTTGGATCAACTTAAAAAAAAAAAATTGATGTAATTTGTTACAGCTAATTTTTTTTTTAGTTTCTCACAATGTATATTTAGGATTTTATAAAGTGATTCCAGGAGATTTATACTGGAAACCACAATTTTCCATTAGACCATTGTAAATAAGGACTTTGAATGAAGTGCACTGTGTTTCACTTTTTCAGTGTGTGTTATTGCCGAATAGATTTTGTTCCCTGTGATGTTGTTGTGGCTCCTTGCTTGCTTGTCTTATTATTGACTCATGGTTTTAGCCTCTTTTGTCTTTTGGTTTATTCGGTCTTTGTTTGTATTGATTTTTATTTATCATTTAATTCTCTGCTCATGGTTGGTGAGTAAATCTGGTCCCTTTGTATTTGTTTTGTTCTGTCGTATCATTCTACGTACGAGGTCTGTTAGAAAAGTATCCGACCTTTTTATTTTTTTCAAACACTATATGGATTTGAATCACGTGTGATTGCATCAGCCAAGCTTGAACCTTCATGCGCATGCGTGAGTTTTTTCACGCCTGTTGGTTGCGTCATTCGCCTGTGAGCAGGCTTTGAGTGAGTACTGGTCCACCCCTCTCGTCGTTTTTTTATTGCGAATAAAATGTCTGAACGATTTGGAGCTTTGCTGCATCAGTTTTTTTCCATAAACTCTGAGAGACCTCCAGGTGGACACCGTTCAGAAAATTAATATGGCTTTCAGGGACGATTTTATGGGGATTACACAGATTAAGGAGTGTTACTGCCGCTTTAAGGACGGCCCACAGCGTCTAAGAGCGCGCCGCGCCCAGAGCGCCAATCGACAGGCTCACACCCCGCTGAAACAACCAGATCATTTCCAACGTGAAGGCTTTGTTGATCCAGGACATCGTCTGAGTTTCACAAAAAGGCAGGAGACGTGGACATCAGCACTTTTTCGGCACATTCCACTGTTACATGAGTTTTTTTCATGGAAAGAAAAGCGAAGGATTGCGCCACCGTGCCGCTCATGGCGCGGGATAAAACCACCTCCCTGTTGGTCTCACAGGATGGCTTTGAGATGGCTTTCAGACGGCTGTCAGTGGGTTTTCAGTTGTGTGACTATCCGAGAAATTGTGGATGAGCCTGGACATGCCAGAGCATGTCCTGTGAGGCTTCATCATCGCATTGCTTTGCACCATGCGGCTCCATCGCGATGCGCGGAACTCCTCCGCACGTCTGTCTCAATGTGCCGAAAAAGTGCTGAAGTCCACGTCTTCCGCAGTTCCTGTGCTAGTCAGATGACATACCGGATCAAGACAGCGTCCAGTTTAGAAATGAACGGCACATTCCACTGTTACAGTTTTTTTTTTTTTTTTCATGGAAAGAAAAGCGGAGGATACTTTTCTAACAGACCTCGTATATCCTTAATTCCGGGTCTCCACACTTGCCATAGGTCTGATCTATTTAGTATCCATGTATTTAAGCCACTCCTGGGTTAATGTTGTTTTGCCAGTCAATTATTCTGTACTCCTTGACTTTTCATGTGCACTTAGATCTTGGTTCCTGCCTCCCCCCATGTCATCGACACCTGTGTCCCACCTTTTGTAAGTAACCTCACTGTGTTTTTTTTGACAGTCAACTACAGTTTGTCCACCATTTGTTTGCTCACCAAGACTCTGTTATGTTGGATTAATTCACATTGAATGTTCTTATCCCTTTTGTTGTCACTGCCAGCAAAGTCCAGCGGGATGAATAAAATCTATCAATCTAGGTATGAACTGATAAGAGGATTTGTCGCACTGGCATGTAGAATTATAGAGGGTTGTTGTACAGTAGCACAGTATTATGTACATTTACAAACAGTCATGGTGTGTTGTGTAGACGGGCTTAAAAACTGCATACTTTCTGTGTCCAGTGCTCTATGCCGAAAAAATTAAATGTGTAGAGCTGCTTAACCCAGTGTAGACGGTACGCTGCAATACGCAACTCAACATTTGCACCAGTGTGAAAGGGGCTTTATTCCAAAATTGATTTTTTTTTTCATTCAAAATTCTACTCACAACACCCCATAATGAGAACATGACAAATGCTTGTTTGTTTGTTTTTTTGTTGGGTTTTTTTTTATTTATTCAGGTCTGGGCTCTGGCTGGTCCACTCAAGGACATTCAGAGAGATGTACTGAAGCTGCTCCTTTGATATCTTGGCTGTGTGCTTATAGTACTGCAGATAACTGTAAGAATCATTCAAATCCAGTTGCAAGCACCAAAATTTGACTGTGTCTACCTTTTGGTACATATTGTAGAAAAATAACTTTAGCCATTTGAATTTTTCATTAGGGGGCCAAGTAGGGGTCAATTGAAGAATTGCACAGGGTCAAAATAAAAAAAAAAAAGTTCCAATCATATTGAAAGTGATACCACATTATGTATCTGATGACAATGATTCCAAAAAGGTATAGTTTGGACTATCTATAACTGAATGTTCTGGAGTTGGGGTAAAAACAGCAAGAATGGTGACAAAGGTCAGTTTCAGTTTGTATAGGGGTCAAAAGTTAAAGTTGCTCCAGTTTTGGTAAAACGTGGTGTAAATTATTGGTTGAACTAATAGGATTGACAAATGGAATAGTTCTGTGTTGAATGTTTGGTCTCCAAACTCCAAAAACAACGTCGATGTCCATTGGATTCTATGAGATGTAACATATGTTACCCCGTAACATGATAACTAAGCATGACACATGGTCCAAACTATTCCTTTTTAAAATCCTACTAACTCAAACAATAATTTACATCATGTTTTACCATGATTGGAGCAACTTTAACTTTTGACCCCTGTACAATCTGAAAGTGACCTTTGTCGCCATGCTTGCTGTTTTTACACCATAACTCCACAACATTCAGTCACAGATAGTCCAAACTATACCTTTTTGGAATCTTTGTGATCAGACACATAATGTGGTATAGCTTTCAATATGACTGGAACATTTTTTTGACCCCTATGCAGTTCTTCAATTGACCTCTACTTGGCCCCCTGTTGAAAATTCAAAAAGCTAATGTTATTTTTCTAAAAAAAAAAATGTATCAAAAGGTATACACAGTCAAACTTTGGTGCTTGTAACCTGATTTGAAGGATTCCTCTGCCAGTATTCTGTTATCTGCTGCACTATTAGGGTCATTGTCCTGGTAAAAGATGAACTGTCACCTCAGTCTGAGGTCAAGAGCGGTCTGGAGCAGGTTTTCATCCAGGATATCTAGGTACATTGCTGCATTCATCTTTCCCTCAATCCTGACTACAACCCCTGGCAAAAATTATAGAATCACCGGCCTCTGAAGATGTTCATTCAGTTGTTTAATTTTGTAGAAAAAAAGCAGATCACAGATATGACACAAAACTAAAGTCATTTCAAATGGCAACTTTCTGGCTTTAAGAAACACTATAAGAAATCAGGAAAAATAATTGTGGCAGTCAGTAACGGTTACATTTTTAGACCAAGCAGAGGGAAAAAAATATGGACTCACTCAATTCTGAGGAATAAATTATGGAATCACCCTGTAAATTTTCATCCCCAAAACTAACACCTGCATCAAATCAGATCGGCTCGTTAGTCTGCATCTAAAAAGGAGTGATCACACCTTGGAGAGCTGTTGCACCAAGTGGACTGACATGAATCATGGCTCCAACATGAGAGATGTCAATTGAAACAAAGGAGAGGATTATCAAACTCTTAAAAGAAGGTAAATCATCACACAATGTTGCAAAAGATGTTGGTTGTACACAGTCAGCTGTGTCTAAACTCTGGACCAAATACAAACAACATGGGAAGGTTGTTAAAGGCAAACATACTGGTAGACCAAGGAAGACATCAAAGCGTCAAGACAGAAAACTTAAAGCAATATGTCTCAAAAATCGAAAATGCACAACAAAACAAATGAGGAACGAATGGGAGGAAACTGGAGTCGTCTGTGACCGAACTGTAAGAAACCGCCTAAAGGAAATGGGATTTACATACAGAAAAGCTAAATGAAAGCCATCATTAACACCTAAACAGAAAAAAACAAGGTTACAATGGGCTAAGGAAAAGCAATCGTGGACTGTGGATGACTGGATGAAAGTCATATTCAGTGATGAATCTTGAATCTGCATTGGGCAAGGTGATGATGCTGGAACTTTTGTTTGGTGCCTTTCCAATGAGATTTATAAAGATGACTGCCTGAAGAGAACATGTAAATTTCCACAGTCATTGATGATATGGGGCTGCATGTCAGGTAAAGGCACTGGGGAGATGGCTGTCATTACATCATCAATAAATGCACAAGTTTACGTTGATATTTTGGACACTTTTCTTATCCCATCAATTGAAAGGATGTTTGGGGATGATGAAATCATTTTTCAAGATGATAATGCATCTTGCCATAGAGCAAAAACTGTGAAAACATTCCTTGCAAAAAGACACATAGGGTCAATGTCATGGCCTGCAAATAGTCCGGATCTTAATCCAATTGAAAATCTTTGGTGGAAGTTGAAGAAAATGGTCCATGACAAGGCTCCAACCTGCAAAGCTGATCTGGCAACAGCAATCAGAGAAAGTTGGAGCCAGATTGATGAAGAGTACTGTTTGTCACTCATTAAGTCCATGCCTCAGAGACTGCAAGCTGTTATAAAAGCCAGAGGTGGTGCAACAAAATACTACTAATGTGTTGGAGCGTTCTTTTGTTTTTCATGATTCCATAATTTATTCCTCAGAATTGAGTGATTCCATATTTTTTTCCCTCTGCTTGTTCTAAAAAAGTAACAGTTACTGACTGCCACAATTATTTTTCCTGATTTCTTATAGTGTTTCTTAAAGCCAGAAAGTTGCCATTTGAAATGAATTTAGTTTTGTGTCATGTCTGTGATCTGCTTTTTTCTACAAAATTAAACAACTGAATGAACATCCTCCGAGGCTGGTATAACAGTCTCTGAGGCATGGACTTAATGAGTGACAAACAGTACTCTTCATCAATCTGGCTCCAACTTTCTCTGATTGCTGTTGCCAGATCAGCTTTGCAGGTTGGAGCCTTGTCATGGACCATTTTCTTCAACTTCCACCAAAGATTTTCAATTGGATTGAGATCCGGATTATTTGCAGGCCATGACATTGACCCTATGTGTCTTTTTGCAAGGAATGTTTTCACAGTTTTTGCTCTATGGCAACATGCATTATCATCTTGAAAAATGATTTCATCATCCCCAAACATCCTTTCAATTGATGGGATAAGAAAAGTGTCCAAAATATCAACGTAAACTTGTGCATTTATTGATGATGTAATGACAGCCATCTCCCCAGTGCCTTTACCTGACATGCAGCCCCATATCATCAATGACTGTGGAAATTTACATGTTCTCTTCAGGCAGTCATCTTTATAAATCTCATTGGAACGGCACCAAACAAAAGTTCCAGCATCGTCACCTTGCCCAATGCAGATTCGAGATTCATCACTGAATATGACTTTCATCCAGTCATCCACAGTCCATGATTGCTTTTCCTTAGCCCATTGTAACCTTGTTTTTTTATGTTTATGTGTTAATGATGGCTTTCATTTAGCTTTTCTGTATGTAAATCCCATTTCCTTTAGGCGGTTTCTTACAGTTCGGTCACAGACGTTGACTCCAGTTTCCTCCCATTCGTTCCTCATTTGTTTTGTTGTGCATTTTCGATTTTTGAGACATATTGCTTTACGTTTTCTGTCTTGACACTTTGATGTCTTCCTTGGTCTACCAGTATGTTTGCCTTTAACAACCTTCCCATGTTGTTTGTATTTGGTTCAGAGTTTAGACACAGCTGACTGTGAACAACCAACATCTTTTGCAACATTGCGTGATGATTTACCCTCTTTTAAGAGTTTGATAATCCTCTCCTTTGTTTCAATTGACATCTCTCATGTTGGAGCCATGATTCATGTCAGTCCACTTGGTGCAACAGCTCTCCAAGGTGTGATCACTCCTTTTTAGATGCAGACTAACGAGCAGATCTGATATGATGCAGGTGTTAGTTTTGGGGATGAAAATTTACAGGGTGATTCCATAATTTTTTCCTCAGAATTGAGTGATTCCATATTTTTTTCCTCTGCTTGGTCTAAAAAAGTAACCGTTACTGACTGCCACAATCTTTTTATCTTGATTTCTTATAGTGTTTCTTAAAGCCAGAAAGTTGCCATTTGAAATGACTTTAGTTTTGTGTCATGTCTGTGATCTGCTTTTTTTCTACAAAATTAAACAACTGAATGAACATCCTCCGAGGCCTGTGATTCCATTATTTTTTGCCAAGGGTTGTATTTGCTCTATGGTTTATTTGTTTCATTGTATTTACTTCTGAACTGTGGTACTTTCTGTGTTTTAAGTAAAGTATGCCAACCATAAAGTTGAATCCTGTTGGCATAAAAAAAAAAAAAAAATCTCCAGGGGTGACATTCAAAAAAAATGTGTGCACTTAATTAATAAAATAAAATAAAATAAAAAGATTGTTCATCCTCAAATATATCCACTTCAGGAAAGACCAGTGCTGCTTCAGTCCTGGCAAATGGGCATTTACAAAGGTTGGATACTTGACCAAATCCCATATTTCATTGTGTGCGTTAAAATGAATGTGTTTGTGTGGGCTCGCAGCATACTGATGAACACTGGGACTTGGTAATGAACTGCCAAACAGTCAGAATACTTAGTGAGTTAGAGTGGACCCCTGTTGGGAAGAGAGCAGCAGTGTTGACTGTACAAACAGCACAGTAATAAATCTACACCAAATCTGGAATGTACTTCAGCAGCCAGTGAGTGAAGGTATTTTGCCGTGCTGTTTGCTTTACAGTGGGTAATGTGGTCGTCAATCTCAGGAATGGTACAAAGATAAACGGAGATGCAATAAATGATTTTTGTGCAGTGCAGTACAGCACACATTACAGACTCAAAAAATAAAAAAAAGTTTCTTTTTTTTTTGCAACTGGAAATGTTGCACGTTACACAGAATTTCGAATAAAACTCCCACAACGATAAATTACAGCGGAAGTACATAATATGCATATGTCGCAGACATGAAATTTCAGTCAGGTATATCTTATATATTATATATTCCAATTCTAAGGTGGAACTATGCTAGTATATAAAGGTATATCTTAAAAGGAAGAGTAAAATAGGAGAGTAGAAAAGAGTAGAGAACCGTCACTTAGGTGCCTGGTCTTGAGAACCAATGATGGAAGCTCGTCAGCATCTCAACATGTCATTTAGGTCCTTCAGAATTTATTTTGAGTAAATGCTTCAGTGGAGCATTAGCATGGCAAAAACCTTTCAGCTTCTGGGGCGGGGGAGTGGCTGAGCCCCCCCCGACTCCCCACCTTTTTAAGCATTTTTCTTTATTTGCCTCTCACATGCCTGGAAAAGCTCCGTGACATCTAACCATGTTCCTTTAGGTCCTTCAAACTTTTTTCAGTAAAATGGTTGTTGGGAACATGAGCATGACTGAAACCTTTCAACTTATGGGGGGGCTCCACTCCCCCAGACCCCCCACCTTTTTAAGCATTTTCCTTATGTTGCCTTTCAGCTTCTGGAGGGACTCTGCTCCCCATACTCCCCACCTTTTTAAGCATTTTCTTTTTTTTGCTTTTCACCTGATCCCCCAATTACAGCCTTCTTAACCACCTGCCACTTTAAGCATTTTTTTTAATGTAGATGTAAATTAATATTCCAAGTTTTCAGCTGGTTTGACAGTAGGTCTGTACAATATGGGCAAATTATTGTATCTCAATATTGTGATATAAATTGTCATGTAAATGTCACTTATATACATGCTGTCTATATTCTTGAGCCGCTTAGGTGGGTAGGGAGAGTTCCCAATGAGAAAAAAAAAAGCTTTTCAACCTACCATCCCTTTTTTTTCTTTAAGGATATTTAGGTGTACGTTAGTGAACACTTGTAGAGTTCCACCTTAGATTTGAAATGTATAATAGAAGATATACCTTACTGAATTTTCATATCAATATGACATACAATATGACTATGATTTGACACAAAGTGCAGCAACAGTGAAAAGGGGTTTATTGGTTTAGCTTTATAAAAGTTAAGTTCAGGTAGTGGATTAACTGCTATTCAGGTAGTGGATTAACTGTTATTGAAACAATTTGCTTACTTGTGCCCACCACTGATCCTTGGCAATTTAATTTTTATTTTATATTTTTATCCAACACAGAAACTAAATTTAGACTACTAATAATACATACAATACATACAGAAGATGCCTAACAAACCATGTTTTGATGCAGAAACACATTACAAAATCTCATTACAAGATTACTATTACCATTACATTACTATTTTCAAAAAAAAAAAAAAATAATATTAAGACAACAATATTAACAATAATCTGGTACATACAGTTGAACCCCAAAGTTACATATTCTGAACCACCATGACATGGGCTACAACCTGGTACTATTTTCAAACAAAAAAATTAATATTAAGACAACAATATTAACAATAATCTGATAAATACAGTTGAACCATATGTACCTCAGTGGCAGTTGTACTCCAGCACAAATCTCTCAGCTTTAATAGCTGGCCGCTGGCCTTATGCATATATGGAGGAGCTCAGTAGCCTGCCTACTGCTATAAACAGAGCCCAGACTCCTGGGCTATCTGCTGCTGGCTGCTGGCTAGCACACATAGCGTGGGTGTGCATGCCAGCTTGGTTGTATAACCAAGCAGATTCAAATATCCCCCTTGATATGAATGCATCCTTTCTCTGCACATGCTGCACATGGGTGCTACAAACCTTTGACTCTCCTTGAAAAGATTTGAACAACTCTACAAACTTTAGTGTTTTCAGACCTGTTTATAGCAAAAACAAATGTGAGTATTCTGTCATTTACTGACTAATCATATACTGAACATTATGATTGTAATAATATAAATACACAATTCAATATAAAGTAACTTTCTTCCATGTGCTTTGTTATCCCCATACTCCCCTCTACCAATATTACACCCATGATATTTGACACCATGTGTGAATGAGTAGATATGCCATCCTACTTAAAAAATAGTCCTTAAATCTGGTTTAATCATTATGGCAATATGCACCCTCAAATTGAAATTTTTCTGTACCTAATGGCCAATACTGTGTTATGTTTATCAACTTCAAAATAAATACAGGGTAAACTCTTCATAATGCTGTCCCCAGGAACAAGGATTTAGACCTGCAGATAAGGTGCCAGCTCAGAGATGTAGATGGGTTCTCCCCATGCCAGGCATTGGTGGCTGAGAGGGGGTGGGGGTGGCTTGGGGGGTGTCAATCCACATGAATTTTGATAAAACTTATACACAATCACTATGATATAATACTTATCAGAATACAGCCTATTCCTTCTTGGAATGAAAGTTTTCACTCTTAGCAGAGAGCTTTCAACCACAGCCTGTAAATTAAACTTTAAAAGTTTACTGGATAAAATATCAAGCTTTGTCTTTTCTTGCAATTTGTACATGTATTTCTAAACATTTGCACATTTTCTAAAAATAAAGGTGTAGAGTATACATGATGTGTATCACTTCCCTAGCGTTGATCATAATGTATCAGGCAAACGCATGTTTTCTGTATCACAATGGCACTCTGCAGATCATTTGAAAAAGTGATGTAGTTCTAACTGCTGATGGGGCAGCACCCTTTCAATCAGCCAGTAAGCGGGCATAGAGCCTGTGTTCTCCAATGGCGCGTTGTATATAGGCTGCTCATTATGATGTAAATATCATAAATTAAAACTTTGTTATTTATCAACTCTTCACAACCTGGTGTCCTATTATAATAGTGCACTAGCTTTGGGGTTGATCTAATACTTTTGGTATGTTGATGTTTCATGGCTCAAACTGTTTTTAGTGGTAAAACCTCTTTTTTTTACAACTGAAAAGATTGTTTTTGTTCTCTAAATAGTCCAATGAATGCATAACTTTAAGAAATATGCAAGGCAACATTTACACCATTTAAAGATGGAACGCCTCAAAGTGTGCAAAAAGAAACCACTACTTTTGCTGATAATGTGGCTGGCCTGAATATGGCAGAACCTGTGATCTTCCACAGTTAGTTAGTCAGATGCTCCAGAGTTGGTAACCCCAATCAGCTGTATATCCACTTTCCTGACAGAAGGACAAGGAATATTGTCTACCAAGAGGCTCTTCAGAACTACTGGTCAGTAAAAGCTACATTTATATATATAGTCAACATCTCAAATCCAAAATTAACATTTGCTTAAAAGCCATTTTATTTTTGTAGCATTCTTATAAACTAGATTTGCAATGTATCAACAATTATAAAGGTCATAACATCAATTCTGATTAATGATTATGAGCATACTTGATCTGCAATTTAAAGTCTGAAGAACTTCATTGTTGTTTCTTGCATGCAGTAAAATTCAGATTTCTCTCTTGGTTTGGGGATTCCACCTATTTTGGGTTTTTAGTTCAAACCTTTGCCTATTCTGACTACATATATACTTATAAGATATCTACAATTATGACAAAATATAAACTTTGGAATATTTTGTAGATTATATCTTAAACAGGTTAACCTGGGCAACGCCGGGTACCCCAGCTAGTGTTATATATATAAAAGACAGATACAGACCATCATTGTTTAGCTTCGAGGATTGGCTGTGAGTGATTTATCTCTTTGACAAGAGATGGAAATTACAGCTATTAAATTGTAGTTTCAGGAAGTGGTCAACCACAACTAGTAATAGCAATATGACCAAATTTAATGTAGATATGCAGACACATCTGTGACCGCTAGAGGGTTAAAGGCAGTGACAGGTGGCAATGTAATTGGTTTCTTTCAGTGTACCCCATAACATGGCCATAGCGTCGGGTGACAAAATCCAACCCCTTTGCAAACCGTCGTTTGTGCTCAGATTTCACATTGCATAAATAGCAATGTGGGTACCTGTCTCAAATGCATTTGGCTGTGAGCTTCAGAATGTATGCCATGGATTTTTGGGATGGGGCCGAGTGTGTCAGTCGTAATGCAGTCTTTGTTGCAGCAGCAGTGAAACCTGTGGTGGTAAAATAAACCATCCAGCAACACACCTAAACCTTTCATTTGGAAATAAACCTTTGAATAGCAAACACATTCCATGTAGAAATGAGCCAAACACCAGGGGCCTCATGTACAAAACATGCTCACACACAAAAACATGGTGTACGTCCGTCTCCATGGCAACATTAATTTCTATCAAAAGTAAAATTATGCAAAATCATGCAAAGATCCTTGCTGGCATACGTACGTTTCTACAGCTATTGTTCTACTGTGGACATGTAAAGGTGATGCTGGGAACCATTAATAGTGTGAAAACAAGAAGTTATCAGAGTGATGTGCACATCAGCGACACAGTGATGAGCAATTAACGCACCCATGTGTTTGCAATTACATGAATGGATATAAAAGCATGGACAAAGTGATGCGTAAAATGGCACTAACAATGGCTGCATTAGCATTGTTAAAGCGCCTTGCAAATGGTGCAATCTGATGTGAGCATGTACTGAGGTAATGTGAGGATTTATTAGCAAATGACAATGTTGTCTCATAAATCCATTTTGTTTATCAAGGCCACTGTTACTGGAGTTGTGCACAGAACTGTGGCCAGCCCAGAGCGCAATACAGTGAGGAGCCAGGGGTTGTCTGTGCCCACACAGGTGCTGACCACGCTGGGCTTCCTGTCATCATGGGCATTTCAGCGTGAGCTCACTGATCAGTCAGGCATGTGCCAGTTAACTTTGCGCCGAGTCATGCCAGCTGTGTGAATGCAATTATCCGAATTTCATCCAGGTACATTACAATGCATTTTTCAGCAAGCGCCAGTTTCCTGAATGTAATTGGAGCTGTTAACTGCACACTCATTGCTATAAAGGCACCACTACATTATGAGTTTGTTTTTGTTAATAGGAAACATTTTCATTCCATCAGTGCTCAAATTGTGTTTTGCACAAATGCACATCAGGCTGGAGGCTGCATGGTGCACAAGTGGGGGGGGGCGGCTGCTTGGTGGTTAAATAAGTTATATGTGTAATTGTTCCTAATGAAAACCAGCGCAGACCCATTTTCGCATGTGTGCATTCAAATGTTTTAGTGTTTTTTTTCTTTTCTTTTCTTTATTATTAATATGTTTTCTTTTTCTTGATGGTGGCACTAGAGAGCTTCTTAACAAGCCCCAACTGTATTTGTATTTGTCAATAAATGTGTGTGCAGGTTAATATCACACACTGTCAGCCGTCGTGCACCTAATATCTTTTTACTTTAGTATGTGGGCACAGCTCAGTTCAGCATTTACACACACAAACATACTTATTTATTTTCCATTTTACATGACAGCGAGCTGACACAACAACAATCTAACCACAGCTTTCGTTGTTTTTGCACATTGTCCCTGAAAGTTCTTTAATTTTTCTACACAACAACACAGAGACAATGGCAGGCGTCATCAAACACTCTACACGTATGGTGCCGAACAACCAGACTATTTGAATACATTTGCATATTCAGATGGAGGCATGGCCAGGGAGGAATTTGATGCGCGTGTACGCATGCTAAATTCCACTTTCAGTGGGATGTACAAACCAAACGTGTATGCCTACCCACTCTTTGATACATCTGAATATATCAATCAAACAATCAATCAATTTTATTTATATAGCACCAAATCACAACAAACAGTTGCCCCAAGGCGCTTTATATTGTAAGGCAAGGCCATACAATAATTACGTAAAAACCCCAACGGTCAAAACGACCCCCTGTGAGCAAGCACTTGGCGACAGTGGAAAGGAAAAACTCCATTTTAACAGGAACAAACCTCCAGCAGAACCAGGCTCAGGGAGGGGCAGTCTTCTGCTGGGACTGGTTGGGGCTGAGGGAGAGAACCAGGAAAAAGACATACTGTGGAGGGGAGCAGAGATCAATCACTAATGATTAAATGCAGAGTGGTGCATACAGAGCAAAAAGAGAAAGAAACACTCAGTGCATCATGGGAACCCCCCAGCAGTCTAAGTCTATAGCAGCATAACTAAGGGATGGTTCAGGGTCACCTGATCCAGCCCTAACTATAAGCTTTAGCAAAAAGGAAAGTTTTAAGCCTAATCTTAAAAGTAGAGAGGGTGTCTGTCTCCCTGATCTGAATTGGGAGCTGGTTCCACAGGAGAGGAGCCTGAAAGCTGAAGGCTCTGCCTCCCATTCTACTCTTACAAACCCTAGGAACTACAAGTAAGCCTGCAGTCTGAGAGCGAAGCGCTCTATTGGGGTGATATGGTACTATGAGGTCCCTAAGATAAGATGGGACCTGATTATTCAAAACCTTATAAGTAAGAAGAAGAATTTTAAATTCTATTCTAGAATTAACAGGAAGCCAATGAAGAGAGGCCAATATGGGTGAGATATGCTCTCTCCTTCTAGTCCCCGTTAGTACTCTAGCTGCAGCATTTTGAATTAACTGAAGGCTTTTCAGGGAACTTTTAGGACAACCTGATAATAATGAATTACAATAGTCCAGCCTAGAGGAAATAAATGCACAAATTAGTTTTTCAGCATCACTCTGAGACAAGACCTTTCTAATTTTAGAGATATTGCATAAATGCAAAAAAGCAGTCCTACATAGTTGTTTAATATGTGCATTGAATGACATATCCTGATCAAAAATGACTCCAAGATTTCTCACAGTATTACTAGAGGTCAGGGTAATGCCATCCAGAGTAAGGATCTGGTTAGACACTATGTTGCTAAGATTTGTGGGGCCAAGTACAATAACTTCAGTTTTATCTGAGTTTAAAAGCAGGAAATTAGAGGTCATCCATGTCTTTATGTCTGTAAGACAATCCTGCAGTTTAGCTAATTGGTGTGTGTCCTCTGGCTTCATGGATAGATAAAGCTGGGTATCATCTGCGTAACAATGAAAATTTAAGCAATGCCGTCTAATAATACTGCCTAAGGGAAGCATGTATAAAGTGAATAAAATTGGTCCTAGCACAGAACCTTGTGGAACTCCATAATTAACCTTAGTCTGTGAAGAAGATTCCCCATTTACATGAACAAATTGTAATCTATTAGATAAATATGATTCAAACCACCGCAGCGCAGTGCCTTTAATACCTATGGCATGCTCTAATCTCTGTAATAAAATTTTATGGTCAACAGTATCAAAGCAGCACTGAGGTCTAACAGAACAAGCACAGAGATGAGTCCACTGTCTGAGGCCATAAGAAGATCATTTGTAACCTTCACTAATGCTGTTTCTGTACTATGATGAATTCTAAAACCTGACTGAAACTCTTCAAATAGACCATTCCTCTGCAGATGATCAGTTAGCTGTTTTACAACTACCCTTTCAAGAATTTTTGAGAGAAAGGGAAGGTTGGAGATTGGCCTATAATTAGCTAAGATAGCTGGGTCAAGTGATGGCTTTTTAAGTAATGGTTTAATTACTGCCACCTTAAAAGCCTGTGGTACATAGCCAACTAATAAAGATAGATTGATCATATTTAAGATCGAAGCATTAACTAATGGTAGGGCTTCCTTGAGCAGCCTGGTAGGAATGGGGTCTAATAGACATGTTGATGGTTTGGATGAAGTCACTAATGAAAATAACTCAGACAGAACAATCGGAGAGAAAGAGTCTAACCAAATACCGGCATCACTGAAAGCAGCCAAAGATAACGATACGTCTTTGGGATGGTTATGAGTAATTTTTTCTCTAATAGTTAAAATTTTATTAGCAAAGAAAGTCATGAAGTCATTACTAGTTAACATTAAAGGAATACTCGGCTCAATAGAGCTCTGACTCTTTGTCAGCCTGGCTACAGTGCTGAAAAGAAACCTGGGGTTGTTCTTATTTTCTTCAATTAGTGATGAGTAGTAAGATGTCCTAGCTTTACGGAGGGCTTTTTTATAGAGCAACAGACTCTTTTTCCAGGCTAAGTGAAGATATTCTAAATTAGTGAGATGCCATTTCCTCTCCAACTTACGGGTTATCTGCTTTAAGCTGCGAGTTTGTGAGTTATACCACAGAGTCAGGCACTTCTGATTTAAAGCTCTCTTTTTCAGAGGAGCTACAGCATCCAAAGTTGTCTTCAATGAGGATGTAAAACTATTGACGAGATACTCTATCTCACTTACAGAGTTTAGGTAGCTACTCTGCACTGTGTTGGTATATGGCATTAGAGAACATAAAGCAGGAATCATATCCTTAAACCTAGTTACAGCGCTTTCTGAAAGACTTCTACTGTAATGAAACTTATTCCCCACTGCTGGGTAGTCCATCAGAGTAAATGTAAATGTTATTAAGAAATGATCAGACAGAAGGGAGTTTTCAGGGAATACTGTTAAGTCTTCAATTTCCATACCATAAGTCAGAACAAGATCTAAGATATGATTAAAGTGGTGGGTGGACTCATTTACATTTTGAGCAAAGCCAATCGAGTCTAACAACAGATTAAATGCAGTGTTGAGGCTGTCATTCTCAGCATCTGTGTGGATGTTAAAATCACCCACTATAATTATCTTATCTGAGCTAAGCACTAAATCAGACAAAAGGTCTGAAAATTCACAGAGAAACTCACAGTAACGAGCAGGTGGACAATAGATAATAACAAATAAAACTGGTTTTTGGGACTTCCAATTTGGATGGACAAGACTAAGAGTCAAGCTTTCAAATGAATGAAAGCTCTGTCTGGGTTTTTGATTAATTAATAAGCTGGAATGGAAGATTGCTGCTAATCCTCCACCTCGGCCTGTGCTACGAGCATTCTGGCAGTTAGTGTGACTCGGGGGTGTTGACTCATTTAAACTAACATATTCATCCTGCTGTAACCAGGTTTCTGTAAGGCAGAATAAATCAATAATTATCAATTATTATATCATTTACTAACAGGGACTTAGAAGAGAGAGACCTAATGTTTAATAGACCACATTTAACTGTTTTAGTCTGTGGTGCAGTTGAAGGTGCTATATTATTTTTTCTTTTTGAATTTTTATGCTTAAATAGATTTTTGCTGGTTATTGGTGGTCTGGGAGCAGGCACCGTCTCTACGGGGATGGGGTAATGAGGGGATGGCAGGGGGAGAGAAGCTGCAGGGAGGTGTGTAAGACTACAACTCTGCTATTTCAGCTTATGCCTGATTCAGGGTTTTGGCGAATGCCAACTTTTGTAGAAAGTCAACGCAAGACTTTGTACATGAGGCCCCATGTAGTTTGATGGTGTTTAGTGGGTTATTTCACAAATTAAGTTTTGTGTTTGTTGCATGTTGATCACAAATGTGTGTTTCACCATACAAATACGCAAGTCTCATAGGTAATACATATTCAGGCATTTAATTCTAATCAAAATTCCAAGGCTTTTAAAAATTAAGCAGAGTTCATGTCATCATTGTTGCAGCACACATATTGTGGTAGTCTGTCTTTAACAAGAAGCAGATATGTAGAAGGAAGACGGGGGCTGAAGAGGTTGAACAAATGGGACACGTTTCATGTCATGGCCAGCATACATGTTGTCATGTAAAAACTTGTCATTAGTGGATGATGTTGAAAGATGGACATGTGTACAGAGGGTAGTATTACTTTCCTGTGCTGGCAGCGGGGCCTTTGATGCGACATATGTGAGTGTTATTTTTACCTCCTACCCCCTTCAGGCCTTCCTCCTCATCCATCCATAAATCACTCCCCTCTACTCAAATTTCTCAAAATACAATACCTGGGCTTGTTCCAGGACTGCAGATTCCAGTGGGGAGAATAATAATAACAATAGGAGTTTGCCAGCAGAGACCCAGTCCCCCCACGAAGACCCCCAGTAATACTCCTGAGGAGGCCAAACTCCATGTTCACCTCACTGTGCATCCAGACACACAAGAACGAGGCCATTGATTAAAACAAATCTTTCTTGTTTTATGCTTTATCAGTGGCACTGGACCAGAGCCAATCCAAAACCCTACAAGAATCATTTCAGCCTGGCACTAGAATGTGGAATACATGTGTCTGAAGGTTGTTGTGTGTATATGTGCACACATACAACACATCCGATGTTAGAGTTCACAGAAATACTGAAGGTTTCCAGTGTAGTTTGGATAGAAAAGCATCATAAGGCTACAATGATCGTAGAATGACTTTCACAAGCCTTTGCACAAAGCAGCATACCTTCAGCCTTCAGCCTATCGAAACTTTAATTCTTTTGAGTGATTCACACTACCCATCTGTATCCAACAGGACACTTTGGGCCTGATTTACTAAATGTTTGCCTGTGTAAAAGCATGTGCAAACATCACCGCACCAGCAAAAATAAATAAACACCTGCATGCTGAATTAATAATAGAGTTCACTGAGATTTGAGTGTTTAGTCATTTAGCGCATTTCTCAATTTCAGTTTCAATTCAGTTTCAGTTTATTCAATTTCTGAATGCGCCAACTCACGACAGCGTCGCCTCAATGTGCTTCACACAAAAAATGTAAATGAATTAAAAACAACCAATTAAAAAAAAACAATTAAAGATCAAAAAATAAAAGAATAAAATTTAAAAATAATTGAAAAGGATGCAATACAGTATGCTAACCATAGCACTAATGAAACAAATTGAATGTCTTGAATGTCTCCACACTCTTATTGACCGTTGGAAACCATTCCATAAGACTGGGGCACGATAAGAAAAAGTGCTTTGACCCACAGACCTTTTCTTCACCCTCGGAAGACAAAGCAGTCATACATCAGGTGAGCGCAAAAGCCTGGGCCAGTACATAGGGTTTAACCAGATTAGCTAGGTAGATCGGTGCCAGTCCATGAACCAATTTATAGGCCAATAACAGAACTTTAAAATCTGATCTTACAGAGACAGGCAGCTAATGGGGAGATGCCAGAACAGGTGTGTCCTGGCACCTGTTACCTTCATGATAATATAATGTGGGTTGGCACATTGGTTTAATGGTTAGCACGGTTGTCTGATAGCATTTTTTTTTCACCTAGACCTTTCTGTGTGGAGTTTGCATGTTCTCCCCATTTCTGTGTGCTGTTACAAAGACATGGTGGTTAGGCGAATTGGAAACGTTTGTTTGTCTACATGTGGCCCTGCGATAGACTGGCGGCCTATCCAGGGTGTACACCGACTCTGGCTCAATGACTGCTGGGATAAGATCCAGCTCCCCCATGACCCTTAACTGGAATATGCGAGTGTAGAAAATAAATGAATGAAAATGAAATTTGGGCTTTGCCCATCTTTGTGCAAATTGAGGGAGAGAATGTGCAAAATAGGTAAAAAAAAAAAAAAAAATCATTCAGTGGCAACCTCAGGTATATTTAAAGAGTTAACAGTTTAATTCATGCTTGTTTGTGTAAATGTCCCAAGCGTAACTGTGGCAGTTCCACCCAGTGGCCCGTTTGGCTGTGGTTTTAAGTTATTGATACCTTTTGGATTTTCTTTTGTCCACTTGTCTGGGTGGTCTTATGTCTCCTTTGTATTTGTTTTTTTTTTTTTTTTCATCCTAGGTTGCTGTGGGCACTCCCCCTGCCACTGATGCAGATGTGTGTGGATGCGTCTCTGCTGTGTGCACTTCTCTCTGGTGCTGTTGTGTATGTGTGTGGGTGTGTTGGGACATGCCCAGCTCTCCACAATTTCTCTTATACTCACTCGACTGGTAAGCACTGAAAGCCGAGATAGGCATGTCCCAACTTGTCCTCTGGCACTCCGAAACGGAGGTGTTCCTTTGTCTCGCTTCATCAGCGAATCGGTCGTGATGAGCGAAGCCTCCGCGCGGCTTTCCACGACAAAATCTCTTGTTAAAAGTGAAATCTGCCGGAAAATGGCTGATGTCCAGCTCTTGTGATAACCAGAGAAATTGCACATGACGGTACCGGATCCACCCAGCCATCCGTTTAGAAATGATGTGGTGGTTTCTGCCTCTCGATGGCGGCTCGGAGCGCGGTGCGCCGTGCGCCATTGTGGGCCGTGCGCCATTGTGGGCCGTCCTTAAAGCTGTAGTAACACTCCTTATTCTCTGTGAAGCCCGTAAAATTTTCACCGAAAGCCAGATAAATTTTTCGAATGGTTTCCAGCTGCCTGTCTCTAACAGTTTCTGAAAAAATTCTGATGGGAAAAAGAAGCCCAAATCATTCCGCCATTTCCTCGCAATGAAAAAACGATGAGAGGGGTGGAGCAGTGCTCACTCAAAGCCTGCCCACAGGCGAATGACGCAACTGACAGGCATGGAAAAACTCACGCATGCGCACGAAGGTTCAAGCTTGGCTGACGTAAAAACATATGAATCAAATCCATATAGTTTTTGAAAAAATAAAAAGGTCCGTTACTTTTCTAACAGACCTCGTATATATATATATATATATATATATATATATATATATATATATATATATATATATATATATATATATATATATATATATATATATATATATATTGGAAACAAATTGTCATTATGAATGACAACTGCTTCTACATATGTGCAGATGTAAAACACTGAAACATGTCAGATTAATGTACCAAAGAACCCAGAGAATTTGGGAGAAAGTCAGGTGTGTTAATCCAGTTTTCCTTAATCAGATAACTGTTGTTGTCAGACAAAGCATTTTGGATTTTGTTGCTTAGATATGGCCAATAATCAGAGAGCAATTGGATTTTTATTTGCATGTAAATGGTGCCTCGCGCTCTGCCTCCGAAGGAACAAAGGAGGGAGGGAATTTGTTGTTGGTCCAACAAGGGCCCTTGGGCAAGTTGTTGGTCCAACTTTTGCACATTATGAGTTCAAAAAACATGAGTTGGCTGGATTGTTATTGAACATTTGATTTTATTCACACCCTGAATTCTTTCAACATATTTTACCCCAACAATGTGGTTCAAGCACAATCATCCAATTTAATAAGTGTACAGCAGCTTCTTACTCGCATCATTACATGGAGAATCTGTTCTCTTGGGTGCACATTAAAGTCATTTCCACTGTTTAAGCAAGAGGTGTAGTGGGTTGGGACCAGGTCTTATAAACACATTTTAAATGCTCTGCTCCCTCTGCAGTCTCATGCTTTAGTCTGGAGAGCTCTAGGGCATTTTGCAGGGGCTGATAAATACTGATCACTGATTTCTTAACGCTGATGTATTGCTGTGATGATGCTGGTACTACAGCTTCTCAGCACTCAGTCAATTAATCCACTCTGTCATGTGATGAACCAGCCGTGAGTTCCAATACAGCACAGTCCATAAACTGCTCACACGCACACACAGGGCACACAATATACTTTGGTTCCTCTCCTTCGGGCTGAGTACGAGTCCTTACATGAATTTGGTTTATATCACTGCCGTTCTTCCAGGAAAAAAAAAAAGAAGATGGAACTGAAAATTCTTTTTCAGCCCTTCACACTCAGATATCAGTCTGACACATTCAGGGTGGAAACTTAAAAGTATTAATTTCAGCTGTAGGGAATCTCGGCAGAAGACAGTACTGTTACACCTTCACTTCCTCTTCTTCCAAGGATCCAAGCAGCATTATCAACACATTTATTTTATGAGATAGGCTCCAAAATATTCCAAAATTCAAAGAGTATTCATGCATAGAAAACAAGGGCAGAGTTAAAACAACACCATATTAGCAAAAGTTCACCCCAGTGAGTCTAAAACAACACTTCACTTGTCCAAACCCTTCTCCTGTCTGCTCATCAGAGCAGAACTATCAAATACAAACCATATGTGATTCATCTGAGGGAGCACAGCTGCCATTAATCTCACACTCGCCCCGATGCCACCTGATAACGAATTATTTCACCGGGGCCAACTGGCAAGTAAAACATTGGAGCAGAAAGTGGTCTCACCTCATTAATACAACCTGCATTGACATCAGTCACTGGCCTACTTAGTGTGGAGCTCAATGTGAGGCCAACATACAAAAGACAGCCAGACACAGGGGCGTGATGAAGAGCTGCAAGGTAAGCTAACAATGCTAAGGGCCCCTTCACAGATAACAAGATTGAAGCCAACTAGCGCACGAAGGAGGAATTGTATGCCATTCGTGAAAAATCGGAGCCGCCTGTAACGCCTCATACACCTGTTGCTACAACTGTTCTTGCACACCAGTGGCTGAAAGACAGAGAGTGCCCTGTGAGAGCCCACGTGATCCCTCTCACAGCAGGTGTCGGCCAAATTCTAGGTGACACACACGAACATCCAACACTGCTCAATGGACACTTAGAAAAGGCGGAGCTATTCACACTCCTGTTGTGAGAGTAGACAAGGGGCGACCACATTCGAGCTGTTTGTGAAAAATGTCAAAGTGCACCATGATTGTGGCGTAACCGAGCAGCACACATGTGACGTGCCAGATACAGGGGCTTCGCACACAGTGCGAAGGTGGTCGAATTGCGCATTAAGTGCGCATGAAGCAGGAATCATATGCAAAATGTGGGAATTCGTAGCTGCCTCTAATGCCGCGTATAACTGTTGCTACAACTATTTGCGCACACCAGTGGCTGGAAGACAAAGTGTGTGCTGTGCAAACCCATCGAACCCTCTCGCGGCAGGTGTCGGCCAAATTCCAGCTGACACACACAAACATTTAAGACTGCTCATTTTGCACTTAGAAAATGTGTGGCTATTTGCACTGTTAACATGAAAACAGTCAGCAGACAATCACTGTCAAGCTGGCAGTGAAATTTGTCTAAGTGTCCCACGACTGTGAAGTTGTCGAGTGCACATGTGGTGTGCTAGAGTGTCGGCTCCCACACAACATGTGTGCGTGCATTTTGTGCACTCTCCCCTGCTTCCCCAACACGTGTGCGTGTGGTTCACGTACATCCTGCAGACACAGCATCTCTCATCTGATCACAAAGTGATATCTTGGTCTGTGCACTGACAGGACAGGGGGCATGGCTGACTGCCCACAGCTGTTGAGACATCTCCGATTCTGGACATCACAGCTGCAGCACATGTCCCTTGTTTTGACAGACATGCGTGTGTGTGCTTGTGTGGAAATACATAAAACATATATCGGTTTTGTGACTGGCTGGAGAAATGGACCTTCAGTTCATTTTGACATGCAGCAGATGATCTGAATGTCACGTATGACAGGACACGTGTGTTGGGACATGAGTGCCAGGACAAGCCAACAGTGTGACAAATACGCCACTTTCAGATACATATCAGCAGAAATATGCCATACCAAATGCCGTTTGGTCAGGTATCACAGTGTTTTTTTTTTTTTTTTTTTTTTTTAGAAAATACATTTATCTGCTTGTTAATTTTAGCCATTTCATGCTCCTGTTACAAGACAGTGATTGTAAAACAGTGGTAAAGTTTCCATCTGTTGATCAGAGAGTGCGGGTGTGAATCCTGTGAGTGGTATATTTTTTTTTATTTAACCAGGGTTATTTAACCGCGAGGTTCTGTATTGCATCCCCTTTTATGTATTATTTATATAAACTCAGTGATATACACTAATTATACAGCTGGTTTTTATTTTATTTCCTCCACATCAGCAGTGCGACGTGGTGCCCTAGAGTGCCAAGAGTTGAGAATGCCCAAAAATCTGGAATGAAGACTAATTCCTGTAATTTTATATATTTTATATATATAAGTTTGGTTCAGTTGCAGGAATTTAAGAATGAATTTTGTCCTAATCAGCGGGGAATTTACTTTGGTATTTATTAATGTGAGATGGTTATTGAAGATGAATAGAATTAAATAAAAGCCACTCTGTTTTTATCAGACACCGTAGCCCAGTCTTATTTTGGAGGTGCTGTGCAGATTGGTCTCCGTAGGTCAGGTGCTGGAATCGTCTCGTTTTCAGTCAATGATCCGTCCATCACACAGCTGCTTCAGAGACCTTGACAAAGAGACTCTGCCAGTCACCATGCCCGGTTTTGTTGGTTACCGGGGACACTATCTCTTGTTAAGCTGTGACATGCGGCGGGGGTTCAAATCGCTGTCTAAGATGACCTGGATATTTTTATCTCTGCAGTATTTGTAATCTGGGATCGTCAGAATAAAGGCTTGAGGTGTCTTTATTTATTCTATTTGCCAAAACAAAAGTTTGTCTTTGGAAGCTGGATCAAATCACAAAACTTCATACAAAAATAGTTGACTTTGTAAGAAACACGTTTGTGAGATGAATTTGGAGTTCAAGAAGAAAAAAGGTTTTAATTTGAAAAATCACAAAAGGAAGTTAATTGCGCCTGCGAGTTTAACTTTACAAAAGTTGAGCAAAAGTTATCTGTAGGAAAAAAGGAAAAAGTAATTTCTTGATGGCGCGCACAAACAAGAAATAAGTTTAAGCCACGTGGTGGAAGACAAATGGTCGTAAAATCTGGACGGTGAGGCGAGCATCTCAGGACCCAAGATAAGAAGAGCGAAAGCCGGAAGAGAAGAGAAGAGGCAAGAGTCAAGAGAGTGATTCCCGCAGGCTTTTAAAGGATTAAAAGCTCCACCCCAAGAATTCTGGGTACTGTAGTTTTTTCTGTGTTTCTTTCTCTAGTTTTAATACATCACTGTCCACTCTTAGATTCTCACTTTAAAACCAAGCAAGTCCTGTTTTGCAAAACTCCAGTAGACAATTTCCTTCAGACTACCACACAACACAAATAACAAAAACACACTTGATAAACTTCCTATAATCTATAATCAGAACACAAGATACAATATATATATACAGTGGTCCCTCGTTTATCGTGGGAGTTACGTTCTAAAAATAGCCCGCGATAGGTGAATGCCGCGAAGTAGTCAGTGTTATTTTTTTTACAATTATTATAGATGTTTTAAGGCTGTAAAACCCCTCACTACACACATTTTCTCACTTTTCTCTCCTGTGTAAACACTCTCAAAGTTCAAACCTTAGTAGAAAAATAAGTCCAGTATTATAGAATGAAACCAAAGATCAAAACCTGTTTTCAGGCCCAAACATTTGTTTGATCGTGCCTCTTCGCAGCGTCTTTTTCCGAGTGATATGGGTAGTTGTTGGCGCTCTTTTTTTCTTCTGAGCGAGAAGATTCTTATAAACAGACACACGCAGAACACAATGCGCGTGCTTTTTCTTCGCTGCTGGAGCGCTCTGCATCAAAACAGCGAGTGTAGTCTCTGGACCTGTTGCAAGATTTTGGCTGCAACTAAGCACAGCAGACAGTTAAAAAAAAGAAGAAGCATGCAAAATTGCACTAAAAAAAATCCGCGAAACAGCAAGACCGCGAAAGGTGAACCGCGATATAGCGAGGGACCACTGTATATATATATATCACGTGTAAGATTAAATGGTCACATGTTGTTTGTTTTTCCTTTTCTTTTCTTTTTTCTGTTTTAACAATAAAATGCACTTTTTAAATGTGGTTACAACTTTATAACACCGTACATAATAGTTACATGCCCTTCCCCAATTCGTCCAACAGGGGTCACTCTTGTTCCATGGACTGGAAGGGACTGGGTTTTGGATTTCATCACAAAATGTGAACTCAATTTGTCAATTTGGGGTCAATTTTGACCAGACAAATGGTACTGTGATCAACACATGGCAATTCTTCAGTGAGATGATTATATTTGAATCTTGTTGTAAAGACATAGTTTTTAGACTTTTGGGAGAAAGTATGTTCTTCTGGTGTCTGTGTTTTTTAGATGAGAAAGGAGTTAGCACATCTTGTTTCGGGCTGATAAGGGAATTCACAGCTCCATGAGGAATGCACTTTAGAGAATCTTAAATCCTGGAAAGGGTGGGGGCTTATGACACCGAGCCACTCTCCCTTTGACACTTGGAGATATACCTGGTCTTGTTGTGTTGGGTTCTTCCCTTTGAAGAAATTTATGGACTTTGTTTAATGAAAACTTAGGACATTGAATGTTGGTACAGCTTTCTGCTGCACAAAGTAAATCAGGCTTCTCAATATAAAAATTTCTAAAATTATCTTCCTTACACTCAAACTGAAAACAAATCTCTACAACTTGATGCAACTTATGCAACCCAGCCACGATGCTGGGTTGCATAAGTAATCGGCCCCTATGGTATATTACCTGTAAATAATCAGATTAATTGCCAGTCATCTTCAGACAAATCAGGAGATTGATACATGCACATGTCTAAGTTGCTGAATATGTCTGGATCTTTATTTACATCATTTATGAAGAAATGCAAACAATATGGCACTCTATGGTAAATCTGTGTGGAGTAGACAGTTCTCAAAGACTGAGTGACTGTGCCAAAAGGAGAACAGTGAAGAAAGCCACCAAGACACCCAGATAACCCAGAAAAAGTTTTAGGCTTCTGTGGCTGTGATTGGAGAAATTGTGCACAGTGCAAATTCTGTATTTTGTATCTCCAGTTATAAAGCTTCATGATGTAGTATAGATGAGACATCAAATCTAGGCTTGCATCTCTGATGTACCTTCTGGAAAATTGTAGGCGAACTTTCAGATCTTTTTAAGAAAATCCTCCTCTGCTCCACTCCCTCTGCTCCACCAGTGCCTCAGCGGATTTGAGTGGGTTAATGATGTGTGTAAATAAACACAGACAACATGAACTGTATGTAACACAAATAAATAAACTTACATCTATGTTATTGCATTTTTAGCTATTACAAGCAGGTGACACTTTAGATTTGTTTAACCACATGATAATTCCAGCCCAGTTTTAGACTTTTTTTGTGCCCCATCACGAAATGAGTGATACTTTCATGATGCATTTTTATTTTTACTATTTCTAACCACACTCTATCTCATAATTCCAATCATTACATAAGTGTATCCCTTCCCCTAACCCTCACCGTAACCCCCAGACTCCCACCGCCCCCACCCAGTGAGATTGTGATGAATAAAAATGTAAGCTGATCACTGACATTGATGATCAATGCATGTCAAAATGAAGGGGAGAAACTCTGCTCAAAGCCTCAACAACCAACTATTCCCACTACAATGAACCACAATTTATTTTGGGTTAGGTCAAAATTACGAGTTAGGAATTAGCAAACCATTGAGGAAAGCACGTTAACAACATGGATTCCGGAGTGGAAGGTCGTGCTGTACACAACTTCTTACTGTGACTGAGCAATGGACAGACCTCTTAGACAAGCACACGCCTTTTGATTGTGTATATCTTGACTTTCAAAAGGTGTTTGAGGCAGTACCTCACCAATGTTTATTAGAAAAGTTACAAGCATTTGGCATCAGAAAAAAACTTCATGATTGGATGAAATCGTTTCTGCTAGGTAGGAAACAAAGGGTCAGAGTGGAAGACACATTATTGGAATGGGCCAACATCACTAGTGGTATACCACAAGGGTCGGTATTAGGCCCAATGCTATTTCTGATCTTCATAAATGATTTACCAGATACAGTTAAGTCCGCAACAGCTCTATTTGCGGATGACAGTAAGATTTTCACGCCAATTAGAGAACAAGCTGACATTGACTCCCTACAAGAAGACTTGAACAGCCTGTACTCAATGGTGGTGCAAATGGCAGTTGCCATTTAACCTGTCAAAATGCAAAGTGATCCATTATGGCCGTTCAAACCCAAAAGATTCTTACTCAGTTGGCGGTACCGCAATATCTTCTGTTAGTGAAGAAAAGGACCTCTGTGTTTTGTTTGATGACACATTGACTTTCAGTGCCCACCACGATGCTGCAGTGGCCAAATCAAATGCAAGGCTGGGACTAATTAAGCGTTCATTCCACGACATGCAACTTACGACCTTTAAGCAACTATACAAATCTTTAGTGAGGCCTATAGTTGAGTACTGCACAGTTGTTACCCACCCTGAGTACAGACGAGACGAGGACAGGATTGAAAAAGTACAGATGTGCAACGAAGTTAGTTAAGGACCTGAAAACTCTGCCTTACACTGAACGTCTGCAAATACTTCACTTACCCATGCTAAAGTACAGGCGCAGAAGAGCTGACATTCTACAAGTGTATAGGATTTTTAATGGGATTGACGACCTTGAAGTGTCCCAGTTCTTTTCACTACGGACATCAGGCAGAACACGCTCTAATGGGTTCAAGATTTTCAAGCAACATTACCAGACTAAACTTAGAGGCAACAATTTTAGCCAGAGAGTAGTGGATCCATGGAATGTCCTGCCCACCGAAATTGTGACAGCCCCATCTTTGAACCATCTTAAATCGTCTCTCAAACGGCACTGGAAACGTGACTCAGACAAATGGACAGTTTAGTGACAATATATAATTATATCCCCCCTGACAGGTACTGGGTTTAACGAAATAGAGGATAACCAGTCAGTGACTGACAATCCTAACACTCAGTAAGTCAGTAAGTAACACTGATGTAATGCAATGGAAATAATACTAATAATAATAATAATAATAATAATTTGTCATTCATATTATTTTTACTGTACCCCAGTTGGTCCTGTTTTTCCTCTTCTAATTTTTCCATTTTTCCCTCCACTGGGTGCCAGAGAGTTTGCTCAATTTTACATTGTTGAATTATTATTCATGTAGTTAATCGTATTGTATGTTGCGGGTGTGGGGATACTCATGAGTCCCCGGCTGAGCGCCGCTACATTGGAGTTTACTCCAACAGACGAGAGGGTCACCTCCCTGCGTCTTTGGGTGGTGGTGGGGAAACTGTGACTGTTTGTGCGTATGCACCGAACAGCATTTTGGAGTATTCGGCCTTCTTGGAGTTCCTGAATGGAGTCCTGTATGGGGCTCCAGTGGGGGACTCATTGTTCTGCTTTGGGACTTCAACGCACACGTGGGCAATGACAGAGACACCTGGAGAGGTGTGATTGGGAGGAACAGCCTCCCTGATCTAAACCTGAATGGTTGTTTGTCATTGGACTTCTGTGCCAGTCATGGACTGTCCATAACCACGAGTAAGTTATTACTTGAGGCTCAGTTTGTGAATGTGGCTATGAACTCAAATAAGTTCATGGCTACTTTTGATGAAGATTCTTGACTGTCTATATGGCTTGTATACAGAAATAACACACAGCTCATTATTTTAATTCATGCTATTTTAGTGTGTTTGTGCCAACCTTGCCAATACTCCTTCTTTGTGTCAGCAAGTGCTTGCACTCAAAGTAATGCTGTTGCCCTCAAAAGAGATGCCTGTTTTCTAAAGCATCAGGCATCAGTGAAAATCAGTTCATCTCAAACTAAAGCAGAATACAACTTTCAACTGCACATAATACAGATCACCCTGAAATGTTGTCTTGAAAAACTCTTTTACTTTTGTATTTGCCAGATTCCTTTATCTGATGTACAAGATGTGTCAATACCAATGGTAGTAAATTAAAGTTTTACTGCCATTACTATTTGTATTACAAGAAATATATCATGTGTGTACCATCTAAAACTGTTTTCAGGAAGAGGTGGGACTTGCAGGATTTCTCACTCCTGATGGGACTGAGCACATTAATCGAACAGTATTGGAGCATTGGTATTGTGTGGCACCATAGACAACCAAAAACATAGTATATACTCAAGGACAGCGTTTGTCTGCTCCTCACATGGTGCAGATATGTTATGATAGATATCAGTTGTTAAGGTGTGTGCTGCTTGCACACAAGAGGAAGTGAATTTGAAAACCATTACACAAAATAAAAGTAAACATAATAGTAAAATACAAAACTCCATCTTACTGCTGCATCTCAGAGAGACATGATGGCTGTTGTATGGGCCTTCCTGTGAGGAATTTGCATCTCCCCATGTTTGTGTGGGTTCTCTGTGGGTGCTCTGGCTTCCTCCCACTTCCAAAGAAATGTGGATTAGGTGAATTGTTGACTCTAAATTGACTATAGCTGTGTGTGCAGGTGTGAATGTGTTTTTATGTCTATGTGTGTGGCCCTGTAACAAACAGGTGTCCAGGCCAGATTATACCCTGTTACACACCCTATGACTGCTTGGATAAGATTCAGCCCCCTGTGACCCTTTATTGGAGTAAGGGGGTATAGAAATTGAAGGAATGAATGGCTTCTAGATAGATAGATAGATAGATAGATAGATAGATAGATAGATAGATAGATAGATAGATAGATAGATAGATAGATAGATAGATAGATAGATAGATAGATAGATAGATAGATAGATAGATAGATAGATAGATAGATAGATAGATAGATAGATAGATAGATAGATAGATAGATAGATAGATAGATAAACTTTATTGATCTCACAGAGGAGAAATTCACGTTACTTCAGCTCTTAATAAAACACACAAGGTGGGTGCAAGTAGAGGAAAATGTTCATTGAACAGCGTGTGCAAGGATAAGCAATAATAATAATACTTGTGACAGTATAAGACATAAGAAATGAGGTAGAAATAGAATATGTATGTATGTACTGTAGTGTCCAGAATAATAGTAGTGCTATGTGACTAAACAGATTAATCCAGGTTTTGAGTATATTTCTTATTGTTACATGGGAAACAAGGACATTTTGGAAATATTTGTAAATTTTGTACACCTGGGGACTTTATATAGAACATACATGGGTTTAACATATACAAAAACTTTAACATGCACTTCAGTTATGACACTTGCGCATTTTGAATCACATGCACTTTATATAATGTTTGCACATTATACAGTTGTATGTAAAGTTTGGGCACCCCTGATGATTTCCATGATTTTCCTTTATAAATCATTCATTGTTTGGGTCAGCAATTTCAGTTAAATATATCATATACAGTAGTGTTCAGAATAATAGTAGTGCTATGTGACTAAAAAGATTAATCCAGGTTTTGAGTATATTTCTTATTGTTACATGGGAAACAAGGTACCAGTAGATTCAGTAGATTCTCACAAATCCAACAAGACCAAACATTCATGATATGCACACTCTTAAGGCTATGAAATTGGGCTATTAGTAAAAAAAAAGTAGAAAAGGGGGTGTTCACAATAATAGTAGTGTGGCATTCAGTCAGTGTGTTCATCAGTTTTGTGGTGTCCCCTATTTAAGGATGAAGCCAGCACCTGTTGAACATGCTTTTCTCTTTGAAAGCCTGAGGAAAATGGGACGTTCAAGACATTGTTGTTCTGAGTGAAGCTAATTTATTTACAAGAATCCTCCACAAATCCCTCTGTTAAATAAAAGACATGTGCAGAAGAGGTTACAATTTGCCAAAGAACACATCAACTGGTCTAAAGAGAAATGGAGGAATATTTTGTGGACTGTTGAGAGTAAAATTGTTATTTTTTGGGGTCCAAGGGCCACAGACAGTTTGTGAGATGACCCCCAAACTCTGAATTCAAGCCACAGTTCACAGTGAAGACAGTGAAGCATGGTGGTGTAAGCATCATGATATGGGCATGTTTGTCCTTCTATGGTGTTGGGCCTATATATCGCATACCAGGTATCATGGATCAGTTTTGATATGTCAAAATACTTGAAGAGGTCATGTTGCCTTATGCTGAAGAGGACATGCCCTTGAATTGGTTGTTACAACAAGACAATGACCCCAAGCACACTAGTAAATGAGCAAAATCTTGGTTCCAAACCAACAAAATTAATGTCTCACAGACATGAAGACATCATGAAGAACTGTGGTTATACAACTAAATACTAGTTTAGTGATTCACAGGATTGCTAAAAAAGCAGTTTGAACATAATAGTTTTGAGTTTGTAGCGTCAACAGCAGATGCTACTATTATTGTGAACACCCCCTTTTCTACTTTTTTACTAGTAGCCCAATTTCATAGCTTTAAGAGTGTGCATATCATGAATGCTTGGTCTTGTTGGATTTGTGAGAATCTACTGAATCTACTGGTACCTTGTTTCCCATGTAACAATAAGAAATATACTCAAAACCTGGATTAATCTTTTTAGTCACATAGCACTAGTATTATTCTGAACACTACTGTATATACACACACGCACTCACATACATGCGTATATGTGTATATATACATACCTACACATACATACATACACACATATACACATATACATACACACCCACGTACATACCTATATATATATATATATATATATATATATATATATATATATATATATATATATATATATATGCACACACATACCTATACAAATACACATATTCATATGCATATATATAAACATGATTGGGACTGAAAGGGAGAAAGGAGCATCTTATTTACAATATGTGAAATGGAGTTTAGATATGGTAAGGTGTCATTAGTGCTGGGATTTGTAAATGAGTTGTTATTGCACATGATTTGTGGACATATTAATAATATTGCACGTGATTTGTGGACATATTATTGCATATGGTTATTTCAAAGTGTTATTGTACAGCCTGACAGCAGCAGGGAGGAACAACCTGCGGTATCGTTCCTTCTTGCACTGAGGGTGCCTCAGTCTGTCACTGAACGAGCTGGTGAGCTCCACTACAGCCCAGTGCAGAGGGTGAGTGGAGTTGTTCATAATGGATTTGAGCTTGATTAACACCCTCCTCTCAGCCACCTCTTTCAGAGACTCCAGAGGACAGCCCAGGACAGAGCTGGACTTCCTGACCAGCTTGTTCAGTCTCTTTCTCTCCCGCGCTGTGCTGCCCGGGGCCCAACGGATGACAGCATAGAGGAGAGCTGAGGCTACAACAGAGTTGTAGTAGGTCTTAAGCAGAGGCCTGCTCACTCCAAAGGACCTCAGTCTCCTCAGGAGGTGGAGGCGACTCTGACCTTTTTTATACAGGGCATCGGTGTTGTGAGTCCAGTCCAGTTTGCTGTTGAGGTGAACACCCAGGTATTTGAGACTGTCCACAGTCTTTATGTCTTCCCCCTGGATGTTCACCAGTGGATGAGGTGGTGGTTTCCTCCTGAAGTCAATCACCATCTCCTTCGTCTTACTGGTGTTGAGACACAAGTGGTTGTGCTCACACCAGTCCACCAAGTCTGTGATGACCAAATCCAATCAAAGCTGATAAATGACCTATTTTGGATCAACATTATACATGATCAGCATATGTGTCAGTTGGCTAAAGCACAATGAACCCCTGCCTGTCTGCCCCAGTATAAAAATATCCATGTTGCACATGATATAAAGCAATGTAGAGGTGTTGCTCTACTTTATAAATCTGTATCATGGCTCATGGGTGTGATAAATTGAACTCATTTAAGCATCTCTTCTCTGCCACTCTGCTGAACAGTCCTAACACCCCAATTCCATAGTTTGTCTTTTTATTACATTCCCCAACAATCCAAAAACGTGCAAAAAAAGGATGAAATGGTTTGCCTCCAAACAAGCTACCTTATAAAGTGCAGATCTGCTAACTTGATTGCTTATAAAGTGCAGACGTGGCAACCCACCCAAAAAACTAAAGTAAGTGCTCCTTCACACGTAACGTGAAGCTGGGTGAAAGCAGCAGGAACCAGCTGAAAAAAGAGTGAAAAAAAAAAAAAACAAGTTGGCGAACCGCGAAAAATTCCACCTGGTGTTGAGAGGGACACACAGTCGGACAGGCATGAACAATGACATGGCGATGGTTTCATGCACGCAGTGTGCATCACAGTGAAGTGATCAGAGGTGGTGTTCTACGTGGCACGATATGTGTTCTCCAGCTGTGTGCAGCAATGCAACAGAACTGAGCTGCTGTGGCTCAACTGCGACACGCCCACCTCTTCGGTGCAAATCAAAGCTGCAGAACACATATCTGCCATCAACTCATAACATGACATAGCAATACACATGTGGCCGGGCTCTCATGACATGCGGATCATTGTTTTATTATAGTTTTTTATTGTCCTTTGTTGTAATTTAACACGTTGTGTTCACCCTGTCACTGTCAGCTGAGTATGTGTCTGAGATGGACATGCCCCCTTATCTGCAGAGCAAAGCAAAGCCATCACACATGAATGAGGTCCTCAATGATGTACTTTGTTATTTTACAACTGCTTTTTTTATTGAACACCTCACTATCACTCGGACTCCCGCCTGACATTATGTGTGTTATCATCTGACAGCATTGGTGACCCTGCGCTGACATGATCTGAGTGACACGCCCCCTTGGGCCCATGGTGGGCTGTCACTCAAAGCCCCATGTTGCAATTGCGGGTCACGTGGTTATTGGTTTGAGCATTTTTTTTATTTTTAACTCCATAGTCCCGGCATGTGTGCACTGCTGCATTTTTTTTCAAGTGTAGGATATGTTATATATAACATTTTTAATATAACATGTATTACTAGTGCAAAAACAGTTGTGTGCAAATAGTTAATTCATTGGACTGGGAGGTAGTCATAGGTGTGTGTATGCGTGTTTGGGGGGTCTATGGCTATGGCAGCAACCTCTTCATAACCATGGGAAGAAGCAGTGTTTAAGTCTGTTGGTGTGGACTCACATAACCCTGAGCCTCCCAGAGGGAAGGCTGGTGAAAAGAGAGTGTCCTGGGTGGATGAGGTCATCCTGGATATTTGTTGCCCTTTGGAGGTTACAGCTCAAGGAGATCTTATTCTTAACAATTAAGATCTTGAAAAAACCTTAAAATCTTAATTGTTTGGGTCTTTAACATGCATGTCAATTCAAGTTCTCAGTTCCCCTGTCAGTGAAGCTTATTTGGATATTTTGAAAATGTTCAGATTTAGTGAATTTGTGCAAGAACTAACCAAGTGCCATGGCAACACTTTGGCCATGGTTCCTGATATTGCCATTCTGCATATCAACACGTCCTTTAAGACTATGGGTGTCATAATCATCCCATCATTAAGTTTTAAACATCATTCTCCTGCTTGATGACCTCTAATGTCATCTGCTCCTCACATTAGTTCTTCTGTTTGTGAATTTTGTGTCAGATTACCTGAGATTCTGGGGCTGCTTTGTTAACATGGTCATTTAGTGGATACGATCACTGAATATATCTCTCATTAACCTGTTGGACTCAACGGCACCACTTATTGTAAAATATCTTCACCCCAGGTATGCAGTCACCCTGTTTTACTGAACATTGAAGAAATCTGAAGCAGACATGGCATTGCTCTAAAAGTTTTCATAAGCAGGCTGATGAGCGTAAAAAGTAAACTTTCTCTGAGGTTATGAATTAATTCTTTTCTGGAACATCACAGAAATGAATGTGTACCTGTTTAAAGCCAGGTGACTCTGCATTTAAATAATCCACCAAGCTGTCTGGTATTCCTCCTCGGTAAAGATAAAACACTGGCAGATTGTTCTTGTCACTCTGGAAACCAGAAACACCTTAGACACCAGCTCACACGGCTTGAATTCAGCTTGAGCCAGATTGAGTTTGGACATGTGTGTAAGATGAGCCACATTTGAAAGATAGGTATGAACAATATCCAGCTAGAAAGCAATATAGATTGAATCTGGCACAAGCTGGGCTATGAACAGAGTCAAATTGCACTCACAAAAGTGGTTAATCTTGTGATTGCTATAGGTTCATTTATTTTCTATACCCACTTACTCCAGTCAAGGGTAGTGGCAGGGCAGGGGCATGGTTGGAGCCTATACTTGCAGTCATAGGAAGTGAGACAGGGTACACCCTGGACAGGACCCCAGTCTATCATAGGGCCAAATGCAGTAAGACAAATACATTCACATATGGACCTATGGACAGTTAATCTAATATCCATGTCTTTGGAAGTGTGAGGAAGCCGGAGCCCCTGAAGGGAACCCACACGAATATGTAAACTCCACAGTGAAGTGGAAAGTGATCCCATGACCTTCTTGTTGTAAGGCAACAGTACTAATCAGTAAGCCACCGTGCAAAACCACAAGAAAGCCACACGAAACCCAGACAACCCAGAAGACGCTATAGGCTTATTTCGCTATAACTGCAGAAATTGTGCAGTTATACAGTATCATGATGAAGTGGTATAGAGGAGGATTTTCTTAAAAAGAAGACCTGAAAGTTTAGCTACAAATTGCCAGAGGGTATATCTGAGATGCAAGCCTAGATTTGATCTGTTTTGGTGAATGAATATACTTTCTGTCTCTACTCCACAATTAAGCTAAGAGTGCTGATGCAAAATGCAGAATTTGCAATGTGCACAATTTCTCCAATCACAGTCACATAAGCTTCTTCTGTGTCTTGGTGGCTTTCCTCACTCTTCTCCTTCTTGAATTGTCACTCAGTTTTTGAGAACTATCTACTCCATGCAGATTTACCATAGAGTGCCATACTGTTTGTATTTGTTTGTAATTAATGTAAATAAAGTCCAGGACATATTCAGTATCAGCTTTACCATCAGAGATCCTCATCCACAACTACCACAAAAGACTCCAAGCTTTCATTTATGTTTAAGAGGCCAATACACAGAATTAAGAACATCAGGGTCATTTGGGTAGTTTCTGTTGTCATTATGATTTGAAAAGAGTAAACACAGGTGTTTGACAATAAATCGCTTCACTCAAGCACTAACCATGACTGAACAAAACATTTTTGTGTTATCATTCATATTCTCTGAAGAATGGCCAAAAAATCTAAAATTCTGCCAGGGTACTGGTATGTAAACCTTTGAGCACAGCTGTATATGAAGTTCAGCTGTTGTGAAATGACTGAACATGACTCTTTGGATCTAATATGGGCATTTTAATGAGTGTCTGTTAAGTATGGGATGAACTCATTATTATCTTGTGTATGAATATGAACTTGCAAATCTGGGCTTACGTTGACTTTCGGAGGCATCATTTAACATTCATCCACCTTCGTTCTTGCAGCCGGCGTGCTTCGTCAGAATTTTCAAATTGTTGAAAAATGTGAACAAATCCCAACGACAACCTCAATTTGTCCGTATTTCATTTTGCTTTCTGTCTTAATGGTTCTTTATCATTTGCATATTTTCTGTAATGTCTGTTTGACTGTTATCCAACTTCAGCAAATTGCCCAAGTCCAACGTATTGCACAAACGTTGACGATATCTGAATGAATCAATAACTAAAGCTCTGACAAGCTGAATGTACAGTAGTGTTCAGAATAATAGTAGTGCTATGTGACTAAAAAGATTAATCCAGGTTTTGAGTATATTTGTTATTGTTACATGGGAAACAAGGTACCAGTAGATTCAGTAGATTCTCACAAATCCAACAAGACCATCATGATATGCACACTCTTAAGGCTATAAAATTGGGCTATTAGAAAAAAAAAAAAAGTAGAAAAGGGGGTGTTCACAATAATAGTAGTGTGTTATTCAGTCAGTGAGTTCGTCAATTTTGTGGAACAAACAGTTGTGAATCAGATGTCCCCTATTTAAGGATGAACCCAGCACCTGTTGAACATGCTTTTCTCTTTGAAAGCCTGAGGAAAATGGGACGTTCAAGACATTGTTCAGAAGAACAGCGTAGTTTGATTAAAAAGTTGATTAGAGAGGGGAAAACTTATACGCAGGTGCAAAAAATTATAGGCTGTTCATCTACAATGATCTCCAATGCTTTAAAATGGACAAAAAATCAGAGATGTGTGGAAGAAAACGGAAAACAACCATCAAAATGGATAGAAGAATAACTAGAATGGCAAAGGCTCACCCACTGATCAGCTCCAGGAGGATCAAAGACAGTCTGGAGTTACCTGTAAGTGCTGTGACAGTTAGAAGACGCCTGAGTGAAGCTAATTTATTTGCAAGAATCCTCCACAAAGTCCCTCTGTTAAATAAAAGACATGTATAGAAGAGGTTACAATTTGCCAAAGAACACATCAACTGGCCTAAAGAGAAATGGAGGAATATTTTGTGGACGGATAAGAGTAAAATTGTTCTTTTTGGGTCCAAGGGCCACAGACAGTTTGTGAGACGACCCCCAAACTCTGAATTCAAGCCACAGTTCACAGTGAAGACAGTGAAGCATGGTGGTGCAAGCATCATGATATGGGCATGTTTCTCCTACTATGGTGTTGGGCCTATATATCGCATACCAGGTATCATGGATCAATTTGGATATGTCAAAATACTTGAAGAGGTCATGTTGCCTTATGCTGAAGAGGACATGCCCTTGAAATGGGTGTTTCAACAAGACAATGACCCCAAGCACACTAGTAAACAAGCAAAATCTTGGTTCCAAACCAACAACATTTGTTGTGTGGGCCGCTGAAGAGGAGGTACTGCTGGCCCACCTCCACCAGAGGGCGCCCTGCCTGAAGTGCGGGCTTCAGGCACGAGAGGGCGCTGCCGCCTCACGGGAACATACGGGAGTGAAAGCTGTCACTCATCAACTCTTGACAGCTGTCACTCATCTCCACTTCATCAACCGCTCCATAAAAGCCGGACGACATCTCCACCCCGCTGCCGAGATATCGCCTACCATTAGAGGTAATTCTCTCAGCCAGATACTGTGCCGTATTGCACGTAACCGTGTGTTTATTCTTTTCAGAAGGACCTGTCTGCTTGTGTCAGTGGGAGGCTGAATCAGTCGTGATGGCAGGGTGCGGGATCTCACCCTTCACGACTCGTAAGACAAGCAACTGGTCGGGTTTAGCGGATTGATTGTGTTCAGTATTGCGGAGGTGGAGGTGCAATTCCCACCTGCTTAGTTGACTGTGTTACTGGGTGTGCACACACCCACACCTAACTGTTTCTGCTTCCTGCCAGCAGTACCAGATCCGACAGCCGGAGATGGTGGCCACCTGGGGACTCGGGAATTGGTGGCTCCAGTATCCTCTGGGTTCGGTGGCAGTGGAAATCGTGTGGGATCCGGTTCTTCTCTGGACAGACATCTTCTATCCTCGAGCCTGCCCCCACGTCACCTCTGTAGATTGACTGCATACAAATTCTGTAACCATCTGTATTTCGTTGTGCACATTCACAACAGTAAAGTGTTCTATTTTCGGCTCATTCATTGTCCATTCATTTACGCCCCCTGTTGTGGGTCTGTGTCACTACACTTTCACAACAACATTAATGTTTTGGAGTGGCCTGCCCAATCCCCGGACGTAAATCCAATTGAGAACTTGTGGGGTGACATCAAAAAAGCTGTTTCTGAAGCAAAACCAAGAAATGTGAATGAATTGTGGAATGTTGTTAAAGAATTTTCGAGTGGAATAAAAGCTGAAAGGTGCCACAAGTTGGTTGACTCCATGCCTCGCAGTTGTGAATAAATCATGAAAAACTGTGGTTATACAACTAAATACTAGTTTAGTAATTCACAGGATTGCTAAAAAAGCAGTTTGAACATAATAGTTTTGACTTTGTAGCGTCAACAGCAGATGCTACTATTATTGTGAACACCCCCTTTTCTACTTTTTTCTTTTATTAATAGCCCAATTTCATAGCCTTAAGAGTGTGCATATCATGAATGCTTGGTCTTGTTGGATTTGTGAGAATCTACTGAATCTACTGGTACCTTATTTTCCATGGAACAATAAGAATTATACTCAAAACCTGGATTAATCTTTTTAGTCACATAGCACTACTATTATTCTGAACACTACTGTAACATTCTCGTATCGTTGATGACACATCCATGTTTGGGATGAAAAAGCAATGTTGTCATACAGAAACATTAGCGGCAAGAACGTTTTTTCAACTACTTTAACTATTTACACATGTTCCTGCGTGTGTGCACACATTGTGAAGACAAATAACATCTCTCATCTGTTGTGAAGGACAAGGCTGGCTGTGCTCAGTCTCATAGTCACTGTCGGTCACGTCGTCATGAATAACAGAGAAGCTTGAATCTTCGACTGGACTGGGTTGCTTGACGCGAGTACGTTTCGCTTCAAATCGCAGAAGCTTCCTCAGCTAAAATTCTTGCTCTGGTGGTCTGACTTCTGTCTTGACTCTTGTAGAGAAGAATAATCAAGAAGTCACAAAAGCTGGAGTTTTAAACCTAACCAGACCCCTCCTACCGAGAGGCAGACTGCTATAGGCTGGTGACTAAACAATAGCTCTAATTAGCACCTATTGTGCTCTAGTTAGCACCCTCCTAATGACAGGGCAGCTGTCCCTCTCCTGATGGCTCCCTTGACGACTCTGCTGATGACGTGAATGACTCATTACCATGAACAAAAGACTGAAACTGCTTTGACCTGAGTACCCCATTGTAAACAGGGGATAAAGCATGTCTCAGACCCCCTCCCCGGTTAAGGCTGGGTTTCAAATGTTTCACAAAGAATGCCTCCTTGACCCCTCTCTCAAACCATTTCTTCCCTCTGGCTAATATTTTAACTTCCTTGTCCTCAAACGCGTGGTTAGTGTCTTTAAGGTGGAGATGAACTGCTGACTGAGGTCCACTGGCGCCCTCTCTGCGGTGCTGGTATAGCCTTTTGTGTAAAGGTTGCTTAGTCTCACCTATGTAGTGTTCGTTACAGTTTTCCTGACATCTGATAGAATACACTACATTGCTCTGTTTGTAACTAGGGATCCTGTCCTTAGGGTGAACTAATTTCTGTCTCAAGGTGTTAACCGGTTTAAAGTAAACTGGGATTTTGTGCTGTCTGAAGATCCTCTTGAACACAAGCTCGGGGTGATCAGGACGCTTCAACACAGAGCCCTACAGGTGCCCACAACTGCAGAGGGAAGGGCTAAATAACAACAACTTGTCCGGAAAGCCCTCACAGTATGTGGGTACCCACGATGGTCCCTGGACAAAGTGTAGAAGTCCCAGAGAACAAAGAGACCAGATAGACAGGAGACGGAGACAAGAAGAAGAGGAGTGTCTCTCCCTTATTTTGCAGGAGTACGGGAAAAACTACAGAGGATCTTCAGACAGCACAAAATCCCAGTTTACTTTAAACCGGTTAACACCAGCCAGCGTCTGAGCATGCGACATGCTGTGAAGCCAACCAAGCAGGCTGATGTCACTTCGACCAAGTAAATTGTAGTTTACATGACAGACAGAAGGAGTGGAGATTAACCCTTTACCTACTGAGGCTATAAATGGATGATTGGTTATAATTTTTTATTATAGCAATAAAATTAAGAAATCATGTTCTATGTTTGTGTGCTTTGGTACCCTTTTCCAAGAGTACCTGAATTTCAATTATATTACACCTGATTAACTATTTATACACATTATTTGTAAGTTTTAGCATTTAAAATGAGAAAAAACACAAAAACGAACTTGATTTTTTTTTTCAGTTTTTTTGTGAAAAATGATTGTTATGTAAAGGAAGTTTGGATTTCACATTTTTAACAGGAAGCTGTAAGTGTTTACAATCAAAATAATTAATTTTGTGTGTCTAGAACTCAGAAACAGCACAGAAACAGTGCAAAAGTAAACATTTTGCAAGGCGAAAATATGCAAAAAGTAACCAATTTTAAAGTGCAGAACCAAATAATATGAATAACAACAAAGTGCAAAACTATATATAAATATATCAATTATTATCTGTATTATTAAAATGTGTAATAAATCACTCATTTGATCACTCATTTTGTGCAAAATTATAAAATATGAATAAAACAATAAAGTGTCAAACTATATACAAATATATAACCAAGAATCAAAATTAGATCTAAACTACATCAGTCCATTGTCAGTGTGGTACTGTTTGTAACAGTTTCTGTCTGGCTGAAGACAGAAGCCAATTTTACAAAGTTTGCACATCCAGCAGGTTGACCTCTTGCAAACCTTGCAAGAACGCCGCCCCTTTGTGGATCACTGGCAAGGTGGGTTTCCACTGCTTGTTGGCACCGGGCAGTGGCTTGTGGCTGATGGAGCCATCACACCCACACAGACACGCACACACACCTTCACAAATGACACTAACACCCTGCCTTTTCCTCAAAAATTACTACATTAATGTTTGCTGTCTGTCTCTGTACTTTTCTATCACTTTTGTGCTCTTTTTCATACTTTTCCCTCGTTTCAAAAGTCACCGAACACACTTTACCGTAATATATGCAACATATAGTATACTGTTGGAAAGCACGGGTTCTTGGCTTGCTGTCAGTGTTGAAATTTTTCAGATTGAGGGCTTACATGAGAACTTACGGTAATGAGAATCAGCGGCGCACTAGTGTGAAACTTCCGTGTTTTTCCTCTGCGTCATGATGTCACAGGCTTACGTTTACCGTAATACACCATATATCATTGGAAAGCCCTTGGTGTTAGGTTAACAGTGCACTTTGAATAATTTGGATTGGACAAACTATGGCGGAGTTACGATAAAAAAAATATGCATATGGAAAATATGGCGTGGGCGCCATCGCCGTAGATAAAGGGTTAAATAAAACTAATAAGAGTAAAAGCTTGAACTCATTCATGTGTGATACCTTTGCTCACAAAAAAAGAAGGACAATCCGCACACCGGTATAGAACTCCCCAAATCTTTGATTGATTTTAGGAGTTACCCGAAGAAGACCTCACGGCCGAAACATTGTGTTTGCTTTTTAGTCAATTAAAAGATTTTGGAAGCGCTATACTGTGTGTGGATTTTCGTTCTTTTCTTGATTATCCTGGACCTGGCCTAATCAGGATTGGATGTGCGCATAACTACTATTTTTTTCCCTTTTTGATAGCTCTGCTCATAAGGTTTGCTGTGTACATGCAGTGCCTGTCTGCTGACCACCGACTGTCAGCTGGATGTGACATGCAGAATTCAGAGAGATGCAGGAAAAACAAATAATAATACATACATAAAAAGAAAATCAGAGTATAAAGGCAGCAACTGAATGACAAAGGTGGGCATGTCCCCCTGTGACGTGCAGCTGTTCAGATATCTGTGCTCGCAAGTCACAGCTGGGGAACGCCTGTACTGGCTTGTAGGATATGACCTGGCATAACATTACTGTGAAGCGCGGACATCAGCTTGCTGTCCTCACGTGGAAAGAAAAAGTACATATTGCTTCACTTCAGCACACTACAATGCTGGTGAATATTGTGCCATGCAGAACATCACCACATTTGCAATGAGCTTATCAGCAGATCACTGAGCGCTGGACACAACATGCCAGCTGATGCGATCATGACACTGGAGCTGACTCCTCATGTGAGGTGAGCCGACATGAGGACATCAGCTCAGCTCCTGTCTCACGAGAGGTGTACATCGGGTCATTCATGTAAAACATAAAAGGATGAAAATTAGTCCACATCATTTCATTACTTCCTGGTGGTCATCTTGGCGGAGTCTACAAACTCAATTCCAATGAAGCTGGGACTGTTGTGAGAGTGTAGTGACACGGACCCACAACAGGGGGCGCAAATGAACGGTCAATAGATGAGCCAAAAAGTAACAATTTAATGTTGTGAAATGTGCACAACGAATATACAGACAATCTCAGAATATGATTACAGTCAAATTACAAAGGTGACGTGTGGGCAGGCTCGAGGATAGAAGACGTCTGTCCTGAGAAGGGCCGGAACCACACGATTTCTGCCACCACCGAACCTGGTGAATACTGGAGCCGCCAAGTCCCGAATTCCCAGGTGATCACCGTCTCCGACTGTCGGATCTGGTACTGCTGGCGAGAACAAAGACAGTCAAGTGTGGGTGTGTGTACACTCAGTAACAACAACGGTTTGTCGGGGTGTCGGCGGTAGAAGTCGGCCAGGAGGGCCGGATCCAGGATTAAGCTCCTCTTCACCCAGGAGCGTTCTTCGGATCCATACCCTTCCCAGTCCACCAGATATTGGAACCCCCGGCCCATTCGACGGACATCCAGGAGCCGGCGCACTGTCCAAGCCGGCTCCCCGTCAATGATCCGGGCAGGAGGCGGCGCCGGACCAGGAGCACAGAGGGGTGAGGTGTGGTGAGGTTTGATCCTGGAAACATGGAAGACCGGGTGGATCAGGGCTGAGGACTTTGAGGATACGGAAGGGGCCGATGAACCTGTCCATCAATTTTGGAGACTGTACTTGCAGGGGGATGTCCTTCGTTGACAACCACACCTCCTGCCCGGGCTGGTATGCAGGGGCCGGGGACCGCCGGCAGTCTGCATGGGTCTTGGCCCTCATCCGGGCTTTCAACAAGGCAGAACGGGCGGTGTGCCACACCCAACGGCACCTCCGAAGATGGGCCCGGACCGAGGGCACACCGACCTCTCCCTCCACCATGGGAAATAATGGGGGCTGGTACCCCAAACACACCTCAAATGGGGAGAGGCCGGTGGCAGAAGACACCTGGCTGTTATGCGCATACTCGATCCAGGCCAGATGGTTACTCCAGGCCGTCGGGTGCACGGATGTTATGCAGCGGAGGGTCTGTTCCAGTTCCTGGTTGGCCCGCTCTGCCTGGTCCGTTCGTCTGTGGATGGTACCCGGACGAGAGGCTCACGGTGGCCCCCAGTTCCCTGCAGAAGCTCCTCCAGACATGTGAGGAGAACTGGGGACCACGGTCAGAGACGATGTCGGTGGGTATCCCATGCAGACGGACGACGTGGTGGACCAGGAGGTCTGCTGTCTCCTGGGCTGTTGGGAGCTTCGGGAGGGCCACGAAGTGGGCCGCCTTGGAGAATCGGTCCACTATCGTGAAGATGGTGGTGTTGCCCTGGGACGGCGGGAGGCCCGTGACGA
Organism: Thalassophryne amazonica; assembly: GCF_902500255.1. Lineage (NCBI taxonomy): Eukaryota > Metazoa > Chordata > Actinopteri > Batrachoidiformes > Batrachoididae > Thalassophryne > Thalassophryne amazonica. The sequence continues at coordinate 23,710,399 of NC_047121.1, forward strand.
AATCCAGGCCGATGTGGGACCAGGGGCGATGAGGCACCGGTAATGGCTGGAGAAGTCCTTGGGACCTTTTATGGTCTGCCTTGCCCCTGGCACAGGTGGTGCAGGCCTGGATATACTCCCGGACGTCGGCCTCCATAGACGCCCACCAGAAGCGCTGCCGGACAACTGCCACGGTCCTTCGCACCCCTGGATGACAGGAGAGCTTGGAACCGTGACAGAAGTCCAAGACTGCAGCTCTGGCCTCTGGTGGGACGTATAAACGTTCTTCGGAACTGTTCCTGGGTCCGGGCTCCGTGCCAGGGCCTCCGGACGGTCTTCTCCACGTCCCAGGTGAGGGTGGCCACGATAGTGGACTCAGGCAGGATGGGCTCCGGTGGATCCAACAGTGCAGTTTTGACCTCCTCTTCGTGTACCCGGGACAAGGCATCCAACCTCTGGTTCTTGGTCCCGGGGCGATAGGTGATCCGGAAGTCAAAACGCCCGAAGAACAGTGACCAGCGGGCTTGCCTGGGGTTCAGCCGCTTGGCGGTCCTGATATACTCCAGGTTCCGATGGTCAGTGAAAACCGTGAACGGCACAGACGCTCCCTCCAACAGGTGTGTCCACTCCTCAAGAGCCTCTTTCACTGCAAGGAGTTCTCGATTGCCGACGTCATAGTCCGTTCAGCCGGGGTCAACCTGCGTGAAAAGTAGGCACACGGGTGAAGAACCTTATCGGTCTCTCCGTTCTGGGACAGCACGGCTCCTATCCCTGAGTCAGAGGCGTCCACTTCAACCATGAACTGGCGGCTAGGGTCGGGCTGCACCAAAACTGGCGCAGTAGAGAACCGTCGTTTCAACTCCTTGAACGCGGCTTCGCACCGATCCGACCAGGTGAAGGGGACTTTTGGAGAGGTCAGGGCTGTCAGGGGGCTAACTACCTGACTGTAGCCCTTAATGAACCTCCTATAGAAATTAGCAAAGCTGAGGAACTGTTGCAGCTTCCTACGGCTTGTTGGTTGGGGCCAATCTCTCACCGCCGCAACCTTGGCCGGATCAGGGGCGACGGAGTTAGAGGAGATGATAAACCCCAGGAAGGACAAAGACGTGCGGTGAAACTCGCACTTCTCGCCCTTCACAAACAGTCGGTTCTCTAACAACCGCTGCAGGACCTGACGTACATGCTGGACATGGGTCTCAGGATCCGGAGAAAGATGAGAATATCATCCAGATATATGAAGACGAATCGGTGCAGGAAGTCCCGCAAGACGTCATTAACCAAGGCTTGGAATGTCGCGGGGGCGTTGGTGACGCCGAACGGCATGACCAGGTACTCAAAGTGACCTAACGGGGTGTTAAATGCCGTCTTCCATTCGTCTCCCTTCCGGATCCGAACCAGGTGATACGCATTTCTAAGATCCAGCTCAGTAAAGATTTTGGCTCCATGCAGGGGGGTGAACACGGAATCCAACAATGGCAACAGGTATCGATTGCGAACCGTAATCTCATTCAGCCCGCTGTAATCAATGCATGGACGGAGTCCGCCATCTTCTTGCCCACAAAGAAGAAACCTGCCCCCATCGGGGAGGTGGAGTTCCGGATCAGCCCGGCAGCTAATGAGTCCCAGATGTAGGTCTCCATTGATTCGCGCTCAGGTCGTGAGAGGTTGTACAGCCTGCTGGACGGGAACTCAGCGCCTGGAACCAAATCAATGGCACAATCGTACGGACGGTGCGGGGGAAGGGTGAGTGCCAGATCCTTGCTGAAGACGTCAGCAAGATCGTGGTACTCAACCGGCACTGCCGTCAGATTGGGAGGGACTTTGACCTCCTCCTTAGCCTGTAAACTGGGAGGAACCGAGGATCCTAAACACACCCGATGGCAGGTTTCGCTCCACTGAACCACCACCCCAGACGGCCAATCAATCCGGAGATTGTGCTTCAACATCCATGGGATGACCAAAATCACGCGGGAGGTAGAAGGAGCTACAAAAAACTCAATCTCCTCCCGATGGTTTCCAGACACCACCAGAGTTACTGGTTGTGTCTTATGTGTGAGTAAAGGGAGGAGGGTGCCATCTAGTGCCCGCACCTGCAATGGCGAAGGAAGCGCCACCAGAGGGAGCCCTACCTCCCTTGCCCATCTGCTGTCTAGCAGATTCCCTTCTGACCCCGTGTCCACCAGTGCCGGGGCTTGAAGGGTTAAATCCCCGCTCAGGATTGTGACTGGGAGTCGTGTGGCAATCTGTGTATGTCTCACTTGAATGTTTTGACCCCCCCTTAGCCCAGTCTCTAAGGGCGAGTGTTGTCGTTTTGGCCGTTTGGGGCAGTTTCTCTGTGTGTACTCAGTTGAGCTGCAGAGAAAACACTCTCCACGGATCAACCTCCTCATTTTTACATAATTATTGTATGGCCTTGCCTTACAATATAAAGCGCCTTGGGGCAACTGTTTGTTGTGATTTGGTGCTATATAAAAAAATTGATTGATTGATTGATTGATTTTGGCCCTGTGCGTTTCCCTAACAACGTCAGCAGGGGGAGCTGTTGCCCCACAAAGCGCTGCGGCTGTGGAGCGTGGGGAGGGCGGCCCCTTTTCGAACCCGGAAGGGAGAGGGGCGGCGCGTATCCGGTCACGTCCTTCGCCTCGCTCCCGACGGCGTTCCTCCAACCGATTGTCTAACCGTATAACGAGATCGATAAGTCCATCTAAATCCCGCGGTTCCTCCTTAGCTACCAGCTGCTCCTTCAGAACCAACGACAGTCCGTTTATGAAGGCGGCGCGGAGCGCAACGTTATTCCAGCCGGACCTCGCAGCCGCGATGCGGAAGTTGACTGCATAAGCGGCTGCGCTCTCGCGTCCCTGTCTCATTGACAGCAGCACAGTTGAAGCGGTCTCTCCTCTGTTAGGGTGATCAAACACTGTTCTGAACTCCCCACAAACCCAGTGTATGCTGATAACAACCGTGAGTTCTGTTCCCAGAGCGCCGTAGCCAGGCGCGTGCTTTACCCCGAAGCAGAGCAATCACATAAGCTATTTTACTAGCATCTGACGCGTACATGACGGGACGTTGTGCGAAGACGAGCGAACACTGCATAAGAAAGTCCGCGCACGTCTCCACACAACCTCCGTACGGCTCAGGAGGGCTTATGTATGCTTCAGGGGATGGTGGGAGGGGTTGTTGAACCACCACTGGAACGTTCATATCCTGCACAGGGTCGACAGGAGGACGAGCTGCAGCAGCGCCCTGAGCGCTCGCCGCCATCTGTGCGGAGAGAGCCTCCACCCTGCGGTTCAGGAGGATGTTTTGCTCAGTCATTTGATCCAACCGAGCCGTAAAGGCGGTGAGAATGTGCTGCAGCTCACCAATCATGCCTCCTGCAGACGCCTGCGCTCCCTGCTCTCCCATTGGTCGTTCAACAGCCGGGTGATGCCCCTTGGAGTCCATGACGCTGGCCGAGATATCCTGTTGTGAGAGTGTAGTGACACGGACCCACAACAGGAGGCGCAAATGAACGGTCAATAGATGAGCCAAAAAGTAACAATTTAATGTTGTGAACTGTGCACAACAAATATACAGACAATCTCAGAATATGATTACAGTCAAATTACAAAGGGTGACGTGTGGGCAGGCTCGAGGATAGAAGACGTCTGTCCTGAGAAGGGCCGGAACCACACGATTTCTGCCACCACCGAACCTGGTGAATACTGGAGCCGCCAAGTCCCGAATTCCCAGGTGATCACCGTCTCCGACTGTCGGATCTGGTACTGCTGGCGAGAACAAAGACAGTCAAGTGTGGGTGTGTGTACACCCAGTAACAACAACGGTGGGAATGCCACCTCCACCTCTCACTCAATATGTGATGAGTACCGCAAGTGATTCCTCAGGGGAAAAGGAGTGCCGTCCTGCACTCACTCAGCTTCCACAGAAAGAGGAACCGGTTACTCCTGCCAAACACTCCAATATACAGATATATTGTAACACAAAACGGCTGAAGATATACCTTCAATGAAGTACCATATCTCGGCGATGAGGTGGAGATGACGTCTGGGTTTTATGGAGTGAGGTGATGAAGAATGAGTGACAGCTGTCAGGAAGTAATGAGTAACAGCTGTCACTCCCGGCTGTGTCTGTGGCGGGCAGCGCCCTCTCGTGCCTGAAGCCCACACTTCAGGCAGGGCGCCCTCTGGTGGTGGGCCAGCAGTACCTCCTCTTCTGGCGGCCCACACAACAGGGACGTTATGTGAAATGTAAATACAAACAGAAAACAGTGATTTGCAAATCCTCTTCAACCTATATTCAATTAAATACTCCACAAAGACAAGATATTTAATGTTCAAACTGATAGACTTTTTTGTTTTTTGTGCAAAGATTTTCTCATTTTGAAATGAATACCTGCAACACGTTTCAAAAATGTTGGGACGGGGCAACAAATGACTGGAAAAGTTGATGAAGCTCAAAGAACACCTGTTTGGAACATTCCAGAGGTGAACAGGTTATTTGGAAACAGGTGAGTGTCATGATTGGGTTTTAAAGGAGCATCCCCAAAAGGCTCAGCTATTCATAAGCAAAGATAGGGCGAGGATCACCACTTTGTGAACAACTGCTTAAAAAAAATAGTCCAACAGTTTAAGAGCAATGTTTCTCAATGTTAAATTGCAAGGAATTTAGGGATTCCATCATCTACAGTTCATAAATAATAAGAAGATTCAGAGAATCTGGAGAGGTTTCTACACATAAGCAGCAAGGCTGAAAACCAACATTGAATGCCCATGACATTCCATCCCTCAGGTAGCACTGCATTAAAAACTGACATAATTGTGTAAAGGATCTTGCCGCGTGGGCTCAGGAACACTTCAGAAAACCATTGTCAGTTAACACAGTTCATCACTACATCTACAAGTGCAAGTTAAAACTCTGCCATGCAAAGCGAAAGCCATACATCAAAACATTCAGAAATGCTGCCACCTTCTCTGGGCTCGAGCTCAATTGAAATGGACAGACTCAAAATGGAAAAGTGTGCAGTGGTCTGATGAGTCCACATTTCAAATTGCTTTTGGAAATCATGGAAGTTGTGCCCTCCAGACAAAAGACTAAAAAGTTTATCCAAATTGTTAACAGCGCAAAGTTCAAAAGCCAGCGAGCATCTGTCATGGTATGGGGGTGTGTTAGTACCCATGCCATGGGCAACTTACACATCTGTGATGGCACCATCAATGCTGAAAGGTACATCCAGGTTTTGTAGCAACACATGCTTCTATCCAAGCAATGTTTTTTCAGGGACGTCCCTGCTTATTTCAGCAAGACAATGCCAAGCCACATTCTGCACATGTTACAACAGTGTGGCTTTGTATGAGAAGAGTGCGGGTACTAGACTGGCCTGCCTGCAATCGAGACCTATTGCAGATTTTCTTCCAGTTTCTGCGTCTTTCGCCCAACGTTATGTTATGAGTGAAGAGACCTGAAGTGTTGCCATACAGTGCGTTTTTTGACGATCAAGATGCAACAGTAGTTGTATTTTCATATTGTCCCTAGGTACTGCTGAATAATTTAGTGATTTGTTTAATCATTTTAGTTTTATAATTCTCTCATCTTAATTTTTCAGATTTTGGGTTGTACCATATTTGCTGAAGTTATAGTACAGTGTAAAACAACATTTCAGTAAAAGGGCAATATGAATAAGATCATGTGGTGATGTAAAACAGTTCAGATTTAAAACTAACTTTCATGACCTCAAAATAATTAAAACATACAGATTCTTATTCTTGTTTACAACAATAGTGTTGGCAATGAGAGAAAACGTCATGTTGTTTCACTGAGGATGGTCATCAACTGAATATAAAACAGCCAAAGGATGCTGAGGTGCATACCAAAACTTGATTTTCTTTTAATGTCTGAAAGAGTGAAAGTAATAGTGTGAAATAAATGGGCTTCTGGAGAAGCCTTATCTATCTTATTGGACTTGTTGTGTGATTGCTCCACCTTTCATTCAGCTTGAGTTAAAACTGTCTGCATCTCAGAATTACCATGTCCACACGACTGCTTGTAATGTGACTGTTCTGAGGTTTGTACTGGCTGGACATGAGACTTGTCTCATTTGTTCACCTGCACAAACTATCCTTTCCAGAGAAGCAGATCAGTATCAGGCAGGTTGACATCTCATTGTCATCATGTCTGCATTTGTTGTCCAGAACTCACCCTGTCATCAGTTATTAATAAAAGGTGGTACTTACAATGAATGGATGTTTTTATGTGTGCAAGAGCTGGAAATGTATGCGCAGTGGGATGTAGGCAGCGAAGGAGCACAATTCAGCCATGCAGAACAGAGCGCAGCAGCAAGGAGACCAGTACCTCGCATCAGCAGGAGGAGGAAGGGAGTGACCGTGGGAAAGAGATGAACCAAACCACCCCATATGCAGACAACATGAGCCCTGTGATCCCAAGATGTGAGATACAGACCTGCAGTCCAAAAAACTGACAGCTCCCAAAAAAACACAGAGAAGGTGGGCCAATTCCTGCAAGAGGCCACTGTCTCAGTCAAGAGCCAGTAACACTCATTTCATTACCGTGTCACCTCGAGGATGAGGCTCCAGCCCAGGAGCCAGACTGAGGGCATCTTTCAGGGACAGGTACTGGACATGCAGTAAATACCAGCCGTCCAGAGGACAATCCACACCACCCAGAAGTTGCAAACATTGGAAATGTATCCTGATTCCACCTGGTGCTTTAAATGCTCAGAAATATCAGCCTGTGGGAAATGTTGATTTCTGTGACATAATGTTTGGAACCCTGCTGCTGTTTCCTGACTGGCCCCATGGTAAGTCCAATTGGAGATCCAGGAAAAGGGGTTGCAGGCCTAGCGTGCAGTCTAGGCTGAGGCGATTTTCCCATATGGGTATACTCAGGCCATACTACAGACAACACAACAACAGTTTCACTCCAGAATGCCACGGCTTTTGGCCCCCAGCTGGGAGCTCTGCCTGTGCCAGTGGCCTACCAGGGGAGGGACACAAACAGGGGCAGAAAAGTTTGGTTGTACGACAGCTACAGAGGCAGTGACAAACATATGTTGATCGCAAAATACAAGAATTTGACTTGAAAACCAAATTAAAGCCAAGTTACATTGTAGACAAAAAGCAACCTGGATTGTCTGTGTGTACTGGCGTAATTAATGAAGTAAGCATGAAGTGAACTAAATGGTCACAGGTGGAGTGACCTTCACACAGCTAAATGTTGGCTCCTAAGATTACCTAACAATTCTGAATCAAAACCTTGCATTTTTTCCATAAGCACTGTGGCTTATTTTACTGTTATTAGCTGTATCAGGGCCTGCATAAGTTAAAGAGTTGGAAGAAACGATTTATAATGTGATAGAGAACTTCTACAAAAACATTTTACACTAATATGTCTTTCATTAATCACCTAATCTTTTCCAAGGACACTGTGCATTTTCAACAAGGCAATACAAAAGCTACATTTGTACCCATTTCAAAGGGACGGATACTGTAATGACGAATGCAACAATGACCTACAGTGTTGCACACCTTAGGATGTGTTTGCAGGACAAAATAACATCTGAAAGCTTCATCGTAGGCGTCCTCAATGCGAAAATGTCAAAGTGCTCTGAGAAGGAATGGCAACATTAGAAAGCGGTAAATGGTCGTAACCTCTTTTGGAATGTGCTGCAGGCATGAAATATAGGAATGGATGCGTATGATAAATGAAAAGAAGTTGACAACACAAAACATGAAATAGATGTCAAATTTAAAGTAGAAATCACTGCAGTTTTTTTATTCGCATTTTCCATGCTGTCCAAACTTTATCTGACTTGGGGCTGTGGTGTGATGAAGTAGGAATCTGTCTCCCAGCATTTTCCTCATTTCTTTGGATGCCTTTGGAACCTGGTCACACTTGAGGCATAGAGCGATGACAGTCTTGGCTTGAGCCCTCTGAGCTAACACAATCTAGAAACTGTTTCTTGCTTTGATTACATTTGCTTGAATAAACAGTATTTGGCTTTGTTTGCTTCACAAATTAATTTCCAGGTGTTGTTTTCCTCATTTTGGCCAATCAAGACTTAACAATATTTATTTTTGCCAGCTGGGTTTCTTCACTTTGGTTTTTAAATTTGATATCATTTCCAGGTGGAAATGAAGTCTCTAAAAATGATTACATTTCATTATACAAAAAGTCTCAGGAATAAGAAGTCTCAAAATAATTGTTCCCTCTGCTTTATTTTATTTTCAGTTTCATCCTCTGCTTTGGTTGGGATGCAGCAGTGAATTCAGACTCAGATGTCATCTCTCAGCCACTGCAAGAGCTGACACGATATAACTGAAAGGGTCAGCTCTGTGCCTCTGAATTGAAGTCTGATCTCATTTTAACATTGTTGAAAGCAAAACAAAGGAGACATGTTCCTTTTTTTCCCAGTGACTGCCATATGTATTTATTGAATGGAAAACTGTAAAAGTTTAGACTAACAGAAAATACCACCTTTCTGTCATAATAGGCTGAGTGTTTTTGAGCCACACTCAAACCATCACCCTCTGAGACCAATGCCATCTCCAAAAAACATCCATCAGGTCTTCTCATGACATTGGTGATTGACAACAGCAGTGATAATAAATGACATTCAGATTATAGCGAGGCACTTTCCACGCTAGTGGGGTCCTTGGCAACAGTTTACAATAAGCACAGTTGGTTATGCTTCAGTGGTCTTTGAAATTTGAGTGCAAGGAAACAGGTTATGGAGTCATGAGGGTCACTGGACAGAGGTGTTTGTCAATGCTGATATCTCTGCAGGAGAACAAAGGTCCAAGTCTTTCTTTCGGTGAAAATGTTACGGGCTTGGTAGAGAATAAGGAGTGTTACTGTCACTTTAAGGATGGCCCCCAGCGGCTGTGGGGCGCGCCGCGCTCCGAAGCCGCCATCGACAGGCTGAACGACCATTTCATTTCTAAACGGATGGCTGTCTGGATCCGTGACCATCGTGTGCCATTTCTCTGGTTATCACAAGAGCTGGACATACCATTTTCCGGCAGATTTCACTTTTAACAAGAGATTTTGTCATGGAAAGCCGAGCGGAGGCTTCGCGTGTCACGATGGATGCGCTACTGGAGCGAGACAAAACCACCTCCCTTTTGGTCTCACAGGACGGCTTTGAGATGGCGTTCAGACAGCTGTCGGTGGTTTTTCCATCGAGTGATTATCTGAGAAATTGTGGATGTGCCTGGACATGCCAGAACATGTCCCATGAGGCTTCATCACGGCGTTGCTCCTCTTTCCATGACAAAAACTCCTGTAACAATGGAATGTGCTGTTCATTTCCAAACCGGACGCTATGTTTTATCCGGGACGTCGTCTGACTAGCACAGGAATTGTGAAAAGACGTAGACATCAGCACTTTTCGGCACATTGAGACAGACGTGCGGAGGAATTCCACTTGTCCTCTGACACTCCGAACGGAGGTGTTCTTTTGTCTCGCTTCATCAGCGAATCGGTCGTGACGCGCGAAGCCTCCGCGTGGCTTTCCATGACAAAATCTCTTGTTAAAAGTGAAATCTGCTGGAAAATGGCTGATGTCCAGCTCTTGTGATAACCAGAGAAATTGCACACGAAGGTCCCGGATCGACACAGCCATCCGTTTAGAAATGATCTGGTGGTTTCTGCCTGTCGATCGTGGCTCGGAGCGCGGCGCGCCGTGCAGCATTGTGGGACATCCTTAAAGCTGTAGTAACACTCCTTAATCTCTGTGAAGCCCGTAACATTTTCACCGAAAGCCACCTAAATTTTTCGAATGGTTTCCAGCTGCCTGTCTCTAACAGTTTCTGCAAAAATTCTGATGGAACAAAGCCCAAATCATTCTGCCATTTCCTCGCAATGAACAAAACGACTACAGGGGTGGAGCAGTGCTTACTCAAAGCCTGCCCACAGGCGAATGACGCAACCGACAGGCGTGAAAAAACTCACGCATGCGCACGAAGGTTCAAGCTTGGCTGACGTAAAAACATATGAATCAAATCCATATATTTTTTTGCATAAAATTAAAAGATCCATTACTTTTCTAACAGACCTGTGTGGTATATATATATATATATATATATATATATATATATATATAGAGGTCTATTAGAAAATTATCCAACGTTATTATTTTTTTCAAAAACACATTGTCATTATAATTTTGAGGAAAAAAATGATTTCATCCACTTTTGAATAATGCTGTAACAAACAATATGGAAAACAATGTAATTTTGCTGAGTAAAATATACTTTCTCATGACATGCGGATCATTGTTTTATTATAGTTTTTATTGTCCTTTGTTGTAATTTAACACGTTGTGTTCACCCTGTCACTGTCAGCTGAGTATGTGTCTGAGATGGACATGCCCCCTTATCTGCAGAGCAAAGCAAAGCCATCACACATGAATGAGGTCCTCAATGATGTACTTTGTTATTTTACAACTGCTTTTTTATTGAACACCTCACTATCACTCGGACTCCCGCCTGACATTATGTGTGTTATCATCTGACAGCATTGGTGACCCTGCGCTGACATGATCTGAGTGACACGCCCCCTTGGGCCCATGGTGGGCTGTCACTCAAAGCCCCATGTTGCAATTGCGGGTCACGTGGTTATTGGTTTGAGCATTTTTTTTTTTTAACTCCATAGTCCCGGCATGTGTGCACTGCTGCATTTTTTTCAAGTGTAGGATATGTTATATATAACATTTTTAATATAACATGTATTACTAGTGCAAAAACAGTTGTGTGCAAATAGTTAATTCATTGGACTGGGAGGTAGTCATAGGTGTGTGTATGCGTGTTTGGGGGGTCTATGGCTATGGCAGCAACCTCTTCATAACCATGGGAAGAAGCAGTGTTTAAGTCTGTTGGTGTGGACTCACATAACCCTGAGCCTCCCAGAGGAAGGCTGGTGAAAAGAGAGTGTCCTGGGTGGATGAGGTCATCCTGGATATTTGTTGCCCTTTGGAGGTTACAGCTCAAGGAGATCTTATTCTTAACAATTAAGATCTTGAAAAAACCTTAAAATCTTAATTGTTTGGGTCTTTAACATGCATGTCAATTCAAGTTCTCAGTTCCCCTGTCAGTGAAGCTTATTTGGATATTTTGAAAATGTTCAGATTTAGTGAATTTGTGCAAGAACTAACCAAGTGCCATGGCAACACTTTGGCCATGGTTCCTGATATTGCCATTCTGCATATCAACACGTCCTTTAAGACTATGGGTCATAATCATCCCATCATTAAGTTTTAAACATCATTCTCCTGCTTGATGACCTCTAATGTCATCTGCTCCTCACATTAGTTCTTCTGTTTGTGAATTTTGTGTCAGATTACCTGAGATTCTGGGGCTGCTTTGTTAACATGGTCATTTAGTGGATACGATCACTGAATATATCTCTCATTAACCTGTTGGACTCAACGGCACCACTTATTGTAAAATATCTTCACCCCAGGTATGCAGTCACCCTGTTTTACTGAACATTGAAGAAATCTGAAGCAGACATGGCATTGCTCTAAAAGTTTTCATAAGCAGGCTGATGAGCGTAAAAAGTAAACTTTCTCTGAGGTTATGAATTAATTCTTTTCTGGAACATCACAGAAATTAATGTGTACCTGTTTAAAGCCAGGTGACTCTGCATTTAAATAATCCACCAAGCTGTCTGGTATTCCTCCTCGGTAAAGATAAAACACTGGCAGATTGTTCTTGTCACTCTGGAAACCAGAAACACCTTAGACACCAGCTCACACGGCTTGAATTCAGCTTGAGCCAGATTGAGTTTGGACATGTGTGTAAGATGAGCCACATTTGAAAGATAGGTATGAACAATATCCAGCTAGAAAGCAATATAGATTGAATCTGGCACAAGCTGGGCTATGAACAGAGTCAAATTGCACTCACAAAAGTGGTTAATCTTGTGATTGCTATAGGTTCATTTATTTTCTATACCCACTTACTCCAGTCAAGGGTAGTGGCAGGGCAGGGGCATGGTTGGAGCCTATACTTGCAGTCATAGGAAGTGAGACAGGGTACACCCTGGACAGGACCCCAGTCTATCATAGGGCCAAATGCAGTAAGACAAATACATTCACATATGGACCTATGGACAGTTAATCTAATATCCATGTCTTTGGAAGTGTGAGGAAGCCGGAGCCCCTGAAGGGAACCCACACGAATATGTAAACTCCACAGTGAAGTGGAAAGTGATCCCATGACCTTCTTGTTGTAAGGCAACAGTACTAATCAGTAAGCCACCGTGCAAAACCACAAGAAAGCCACACGAAACCCAGACAACCCAGAAGACGCTATAGGCTTATTTCGCTATAACTGCAGAAATTGTGCAGTTATACAGTATCATGATGAAGTGGTATAGAGGAGGATTTTCTTAAAAAGAAGACCTGAAAGTTTAGCTACAAATTGCCAGAGGGTATATCTGAGATGCAAGCCTAGATTTGATCTGTTTTGGTGAATGAATATACTTTCTGTCTCTACTCCACAATTAAGCTAAGAGTGCTGATGCAAAATGCAGAATTTGCAATGTGCACAATTTCTCCAATCACAGTCACATAAGCTTCTTCTGTGTCTTGGTGGCTTTCCTCACTCTTCTCCTTCTTGAATTGTCACTCAGTTTTTGAGAACTATCTACTCCATGCAGATTTACCATAGAGTGCCATACTGTTTGTATTTGTTTGTAATTAATGTAAATAAAGTCCAGGACATATTCAGTATCAGCTTTACCATCAGAGATCCTCATCCACAACTACCACAAAAGACTCCAAGCTTTCATTTATGTTTAAGAGGCCAATACACAGAATTAAGAACATCAGGGTCATTTGGGTAGTTTCTGTTGTCATTATGATTTGAAAAGAGTAAACACAGGTGTTTGACAATAAATCGCTTCACTCAAGCACTAACCATGACTGAACAAAACATTTTTGTGTTATCATTCATATTCTCTGAAGAATGGCCAAAAAATCTAAAATTCTGCCAGGGTACTGGTATGTAAACCTTTGAGCACAGCTGTATATGAAGTTCAGCTGTTGTGAAATGACTGAACATGACTCTTTGGATCTAATATGGGCATTTTAATGAGTGTCTGTTAAGTATGGGATGAACTCATTATTATCTTGTGTATGAATATGAACTTGCAAATCTGGGCTTACGTTGACTTTCGGAGGCATCATTTAACATTCATCCACCTTCGTTCTTGCAGCCGGCGTGCTTCGTCAGAATTTTCAAATTGTTGAAAAATGTGAACAAATCCCAACGACAACCTCAATTTGTCCGTATTTCATTTTGCTTTCTGTCTTAATGGTTCTTTATCATTTGCATATTTTCTGTAATGTCTGTTTGACTGTTATCCAACTTCAGCAAATTGCCCAAGTCCAACGTATTGCACAAACGTTGACGATATCTGAATGAATCAATAACTAAAGCTCTGACAAGCTGAATGTACAGTAGTGTTCAGAATAATAGTAGTGCTATGTGACTAAAAAGATTAATCCAGGTTTTGAGTATATTTGTTATTGTTACATGGGAAACAAGGTACCAGTAGATTCAGTAGATTCTCACAAATCCAACAAGACCATCATGATATGCACACTCTTAAGGCTATAAAATTGGGCTATTAGAAAAAAAAAAAAGTAGAAAAGGGGGTGTTCACAATAATAGTAGTGTGTTATTCAGTCAGTGAGTTCGTCAATTTTGTGGAACAAACAGTTGTGAATCAGATGTCCCCTATTTAAGGATGAACCCAGCACCTGTTGAACATGCTTTTCTCTTTGAAAGCCTGAGGAAAATGGGACGTTCAAGACATTGTTCAGAAGAACAGCGTAGTTTGATTAAAAAGTTGATTAGAGAGGGGAAAACTTATACGCAGGTGCAAAAAATTATAGGCTGTTCATCTACAATGATCTCCAATGCTTTAAAATGGACAAAAATCAGAGATGTGTGGAAGAAAACGGAAAACAACCATCAAAATGGATAGAAGAATAACTAGAATGGCAAAGGCTCACCCACTGATCAGCTCCAGGAGGATCAAGACAGTCTGGAGTTACCTGTAAGTGCTTGTGACAGTTAGAAGACGCCTGAGTGAAGCTAATTTATTTGCAAGAATCCTCCACAAAGTCCCTCTGTTAAATAAAAGACATGTTATAGAAGAGGTTACAATTTGCCAAAGAACACATCAACTGGCCTAAAGAGAAATGAGGAATATTTTGTGGACGGATAAGAGTAAAATTGTTCTTTTTGGGTCCAAGGGCCACAGACAGTTTGTGAGACGACCCCCAAACTCTGAATTCAAGCCACAGTTCACAGTGAAGACAGTGAAGCATGGTGGTGCAAGCATCATGATATGGGCATGTTTCTCCTACTATGGTGTTGGGCCTATATCTGCATACCAGGTATCATGGATCAATTTGGATATGTCAAAATACTTGAAGAGGTCATGTTGCCTTATGCTGAAGAGGACATGCCCTTGAATGGGTGTTTCAACAAGACAATGACCCCAAGCCACACTAGTAACAAAGCAAATCTTGGTTCCAAACCAACAACATTTGTTGTGTGGGCCGCTGAAGGAGGGTACTGCTGGCCCACCTCCACCAGAGGGCGCCCTGCCTGAAGTGCGGGCTTCAGGCACGAGAGGGCGCTGCCGCCTCACGGGAACATACGGGAGTGAAAGCTGTCACTCATCAACTCTTGACAGCTGTCACTCATCTCCACTTCATCAACCGCTCATAAAAGCCGGACGACATCTCCACCCCGCTGCCGAGATATCGCCTACATTAGAGGTAATTCTCTCAGCCAGATACTGTGCCGTATTGCACGTAACCGTGTGTTTATTCTTTTCAGAAGGACCTGTCTGCTTGTGTCAGTGGGAGGCTGAATCAGTCGTGATGGCAGGGTGCGGGATCTCACCCTTCACGACTCGTAAGACAAGCAACTGGTCGGGTTTTAGCGGATTGATTGTGTTCAGTATTGCGGAGGTGGAGGTGCAATTCCCACCTGCTTAGTTGACTGTGTTACTGGGTGTGCACACACCCACACCTAACTGTTTCTGCTCCTGCCAGCAGTACCAGATCGACAGCCGGAGATGGTGGCCACCTGGGGACTCGGGAATTGGTTGCTCCAGTATCCTCTGGGTTCGGTGGCAGTGGAAATCGTGTGGGATCCGGTTCTTCTCTGGACAGACATCTTCTATCCTCTGAGCCTGCCCCCACGTCACCTCTGTAGATTGACTCGCATACAACATTCTGTAACCATCTGTATTTCGTTGTGCACATTCACAACAGTAAAGTGTTCTATTTTCGGCTATTCATGTCCATTCATTTACGCCCCCTGTTGTGGTCTGTGTCACTCACTTTCACAACAACATAATGTTTTGGAGTGGCCTGCCCAATCCCCCGGACGTAAATCCAATGAGAACTTGTGGGGTGACATCAAAAAGCTGTTTCTGAAGCAAACCAAGAAATGTGAATGAATGTGGAATGTTGTAAAGAATTTCGAGTTGGAATAAAAGCTGAAAGGTGCCACAAGTTGGTTGACTCCATGCCTCGCCAGTTGTGAATAAATCATGAAAAACTGTTGGTTATACAACAAATACTAGTTTAGTAATTCACAGGATTGCTAAAAAGCAGTTTGAACATAATAGTTTTTTGACTTTGTAGCGTCAACAGCAGATGCTACTATTATTGTGAACACCCCCTTTCTACTTTTTCTTTTATTAATAGCCCAATTTCATAGCCTTAGAGTGTGCATATCATGAATGCTTGGTCTTGTTGGATTTGTGAGAATCTACTGAATCTACTGGTACCTTATTTTCCATGGAACAATAAGAATTATACTCAAACCTGGATTAATCTTTTTAGTCACATAGCACTACTATTATTCTGAACATACTGTAACATTCTGTATCGTGATGACAATCCATGTTTGGGATGAAAAAGCACTGTTGTCATACAGCAACATTAGCGGCAAGACGAACGTTTTTTTCAACTACTTTAACTATTTACACATGTTCCTGCGTGTGTGCACACATTGTGAAGACAAATAACATCTCTCATCTGTTGTGAAGGACAAGGCTGGCTGTGCTCAGTCTCATAGTCACTGTCGGTCACGTCGTCATGACTAACAGAGAAGCTTGAATCTTCGACTGGACTGGGTTGCTTGACGCGAGTACGTTTCGCTTCAAATCGCAGAAGCTTCCTCAGCTAAATTCTTGCTCTGGTGGTCTGACTTCTGTCTTGACTCTTGTAGAGAAGAATAATCAAGAAGTCACAAAAGCTGGAGTTTTAAACCTAACCAGACCCCTCCTAACGAGAGGCAGACTGCTATAGGCTGGTGACTAAACAATAGCTCTAATTAGCACCTATTGTGCTCTAGTTAGCACCCTCCTAATGACAGGGCAGCTGTCCCTCTCCTGATGGCTCCCTTGACGACTCTGCTGATGACGTGAATGACTCATTACATGAACAAAAGACTGAAACTGCTTTGACCTGAGTACCCATTGTAAACAGGGGATAAAGCATGTCTCAGACCCCCTCCCCGGTTAAGGCTGGGTTTCAAATGTTCACAAAGAATGCCTCCTTGACCCCTCTCTCAAACCATTTCTTCCCTCGGCTAATATTTAACTTCCTTGTCCTCAACGCGTGGTTAGTGTCTTTAAGGTGGAGATGAACTGCTGACTGAGGTCCACTGGCGCCCTCTCTGCGGCTGCTGGTATAGCCTTTTGTGTAAAGGTTGCTTAGTCTCACCTATGTAGTGTTCGTTACAGTTTTCCTGACATCTGATAGAATACACTACATTGCTCTGTTTGTAACTAGGGATCCTGTCCTTAGGCGTGAACTAATCTGTCTCAAGGTGTTAACCGGTTTAAAGTAAACTGGGATTTTGTGCTGTCTGAAGATCCTCTTGAACACAAGCTCGGGGTGATCAGGACGCTTCAACACAGAGCCCTACAGGTGCCCACAACTGCAGAGGAAGGGCTAAATAACAACAACTTGTCCGGAAAGCCCTCACCGTATGTGGTACCCACGATGGTCCCTGGACAAAGTGTAGAAGTCCCAGAGAACAAAGAGACCAGATAGACAGGAGACGGAGACAGAAGAAGAGGAGTGTCTCTCCCTTATTTTGCAGGAGTACGGGAAAAACTACAGAGGATCTTCAGACAGCACAAAATCCCAGTTTACTTTAAACCGGTTACACCAGCCAGCGTCTGAGCATGCGACATGCTGTGAAGCCAACCAAGCAGGCTGATGTCACTTCGACCACGTAAATTGTAGTTTACATGACAGACAGAAGGAGTGGAGATTAACCCTTTACCTACTGAGGCTATAAATGGATGATTGGTTAATAATTTTTATTATAGCAATAAAATTAAGAAATCATGTTCTATGTTTGTGTGCTTTGGTACCCTTTTCCAAGAGTACCTGAATTTCAATTATATTACACCTGATTAACTATTATACACATTATTTGTAAGTTTTAGCATTTAAAATGAGAAAAAACACAAAAACGAACTTGATTTTTTTTTTCAGTTTTTTTGTGAAAACTGATTGTTATGTAAAGGAAGTTTGGATTTCACATTTTTAACAGGAAGCTGTAAGTGTTTACAATCAAAATAATTAATTTGTGTGTCTAGAACTCAGAAACAGCACAGAAACAGTGCAAAAGTAAACATTTTGCAAGGCAAAATATGCAAAAAGTAAACCAATTTTAAAGTGCAGAACCAAATAATATGAATAACAACAAAGTGCAAAACTATATATAAATATATCAATATTATCTGTATTATTAAAATGTGTAATAAATCCACTCATTGATCACTCATTTTGTGCAAAATTATAAAATATGAATAAAACAATAAAGTGTCAAACTATATACAAATATATAACCAAGAATCAAAATAGATCTAACTACATCAGTCCATTGTCAGTGTGGTACTGTTTGTAACAGTTTCTGTCTGGCTGAAGACAGAAGCCAATTTTACAAAGTTTGCACATCCAGCAGGTTGACCTCTTGCAAACCTTGCAAGAACGCCGCCCCTTTGTGGATCACTGGCAAGGTGGGTTTCCACTGCTTGTTGGCACCGGGCAGTGGCTTGTGGCTGATGGAGCCATCACACCCACACAGACACGCACACACACCTTCACAAATGACACTAACACCCTGCCTTTTCCTCAAAAATTACTACATTAATGTTTGCTGTCTGTCTCTGTACTTTTCTATCACTTTTGTGCTCTTTTTCATACTTTTCCCTCGTTTCAAAAGTCACCGAACACACTTTACCGTAATATATGCAACATATAGTATACTGTTGGAAAGCACGGGTTCTTGGCTTGCTGTCAGTGTTGAAATTTTTCAGATTGAGGGCTTACATGAGAACTTACGGTAATGAGAATCAGCGGCGCACTAGTGTGAAACTTCCGTGTTTTTCCTCTGCGTCATGATGTCACAGGCTTACGTTTACCGTAATACACCATATATCATTGGAAAGCCCTTGGGTTAGGTTAACAGTGCACTTTGAATAATTTGGATTGGACAAACTATGGCGGAGTTACGATAAAAAAAATATGCATATGGAAAAATATGGCGTGGGCGCCATCGCCGTAGATAAAGGGTTAAATAAAACTAATAAGAGTAAAAGCTTGAACTCATTCATGTGTGATACCTTTGCTCACAAAAAAGAAGGACAATCCGCACACCGGTATAGAACTCCCCAAATCTTTGATGATTTTAGGAGTTACCCGAAGAAGACCTCACGGCCGAAACATTGTGTTTGCCTTTTTAGTCAATTAAAAGATTTGGAAGCGCTATACTGTGTGTGGATTTTCGTTCTTTTCTTGATATCCTGGACCTGGCCTAATCAGGATTGGATGTGCGCATAACTACTATTTTTTTCCCTTTTGATAGCTCTGCTCATAAGGTTTGCTGTGTACATGCAGTGCCTGTCTGCTGACCACCGACTGTCAGCTGGATGTGACATGCAGAATTCAGAGAGATGCAGGAAAAACAAATAATAATACATACATAAAAAGAAAATCAGAGTATAAAGGCAGCAACTGAATGACAAAGGTGGGCATGTCCCCCTGTGACGTGCAGCTGTTCAGATATCTGTGCTCGCAAGTCACAGCTGGGGAACGCCTGTACTGGCTTGTAGGATATGACCTGGCATAACATTACTGTGAAGCGCGGACATCAGCTTGCTGTCCTCACGTGGAAAGAAAAAGTACATATTGCTTCACTTCAGCACACTACAATGCTGGTGAATATTGTGCCATGCAGAACATCACCACATTTGCAATGAGCTTATCAGCAGATCACTGAGCGCTGGACACAACATGCCAGCTGATGCGATCATGACACTGGAGCTGACTCCTCATGTGAGGTGAGCCGACATGAGGACATCAGCTCAGCTCCTGTCTCACGAGAGGTGTACATCGGGTCATTCATGTAAACATAAAAGGATGAAAATTAGTCCACATCATTTCATTACTTCCTGGTGGTCATCTTGGCGGAGTCTACAAACTCAATTCCAATGAAGCTGGGACTGTTGTGAGAGTGTAGTGACACGGACCCACAACAGGGGGCGCAAATGAACGGTCAATAGATGAGCCAAAAAGTAACAATTTAATGTTGTGAAATGTGCACAACGAATATACAGACAATCTCAGAATATGATTACAGTCAAATTACAAAGGTGACGTGTGGGCAGGCTCGAGGATAGAAGACGTCTGTCCTGAGAAGGGCCGGAACCACACGATTTCTGCCACCCACCGAACCTGGTGAATACTGGAGCCGCCAAGTCCCGAATTCCCAGGTGATCACCGTCTCCGACTGTCGGATCTGGTACTGCTGGCGAGAACAAAGACAGTCAAGTGTGGGTGTGTGTACACTCAGTAACAACAACGGTTTGTCGGGGTGTCGGCGGTAGAAGTCGGCCAGGAGGGCCGGATCCAGGATTAAGCTCCTCTTCACCCAGGAGCGTTCTTCGGATCCATACCCTTCCCAGTCCACCAGATATTGGAACCCCCGGCCCATTCGACGGACATCCAGGAGCCGGCGCACTGTCCAAGCCGGCTCCCCGTCAATGATCCGGGCAGGAGGCGGCGCCGGACCAGGAGCACAGAGGGGTGAGGTGTGGTGAGGTTTGATCCTGGAAACATGGAAGACCGGGTGGATCAGGGCTGAGGACTTTGAGGATACGGAAGGGGCCGATGAACCTGTCCATCAATTTTGGAGACTGTACTTGCAGGGGGATGTCCTTCGTTGACAACCACACCTCCTGCCCGGGCTGGTATGCAGGGGCCGGGGACCGCCGGCAGTCTGCATGGGTCTTGGCCCTCATCCGGGCTTTCAACAAGGCAGAACGGGCGGTGTGCCACACCCAACGGCACCTCCGAAGATGGGCCCGGACCGAGGGCACACCGACCTCTCCCTCCACCATGGGAAATAATGGGGGCTGGTACCCCAAACACACCTCAAATGGGGAGAGGCCGGTGGCAGAAGACACCTGGCTGTTATGCGCATACTCGATCCAGGCCAGATGGTTACTCCAGGCCGTCGGGTGCACGGATGTTATGCAGCGGAGGGTCTGTTCCAGTTCCTGGTTGGCCCGCTCTGCCTGTCCGTTCGTCTGTGGATGGTACCCGGACGAGAGGCTCACGGTGGCCCCCAGTTCCCTGCAGAAGCTCCTCCAGACATGTGAGGAGAACTGGGGACCACGGTCAGAGACGATGTCGGTGGGTATCCCATGCAGACGGACGACGTGGTGGACCAGGAGGTCTGCTGTCTCCTGGGCTGTTGGGAGCTTCGGGAGGGCCACGAAGTGGGCCGCCTTGGAGAATCGGTCCACTATCGTGAAGATGGTGGTGTTGCCCTGGGACGGCGGGAGGCCCGTGACGAAATCCAGGCCGATGTGGGACCAGGGGCGATGAGGCACCGGTAATGGCTGGAGAAGTCCTTGGGACCTTTTATGGTCTGCCTTGCCCCTGGCACAGGTGGTGCAGGCCTGGATATACTCCCGGACGTCGGCCTCCATAGACGCCCACCAGAAGCGCTGCCGGACAACTGCCACGGTCCTTCGCACCCCTGGATGACAGGAGAGCTTGGAACCGTGACAGAAGTCCAAGACTGCAGCTCTGGCCTCTGGTGGGACGTATAAACGGTTCTTCGGAACTGTTCCTGGGTCCGGGCTCCGTGCCAGGGCCTCCCGGACGGTCTTCTCCACGTCCCAGGTGAGGGTGGCCACGATAGTGGACTCAGGCAGGATGGGCTCCGGTGGATCCAACAGTGCAGTTTTGACCTCCTCTTCGTGTACCCGGGACAAGGCATCCAACCTCTGGTTCTTGGTCCCGGGGCGATAGGTGATCCGGAAGTCAAAACGCCCGAAGAACAGTGACCAGCGGGCTTGCCTGGGGTTCAGCCGCTTGGCGGTCCTGATATACTCCAGGTTCCGATGGTCAGTGAAAACCGTGAACGGCACAGACGCTCCCTCCAACAGGTGTGTCCACTCCTCAAGAGCCTCTTTCACTGCAAGGAGTTCTCGATTGCCGACGTCATAGTTCCGTTCAGCCGGGGTCAACCTGCGTGAAAAGTAGGCACACGGGTGAAGAACCTTATCGGTCTCTCCGTTCTGGGACAGCACGGCTCCTATCCCTGAGTCAGAGGCGTCCACTTCAACCATGAACTGGCGGCTAGGGTCGGGCTGCACCAAAACTGGCGCAGTAGAGAACCGTCGTTTCAACTCCTTGAACGCGGCTTCGCACCGATCCGACCAGGTGAAGGGGACTTTTGGAGAGGTCAGGGCTGTCAGGGGGCTAACTACCTGACTGTAGCCCTTAATGAACCTCCTATAGAAATTAGCAAAGCTGAGGAACTGTTGCAGCTTCCTACGGCTTGTTGGTTGGGGCCAATCTCTCACCGCCGCAACCTTGGCCGGATCAGGGGCGACGGAGTTAGAGGAGATGATAAACCCCAGGAAGGACAAAGACGTGCGGTGAAACTCGCACTTCTCGCCCTTCACAAACAGTCGGTTCTCTAACAACCGCTGCAGGACCTGACGTACATGCTGGACATGGGTCTCAGGATCCGGAGAAAAGATGAGAATATCATCCAGATATATGAAGACGAATCGGTGCAGGAAGTCCCGCAAGACGTCATTAACCAAGGCTTGGAATGTCGCGGGGGCGTTGGTGACGCCGAACGGCATGACCAGGTACTCAAAGTGACCTAACGGGGTGTTAAATGCCGTCTTCCATTCGTCTCCCTTCCGGATCCGAACCAGGTGATACGCATTTCTAAGATCCAGCTCAGTAAAGATTTTGGCTCCATGCAGGGGGGTGAACACGGAATCCAACAATGGCAACAGGTATCGATTGCGAACCGTAATCTCATTCAGCCCGCTGTAATCAATGCATGGACGGAGTCCGCCATCTTTCTTGCCCACAAAGAAGAAACCTGCCCCCATCGGGGAGGTGGAGTTCCGGATCAGCCCGGCAGCTAATGAGTCCCAGATGTAGGTCTCCATTGATTCGCGCTCAGGTCGTGAGAGGTTGTACAGCCTGCTGGACGGGAACTCAGCGCCTGGAACCAAATCAATGGCACAATCGTACGGACGGTGCGGGGGAAGGGTGAGTGCCAGATCCTTGCTGAAGACGTCAGCAAGATCGTGGTACTCAACCGGCACTGCCGTCAGATTGGGAGGGACTTTGACCTCCTCCTTAGCCTGTAAACTGGGAGGAACCGAGGATCCTAAACACACCCGATGGCAGGTTTCGCTCCACTGAACCACCACCCCAGACGGCCAATCAATCCGGAGATTGTGCTTCAACATCCATGGGATGACCAAAATCACGCGGGAGGTAGAAGGAGCTACAAAAAACTCAATCTCCTCCCGATGGTTTCCAGACACCACCAGAGTTACTGGTTGTGTCTTATGTGTGAGTAAAGGGAGGAGGGTGCCATCTAGTGCCCGCACCTGCAATGGCGAAGGAAGCGCCACCAGAGGGAGCCCTACCTCCCTTGCCCATCTGCTGTCTAGCAGATTCCCTTCTGACCCCGTGTCCACCAGTGCCGGGGCTTGAAGGGTTAAATCCCCGCTCAGGATTGTGACTGGGAGTCGTGTGGCAATCTGTGTATGTCTCACTTGAATGTTTTGACCCCCCCTTAGCCCAGTCTCTAAGGGCGAGTGTTGTCGTTTTGGCCGTTTGGGGCAGTTTCTCTGTGTGTACTCAGTTGAGCTGCAGAGAAAACACTCTCCACGGATCAACCTCCTCATTTTTACATAATTATTGTATGGCCTTGCCTTACAATATAAAGCGCCTTGGGGCAACTGTTTGTTGTGATTTGGTGCTATATAAAAAAATTGATTGATTGATTGATTGATTTTGGCCCTGTGCGTTTCCCTAACAACGTCAGCAGGGGGAGCTGTTGCCCCACAAAGCGCTGCGGCTGTGGAGCGTGGGGAGGGCGGCCCCTTTTCGAACCCGGAAGGGAGAGGGGCGGCGCGTATCCGGTCACGTCCTTCGCCTCGCTCCCGACGGCGTTCCTCCAACCGATTGTCTAACCGTATAACGAGATCGATAAGTCCATCTAAATCCCGCGGTTCCTCCTTAGCTACCAGCTGCTCCTTCAGAACCAACGACAGTCCGTTTATGAAGGCGGCGCGGAGCGCAACGTTATTCCAGCCGGACCTCGCAGCCGCGATGCGGAAGTTGACTGCATAAGCGGCTGCGCTCTCGCGTCCCTGTCTCATTGACAGCAGCACAGTTGAAGCGGTCTCTCCTCTGTTAGGGTGATCAAACACTGTTCTGAACTCCCCCACAAACCCAGTGTATGCTGATAACAACCGTGAGTTCTGTTCCCAGAGCGCCGTAGCCCAGGCGCGTGCTTTACCCCGAAGCAGAGCAATCACATAAGCTATTTTACTAGCATCTGACGCGTACATGACGGGACGTTGTGCGAAGACGAGCGAACACTGCATAAGAAAGTCCGCGCACGTCTCCACACAACCTCCGTACGGCTCAGGAGGGCTTATGTATGCTTCAGGGGATGGTGGGAGGGGTTGTTGAACCACCACTGGAACGTTCATATCCTGCACAGGGTCGACAGGAGGACGAGCTGCAGCAGCGCCCTGAGCGCTCGCCGCCATCTGTGCGGAGAGAGCCTCCACCCTGCGGTTCAGGAGGATGTTTTGCTCAGTCATTTGATCCAACCGAGCCGTAAAGGCGGTGAGAATGTGCTGCAGCTCACCAATCATGCCTCCTGCAGACGCCTGCGCTCCCTGCTCTCCCATTGGTCGTTCAACAGCCGGGTGATGCCCCTTGGAGTCCATGACGCTGGCCGAGATATCCTGTTGTGAGAGTGTAGTGACACGGACCCACAACAGGAGGCGCAAATGAACGGTCAATAGATGAGCCAAAAAGTAACAATTTAATGTTGTGAAATGTGCACAACAAATATACAGACAATCTCAGAATATGATTACAGTCAAATTACAAAGGTGACGTGTGGGCAGGCTCGAGGATAGAAGACGTCTGTCCTGAGAAGGGCCGGAACCACACGATTTCTGCCACCACCGAACCTGGTGAATACTGGAGCCGCCAAGTCCCGAATTCCCAGGTGATCACCGTCTCCGACTGTCGGATCTGGTACTGCTGGCGAGAACAAAGACAGTCAAGTGTGGGTGTGTGTACACCCAGTAACAACAACGGTGGGAATGCCACCTCCACCTCTCACTCAATATGTGATGAGTACCGCAGTGATTCCTCAGGGGAAAAGAGTGCCGTCCTGCACTCACTCAGCTTCCACAGAAAGAGGAACCGGTACTCCTGCAAACACTCACAATATACAGATATATTGTAACACAAAACGGCTGAAGATATTACCTTCAATGAAGTACCATATCTCGGCGATGAGGTGGAGATGACGTCTGGGTTTTATGGAGTGAGGTGATGAAGAATGAGTGACAGCTGTCAGGAAGTAATGAGTAACAGCTGTCACTCCCGGCTGTGTCTGTGGCGGCAGCGCCCTCTCGTGCCTGAAGCCCACACTTCAGGCAGGGCGCCCTCTGGTGGTGGGCCAGCAGTACCTCCTCTTCTGGCGGC
Source organism: Thalassophryne amazonica (assembly GCF_902500255.1). Taxonomy (NCBI): domain Eukaryota; kingdom Metazoa; phylum Chordata; class Actinopteri; order Batrachoidiformes; family Batrachoididae; genus Thalassophryne; species Thalassophryne amazonica. The sequence goes on from NC_047121.1 coordinate 23,735,501, forward strand.
CCACACAACAGGGACGTTATGTGAAATGTAAATACAAACAGAAAACAGTGATTTGCAAATCCTCTTCAACCTATATTCAATTAAATACTCCACAAAGACAAGATATTTAATGTTCAAACTGATAGACTTTTTTGTTTTTGTGCAAAGATTTTCTCATTTTGAAATGAATACCTGCAACACGTTTCAAAAATGTTGGGACGGGGCAACAAATGACTGGAAAAGTTGATGAATGCTCAAAGAACACCTGTTTGGAACATTCCAGAGGTGAACAGGTTATTTGGAAACAGGTGAGTGTCATGATTGGGTTTTAAAGGAGCATCCCCAAAAGGCTCAGCTATTCATAAGCAAAGATAGGGCGAGGATCACCACTTTGTGAACAACTGCTTAAAAAAAATAGTCCAACAGTTTAAGAGCAATGTTTCTCAATGTTAAATTGCAAGGAATTTAGGGATTCCATCATCTACAGTTCATAATATAATAAGAAGATTCAGAGAATCTGGAGAGGTTTCTACACATAAGCAGCAAGGCTGAAAACCAACATTGAATGCCCATGACATTCCATCCCTCAGGTAGCACTGCATTAAAAACTGACATAATTGTGTAAAGGATCTTGCCGCGTGGGCTCAGGAACACTTCAGAAAACCATTGTCAGTTAACACAGTTCATCACTACATCTACAAGTGCAAGTTAAAACTCTGCCATGCAAAGCGAAAGCCATACATCAACAACATTCAGAAATGCTGCCACCTTCTCTGGGCTCGAGCTCAATTGAAATGGACAGACTCAAAATGGAAAAGTGTGCAGTGGTCTGATGAGTCCACATTTCAAATTGCTTTTGGAAATCATGGAAGTTGTGCCCTCCAGACAAAAGACTAAAAAGTTTATCCAAATTGTTAACAGCGCAAAGTTCAAAAGCCAGCGAGCATCTGTCATGGTATGGGGGTGTGTTAGTACCCATGCCATGGGCAACTTACACATCTGTGATGGCACCATCAATGCTGAAAGGTACATCCAGGTTTTGTAGCAACACATGCTTCTATCCAAGCAATGTTTTTTCAGGGACGTCCCTGCTTATTTCAGCAAGACAATGCCAAGCCACATTCTGCACATGTTACAACAGTGTGGCTTTGTATGAGAAGAGTGCGGGTACTAGACTGGCCTGCCTGCAATCGAGACCTATTGCAGATTTTCTTCCAGTTTCTGCGTCTTTCGCCCAACGTTATGTTATGAGTGAAGAGACCTGAAGTGTTGCCATACAGTGCGTTTTTTGACGATCAAGATGCAACAGTAGTTGTATTTTCATATTGTCCCTAGGTACTGCTGAATAATTTAGTGATTTGTTTAATCATTTTAGTTTTATAATTCTCTCATCTTAATTTTTCAGATTTTGGGTTGTACCATATTTGCTGAAGTTATAGTACAGTGTAAAACAACATTTCAGTAAAAGGGCAATATGAATAAGATCATGTGGTGATGTAAAACAGTTCAGATTTAAAACTAACTTTCATGACCTCAAAATAATTAAAACATACAGATTCTTATTCTTGTTTACAACAATAGTGTTGGCAATGAGAGAAAACGTCATGTTGTTTCACTGAGGATGGTCATCAACTGAATATAAAACAGCCAAAAGGATGCTGAGGTGCATACCAAAACTTGATTTTCTTTTAATGTCTGAAAGAGTGAAAGTAATAGTGTGAAATAAATGGGCTTCTGGAGAAGCCTTATCTATCTTATTGGACTTGTTGTGTGATTGCTCCACCTTTCATTCAGCTTGAGTTAAAACTGTCTGCATCTCAGAATTACCATGTCCACACGACTGCTTGTAATGTGACTGTTCTGAGGTTTGTACTGGCTGGACATGAGACTTGTCTCATTTGTTCACCTGCACAAACTATCCTTTCCAGAGAAGCAGATCAGTATCAGGCAGGTTGACATCTTCATTGTCATCATGTCTGCATTTGTTGTCCAGAACTCACCCTGTCATCAGTTATTAATAATAAGGTGGTACTTACAATGAATGGATGTTTTTATGTGTGCAAGAGCTGGAAATGTATGCGCAGTGGGATGTAGGCAGCGAAGGAGCACAATTCAGCCACTGCAGAACAGAGCGTGCAGCAAGGAGACCAGTACCTCGCATCAGCAGGAGGAGGAAGGGAGTGACCGTGGGAAAGAGATGAACCAAACCACCCCATATGCAGACAACATGAGCCCTGTGATCCCAAGATGTGAGATACAGACCTGCAGTCCAAAAAACTGACAGCTCCCAAAAAAACACAGAGAAGGTGGGCCAATTCCTGCAAGAGGCCACTGTCTCAGTCAAGAGCCAGTAACACTCATTTCATTACCGTGTCACCTCGAGGATGAGGCTCCAGCCCAGGAGCCAGACTGAGGGCATCTTTCAGGGACAGGTACTGGACATGCAGTAAATACCAGCCGTCCAGAGGACAATCCACACCACCCAGAAGTTGCAAACATTGGAAATGTATCCTGATTCCACCTGGTGCTTTAAATGCTCAGAAATATCAGCCTGTGGGAAATGTTGATTTCTGTGACATAATGTTTGGAACCCTGCTGCTGTTTCCTGACTGGCCCCATGGTAAGTCCAATTGGAGATCCAGGAAAAGGGGTTGCAGGCCTAGCGTGCAGTCTAGGCTGAGGCGATTTTCCCATATGGGTATACTCAGGCCATACTACAGACAACACAACAACAGTTTCACTCCAGAATGCCACGGCTTTTGGCCCCCAGCTGGGAGCTCTGCCTGTGCCAGTGGCCTACCAGGGGAGGGACACAAACAGGGGCAGAAAAGTTTGGTTGTACGACAGCTACAGAGGCAGTGACAAACATATGTTGATCGCAAAATACAAGAATTTGACTTGAAAACCAAATTAAAGCCAAGTTACATTTGTAGACAAAAAGCAACCTGGATTGTCTGTGTGTACTGGCGTAATTAATGAAGTAAGCATGAAGTGAACTAAATGGTCACAGGTGGAGTGACCTTCACACAGCTAAATGTTGGCTCCTAAGATTACCTAACAATTCTGAATCAAAACCTTGCATTTTTTCCATAAGCACTGTGGCTTATTTTACTGTTATTAGCTGTATCAGGGCCTGCATAAGTTAAAGAGTTGGAAGAAACGATTTATAATGTGATAGAGAACTTCTACAAAAACATTTTACACTAATATGTCTTTCATTAATCACCTAATCTTTTCCAAGGACACTGTGCATTTTTCAACAAGGCAATACAAAAGCTACATTTTGTACCCATTTCAAAGGGACGGATACTGTAATGACGAATGCAACAATGACCCTACAGTGTTGCACACCTTAGGATGTGTTTGCAGGACAAAATAACATCTGAAAAGCTTCATCGGTAGGCGTCCTCAATGCGAAAATGTCAAAGTGCTCTGAGAAGGAATGGCAACATTAGAAAGCGGTAAATGGTCGTAACCTCTTTTGGAATGTGCTGCAGGCATGAAATATAGGAATGGATGCGTATGATAAAATGAAAAGAAGTTGACAACACAAAACATGAAATAGATGTCAAATTTAAAGTAGAAATCACTGCAGTTTTTTTATTCGCATTTTCCATGCTGTCCAAACTTTATCTGACTTGGGGCTGTGGTGTGATGAAGTAGGAATCTGTCTCCCAGCATTTTCCTCATTTCTTTGGATGCCTTTGGAACCTGGTCACACTTGAGGCATAGAGCGATGACAGTCTTGGCTTGAGCCCTCTGAGCTAACACAATCTAGAAACTGTTTCTTGCTTTGATTACATTTGCTTGAATAAACAGTATTTGGCTTTGTTTGCTTCACAAATTAATTTCCAGGTGTTGTTTTCCTCATTTTGGCCAATCAAGACTTAACAATATTTATTTTTTGCCAGCTGGGTTTCTTCACTTTGGTTTTTAAATTTGATATCATTTCCAGGTGGAAATGAAGTCTCTAAAAATGATTACATTTCATTATACAAAAAGTCTCAGGAATAAGAAGTCTCAAAATAATTGTTCCCTCTGCTTTATTTTATTTTCAGTTTCATCCTCTGCTTTGGTTGGGATGCAGCAGTGAATTCAGACTCAGATGTCATCTCTCAGCCACTGCAAGAGCTGACACGATATAACTGAAAGGGTCAGCTCTGTGCCTCTGAATTGAAGTCTGATCTCATTTTAACATTGTTGAAAGCAAAACAAAGGAGACATGTTCCTTTTTTTCCCAGTGACTGCCATATGTATTTATTGAATGGAAAACTGTAAAAGTTTAGACTAACAGAAAATACCACCTTTCTGTCATAATAGGCTGAGTGTTTTTGAGCCACACTCAAACCATCACCCTCTGAGACCAATGCCATCTCCAAAAAACATCCATCAGGTCTTCTCATGACATTGGTGATGTTTCTTGACAACAGCAGTGATAATAAATGACATTCAGATTATAGCGAGGCACTTTCCACGCTAGTGTGGGTCCTTGGCAACAGTTTACAATAAGCACAGTTGGTTATGCTTCAGTGGTCTTTGAAATTTGAGTTGTGCAAGGAAACAGGTTATGGAGTCATGAGGGTCACTGGACAGAGGTGTTTGTCAATGCTGATATCTCTGCAGGAGAACAAAGGTCCAAGTCTTTCTTTCGGTGAAAATGTTACGGGCTTGGTAGAGAATAAGGAGTGTTACTGTCACTTTAAGGATGGCCCCCAGCGGCTGTGGGGCGCGCCGCGCTCCGAAGCCGCCATCGACAGGCTGAACGACCATTTCATTTCTAAACGGATGGCTGTCTGGATCCGTGACCATCGTGTGCCATTTCTCTGGTTATCACAAGAGCTGGACATCAACCATTTTCCGGCAGATTTCACTTTTAACAAGAGATTTTGTCATGGAAAGCCGAGCGGAGGCTTCGCGTGTCACGATGGATGCGCTACTGGAGCGAGACAAAACCACCTCCCTTTTGGTCTCACAGGACGGCTTTGAGATGGCGTTCAGACAGCTGTCGGTGGTTTTTCCATCGAGTGATTATCTGAGAAATTGTGGATGTGCCTGGACATGCCAGAACATGTCCCATGAGGCTTCATCACGGCGTTGCTCCTCTTTCCATGACAAAAACTCCTGTAACAATGGAATGTGCTGTTCATTTCCAAACCGGACGCTATGTTTTATCCGGGACGTCGTCTGACTAGCACAGGAATTGTGAAAAGACGTAGACATCAGCACTTTTTCGGCACATTGAGACAGACGTGCGGAGGAATTCCACTTGTCCTCTGACACTCCGAAACGGAGGTGTTCTTTTGTCTCGCTTCATCAGCGAATCGGTCGTGACGCGCGAAGCCTCCGCGTGGCTTTCCATGACAAAATCTCTTGTTAAAAGTGAAATCTGCTGGAAAATGGCTGATGTCCAGCTCTTGTGATAACCAGAGAAATTGCACACGAAGGTCCCGGATCGACACAGCCATCCGTTTAGAAATGATCTGGTGGTTTCTGCCTGTCGATCGTGGCTCGGAGCGCGGCGCGCCGTGCAGCATTGTGGGACATCCTTAAAGCTGTAGTAACACTCCTTAATCTCTGTGAAGCCCGTAACATTTTCACCGAAAGCCACCTAAATTTTTCGAATGGTTTCCAGCTGCCTGTCTCTAACAGTTTCTGCAAAAATTCTGATGGAACAAAGCCCAAATCATTCTGCCATTTCCTCGCAATGAACAAAACGACTACAGGGGTGGAGCAGTGCTTACTCAAAGCCTGCCCACAGGCGAATGACGCAACCGACAGGCGTGAAAAAACTCACGCATGCGCACGAAGGTTCAAGCTTGGCTGACGTAAAAACATATGAATCAAATCCATATATTTTTTTGCATAAAATTAAAAGATCCATTACTTTTCTAACAGACCTTGTGTGTGTATATATATATATATATATATATATATATATATATATATATATATATATATATATATATATATACGAGGTCTATTAGAAAATTATCCAACGTTATTATTTTTTTCAAAAACACATTGTCATTATAATTTTGAGGAAAAAAATGATTTCATCCACTTTTGAATAATGCTGTAACAAACAATATGGAAACCTACAATGTTAATTTTGCTGAGTAAAATATACTTTGCCAGGATATTTGGTCCCAGTCTAAATAGAGTAAATTACACTGTATTGTAAAGTGAAATCAGCTCTACCTTCTTGTCAAATGAAGTGTTTCTACTCCATCAAAAGTTGATTTTACAATGTGATAGAGGCGATTTAGCACTGTGAGAGAGTATATTTAACTCTATTTGGAAAGGGACCAACTTTTATCCCAGCAGAGTAAATTTTATTCAGCAAAATTTACTGTGTATTTTTTCACATGCCACAAGCACAAGCAGCTAAAGAGACAGAGAAATGGAAATTGGCCAAGAATTTACACTAGTGGAGCAGAAATGTGCAATATTTTGAGGTGAATCATGACTTTGACAATTAAAGCATGAAATTTGGCACAGTTAGAGCATACCAACAAGTTAATTTTTGGCTATAGGGGCATCACAGAGGCAGCCATTTTCCAAGATGGCTGCCATGGGTTGTTGTACTCTTCCATTTGACTGTGCTGGCAGCTGACATACCTTCCTGGTGGTTTCAGCTGATGCTGAATTGTTGGTGGCACTAGAGGGAAGGTCCCAGGGTCACCAAAATTAATAGACTTTATTCTTAGGGGCCATGAATGTTTCCAAATAATTTGAAAATAATCAGATGAAAGCTCTTGGAGTTAATGTGCTAAAGTGAAAACTCTGCAGTGTCAGTCCACGAAAAAACATAAGATGCCTCCCTGACTCTTGGGGATATAAATAGTACCACTGCATTCCTCATCCTTAAAAATGTAGGATTAGGGATTGGGATCAAGACCCTGGTGGTCTGGAACCTGAGCTGCGAATAAAACAACAATGCATGGCAGCCATCTTGGAAAATGGCTGCCTCTGTGATACCCCTATAGCCAAAAATTAACTTCTTGGTATGCTCAAACACTATGCCAAATTTCATGCTTTTATCATCAAAGTCATGATTCATCCACATATCTGCTCCGTGACACCTTTTACTTTACTTTCTATGTCTGGGAAACAACTCCAGCACATGAAAAATATTAGCATTTTTAAAGCCATTGCAGTGGCTGAAAAATGTCACATGACTGCTCTCCGGTTCCAAGCTGCAACTCTGGATTCTACCAGTTATGTAAAAGCACAAAGTTGATGGTAAGACAAAATGTACTTAATGTACCTACTTACATTTATGGGCTTATATATTAAAATGTCATAGGTGAGGTGCTGTCAGGCACACGGAAGATTAAAAAAGTGCACAAAAGTCCAAATTCAATGCATATTGTAAAACTGTCACAGGAGATAGTGTGGAAACAAATTCATTTTTAAAAGACCCATATTGAGCAATTACACAGCTGACACGCTGCCTGGTGTAAAAGCACACACTCACGAGTGCTGCATGTGATGTGTGTGCCTCACATCACAGACCATGCTTTGTGTAGTGCTCCAGGCACAGAGTGTCAGCAAATCAGCAGTGCAGGCGTTATTACAAGGCACTTTCCTGTTTTAATTATTTTGACCCAGGAGAAAGCACATGAGTGCAGCACAGCCCATGTGCATGTGCCTGTGTGTCACGCTGAGGTGCATATCAATGTTTTACCTTTTTTTTGGCTAGAGTGGTTATTGTCCAATGGAGAGTCACTATTTGAGCCCATTGTTACACAAGCAGTTTTTGCAGTGTTTGTATATGGGGGAGCAGCCCCCCTGACCCCGGAATTTAAACTTTTGAAGTCAGTCAGAGCTACAAAAGGACTGGCATAGCTGAGCTGTTAACCCCGAGGGTCCAAGGGCATTTTTTGGACAGTTCACTCGCCTGGAAAAAATGTTTTATTATTGCTGTTAATAGCTCTCCCTGCATCCCACAATCAAGTTTTATGTCTCTCTTTTTTCAGGACAACCTGTGGTTTCAGAATATATATGTTTTTGTTGTGTTTTATAAGTGTAATAAAGGTTTACATTCAAAAATAGGCAAGGAAAAAATAAAGCAAAAAATAATTTTCCACACACATTTATTCAAAACACACAGCAAACTATAATAAACAACTGTTTTGACACTTTATAAAGGTAATTTGAGGTATTGTGTGAAAGTCTGTACAACAGTAAGGTTCAAACAGTAAACACAAATGCACATTTTGAACAATATATACAAAATGGTCTAAGCGTTTTGTTGTCCATTGATATGGTAAACAGTGCTTTACACAGAGAAAGCAACAGAGTTATCCAGTAACATTCACATGCAAACTAGTGGAGCAATCCTGATAGTGACACGCTCTTTGTTTGAGCACGTGAGATTGTCATCAGAGGCCCTTCGTGTGCTCCTGCTTTCACTGATCGCTGTGTGCAATGGCGCAGGCCACACTGAGTATGTACTAATAGTATGTACTCATTGGAGCACCCAGGGGGCTATTGAAACGGGCCAACTAGTAAAACATCACTCATGAAAATGATCTTTGGCTTTTCACGTGAGGTAAATATGCCCTTCGATTGGATTTTGGAAAACCATGTGACGGTGAACCAATTCCGATTGGACACTCATATTGCGCACATCATCACACAGCTTCTATGAGGAGTACAAAGATGGCCGATGGCTGGCTTGAAGTCCACGGAGTTAACTTTTCTGCCAAAAAAAAGAGTAAGTTTCTATCTCATATCTTTCCAAAGTTATTTATAATGTAGTAAAGCTTGGTCTTAGCCGTCGTATACAATGGCGTTGACCCCAGAGAGATAAAGAACACACAGGAAACAAATTAATTATGGATCATTACAAATATTTTGTTTTAAAAAGCACCAATTAGTTACAAAGTTGGAAAAGAAATCCTGCATAGAAAAAATATGCTTTAAGATGTATCACTAATCATTTTATAATCAAGTCACAATTGAATTAGAGCCACATATCCCACAAATTCAGGTGTGGTTCATGATCGTGTGGACACCTGCAGCCATGGCAAATTCCAAAGAGAACAGATCATCCCTGTGAGATAAGAAATGTGCAAGCGATGGACCAGTACATCACATCATCAGGAGGGAAGACGCGGCCATGGGGTCTACAGACCAGTCACCCAAAGAAAGAGTGCACCCAATGTCCTACCTGGGACTGTCCACTGAAGCACATGACCCCAGAGCACCACTACCCCCACCAAGGTTGAGGTCCCCACACCCGTGTTGAGCACACAGACCACCCCAGCTGCTGGCACCAGGCAAGCACCATTTCCAGCCACAGACAGGAGTGCCGCCAGGGATTTTGGTAACCATGAAAAGAAATCTTACTGGGCACCCCCGTAGCCGGCCAACAGGCTGACAGAATTTTTTTTATACTCTTTTACATTAAACTATCCATTTTAATGATATTTGTGATTATCATTCCCATATTTGTAAAAAGAAAAATGTGATTTGACAGTTACTTGGTAGGGGAAGCACTGAAAATGCAATGAAATAGATTTAGATTCAATTATTTGCTGCAAGACTGATACTCTAGACTGACAAAAATACATATATGAGGCTCATTGTTGCTATTTAATCTGATTTCCAATAAATATCAACATTTCTCTGATTGGATTGAGAGCAATCACCCAGTCTGCACGCACGAGAAATGTTCTCCATTCCTACTGCAAAGCATGGGGATAAGAGTCCCAAACTACTGAACAAACATTATATTTCAGTGCGAGCTGATGCTTTTTAAAACCATTAAAATCCTTCTGAAATAAATACAGACTATAGGCTTTTTGTTATTTCAGAACAATTTTTTATTCTTTAATGTTTTGTTTCTCCACAATAATCAAACAATTCAACACACAGCTGCTAATGTTAGGGGTTGCTCAGGTGGGTCGGGGATGGTGGCACTGAGACTGCTGCTGCTCCTGACGTGTCACAAGCCATTTTTTGAGCAGACAGCTGCTAAATGTTTGCCTACATTGATTACCCTGCGGGGCCGTCCCCGTTGTACACGATGGTGAATACAACTTTTTAATGATATTACATAGAAACGTACTTTTTTTGCTGAAAAGTACACTCCGTGGACTTTCAAACAAGCCCTCCGCCATGTTTGTAGGCCTCATAGAAGCTGTGTGATGATGTGTGCAATGTGAGTGTCCAGTCAGGAATTGGTTCACTGTCACATGGTTTTCCAGTATCCATTCGTAGGGCAGAGCAATCTCATGTGGTGCACCAAAGAGTCTCAGAAGAAGAGATGCTTTACTACTTGGCCCATGAATGTTGTTGAATAGGCCTCTCTGGCTCCAAGAATTGATGTGTAAAGCACCTTTTATGCATATGACTTAAAGTCTTCTTCTTTGTCTTTCGGCTGTTCCCGTTAGGGGTCGCTACAGCAGATCAATCATTTCCATCTCACCCTGTCCTCTGTATCTTCCTCTGTCACACCAACCACCTGCATGTCCTCCCTCAGCACATCCATAAACCTCCTCTTTGGCCTCCTTCTTCTCCTCCTGCCTGGTGGCTCCATCCTCAGCATCTTTTTCCCTATATACCCTGGGTCCCTCTTCTGCACATGTCCAAACCATCTCAATCTCGCCTCTCTGACTTTGTCTCCAAACCCTCCCACCTGAACTGTCCCTCTGATATGTTTATTCCTAATCTTGTTCATTCTCGTCACTCCCAAAGAGAATCTCAACATCTTTAGCTCTGCCACCTCCAGCTCTGCCTCCTGTCTTTTTGTTAGTGCCACCGTCTGTAAGCCGTACAACAGAGCTGGTCTCACTACTGTCTTGTAAACTTTCCCCTTCACTCTTGCTGATATTCTTCAGTCACAAATCACTCCTGCCACCTTTCTTCGCACACTCCACCCTGCCTGCACTCTCTTCTTCACCTCTCTACCACACTCCCCATTACTTTGAACAGTTGACGCAAATATTTAAACTCATCTACTTTCACCACTTGTACTCCTTGTAACTGCACTATTCCACTGGGCTCCCTCCCATTCACACACACACATACTCAGTCTTGCTTGTACTGACTTTCATTCCCCTTCTCGCCAAAGCATATCTCCATCTCTCCAGACTAGACTCCTAGACTAGACTCAGTGTGGACTCTCTACTCTCACTACAGATCACAATGTCATCTGCAAACATCATAGTCCATGGGGACTCCTGTCTGGTCTCATCTGTCAACCTGTCCATCACCACTGCAAATAAGAAAGGAGTCAGAGCTGATCCTTGGTGTAATCCCACCTCCACCTTGAATGAGTCTCTCATTCCGACTGCGCATCTCACCGCTGTCACACTATTCTTGTACATGTCCTGCACTACCATAACATACTTCTCTGCCACTCCAGACTTCCTCATACAATACCACAACTTTTCTCTTGGCACCCTATCATAAGCTTTTTCTAAGTCCACAAACACACAATGTAATTCTTTCTGGCCTTCTCTGTACTTATTCAACAATATTCTCAGAGCAAACATTGCATCTGTAGTGCTCTTTCTTGGCATGAAACATATTGCTGCTCACAGATCTTCACCTGTATTCTAAACCTAGCTTCTACTCCTCTTCCCCATAACTTCATGCTGTGGCTGATCAACTTTATGCCTGTGTAGTTACTGCAGCTCTGCACATCACCCGTGTTCTTGAAAATAGGAACCAGCACACTTCGTCTCCACTCCTCAGGCATCCTCTCACTTTCCAAGATTTTATTATACAATCTGGTTAGAAACTCGACTGCCATCTCTCCTAAACATTTCCATGCCTCCACTGGAATGTGATCTGGACCAAATGCTTTTCCACTCTTCATCCTCTTCATAGCAGCCCTCAAGTCTTCCTTACTAATCTCTTGTACTTCCTGATTTACTCTCACCACATCATCCAGCATTTTCTCTAGCTCATTTTTTTCATTAATAAAATCTTCAAAATAATCCCTCCACCTCCTCAGCAGACACTCCTCACTTCCCCACATTACCTTGTGCAGCTTTTACCACCCTAACCTGCTGCACATCCTTTCCAACTCTGTCCTTTTGTCTGGCCAATCGATGCAAGTCCTTTTCTCCTTTCTTACTATTCAACTTCTTGCACAGCTCACAATATGCCTTTTCCTTCACTTTTGCCACTTCTCTTTTCACCTTATGCTGCATCTCCTTGTACTCCTGTCTACTTTCTTCATCTCTCCGACTATCCCAAAACTTTTATTGGCAACCTCTTTCTCCCTATGCTTTCCTTTACCTCTTCATTCCACCACCAAGTCTCCTTGCCTTCCTTCCACTGTCCAGATGTCATACCAAGTACTGTCCTAGCTGTCTCCCTCAACACATCTGCAGTACTTTTCCAGCTGTCCAAAATTGCTTCCCCTCCAACCAGTGCTTCTCTCCCCTGCTCGCTAAATTTCACAGAACAGTCTTCCTCCTTCAGCTTCCACCATCTGATCCTTTGTTGAGCTGTCACTCTCTTCTTCTTCTTTACCTCTAAAGTGATCCTACAAACAACCATCCTATGCTGTCTAACGACACTCTCTCCTGCCACCACCTTACAGTCTCTGATTTCTTTTAGCTTGCATTTCCTATAAAGAATGTAATCCACCTGTGTACACCTTCCTCCACTCTTATATGTTACCCTGTGCTCCCCCTTTTCTTAAAGTAGCTATTCACCACAGCCATTTCCATCCTTTTTGCAAAAACAACTACCATCTGTCCTTCCCCATTCCTATCCTTGATATCATATCTACCCATTACTTCCTCATCACCTCTGTTCCCTTCACCAACATGCACATTGAAGTCCGCTCCTATCACCACTCTTTCATGCTTGGGCACACTCTCCAACACCTCATCTAACACACTCCAGAAATCTTCTTTCTCCTTCATTTCACAACCTACATGTGGGGTATATGCACTGATGATATTCATCATCACCCCTTCAATTTCAAACTTCACACTCATCACCCTGTCAAACACTTGCTTAACCTCCAACATACTTTTAACATACTCTTCATTTAAAATGACTCCAACACCATTTCTCTTCCTGTCCTCACCATGGTACAACAACTTGTCCCCACCGCTGATGCTCCTGCTTTTACTTCCCTTCCACTTGGTCTCTTGCACACACAATATGTCTACCTTCCTCCTCTCCATCATATCAGCCAGCTCTCTCCCTTTACCAGTAATATTACCAACATTCAAAGTCCCCACTCTCATTTCCACCCTTCTAGTTTTCTTCTTCTCCCGCTGTTTGTGGAAACGTTCTCCTCCTCTTCTTCGTCATCTTCATCCAGCAGTAGCCCAATTTTCACCAGCACCCTGTTGGGCAACAGCACCAGTGGCGGGCGCTGTTAACCCGGGCCTCGACTGATCCCGTATGGAAATTTGATTCTTAGTCTGCATAGTTGGGTTGACTTGTTTTACACCAGATGCCCTTACTGATGCAACCCTCCTTATTTATCCGGGCTTGGGACCGGCACTCAGAATGTACTGGCTGCACACTTTATGTGGCTGAGTTGCTGAATGTTGAGTGTCTGAAAGTAATCAGCAATAATAAAAGATTTATGCCACGCAAGTGAACTGCCTAAAAAATGCCCTCGGAACCCAGGGGGAACACAACAATGAAATGTTGTTTTAGTTAAATAGAGTTTTCTTCAGAAATATGAGCTAATGGTGAGAAAAGTGAGCTAACTTATAAACTATGGACAAAGTTAGGAACAGGCAGCAGGCTAACATTGCATGACTTTTCATCACAGACCCACCTTACCTTTTGAAAGAACTGGGTGATATTGTGTCAATTCTTTGCTTCTTTCTCTTGTCTAAGCTTTTTTCTGTTTGCTCTCTGAGCTCTAAGCTGTCTTGCTTCTCATTCTCCACTCATTGTCTGTGAAAGGTTTCTGCAGTATCATGACATAGTAGGTGGACTGAACTATTTTATGTAACTATGGGGGGTGGGGTGAGTATTAAGAAATGTTTCAAAAACAAATAAACAGTGTTACTAATACATTGTAAATAAAATATATGTCTGATTGTAAGTTTATAACTGTCATATTATATTGTCAGTATTATAATTGTATTAACGGCCTGTCTGGGTCCCTGTCAATCACGGGCACTGAGAATCCATCTCTTTATTCTCCCATTTTCAGTGCCCCTGCCCAAAGACCTCAGATGGGGACTCCATCTGTCACATAATTTGACTGAGTGGGCCACAGGTCCTTAAATAGTTTTGTTGGTATAGGATCAAATCAGCTGGTTGTGCTTTATGTAGACATTATGAGTTTTGTCAGCACACCTAGTGAGATACTATCAAATTCTGTAAATCAAGGTAATACCTTGGTGATGGCACCCACATCAATAGCAGGGTGTAGTGGCTGGGTTAAGGCATGCTGGTATATGCTTAACCTAATGTCATCTATTTTCTTCTTGAAGTAATCCAAGAAATCTTGTGCTATAAAAGGAGAACAATTAACAGGTGGTTGTCCATGTATAAGTGTTGCCACCGTGTCAAACAAGAACTTTGAGTTATGCTTGTTTTTGTTGATCAAATCAGAGTAATAGGCCCACTTTGTAGCCACTAGTGCATGCTTATAGTCTTAGTTAGCATCACGCCATGTGGGGTGGAATACTTCTAATTTTGAACTGTTCCATTCCCATTCTAGACCTCTAGTCTTATGCTTGAGATCACGCAAGTAATCATTTAACCAAGGTAACTGTGTTTTGGCGGGCATGGTTTTAATATAGGTGATTGGGCATTTTCCAAACATGAAACTAAGATATCAGGCAGTCTAGCTTTGAGTTCAGTTATAGTTGAGGAGTTGATGTGTCACCACAATGATAAATAAGGTTGTTCCACTAAACATGGCACTGTTCTCAGCACTGTTAGGGAGGCCTTTGCCTGTGTTGCCTTCGCGCATCTACAGACCTTGGTCTCCAGATGTCGGTATTTAATGCAGTGCTGCCTGAGGTATCGAACGTTAAGGGCATTCAATATTGTTTTTTGGCCTTGCTGCTTATGTATAGAAAGTTCTACAGATCCTCTGAATCTTGTGATTATATTCTGGACAGTAGATGATGGAATCCCTAAATTCCTTGCAACTGAACGTTGAGAAACATTGTTCTTAAACTGTTGGACTATTTTTTCACAGTTTACAGGAAGGTTTTTGTAGACATTCATTGACATTATTGATAAAGCAGTGTTCCTCCCATGTGTGTGCTTATGTGATAAAAAAAAACAAAAAACAAAAAACGCCATGTCATGTTTACGCCATGTGGCTAACTGGTTCAAACTTTAAAGATGGGAAAGCAGGATGGCAGCTGTTACATCTTTTCACATGATAACAAGATAATGAAAGACACTAGCATTTACAAGATATACTTTTGATGCAGACAAATATCTTAACAAGAACATAGTGAATTACTATGCAGATCTCTGGAACATATTAACCCAGTGTAAACTTGCTGAACATCATTGTTCTTAACCTCACATAACACCTAGCAGTAATGCAACGATGTATTAACCTATAAGTTCATGGCATCTAAAAAATAAATAAATAAATTGTGGCCCATATGTGTTAACAATTAGCAGCGCAACATTTTATTTAGGCAGTAAAGCATATCGGTCTTCATCCTCCTCTTCTTCTAGGTCTTCTTCTTCCACTTCTGCTGTCTCAGGAAGGGAGACTGAAGGTCTGGTTTTGTTAGGAGTGTGCTGTGACATTTAATAGGGGGTGAGGTGCACCCAGTTTGTTATCTAAGGCAGTAATGATGCATTTGGGGGGGGGGGGGGGTATTGTTTATTGCTTTGGGTTTGCATTTAGTTTTGCACTGGGGTTTTGGTTGCTGGATTTCTTTTGTGTTGTTTGGTGTTGGGCGTTTCCCTCCTGTCTGCCCTTCCTGTGGCCACGCCTCTTTCTGGATCTTTCCTCTCACACCTGCGGTGCATTTACCCTGATCACATCCCCAGTCCTGTTTTTGCTTTATCGTGTATCGACCTGTCTGCCTGTTTCTGGAACCTGTCTCTGCCAAATGCTTCGGTTACTGTTGATATTTTTGGACTGTCTTTTTGTGTACCGACTCACACAAGTCCTGACATTAAACTCTGTGAAGCTGAGACCCGAATCCTGCATTTGTGTCCGATCACTTGGTGCTGTCTGGCCCGTCAGAACAATCTCGGCAACAATGGACACAGCGGATTCAGATCAATCAATCAATCAACTTTTTTTTTAGATAGCGCCAAATCACAACAAACAGTTGCCCCAAGGCGCTTTATATTGTAAGGCAAGGCCATACAATAATTATGAAAAACCCCAACGGTCAAAACGACCCCCTGTGAGCAAGCACTTGGCAACAGTGGGAAGGAAAAACTCCCTCTTAACAGGAAGAAACCTCCAGCAGAACCAGGCTCAGGGAGGGGCAGTCTTCTGCTGAGACTGGTTGGGGCTGAGGGAAAGAACCAGGAAAAAGACATGCTGTGGAGGGGGGCAGAGATTGATCACTAATGATTAAATGCGGAGTGATGCATACAGAGCAAAAAGAGAAAGATCACACTCGTCTGGCGCTGCACGCACAAGCTCACCAGCTGGCGCAACATGAAGACAAATTATTCGCTCTTCATACCAGCCTTAGTGAATTATCCAAATGACAAGACCTGCTCCTCTCATCCCTCAGCACGCAGGTGAACCAGCTCATGAGCCGTTTGGACGTGCCACACCCACTGCCGTCCCGAACCGAAGCATCTGCTCATCCACTTCCGGGTCCAGCTCCAGAGACACCGTCACCCGATAATAACTCAGTGATGTGTAACCAGCTCTCCCCACCCGAACGATTCTCAGGGGAATCAGGAGACGTTCATCTATTCATTACACAGTGTGAACTCCATTTTGAGCTGATGTCATCTACGTTCCCGTCTGACAGGGCGAAAATAGCGTACATGATATCTAATCTGACGGGGAGAGCTGCATCCTGGACCACCACTGAGTGGAGCCGCCGCTCCGACACCTGCCAATCACTCCAGAGATTCACTGCAGCTTTGAAGCAGGTGTTTCAGCACACGTCACCAGGTCGTGAGGCTGCAAGATCTCTCATGCGCCTCCGACAGGGCAGACAGCGGGTGATGGACTATGCCATCGACTTCCGCATCCTGGCCGCTCAAAGCGAGTGGAACACCGCGGTGCTGTCAGACGCTTTCATCCAAGGACTCGCTGATTGCTGTTGACCTCCCAGACAATCTTGACGCATTAATCGCTCTCGCCATAATAATCGACAGACGGCTGATTGACCGGCGCTGTGATCGGGCTCGTCCTCACGAACCGCGCACACAACTCCCTAACCGAAGATCGGAATCTTCGCTCACCGCACGACCAAGTGATGCGGCTCCTTGTGGATCAAGAAAGAAGCAAGAGGATTCTATGCAGCTGGGACGCTCAGAGCCACTGTGTGCACACGATGTCTTCGCAGATGGCTGAAGCCTTTTTACTTCCCTGATGAAATAAAATTTATCAGATTAACACAAAATACACAATTATTCACAAAGGTACCAGTGCCAGATGCATACGTAGAATTTGATTTGCTGTGAGGAAATTCTAATTTGTTTCAGGAGAAATTTCAAAAATCTGAAAGAAAGAAGAATAAAAAAAGTTTCCCTTATCTGAAAAGCAAAACTTTCAATTAATCTAACAATTTGGATAATTTGTCATTTGACTGTATAATTACTTCTATGCTGAAAGCAGAATTCGTTTAAGTGGGGAATTAATTTGGAAGAGGTAAAAATGTACAATCCTCTTTTCTGAAGTGAGAGAGACAGTCGATGCTATTAGTTAAATTACAATCAGGAGGGTACCAGCTTAACTAGTTAAAAGTGATTAAAATTGTTAAACAATGCAATTAGTGTAGTTGATCAACTTTATTTATTTTCAGCTTTAAAATGACCAAAGTGTTTACAAGCTTAGTCTTTTGGAGCGAAATAGGATGCAATGCAGTCCGCCACATGTAGATGGCAGCACTGCTCACAAGGCTTGGAGATTCAGAAAGGCGGAGGGTTCACCCGATAACTTCCTGTTTTTGTTTGGTCTTTTGTTTCTGAAGTGAGCTGTTCGCTTTCTGCTTAAAGAGGTGAAATAAATGTGGAAAACATACACGGACCGATTTTTTTTTTTACACATTTGTGGATATGTTTATACACACACAGAGATCAAAATACGCACACACAGATTACTATACGCATTTGTAGATCTGTTTACACACACACACACACACACACACACACACACACACACACACACACACACACACACACACACACACACACACACACACACACACACACACACACACACACAAATCAAAATACGCATTTGCAAATACCTTTGCTACAATAATGGCCCCATAAAAATCTTTTGGCCATATGGGTTGTGTAGACCGTAGACATAATGAATGAATACACCAACAGGACCTCTTAAATTTGTGAGGTCCCGTGGTTTCGAATAAGTTTTAATCTTTAGTGTGTCGTAAGTTTAAAAATCGGCAAGTGAACTCATTGTTTTTGTCCGTTAGCTTTTATTTGCTTGATCTGTGTCGATTTGTGTTAGTGAATTTATTCGCTGACTGAGTTTCTGCTTAGAACAACAAAAATTATTTCACTTATAAAACACATTTAAATATGGATTAAAAATAAGCTTTAACTGGAAAAGACACAGTTAATGTTATTTTTTTTTCCTTTTTTATGTCAGAAACGTTTTTTTAGTTTGCAGAAATAAACTTAAATCCAGATGAACAGTTAGTGTGTTTTTCACAATAAATCTCTGAATGCAGCGGTCCAGTTTGTTTTTTTCAAACATACACTTTAAACATACAAACATCCCCATTAAAAACAATGTACGACCATGGCGGTCCATGATGGCAAACATTTAACATAAGATTTTCCGCCTACCACACCATAAATTCTATAGAAATGATGTTGTGCTAGGTGCAAAAACTTACATAGGCACAAAAACTTTATATGTGATATATCACATATAAACACATTTAAATATGTCTTCAAAATAACAAGCTTTAACTTTATAAGGACACAGTTAATCAATGTTATTTTTTTTTCTGTAACTGAGGTTTACAGAATTTGATAGTATCTCACGAGGCGTGCTGACGAAACTCGTAATGTCTACAAAAAGCACAACCTCTTTATTTGATCCTATACCGACAAAACTGTTTAAGGACCTGTGGCCTACTCTTGGGCTGACTATCCTGGAAATTATTAATCTCTCATTAACTTCTGGATCTGCTCCTAAATGTTTCAAATCTCCAGTGATTAAGCCATTACTCAAGAAATCTAATCTTGACCATAGTGCATTGAAAAACTATAGGCCGATATCAAAAGTGGTTTGATGGCAGCACATGGGCCACCTTACTGAGAATAATCTTTTTGAGCCACTGCTTTTAGAAAATATTCTACAGAGACAACTCTCATTAAAGTTTTGAATTATTGCATTTGATACCATGGATCATCATATTCTATTCAATAGGCTGGAGTGTCATTTTGGGATTACTGGGAGTGTCCTTGCATGGTTGACATCATACCTGACCAGTCGTTCTCACTGTGTTTTTTACAATAACACCACCTCTAACCTTAGTGACATGAAATTTGGGGTTCCACAGGGGTCCTATCTTAGCCCCCTGCTTTTCTCCCTTTATATAGCACTGCAAAATATAACGATGATTCGTCCCATCCTGTCTATGTCTGATGCTGAAACCCTGATTCATGTGCTTGTCTCTTCTAGATTGGACTACTGCAATGTTCTATTTTCTGGTTAACTGCAGTCCAGTATTAGGGGTCTCCAATTGGTTTAAAATGTTGCTGCCAGACGTTTGACACGAAGCAGAAAGTTTGACCACATTACCCCCATTTTGGCATCTCTTCACTGGCTTCCTGTCCCAGTGAGATCAGATTTTAAGGTTCTGCTACTAGCCTGTAAAATTGTTCACGGGCTGGCACCTCCATACCTTGCTGACCTAATTAAACCCTACATACCAGCCTCGGCTTTGCGTTCTCAGGGTGCAGGACTACTTTGTGTATCTAGGGTGAATAAAAAGTCTGTGGGTAATAGAGCTTTCTGTTTTTGTGCCTCTTTTCTGTTGAATGATCTCCCTTCATCAATAAAACAGTCAGATTCTGTAGAGACTTTCAAGTCCAGACTTAAGACGTACTTATTTTTTCCTCGTGTGGCTAGCATACTGGCATAGCATAGTACTATGCTTTTTACTCATTTAATTCATGTTATTAGGAAACAGATCATGCCGTGTCCTCAACTTTATCTAAATTCTGGGTCTTTTAGTGAAGCTTAGGGCTAGTGGCCAGCAATCACCTTAGTATTTCTTTTGTTTTTCTTGTTGCTTAATGCTGACAAATTACACTGTATTTGTTGTCTTTCTGATGCCTGATTCTGTTTTTTTTTTTTTTTTTTTTTGCTTTTCTCTCTCTTTTGAGCTGTGGTTCCATCTAGAGATGGGTGCGGTATCCGTTACAGAAACCCTCCTGTCCTGTGCACCAGCAACATTTTTTTGTATATTCATTTTGTGAATTGTTTTGTAATTTGTGTCAGTTGCATGGCCCAAGCAGAGGGTCACCCCTTTGAGTCTGGTCTGCTTGAGGTTTCTTCATCAGAGGGAGTTTATCCTTACCACTGTCACCTCTGTGCTTGCTCTGGGGGTTAGTAAGGTTAGACCTTACTTGTGCGAAGCGCCTTGAAGGAACTTCTTTGTGCTTTGGCACTATAGAAATGAAAATAAGTTGAAATTGAAATTTGAACGTAAACAAGTTTTGTAATTCAATTCAAAAATGTTTGATGAAAATAAAAAGTTTACATGTGCTCAAGGTGTAAAGTATCTGTTGCAGCTCTCTGCTGCTCACAGATTAAAGGTCCTATATGTAAGTTTTTGAACAGGATAGTAAACGCCATTTCCATCCAATATTTATGTGTTTTATACATTTTAAACATCATTTAAACACTAATACTATATAACGTCAATTGACATGAAAGATAGTGGAAGTACGTATGAAGTTTGCATCATATTTAACTTTAAATTACATTGGCTAAAGTCTAAGAATGGTTAAAAAAGATAAATCAAAAATTATGTATTTTATTTTATATAACGCCTAAATAGATTGTTGGCATTCAATTGGTGGTTTGTTTGTCATGTGATATGGATCATTGATACCATTTGCCATTGTGTTCCTTTTACCATGCAATTTTGGGTCTATACGGTTTGTACCACGGCCACAGCATGCGTTCACACTAGCGGTGATGGCACTTAGCTGAAAAACAAACATGGTGAAGTTTGTATTGGTGACAAACGATAATATAAACAAGTTTATTGATGGTCCGGTATGCCGTAGGCCATCTGCAGGCATTTCAAGTATTCGCTGGGGTCTCTATCTGAAATTCAAGCGCTGTCAACTAAAGAGCTCGACAAATATCTGTAATGATCTTTTGCTGGACTGAGGAAAGCAGACTGCAGTGTGTACTTGAAGAAAACACTGCACGGCATCAGGTACAGACTATATCATCAGGATTGTTTTTGAACTATCTGAATGTTTATTCGAGATGACTGAGAACAATTTTACATTGGATTGCTTTTTCATTTTGTGAAAGAAGAAACATATTCTTCATGAGGAACATAAGGACTGTTCTCCTTCACTTCAGCCAATGTCCAGCCAATTCTGAATGTGCAAAACGAATAACTAGATCCAATGCCTCAAATATAAAACTACATAATCTTAGACACACGTTGCTTTCATGGCATCATTCACCTCTCTTATCTTTATTTGCACACTGCAGCGTACTGGAGTAGCTCCCAAAATTATGATCTCTAAGTGCTTTATTAATTTAGACTTGAAAAACAATTTTCAAATCAAAAATTGATTTTGAATTGAAACATGAATATGGCAAATTCCTGTGGCATGCCCAACAAAGCAGCATGTTGTGACCATACCTTCACACTCCTGCAAAATCAGCAAGCTTGAAATAAGCTTCAGTGCCTATGGCATAGCTACCGATCTGTGGATCCTGTTGTGTGGGCCGCTGAAGAGGAGGTACTGCTGGCCCACCACCACCAGATGGCGCCCTCCTTGGAGTGCGGGCTTCAAGCATGAGAGGCCACCGGAGCCACTGGGAGTGACAGCTGTCACTCATCATCAGCACCAGCTGTCACTCATTCATCTCATCACCATCACCATAAAGGCCGGACTGCAACTCCACCTCCTCGCCGAGAAATCAGCTACCATTCAGGTAACATTCTCTGCTGTACTTAACACTGACTAATAGTCTGAACTTCTTTGCAGCCGTTTTCCTGTGGGTGTTGCCTTATCTGTGAGATTGGCGTTTGGTGTGATCAGCGACGGCTTCGCTTCACACCCCTACCAGATAAGTGATTAGACAGGAGCTGCACGAGTGTGTGATTGGAGGTGGAGGTTTTCCCTCCTAACTATATACAGACTGTGGGATTACTGAGTGTGCGAACTCACACTCATCAGGACTGTCTCTGTTCTCTGCCAGCAGTACCGGGTCTGACTGCTGAAGACAGCGGCCACCTGGGGCGCAGGGCTTGGCGGCTCCGGTGTTCTTCAGCTCCGTTGGTGGTGGAAGCTGTGTGGGATCCGGCTCTTCTCTCGCCAGGCGTCTTCTATCGTCGAGCCTGCCCACACGTCACTTTGTGTATAATTGACAGTCCACCATATTGTTATTGTCTGTACGTCGTTGTGCGATTCACAACATTAAATTGTTACTTTTGGCTTATCCATTGTCTGTTCATTAACGCCCCCTGCTGTGGGTCCGTGTCACGACACTTTCACAACAGATCCAACATTATTTCTAAACAACATTTTCTAGATGCTGCATTCTGCATCTTATTGAGGAACTTCATTGCTGATTCCAACACAAAAATGTCGAGATGAATTATAACAGTATGTTGTGGCAGACAGGCTGGCCTTCCTGTAGTCAAAACATGTCACATTTGAAAATTTGTGATGAATTTTGAAGCCCACACCATGGCACTGAAAACCCATGCTGTTTCAGTGCTGAAGAGTTGTGTAAAACAGTGGGGAACAGTGGGGAAGGAATCCACTTTCAAGACTGGATAATTTGTGTCTTGAATCCACAAATAAACATTGAGTTTTGCTGAAAGGAAGGTTGATGTAACACAATGGTAATAGAGCTCCTATCCAAATAGTTTTGGAATGTACATCATAATCAATTTTGGAATATATTTAAAGTGTCAGGTGTCTGTCCACGTTAATACAGTGATAAGTTTATTGAAAGTGTTGAGGTTGCCCATTAGGATGTGTCAAAAAATGTAAAAGGCCTTAGCAATAAAATAGTGCATTTTGGGGTGCTGACTTCGAATATGACATTCATTTTGAAATAAAAATAAGTCTAGCTTTTCAATTGAAAACTGGAAAAAATTTCAATTTTGAAATCAATTTTGTATCAAAATGCAAAATCACAATTTAACAAATTCTAAAGGTCTTATTGATGAAATGGTGTGATTTACAGTGGTAAATTGTTATGGTTAGGGGTTTGGGTGGTGTAATGATTCATAGATAGGTAGGGCACAGCAGGTGGTAGGGAGCAAATTGCAGACACACAAGCAGGGGGTCGAATAAGTAAAAAGACTTTATCGATAATTCAGGCAGGGTACACAGAATGGCAGTCAGCGTTGTGGAGGTACAGGCAGGTGATAAGCAGAGGCGTCGTCAAAAAACAGGTGGGGTGCGATACCACAGCGAAACAACATAACATGGGCAAAGACAAAATCCAGATCCAGAACACAAGCAACATTGAGCAAATGTGGTAGCAAGAAACTATGACGTGAAGAGCCAGGACGAAGATAACAATATCAACAAGCAAGCAGTGGAAAAGAAAACTTGCAGAGCTTAAATACACTGAGTTAATTAGGATGTGATATGGAGCAGGTGTGGTGAGCAGGCAGGGGGAGGGCGTGGACTAACAGAGAGGAGAGGCAACTATGTGAGACAAGAGAATGCTGTGACAGGTGGACAAGGCGGTGACAAACAAAATTGGGTGTGGCCAATAGAGTTGAGAAGGTGGAGTGAAGTGATCTTAGGACGTGACTTTGAACCAAATGAAACTGGATGTGAAAGCATGAAAACTGAGACAAAGGAGTGCAGTGACAACATGGACATGACAATCAATGCTAAAATATCCAAGACTGCACTGAAACTAAACATGAACAGAATTGGATTAGACAACTAGAAAATCAAAAGCTAAAATAAAACTAGAATGGAACTGACGTGGATAATATAACTGAAGACAAATGTGGTTAACCTGACAAATAAACTTAGTAACAAGTAATCAAAAAACAATCAAAAACAGCGGATCAAAACTAAACTTAATCAGAACGGAACTTAAGTGTGATGAACAGAAAACAAGCTGTGACAAAAGCAATGATGAACAAAAATCAAAGACCGTGGATAAAAGACTAAACTAAACCAGAACTCAATATGTGACTGAAGTGTGATGAATAGAAAACAAGAAGCTGTGACAAAAGCTGTTTTGTAACAAGGTTCGGTCAGATCGGCACACAGAAATGATCACACAGACTGCATTTTGCTAGAACAAACAGGCGTATGTTTATTCCCCACAAAAGCAGTTACATCAAACACAGGTGGTTGCAGCGCATAAAATATCTCTTTCTCTCTTACCATGACGCCTTTAAGGTGGAGAGCCAACACCTTCGGCAGAGTGCGGTTATCAACCGGCTGGGCGTTCGTACGCAACCCGCAGCAGACTCTGTCGGAGCATGGCTCTGCCCCCTCTTTTCTAGTGTGTGCGCGAAGGGAGGGTGACTGGCCATCTCAAACTCCCAGGCGCACATAATTCCTTTAATCAACAGGCATCTGAAAGTTATTTCCTCTTGCAAAAACATAATGACCCCAGCTCTTCACTCCCAGTTCAGAATGACCCCAGCATGCTTCACTCCCAGTCGTTAGTGGCTACAAAAACAAATTCAGTGTAATAATAACAAGTACATCATTAGGGTTACTTTAAGACAGGGGCAAAACAACATAATCTTTTCTCCACACATTCCACTCTTGGTGTTTTGCACCAGTCAATTTATGTAACCACTAGCAGATTCAGGTAATGCTGGGCTCCAGCCTATTCCAACGATTATGTCCTGCCATAGCATTTCCCACATTTCTTCTAGTGATTCACAAACAAAATTTTGAGTAATATAGTCTTGATTATACCTGTTCCAAACAATATACTCATATACAAAACCCGATGTTGTGGGGTCTAATGTGACATTATATTGGTTTACTCCAAAGGGATCATGACATAGCAAAGATAACTTCATCTCATACGCTGAAATATTACCCATTCCACCTCTCGCCGTAAACGTATAACATAAACACATGTAAAAATATTACAAAAAGTCATAACACATATTGCTATAATTAATAAAATTAAGGGCGGCACTAAGGTACTCCTGGCAGTGATAGACATCCCTGAAAAGATATCCCACCAATGGTGTGCTGACGCTTGCTGTACTAATTTTGCCACATGTTTTACCCGTTCGCTAGCTATCAATGTAGACACCATGAGACTGGAGACGTTGGACGTATGTGACTCTATTAATTGCTGAATTTCCGTAGATTGTTCCAATGCGCATTTGAAACGCTCCAGGGAAAGACTCCATGGGGAATGCAATACATCCCATTGTACCGAAGTCAGCCGACTTGATACAGAATAATTAGTCAAACGATACGTCCAATCACCCCAATGCCATAAATGCACATTGTTCAGGCAGCCAGTATACGGAACCGAAGGTACCTGTGAATTATTTTTCATTGTTGCAACACACAGAGCATGTGGGCCGATCTGCCACAACATTTCTCTTGGTGTTTCCCTAGTCCAGTCACAAAGTACAACCTCTGAGTCGGTTAGACATGGATTAGCATATCCAGTTTGCAGCACACAGGCCATACCCTTATCCGTTATATCACACATTTTAGTATCAAAAGTTATATTGGTTTTTGGTTCTAACCACTCTCCATCCATATGCAAGAACCAATAACCATTAGTCGTTATCACAGGTAATACTTGATATTTACAAACAACCTTTGGTTGTATTACATTGTACTGGGTCCAATGCCCAGTACATACCGTTTTATTACATCGTGTAAATTCCGGATGCAGTTTTAACCATAAGGTATTGTTTATATTCCAAATCATCCTCCAATCATAATAGTTCCCTGTTGTAACTATACGCTGAAATCTTTCTCTTTGAGCTTCTGCATGAATAATTTGTACTGCACATACTGTCCAATTTCCTATATGGGATAGATTTTTCAATGAATTGTATGTTTCATTCCATAACTTCAATTGCCATTGAAAATTCTTCTGCCATAAATCAGCGTTTTGTACTTGTCCCACCAGTGCTGTTGGTAACCACTCTCCTATCTGATGTAATACCTGAGAAGAATACTGACCTGTGTTTGACAACATGGTTCTGGTCACTTCATTATCAACTGTATTTGATACTCCTAGGACAGTTCCTGTTCCTCCTAATAAAGTGTCATACCACGCTCTTCGGCGTCTTTTGCAAGTTGGAATATTTGGAAAGGTAACTTGCCAATATACCTTTGTCTTCACTGTTGCTTGTGCCAAATAGGTGCAGGTATCAATTAAAGGTGCAACTTGGGTTTGTGTTGCCTTAGCCTCTGTTGGTAGTACCCACAGCACGTACAGGAATGATCTCCTCCCTTTAATTTCAGTACTATTACTGATCATTACTGTACTCCACGGTTTAATAGTCCAGGTGGTTCCATTGACATTACTACATGAATAACTTGTCATATTAAAAACACACATGTTCACCCTAGCACGAAGAGTGACATTACATCCCATAGTAAATACTGGTATATGGTGTCTGGCAAAACAGTTCACACATCGCCATAGTTTGCAATCACTAGTGAGATTAGCCACTTTACATGATTGGTTTGCTGAGCAGGTGTAATCATCTTGCGTTCTGTTGTTGGCAGAGTTCTTCCATCCTGTTTGGAACAATGATATCTCTTCAAGTTCGTTTCCTTCTGTCATCCCCCAACAACTGGAGACCATGGCACCACCTACAAGGAGGAGTATGACCCAGCAACCGACACCTCCAATTCCGGGACTTCCACTGGTTGCCATGGCGGCGCCCACCTCCTGTGGTTCTTGATCGCCCGATCAGCAACTCCCACCAGGGCATCAAGCCTAGACAACACAAGGGTAACTACGGGTAGAATGACGACGATTAGTCTTCTCTTACATAACACTTTGATACATGCACATTTACCCATTTTTCTTCACCCTAATAGAGTATACTAACAGTTGCATCATTCCCTTGAGCTATAATTTCTGCCGCTTTAGGCGGTCCGTTAGGTTGTTTAACCCAAACTTTGGCACCTGCTTGATCTGAGGAACCAAAGCCTTGCGTTCCTCGTGTAGTTATTACTACGGGTTTTGGTATCTCCTGTACCAACCCCATTTCACAGGGTTTAATTATTAATTGAGCAATTTTGTCCCCTTTGTTTAATATCAGGGGTTGTTCTCCAAACAATCTACAAACCACTCCAATCTCGCCTTGGTAATCTGCATCTATCACCCCGGCTTGAATAGTCAGCCCTTTAAGTGATAAACCACTGCGTGGCAGGACGTGCCCATATGTGCCCTTCATTTTTTCTGGATTGCCATGAATTAATGAGGCCTCCGCTCCTGTGTCCACTAAAGCCGAAGTAACTTGAACTGATTTAATCCAATAAATTTCCAATCGAACATAGGGCCTAATATCACTTGTGGACCATTGTGTTAAATCTCGGCGGGCCACAAGAGCTTGACCATTTTCATAATCCTCATCATAACAATCAAGATCCCGGGAACGCCTTCCCTTATTCTTTCCTTTCTTTCTATCTTTCTTGACCTTACGCGTAGCAGCTATGTGCACCATGTCGTCATCGGAATCCTCCTCCTCTTCCTCCTCAATGGGAGGGGCACTCGGCTTAACTCCTTTTTCTCCTACCTGCATCATTTCCTTTAATATCAATGCTAATTCAGCCACTTCAGAGCGTGGTCCCAATACGCAGTTTATTTTCAACCCTTTTTGTTTACATTTCTCGGCCAAAGCGGAGGTTGGAAGCCCATCTATTTCCTCAGCCGGAACTCCCGCTCGTATCAGTGCCTTCCACATATCACTTCTACTACCCCCTCCAGACTGACCACGAGGTCGCGGAGGTCCATCATTTTTAAATTTTCTGGGTTGAGCCCCTTCCTGATTATGACTTACATCTGTCCAGTCTCCCAACGTTGCCAGTTCCAAAAGACGAGTTTTAATAGCGGTAAACGTCAATTCGGCTGCTCCCAACAGTATTGTCAATACCGCAGCTCGATAATGGGGCGGCGCATCACGTATTATGGCATCCCGTATGATTTTGGGTACTTCTCCGTCATACATGTTAACACTAGCCATTCGGGAAACTGACTCACGAATGCATAGCCTAGTTAACCGATTAACAGAGTCTTTTAAAGTCACCCATTGCCCTTTAATTTCAGGCCAATCATGATAGCAGGGAAACACTCCCTGAGCCGCTACCGCATACATATCAACCAATGGGAACGCATCTGCTTCTCCCATCGCTCTCCCTACACCTCGAAACTCCGCATTTACTCGACTATCTAAACTCAAACCTGAGAATTGGGTGAAGTCTCCATTATCCAACGTTACTACATCACCACCCTCCTCCGCCAGGCGATTAAGCCAGGTATCCAATGGCTCTCCAGATTTTTGTCTTAATTTTCCTGTAATATGAGAAATCTCTTCTTGTGAGTAATCTTCTGTTACATTTGTCAATCTGGGGGCGGGTTGAGGTTGTGGTATAAGCCCCTGAATGGGTTGTCCGTCCGCTCCCATCCTAACCTGTCCTTGATTGTCCAATAATGGACCTATTACAGGTGGCAACAACTGTTGTTCTTGTCGTCTTCGCATTATCGGCTGTATCTGTAAGTGCTCTAGCGAAGGATAAAGCGGACCGGGCGGCGGCGGATCCTGTCTTATACCTTCATCTTCCCCCTCATCCCCCAGATATTACCATCCCAGAATTCGGGGTCCCAATCTTGGGACATCCCAGCCACGTATGAGCACACTTGCTTAGTATTCGCATTTCGTGGCTTTTTATTACCCCGAGCTCTGGTTGTTTTTGAGATATGCATCACTGATTTGCCTAACAGCTCTTGAGCAGTTGTTAACTGTTTCTCTGACTCCTTTAACTGTCCCTCCAAGTGTTTTACCTGTTGTTCTAACTTCGTCACTTTTTGTGACTTAGCACATTCTGACGAACGGACTGTGTCTAAAGTTAAGACTCGCTCCTTTCAAGCTTCCGCACAAATCCACATCATCTCTAAAATACCTCCCAATGGAGCTTTCGTTTTAACCTCCACCCGCTTTAACATCTCACATAAAACCGGTGGTGTCGCGGTGGGAATTGCTCCAGTCCACGGCCCAGGGCGTCCCCCGCGTCTCCGTAGAAGCTGGCCTATTTCTTTAAAAGTAATCTCATCCCACCCCGGGACCACTTCTTCCTGTTGAGATGCCTCCTCCACATCTCCTTTCCCCCTTCTAAAACAAAACATTTCTGTGTGTAGTCTGAATGCACTTGATCCTGCCGACAACGCCAAAAATGTTTTGTAACAAGGTTCAGTCAGATCGGCACACAGAAATGATCACACAGACTGCATTTTGCTAGAACAAACAGGCGTATGTTTATTCCCCACAAAAGCAGTTACATCAAACACAAGTGGTTGCAGCGCATAAAATATCTCTTTCTCTCTTACCGTGACGCCTTTAAGGTGGAGAGCCAACACCTTTGGCAGAGTGCGCTTATCAACCGGCTGGGCGTTCGTACGCAACCCGCAGCAGACTCTGTCGGAGCATGGCTCTGCCCCCTCTTTTCTAGTGTGTGCGCGAAGGGAGGGTGACTGGCCATCTCAAACTCCCAGGCGCACATAATTCCTTTAATCAACAGGCATCTGAAAGTTATTTCCTCTTGCAAAAACATAATGACCCCAGCTCTTCACTCCCAGTTCAGAATGACCCCAGCATGCTTCACTCCCAGTCGTTAGTGGCTACAAAAACAAATTCAGTGTAATAATAACAAGTACATCATTAGGGTTACTTTAAGACAGGGGCAAAACAACATAATCTTTTCTCCACACAAAAGCAAAACAAACAGATGGCCAAAAAAGCAGACAAAAAGAAGAGACTGACAGTAAAACATAACAGGTGAGGACTGAGCAGGAACAAAACCTGACAGGCCAAACAAAACAGGCAATGGACCCAAATGCTGGGAGCAATGACAAGAACAGGAATGAACAAAAGGAGATTTATTTGCAATGCAGTGCAAACGGAACCAGCTTGTGGAATAGGAAGTGGTTGGAATCTAGGACAGGAACCGTAGCCAGGTGGATGCAAACAGAGCCGAGGACGGAGGTATGTTCTGAGGAGACACAGGTGAGTGAATGCACTTGTAATACAGGAGGCTCAATAGCAGAAAATACTGAATTCAGCACTGTTGGTTAGTTCAGGAATGTTCACAGTTCAGGAATGTTCAGAGGTCAACAACTTGTACGGAAAGCCCTCACAGTATATGGGTCCCACGATGGTCCCTGGACAAAGTGCAGAAGTCCCAGAAAACAAAGAGACCAGATAGACAGGAGATGGAGACAAGAAGAGGAGTGTCTCTCCCTTATTTAGCAGGAGTAGGGGAAAAACTACAGAGGATCTTCAGACAGCACAAAATCCCAGTTTACTTTAAACCGGTTAACACCTTGAGACAGAAATTAGTTCACCCTAAGGACAGGATCCCTAGTTACAAACAGAGCAATGTAGTGTATTCTATCAGATGTCAGGAAAACTGTAATGAAAACTACATAGGTGAGACTAAGCAACCTTTACACAAAAGGCTATACCAGCACCGCAGAGAGGGCACCAGTGGACCTCATTCTGCAGTTCATCTCCACCTGAAAGACACTAACCACACGTTTGAGGACAAGGAAGTTAAAATCTTAGCCAGAGAGAAGAAATGGTTTGAGAGAGGTGTCAAGGAAGCATTCTTTGTAAAACAGTTGAAACCCAGCCTTAACCGGGGAGGGGGTCTCAGACACGCTTTGTCCCCTGTTTACAATGGGGTACTCAGGTCAAAGCAGTTTCAGTCTTTTGTTCATGGTAATGAGTCATTCACGTCATCAGGAGAGTCGTCAAGGGAGCCATGAGGAGAGGGTTCCGTCCCATCATTAGGAGGGACAGCTGCCCTGTCATTAGGAGGGTGCTAACTAGAGCACAATAGGTGCTAATTAGAGCTATTGTTTAGTCTGGCCTGTAGCAGTCAGCCTCTCGGTAGGAGGGGTCTGGTTAGGTTAAAAAACTCCAGCTTTTGTTGGTTTCTGTTTTATTCTTCTCTACAAGAGTCAAGACAGAAGTTAGACTACCAAAGCAAGAATTTTAGCTGAGGAAGCTTCTGTGATTTGAAGCGAAATGTCCTCACGTCAAGCAACCCAGTCCAGTCGAAGATTCAAGCTTCTCTATTACTGATTTTTAAGTATAGCTAGTGCTAGACAGTAGCATTTTCCTTTGAAAATTCATAAAAAAAATGGCTTTTTTAATGTGCAATTTTGTGTTAAGTGGCATACATATACCTACAAAAAGCTAAGATACTAAGTAATGCCAACTTCCAAAAAGGGACCCTATTAGGTTTGGTGGACAGAGATGTCTAGACACAAATGCTGGACTTGACAACACAGCTCTGGTTTATAAAAGTGTTTACTGACATACTCAGTGGGGTCCGGTACACAGCAAGGCAGTCCAAAATCAGGAAACAAATCCAAAACATCAGGTGTAAGATCGATATTAAACAGACAAGTTGTCAAAACACAACATGGAAGCAGGACTAGAAAACACAGAAAACAAAGCTGGAAACGAAGGCACAAGGCACTACAATCTGGCAGGGAACTAATGCAACCGGTGGAGCTTAAATACACCCAGGTGATGAGCTACATATTTAAAACAGGTATGTGGAAAATTCCAGAACAGGGTGTGTTCCCAGACAGTGTTATGCCCACCACCAAGCACCAAGAGAGATGGACAAAAGAGGTAGGGATGGACAAAGCCCAAGCAGGAAAAAAAACCCAGCAAGAGAAGTCACACACTGAACAAACAATATAACAAAACTAAACAGAACAGAACTAAACAGACAAAACATGATACAAAAAGTCCAGAACATGACAGTACCCCTCCTAACAGCTGACTCCAGATGGCCCAGGGGAATCAGGATGGACCGGGGGGATCCATGATTGTTCTTCTGGATCATACCCCTCCCAGTCCAACTGGTAACGGACCCCACTCCCATGGTGCCGAGATCCCAGGAGGTGCCAAGCAGAAAAAAACAGGTCCACCCACCCGGTTCATGGAGGGTGGGTCTGTTTTTTTCTGTTCGCATGGCACAAAGAAATTGAGTGTACAGGTTGCACTTGACTGATGTGGAAAGTGTGGTGAATCTTCATGGACCTTGGTAAATGTAGATGGACAGAAACAGGATTCACTTTAGAAATGGACCAATGAACCTGGGAGTGAGTTTTCTGGGCTGTCCTCGGGGGGGCAGGTGATGCATGGAGAGACAGATCTTCTGACCTGGGGTGTAAGCAGGTGCAGATGATCTCTTCCTAGCGGCTGCAAGTTAATAGGCGACAGATGCGCGCTGCATAGCCCAACGGGCCCGCTCCCAGCTTTGTCAGCAGCGAAGGATGAGGGACAAGGCTGAGGGCATATGAGAGATCAAGTCTGTGGAAGGAAACAAAGATGGCTGAAATCCATGCGACACATGAAACAGGGAGTAACCTGTAGATGCTGACACCAAGCAGTTATGAGCAAGTTCAATCCAAACTAACTGTGAGGCCGAGGTGGCCAGGTTCTGAGATGTGAGAATACATAGTTCCTTTTCCAACTCCTGACTAATTTTTTTCCATTTGTCCATTAGTTTGTGTGTAATACCCTGATGTAAGGCTGGAGGAAACCACCAGCAGGCAGCAGAACTCCTTCCAGAACAGTGATATAAACTGAGGTCCATGGTCAGAAACATTGTCCTGTGGGAAACCATTCCATTTAAACACGTGGTTTAACAAAGCTTCAGCAATGTCGTTGATGGTCAGTAATTTTGGCACAGGCGCGAAATGTGCAATTTTAGACAAACAGTCAACCACAGTAAGAATTACCATATTACCCTTAGAGGGTGGAAGGCCGGTTACAAAGTTGAGATAAATATGTGCCCACGGTCGCATGCAAATGGGTAAAGGCAGAAGTTTGCTGGATGGTGAGCAAGTGGGTGATTTAGGCATAGTGCACGTTTAGCAAGCATTCATGTAATCAATAATATCTAGTAGCATGCAAGGCCACCAAAACCTCTTCCAGATGATTTGCAGTGTTATTGATTCCTGGGTGGCAATCAAACCAGCTATCGTGTCCCCAATGGATGCCTTACCCTCTCA
Source organism: Thalassophryne amazonica (assembly GCF_902500255.1). Taxonomy (NCBI): domain Eukaryota; kingdom Metazoa; phylum Chordata; class Actinopteri; order Batrachoidiformes; family Batrachoididae; genus Thalassophryne; species Thalassophryne amazonica. The sequence continues at coordinate 23,769,066 of NC_047121.1, forward strand.
GTGTGTCAGGTACGAACAATTTCCCTTTCGGACACTCTGGAGGGACGGGTATGTCATGAGCGGCGGACCGAACTTTAGTCTAGATGTCCCAGGTGATGGCAGAAACACAATAAGAAGCGGGAAGAATAGTGCTGGTTCAGAGAAAACAAAAGAGGGGTCCCACTGTTGTTAGAGCACATCCAATTTACCATTTTTGGAGCCTGGAGGGTACAAAAGCACAAAATTAAAATGACTGAAAAAATGGCCCAACAGGCCTATCTGGCATTTACCATTTTAGCCATGTGCAGATACTCTAAATTTCTGTGATTGGTCCACACTAAAAATGGCACCTATGCCCCCTCAAGCCAATGGTGGCACTCCTCCAAGGCCACTCTCACTGCCAATAGTTTCCAGTCACTGATGTTACAATTACGTTCAGCATCAGATAATTTCTTTGACAGATAGGCACAAGGATGTAACTTTTTGTCAGCAGGATCAATTTGAGACAAGACTGACTACGTTGGAAGCATCAACATTGACTGTAGGGCGGGGTCAGGAAGAAGTAGGACGGGGGCCGCAGTGAAGTGTTTCTTTAGGACCTGGAAGGCCTCCTCACACTCCAGCATCCAGTGAAAGGCCCGGAGGGACGAGGTGACATCATGAAGGGGTGCGGCCATGGTACCTAAGTTATGGGTGAATTTACAGTAGAAATGAAGAAATCCAAAAAAATCTTTGAACGTCCTTACAGTGTCACCCAAATCACGTACCATCGCAACCTTCTCAGGGTCCATCCAGGTTTCACCCTGTGCAATCACAAACCCTAAAAATGATACAGTGAACCTATGAAATTCACATTTCTCTGCTTTAACAAATAGGCAATTGCGTAGCAGGGTTACTAGTACTGCACGTACATGCTGTGTGTGTGTCTCTTTGTCCAGGTGGAAAAAAAAATAAAATCTGAATGTCATCTAAATAAACAAATACAAACTTATTCAAGAATTCGCATAAAACATCATTAACCAGATTCTGAAATACTGCAGGAGCTGTTGTGTGGGCCGCTGAAGAGGAGGTACTGCTGGCCCACCACCACCAGATGGCGCCCTGCTTGGAGTGCGGGCTCCAAGCACGAGAGGGCGTCGGAGTCGCTGGAGGTGACAGCTGTCACCTATCAACACCAGCTGTCACCCATCACCACCACTACAAAGACCGGACTGCAACTCCACCTCCTCGCTGAGAAATCTTCTACCATACAGGTAATTTCTCTGCTACACTTAACACTGACTAATAGTCTGAACTTCTTTGCAGCCGTTTTCCTGTGGGTGTTGCCTTATCTGTGGGATTGGTGTTTGGTGTGATCAGCGACGGCTTCGCTTCACACCCCAACCAGATAAGTGGTTAGACAGGAGCTGCACGAGTGTGTGACTGGAGGTGGAGGTTGTCCCTCCTTACTGAACACAGACTGTGGGATTACTGAGTGTGCGAACAACCACTCATCCAGAACTGTTTCTGTTTTTTGCCAGCACTACCGGGTCTCACTGCTGAAGACAGTGGCCACCTGAGGCACAGGGCTTGGCGGCTCCGGTGTTCTTCAGGTCCATTGGTGATGGGGGCTGTGTGGGATCCGGCTCTTCTCGCACCGGACGTCTCCTATCTTCGAGCCTGCCACACGTCACCTTTTGTCGGATTGATATAATGCATATTTGTATCTGTCTGTATTACGTTGTGCATCTTCACAACATTAAATTGTTACTTTTTGGCTATTCCATTGTCCCTTCATTAAAGCCCCCTGTTGTGGGTCCGTGTCACGACACTTCCCCAACAGGCGCATTAGTTAAACCAAAAGGCATGACCAGGTACTCGTAGTGACCACTGGGAGTGTTGAAGGCCATTGTCCATTCATCCCGCTGCTTAATACGCACTAAATGATATGCATTGTGTAGGTCCAATTTTGTAAATACTTTGGCACCCTCTAGCAGTTAAAAGGCAGTGGCAATGAGAGGCAGTCGATAACGGTTCTTGACTGTTACATCAGTAAGGCCGTGATAATCTATGCATGGGCGGAGTGACTTGTCTTTCTTTTCCATGAAGAAGAATCCCAGCCCTGTGGGCGAAGAAGAGGGCCAAATCAAGCCTGCCTCTAAAGATTCTTGGATATAGTCATTCATTGTGATGCATTCAGGAGCAGAGAGAGAAAATAGTGTACTCCGAGGGGACTTGTTCTGGGAAAAAACTCAATGGCACAATCGTAAAGCCGATGTGGAGGTAGCGATGTAGCTTTGGCTTTGCTAAAAAACTCAGTGAGGTCATGACAGCAGAACGGAACTCTGGTAAGATCCCTAATGGCGGAACAATGGTCCATACAGGTGGGTCCCCATGAACTGATTTGTCCTTTTGTCCAGTCAAACTGTGGGCTGTGTTTCTGTAGCCAGGAGTGCCCCAAGATCACTGAATGAGTTATTTTATCAAATACATGAAAACTTATATTCTCAGAAAAATTCTCTGCAATAATTAGCCAGACTGACTGTGAACAGTGGGTGATTTGTCCAAGCTCATGGTCATCTATGGCATGCACCACCAGAGGGCCTGAGAGATGATACAATTTAAGGTGCAGGGACCTGGTGAGAGAAGACAGCAGTAGATTAGCATCAGAGCCCGAGTCAATAAACACCGGAGCGGAACAGGAAGAATGCTCAGAGAATAATTTAGTACAGATTACATTCTGAGGGGTATGAGACGAAATGGAATTTTGACTCACTCAAAGTACTGGTTTTGGCTGCTCGGGGGTACTCCTGACCTGGCAATCCGTGATCACATGCCCAGCCTGCCCACAGTAAAAACACAGACCCTCGTCCCTACGGCACTGCTGTTCCTCCATGGACAGCCGGGTACATCCCAGCTGCATGGGTTCCTATGAGAAGTTGTGAGGTGAGCTTGAGCCAAGATGAGACGAGCCAGTGGGCTGAGCAGGGGACGTAGCAGAAGGCTGAGCCAGGACATTAGCATCCCACCGACGTCAGTCCAACAAATGGCGGTCGGTGTGAATTGCGAGAGCAATGAGCTTGTCCAGATATTCGGGGAGATCTATGGCGATGAGCTGGTTCTGGATATGATTGGACAGGCCCTGGAAGAACATGCCCTGGAGAGTAGCCAGAATCCACTCACTCTTGGATGCCAGGATGTGAACGTTGATGGCGTAGTCATCCGCTGCCTTGCTTGAGCCACATCAGGGAACGGGCGGTGACATATGCTGGAACACTTGCAGGAGAGCAGTCTGGAAAGCCTGGAGAGAGCCACACAAAGGTGACTGCCTGCTCCACTCTGCCGACACGCACACCACAGCCCGGCTGGTCAGGTGAGTTATCATGAATGCAATCATCATACATTTGGATGGAAACATTGCTGACATTAACTCAAAATGCAGTTCACACTGAGTGATGAAAGGCTTGACGTCTCTGAATTCTCCTGAGAAACATACTGGTCATGACAGCTTATTGCAGAAAACAGGCACAGCTATAGATGCCGACAAGACTGCACTTGGACCCAGAAGCGATTGACTGGTTGTGGCGGGTGTCGAGTCAATGGGGGACTGATGTGATACTTTTGCAAGGAGTTGTTACATCTGAGAACTCATGGATGACATGAAGGCGTCTTGCCGCTTGGTGAGGTCGCTGAATCCGGAGCTCAAAGCAGTAAGATGGTCCTATTGCTGTGCTAGCTGGTGGCTATGGTGGAGTACCACCAGCTGGAACACACCTGAGTCCACTGTGTCCATTGTTGGCCAAATTGTTCTATCAGGTCTGGTGGACAGAGACATTGGAACACAAATACTAGACTCGACAACACAGCTCTGGTTTTTAAAAATGTTTACTGAAATACTCAGTGGGGTCTGGTACACAGCAAAGCAGTCCAAAATCAGCAAACAAATCCAAAACACCAGGTGTAAGGCGTGGTCAGTTTACACAGGCAGGTGGTCAAAACACACTGTGGAAGCAGGACTAGTAAAGACAGAAAACAGCTGGAAACAAAGGCACAAGGCACAACGATCTGGTGGGGAACTAGTGCAACCGGTGGAGCTTAAATACACCCAGGTGATGAGCTACAGATTAGAAACAGGTGTGTGGAAGTTGCAGAACAGGTTGTGGCCCAGACAGAGTCTAACGCCCACCACCAAGCATCAAGAGAGACAGACAAGAGAGGGACAGACAAAGCCCAAGCAGAAAAACCCAGCAAGAGATGTCACACACTGAACAAACAATCAAAACTAAACTAAACAGAACTAAAGAGACAAAACATGATCCAAGAAGTCCAGAGCACGACAGACCCAATCTTTTAGAAAAAGAGAAATTGGACAAACAATATCTTCACTAGTAACATTTCAGAAATCTTAAATGCAAATAATAATGCAAAATTTTAATAAGTAAGGTATACAAGTTATATTAATCATAATACGAACAAGTCTATTATTAATTACCACTATGCTAATAATCACAAACAACCCTGAGTAAGTTTTGCTCAAAGGGATATTGTATTTGCTAGGACAAAACAAATTATGACTAGGAATACAATTTCAAAATCTTCAACAACAGAATAACACAATTATCATAATAACATATTCAAAACAACACATTAGCACTAAAGTTAACCTGAAGACTTCACGTAATTGTGCTTAAAATAGGATCCTGAAAGACTCACGTTGTTAGGACTAAACAAGTGCAAGCAATTCAGCTTTATTCCTGCTCAGTGGCACATGTATGTATCAATGACATGTAATCAGCAGAGAGCTTAGAATTTTGTCCTGTCCTGCAATTTATTCTTGCAGGACAGAAGGTATGTAGTGGGTGAGTGAATGTGGTGTGCATGGGTGACCCCCTCATCCTGCCGTCCCGATCACCCTACAAGATCCTACTCAAAGCTGACTGACAACATCTATCAGGAGGGACCGACCACCAAAACAACACAAAGTCAGACAAAAACAAAAGACAAGTGGTGAAAGAAATAACTGTGAAGTGAGACACCAAGGAGACGGGCCCCAACATAAAACATGCCAGAACAAACCACCACACATGAACAAGCAGTGACAGCAACAGTCTCTTGTCTAGTTAGTGAGCATTCATTCCCTAATCTAGGACACCAGAGTCTTGATCCCCTTGAGAGCACCCAAAACCGAATTGTGGTGTCGGCCACGATCACATAAGCAGCCACACAGAGAGACCCAGATCACAGCTATATATCCGATCATTACTGTGGCTGGTGTGTTGGGCCAAGATATACAGAACCCTATCATAAGACATGGACCACTCCAGCGTGTTGGAAGGCATATGGCCGACCACAAGTGACAACGGAAAAGGGCCAAGGACGAAGGACCCAGGGAGGAACCAGGCAAAAAAGGGAAGTGGAAGGGCACAGGGGCCAGGAAGGGCAGCCACCAGAGCCACCAGGGCAGCACGACTGACCAGCAAGGGAGCAGCCCGATGGAGCTGGAACACACCCCCGACACCCCCCCTCCCAAGGAAGGTACCCCACACCCGAGGGAAGCACGCAGGGTGCCGGCAGGGCCCACCAAGAAGGGTGGTCGCCCAGAACCGCACCGCCCTGCCCACGGCCTCAGGTGGAGGAGCGCGCGGCGGTGGGGACGGGGGGAAAAGAAACCACTGCAACTGAACCCAGAGTGCAGGCAGGGACCACCGGCACACGAGGGTGGGGCTCAGCCCCCAGGAAAGATGCGAGACCCACCCCCCCGGGCCAGGAAGCACACGAGGTCTCCCTGACACCTGAGACCCCCCAAGCAGCCCGCAGGACCCCCCAAGTTTAGAATTTGATCATAGTATGATAGGAAAAGCACATGTTGGTATTGTCAATGTAGGATTATCACACAAACAGGCCTCTGAGCATCACTACACCAATTAAGGAGCCAACCAACCAACCAATCAGGTACTCTTAATAATTTTTTCTGACAATCAAATTTGACCGAGAATGGGTCATCTGTGTACTATAGTTGTATCACTGTATCACACTACATTTGCACACCGCCATCTGCGGAAGTCTACACAGATTTTCAAAATCGGCCGGCGGCCCTAAGTGTTATGCATATGTTCAAAACCCTCCGGGTACTGTCGAGATGGGACACCTATCTGACGGTGGTACATGTGCAGTCTCAGGACCATCTGACCGCAATTTACATATGCTGACGGTATCAAAACAGCATCTGAAACAATCTGATTGCGGTTGATTGAGCTCTGAGATCGATCAGTTACAGCAAAGCCTGCTGACATGCTGTGCCACATTTATTCACCTAAGCTGGACCCCCGCCAGAGAGGACAAAGGAAATGTTGTTAATAACATGCTATGGCACTGTGCATGCATCAGAGGCTTGGTGCAACGCCGCAACACAGTTGAACAGGCTGTCACCGCTGTAGAGCATTATTACATGTTCAGTTCCTAAAGTCTGTAGCAGGTATGATATGGAAATGTTTGCCCAGCACATGACAACATAAATAAACATGTAACTCACCTCCAGTACCTTGCGTTGCACAGCGCAGTGCAGACGGCTGGTCAAGTCCCTTTCACCTGGCTGTGCTTTGTGCTGGCAAGGTCCATCATCTGACAAATGCATAATCCACCTCTGGTATAAATAAATCCCATGTGAAGTGCTGTCCCACATGATAATCCAATTATAGTTATGTTAAGATGTGTATCAAGTGAAATGACAACACAAAAGAGTTTAAAAAAGATAAAAGAGAAAGTCCACTGGCTGCATCTGAATTTTGCACACATGTGGGAAGTTGGCGCACTGCCAGCACAGTTCAATAGTAGTTATGGAGTCCAGCCGGACGAATAAAATCAAGCAACACAAGTATATACTGATCAAACAGCTAAAGGGATTTTTCACCAGACTGTACAACAGCAGGTGATCATTGACAGCTGTCAGCCTGTTTGTGTGCTCTCTGGATGGACAGCTCCTGTGCTCGCATGCGCACGCAGAGTGGCTGGTACAGCATTTACGAACACATATACACACAGCTGAGTGAACATTTCAGCCACACACTCGCACACTGCTTTGATCACCTGTTCTACACATGCAGCCACACAAGGCTCGTTCAGCCATTGTGAACACGTGTAGCTGAGTGTACACACACTCATCACTCGGATCATCTGTTCTATGCAGGTACACACACGCACGCCGTCATGTGAGATACACTCCCAGTTTAGCACTGGGAATGTGAGGACAAGTGGAGATTTGATTGCTTGGGTGAGTGAGTGAGTGACAGCTCCAAAGTTGGTGCTGTCTGACTGCAGTCTGTGTCATTTGACTGTTGTCTGAAATATGTTTGGGATGCATCCTGCAGGTGCGCACGAGGCAGTCCAGATGTGTTCAGACACGGCTGACCACGCCTCTTTTCCTCCCAACTGCGTTGGATTATGGCAATATTTGCCATGTCTGGAATGGTTCCTCCACATTCTCGCTGTGAAGGGGGCTTTACTGTAGTCAAGCGTAATGGAGAGCTGGAGCCTTTCCCAGCAGTTACAGGGCTTAAGGCAGCGTACACTCTGGACAGGATGGCAGTCTATCATAGAGTCATATACAGACAAACACATTCATACCCACCTGCCCACCTATGGTCAATTTAGACTCGCACGGGTGGGCAACGAGGACTGAGACACTGCAGCTTTTCCTTGCAAACTATCACCTCAGCAGGTGGGTTGCTGATGAGTTTCTCTGCTGAACATAAACATCTGGGCTTGTGTCCACAAATCAGCCTAAGGCTAAAAATGGCTCCTAGTGATGTTATTCAAGAAATATCTTAGTATAGTAGTAGTAAGATGAAAGTTTTCAGCAAAGGACCTTAGGCATTAGTGCCCCGAATGTGCCGAACTGGTAAAGGTAGGGAGGTGGACTATTAAGAAGCCTAAGAGTGTCTTAAACAGAGAAAATGGCAGAAACACAGAGGAAGCAGAGATATTCTCCGTATGTAGGATGACATGCTTGAGCTATGTAATTATTTTATGTTAATTTACTGTCTTAATGTATTTATTAATTGTTTAGGGTCTTGTTATCATATACACACTGCTAATATTGTCATTATTATTATTACTATTATCTGTAATATTAATATTGTTATTTTCTTTTTTTATTTTGTCATTTGAATTTAAATGGACAGCAATTGTTCAATTCTTGTCATGCATGTATTTACAGTTATATTATGTACTCACAATGAGTGTAATAAACTCACGCATGCAGGCAGCATTTAATATATACATACTGAGCATGTGAATGATGTTGGTTCAAACATTTTCAAGCTATGTAACAATTCATTTAATTCTGCTGAGTTTTACCAACATAAGTTATCCTCACAATTACATGTCTTAATGCAGTTCAGGTTATATGATATGATGATTTTACTGTCCATTCATGACTTTTTTGTTTGTTTGTTTGTTTTTCTCCCCTTTCCGTGACAACCGATCACAGCTCTTAGAAGACTGCGTCATACCTAGCAATGGGGTTGTTAGGTTCTTTTATGTGGTGAGTTATCACAAAAGGAATTGGACAGGAAATGGACTTCAAAGTTTAGATGTTGTATTAAAAGTAGTAACTGCTGGGATCTTCGAAAAGATCACATGCAACATCAAGAACAAATTGGCTGCAAAAGTGAAGCAGGCGGTTATAGACAGGTGTCATGCTCACATTGCATTCAAGACAGTATATAAAAAAACTTATCATGCTGATTCTTTTCCAAATAGACGTGAATTGGCCATTTTGTAATATGCATCATGGAACACTCTGACAACTCCCCCTGTTGATGTGACCTAAGTCACATCAGTAAGGAAGAAGGAAGAGAAGAATAAATAAAAGTGAGGTGCAAAAATTAAACAAAAACAAACAAAGAAAAGGAGAAATTACAAGTAAAATATGAAAACAACAAAACACCTGAAAGTACATGTAACCTATGTGAGTCCTAGCTAGTTCAATTTTAATTTGTCTAATTTAAATTTATTTTCATTTAGTTTAATTTCAATTAGTTTGATTTCAATTTATTTTTATTTAGTTCAATTTCAATTTATTTTCATTTATATAGCGCCAAATCGCACCCAAAAAGGTAAGGTCTAACCTTACCAATCCCCAGAGCAAGTACAAAGGTGATAGTGGGAAGGAAATCTCTGACTTCCTCCCCCATAATTCCTCTGATTATTTTAATGAATCAATGATTTGAGGAAGAAACCTCAAGCAGACCAGATTCCAAGTGGTGACCCTCTGCTTGGGCCATGCTGCAGACAGAGTTTGAAAATTGTAACAATGTGTGGCTATATGGTGGAAAATAACAAACATTAAATTGTATGAAAAACATAAAATATATCTAAATATTTCTGAGGAATCCCTGAGCACAGCATAAACAAGTGATAGCTTTAGCAACAAAGTGAGATCAGTTAATGTACACCCTAACTGTAGACACTATTCTGTCTGTATCAGGTGGAAGGAGGTGATTTCTCCCCAGAGTATGGTCCAGTAGCGCCAGGGTCCAATTCATCGGGCAAGTCCATTTCAGCATCATCTGGAGACTCAAAGTAGAGCTTCGACTTACGTCAGCTGCCACATTCCTCATGCAGTATTCACTCATTTTCTCTCAGCGACCCTCACAGGATGCGATCAACAGCAGCCGAGTTGCTTATGTGATGAATCTGCTGTGTGGTGACACACAAGCCTGGGCTATGGCTCTTTGGAGTAGCGAGTCTCCCATGTTTAACACATTTTCCATGTGCTCCCATGAAATCGTCTAGTCTTTTTTTTTATTTTTACTTTTATTTCTAGTCTATTGTTTACCTTTTAGCTTGTACTTTTATTTTTGTCTATTTCTTAATTTGTTATAATTATTTTATTTTACCAAAATGTGCAGGTTGCAGCCGGTCTGCTCTGTGTCAGCCTGATCCCGTCAGATCTCAGAAGCTAAGCAGAGCGGGATAAGGTTAGTACTTGGATGGGAGACCTCTTTGGAATGCCAGCGGCTGTGTGTGTTTCTCCACGTAAAACTGGAGTTGCGTCAGGAAGGGCATCCGGCGTAAAACTTGTGCCAATTACCAATGCGGATCTGGCTGTATCCGCTGTGGTGACCCTGAACAAAAAACCGGGAGCAGCCGAATGAACAACAACAACCAAAATGTGCATTTTGTGTGAATAAATATTATTATTTAACAACTGTCTGCCCATTGATGATCTTATTTAATGCCTTTAACATGGGTTTCAGCCAAGTATTTATTCATATTATTTGATTATTTATCTATTGTCATCATTACATATATATGAAAACACCATAAATCAACAGACATACATGGGCAACATGTATATATAGGAAATAAAAGAAATAAACTACTTAAACTAAACTAAATGACATATCATATCATTATAGATATGATATATCTATAATGTAAATAAAACTACTCATATATCTATAATATCAATATAAATGTCAAACCAGTTGTGACACATTAAGGCCATTCTAAGTTGTGCAGTAGTTACATCCATCATTAGCATGATGAAATTAGTCATTACATCATGATTATATTCATCAATATCTCTACAAACAAATAAAAGCTTATTATATTTTATTTGTATCATTCATGCCGACGGCCTTCGCTCAGCAAAAGATGGTGATCAGAGAGAAAAGAGAGAGGAAAAAAAATATAGAATTTCTCTTCACACCATACAGACCTGCCAGTCATTTCACTGGAGTCTTGCACAGGCAGACAGTTTTGACTTATGGTGATACTTTTAAACAAACTAATTCCAGATATGTTATAGAAATTAGCATCACATCTGTCATTTTACAAAGTGAAAAAAATCAGCTATATATTTTAGTTTTAAAGTAATGCACTAATTTTGAAGGCTTTAGCATTTAGACACACATGCCACATTATATTATAGGTACATTAGTTTCCTGCCATCCACTGCCATTTACTGCCAGTAGATGGCAGTGTTCATAGCAGTGTGAACAGCCATGTGTGTGTCCTCTGGTTAAGGAGGTCCTCATATTGATCTTTTTTTTCTTATTTGTTATTATTATTATTATTATTATTATTATTATTATTGTTATTATTGTTATTTTATTTAACTCAGCCACATGGAGTGTACAGCCACTACATTCTGAGTGCCGGTCCCAAGCCCGGATAAATGAGGAGGGTTGCGTCAGGAAGGGCATCCGGAGTAAAACAAGCCAACCAAACTATGCAGACTAAGAATCGAATTTCCATACCGGATCGGTCACGGCCCGCATTAACAACATCTGCCACCGGTGCTGTTGCCCAACAGGGTGCCGGTGGAAATTGGGCTACTACTGGGTGAAGACGACAAAGAAGAGGAGGAGAACATTTCAACAAACAGCGGGAGAAGAAGAAAACTAGAAGGGCGGAAATGAGAGTGGGGACTTTGAATGTTGGTAGTATGACTGGTAAAGGGAGAGAGCTGGCTGATATGATGGAGAGGAGAAAGGTAGACATATTGTGTGTGCAAGAGACCAAGTGGAAGGGACGTAAGAGCAGGAGCATCGGTGGTGGGTACAAGTTGTTGTACCATGGTGAGGACAGGAAGAGAAATGGTGTTGGGGTCATTTTAAAGGAAGAGTATGTTAAAAGTGTGTTGGAGGTTAAGCGAGTGTCTGACAGGGTGATGAGTGTGAAGTTGGAAATTGAAGGGGTGATGATGAATATTATCAGTGCATATGCCCCACAGGTAGGTTGTGAGATGAAGGAGAAAGAAGATTTCTGGAGTGTGTTAGATGAGGTGGGGGAGAGTGTTCCAAGTGGACCTTAATGGGCATGTTGGTGAAGGGAACAGAGGAAGTAATGGGTAGATATGGAGGATAGGAATGGGATAGGACAGATGGTAATTGATTTTGCAAAAAGGATGGAAATGGCTGTGGTGAATACCTACACTTTACGAAAAGGGAGGAACACAGGGTAACATATAAGAGTGGAGGAAGGTGCACACAGGTGGACTACATTCTTTATAGGAGATGCAAGCTAAAATAAATCAGAGACTGTAAGGTGGTGGCAGGAGAGTGCTGTTAGACAGCATAGGATGGTTGTTTGTAGGATAACCTTAGAGGTAAAGAAGAAGAGAGTGAGAGCTCAACAAAGGATCAGATGGTAGAAGCTGAAGGAGGAAGACTGTTGTGTGAAATGTGAGCAGGTGAGAGAAGCACTGGTTGGAGGGGAAGCAATTTTGGACAACTGGAAAAGTACTGCAGATGTGGTGAGGGAGACAGCTAGGACAGTACTGGTTATGACATCTGGACAGTGGAAGGAAGACAAGGAGACTTGGTAGTGGAATGAAGAGGTCCAGGAAAGCATAAGGTGAAAGAGGTTGGCGAAAAAGTTTTGGGATAGTCAGAGAGATGAAGAAAGTAGACAGGAGTACAAGGAGATGTGGTGTAAGGTGAAAAGAGTAGTGGCAAAAGCAAAGGAAAAGGCATATTGTGAGCTGTACAAGAAGTTGAATAGTAAGGAAGGAGAAAAAGACTTGTACCGACTGGGACAGAGGTGGAAAGGATGTGCAGCAGGTTAGGGTGGTAAAAGATGTGCATGGTAATGTGCTGACAAGCGAGGAGTGTGTGCTGAGAAGGTGGAGGGAATATTTTGAAGAGCTGATGAATAAAGAAAATTAGCGAGAGAAAAGGCTGGATGATGTGGTGAGAGTAAAGCCCCGTTTACACATAGATGGTAAACTCTCCCGGAAGGGTCCCGGCAGAGATTTTGTCCACTCCGGGCCGTTTTAGGGATCAAACGCCGTAGTTATCGCCGGCACACAGGGGCATGGTTTGGTTCCGGCTTCACCGGGAATTGTCGAAAAAATTATTCAACATGTCGAATAATTCCGGGAGCGCTCCCGGAGAAGTGGCCTGACGACGGAGACAATGCGAACAACGGCGTTTGATACTTTTTAATCGCCGTGTCATCCTGCCCCTTCCTGTAGTGCCGCAGTTTACACTGCCGTAATTGGCGGACGCCGTTGTATCCCTAACCATCGGCGTCCTCAAAGGCGATTTAACCGGCAACAGAGGCAGACAAAACGGCGGCGCTAGCGGACAGTACGCTGTTCTAAACGCCACCTCCCGGTTAACGGGGTTCCAAACGGCCGATAGGCGGCGGTCAGTATAAAAAAGCTAGCGCGCTGCATGCAGGTCTCTCACTCACGGCCAGCTGCAGATATTTTTGCAGAGAAGCTCCAGTATGCCTCCTAAAATAAAACTGGCAGTGGCAAGGACTTACCAAGAGGTCTGGTTCAGAAGCAGAGGGTAGCCCTGTGGTGGAGACGGAGCAACACGTTGAGGAGGGGAAAAGGAGAGAAAAGAAAAGGCTGAGAGATGAGCTCCCTCCCCCTGCACTGACAGCTGCTTCAGCCTATTATACTCTGGGGGCAGTGCCTATATGCAAACGTTGCTGGAGTAAAGCAGGATTTGCCTGGATAAATCCAGCGGTACACAGGGCATTATCAGCGGCAGCAGAACACCGCCGTTCTCACGCGCGTCTTAACCTGCAATTGTAAAGGATAGAACTGGGTATTAACCCCCGTTGCCTGACGTGTGCCGGATGCTACGGTGTCAAAACTCCACTTTATTTGGCAGATTTAGCAGCGTTTTATCCGCATATTTGCAGCTAGTACGGTGCTCAAAAAGCCGGCAAAATGCTCGGCCCCTTTCCACCGCGAAAACAGCTGGAACTACCGCGAACTTCGGTCTACGTACTACCCGCCGACAAAACCGTCTATGTGTAACCTGGGCTAAAATCAGGAAGTACTAGAGATTAGTAAGAAAGAAGTGAGGGCTGTAATGAAGAGGATGAAGAGTAGAAAGGCAGTTGGTCCAGATGTCATTCCAGTGGAGGGATGGAAATGTCTAGGAGAGATGGCAGTAGAGTTTCTAACCAGATTATTTAATAAAATCTTGGAAAGAGAGAGAATGCCTGAGGAGTGGAGACAAAGTGTGCTGGTTCCTATTTTCAAGAACAAGGGTGATGTGCAGAGCTGCAGTAACTACACAGGCATAAAGTTGATCAGCCACAGCATGAAGTTATAGGAAAGAGGAGTAGAAGCTAGGTTTGTAATACAGGTGAATATCTGTGAGCAGCAATATGGTTTCATGCAAGAGAAAGAGCACGACAGATACAATGTTTGCTTTGAGAATACTGTTGGAGAAGTACAGAGAAGGCCAGAAAGAATTACATTGTGTGTTTGTGGACTTAGAAAAAGCTTATGATAGGGTGCCAAGAGAAAAGCTGTGGTATTGTATATATGAAGAAGTCTGGAGTGGCAGAGAAGTATGTTAGGGTAGTGCAGGACATGTACAAGAACAGTGTGACAGTGGTGAGATGCGCAGTCGGAATGACAGACTCATTCAAGGTGGAGGGGGGAGTACACTAAGGATCAGCTCTGAGTCCTTTCTTGTTTGCAGTGGTGATGGACAGTTTGACAAATGAGATCAGACAGGCGTCCCAAAGGACTATGATGTTTGCAGATGACATTGTGATCTGTAGTGAGAGTAGAGAGCAAGTTGAGTCTCGTCTGGAGAGGTGGAGATATGCTTTGGAGAGAAGGGGAATGAAAGTCAGTACACGCAAGACTGAGTACATGTGTGTGAATGGGAGGGAGCCCAGTGGAATAGTGCAGTTACAAGGAGTATAACTTGTGAAAGTAGATGAGTTTAAATATTTGGGGTCAACTGTTCAAAGTAATGGAGAGTGTGGTAGAGAGGTGAAGAAGAGAGTGCAGGCAGGGTGGAGTGTGTGAAGAAAGGTGGCAGGAGTGATTTGTGAACGAAGAATATCAGCAAGAGTGAAGGGGAAAGTTTACAAGACAGTACTGAGTGATTTGGCGCTATATAAGAAAAAAGTTGATTGATTGATGATTGATACTGAGACCAGCTATGTTGTACGGCTTAGAGACGGTGGCACTAAGAAAAGACAGGAGGCAGAGCTGGAGGTGGCAAAGCTGAAAATGTTGAGATCCTCTTTGGGAGTGACAAGAATGGACAAGATCAGGAATGAACATATCAGAGGGACAGCTCAGGTGGGACGGTTTGGAGACAAAGTCAGAGAGGCGAGATTGAGATGGTTTGGACATGTGCAGAGGAGGGACCCAGGGTATATAGGGAAAAGGATGCTGAGGATGGAGCCACCAGGCAGGAGGAGAAGGAGGCCAAAGAAGAGGTTTATGGATGTGCTGAGGGAAGACATGCAGGTGGTTGGTGTGACAGAGGAAGTTACAGAGGACAGGGTGAGATGGAAACGATTGATCTGCTGTGGCGACCCCTAACGGGAACAGCCGAAAGACAAAGAAGAATTATTATTTTATTTATTTTGCTTGATTTTATTAAACTGTCATTAAATAATAATAATAAATAATAATTGTCATATTAAATTTTATTAAATTGCCTCTTTATTTAGTTAATCTCCATCTGCCGCAGCTTTGTTTTATTAATTGTTATTTCCATGATGTGGTTATTCTCTGTTCTATTTTTGTTTCTTTGTTACTTATATTCTTTGGCTATATGTTCAGTTCCATTTTTGTTTTGTTCAGCCAGTTTGTGTTTTCATTGTTTATCACTTGGTCATTTTGTTCTCATTTGTTATATTATCTTTTGTGCTTTAATATCGGCTTTTGTTTATCACTTAGTCTCTGTCTTATTTTTCTGGTCTACTTTTGTCATTTTTGTTTTCTTTTTCAGACCCTGTTCATTTCGTCTCAGTGTTTATTTTCTTATTATTTTCTTATCAGTTTTCATGTAGGTTCTTCTTGTCCATTTGCTCATGTGTGGTTGTAGTTCATAGTAATATCATATTCTGCCCTCGGTTTCTGTTTGCCCCTAGTTTCCCATTTTGCTCACATCCCTCTGATTATATTCTCACTCCACTGCACCTACCATTATGTCTTTGTCCCTCACTTTGATTCAGTCTGTTGTGTTTTCATCCACTCACACTCTTGGCACCTGTTCACGCATCTTTGTATCTTACCTCACTCCACCTTGCGTTGTCCCTCCTCACCTTCTTGCAACATCCATTACCTTTGTTCACTAGTCACACCCCTTTTTAGATCTTTCCTCACGTGCACCTCGTTAACGCCACATATTCCTCATTTCACATCATAATTAGTCCACCTGCATTTAAACCCCACAGTCCTTCACTTCCCTGCCAGATTGTTGTCTTAGTACACTTTCCAGCACCCGTTTTTTTCAGTCCTGATTTTGCCAAGCTGTGTTCCGATTTCTGCTCTGTTCTCCTTGACTATGCCTCTTGCCTCTCCGTATCCATGTTTGCTCGTGCCACAGAACCTTGCTTGTCCATGACTGCGTCTCAGCCTGACCCTGCTTGTACCTCTGCCTTGCTGACTGATCACATGTGTACCATACCAGAGCCTGGAATAAAGACCACGATTTCATTCACACCTAAGCCTAGTCTGGGAGTCTGTATTGCGGGTCCAGCTGCTCCTGGTGCCGGGCCACGCCCTGCCGGATATAAATTTATTATTTTTAATTTTTAACACCCAAATGTTTTTTTTTAATTAATTCAGTTTCTTGATTTTAATTGTTAGTACCCAACCATTTATAGGAATATAAGCCTATTTTTTCAAAACAAATAAGACGTGATCTTACTTACTGGCAGTGGATGGCAACATCAGCAAGTGCCAGCGTGATACTATATATCGCCGACAGATTGTCTGAACAAAAAGAATAAAATGAAAAACTGGTTTTAACCATTTTTCAAACTGTGTAGACTTATGTTGCTTAATCATTGACACTCATCCACACTCCCAGCGGACACCTCACCAAAAACAATGGATAATCAGATGACGCCAGTAAGTGTTAGCGAGACCTAATAAGCAGTGTTAGCCCAACCGTTGTCGTACCAAATCTAACTTTTTAACATATTCTAAATGTGAAAAATCATCAAACTGACACTTTGTTTCATTCCGTTAAAGGCTTGAGTAATCTGAATTTATACCATCGGATGTAAACCACGTTAGTTATTTAAGACCAGCTAGCTGATTAGCTGCTAACAGTTAGCTAATGGTGCACACACAACTGGTCATGAATTAACATTGGATTCCAATGAAACAAAGACTGAATCACTCTAACATTCCACCACAAATGAACCCACATTTATCATCTAACACAACCGCACCAACTCCCGGCACAAAATATCCATAAAAACAAACAGTCAGAAAAAATGAGGACTTTCGCAGTTTATAACTGATCAGCAGAGCTCAGGCTTCTCCTCCCCCAGTGTTCAATCATCGAAACTTCCCCCTATGCACATGCATGAACAAAAGGTACACAACTCCCCATGCACGTGGACAAACAATGGAAATACAAGATGGTCACACTCACTCGATGAACAAAGAAACACACTCACCGGCTCCACTCATTCGACAGACAAGTGGAACATTTAGCAATAAAAATCAGGCACCGGTAGACTTTTTCGCAGAAGTGCCATCCAGAGGGACGTCAGGTCCCCATGCTTAGGGAGGGTACACCGGCGACACCCAGGGGCTTAACCAAGAATTTAGAGAAAGCAGGAGTCCCCCTTTTCTGTAAAGGAAATTCCCCTCACTCAAGGGTCACAAACCATTAATTTTAGAAGCGTTTACGCCAACACCTTCAAGGACTGAAAACCTGTGGCTCTACGGCCGGTTGGCGATGACTCTACTTTCAGTGAACAAAAAACTCTGATAAAAAATATTCATTCAACATCAGTCCATCAATTTATCATACCAGAATCATGACCACAAATCCGGTCAACACTGAACAATATACGAGCCTTAGCCTGACAGAAATGTAGAAAAGGTTTCTGCTTACCTTAAAATGTGGCCATGAAGTTCACTGATGAAGAATCCTGAAATGGTAAAAAAGGCCACAGAATTCATCGAATATCACTCAAAGCCCACAAGTGGGTGGAAACACCATTTCTGTTTGTTTTTTTTATATGGTGAGTGATCTCAAAAGGAAGTGGACAGGAAATGGTCTTCAAAGTACAGATGTTGTATTGAAAGGTGATTACAATGAAACAGACAGTCATCTATCACCGCTGGGTTCTTCAAACAGATCACATGCAGCATCTAGAACAAAGAACCTAGATTTTCTCTCTATGTTGACTTGTATTCCTCCAACTGGCCCCATGTGGGCGGTCCTTACCCTGTCGTGAATCAGTGGCTATGTGATTGGCTGCAAAAATGAAGTAGGCTAATAGTGCACACACAACTGATGAAATGAAATCGCTTACTGAGGTGACTGGTAGCAAGGAAAACGTGCAGTGTCTCCGCCCTTCATGGCACATGATTTCCCACCCCTGATTTAGAGTCACTAATTCATCAGACCTGCATGTTTTTGGAAGCTGAAGGAAGCCAGAGCACAGAAAACCCATGTGAACACAGGGCAAACATGCAAACTCAACACATAAAGAAACAGGTGGAAAGTGATCCCACGACCTGACCGCAATACCAGAATTAATTATACTGTATATATATATATATATATATATATATATATATATATATATATATTACGAAGTCTGTTAGAAAAGTATCCGACCTTTTTATTTTTTCAAAAACCTGATGGATTTGAAACACGTGTGCTTGCATGAGCCAACCTTGAACCTTCGTGCGCATGCGTGAATTTTTTCACGCCTGTTGATTGCGTCATTTGCTTGTAAGCAGCCTTTGTGTGAGGATGGGTGTTGTCCCTCGTCGTTTTTTCTTTGCAAGGAATTGGCGGAACGACTGGACCAGCGCGACTGCATCAAATTTTGCCTGAAACTGGGCAACAGCCAGGTGGAAACCATTGGGATTATTCAACAGCTTTCGGTGACGATGCTATGGGCATCACACAGATTAACGAGCGGTACAACCGGTTTAAAGACGGCCGCACAACAGTGGAGAGCACGCCATGCTCCGGGCGGCCATCAACATGCTGAAATGACCAGATAATTCCAAAGTGAACACTGTGGTGATGTGGGACCATCGTGTGACTATCCGAGAAATTGCGGAAGAGGTGGACATCAGCACTTTTTCGGCACATTCCACTGTGACAGAAGATTTTGCCAGGAAAAGAGTTGTAGCGAAATTCATGCCGATGGCTTTGGCACGAAGCTGATGGTGGAACAAAAGCGTCACCGTGTTGAAGTCTCACAGGACATGTTGTGACATGCCCACCTCTTCCACAATTTCTCAGATATATATAATATTTCACAGGACTTACCAATCTGTAGCCAGTTCTGTTCTGTTTTAAAAGGGCAGGTGTGGTGGCCAAGCAGTTAGTGTTCTTGGTTCCTGAGTAGAAGGTTACTGGTTCCTTTCCATCCTTTTGTCAGGAAGGTCAGCCAGTAGAAAAGAAAATCAACATGCAGATCTGCTGTGGCAACTCCAAGTGAAAAAAAGGAGAAGCTGAAATAACTTACTTTCCCGTTCTGTCACCACAGCTACTGGAATTATAGTTCTCATGGTTGCCTTGCTAGAATGACAGTTATCGCAAGAACACAGAAGACAACAGTCACTTTCAATCAGTTAGTAGAAATGCTGTCATCTTGCTATTCTGTTTTATCAACTTTCTGAAAATATCGCTAAACCTTTGCTCAAATCGACCATGGAAATCCAGCTACAGTGCAGCAGAAACTACATTCGACATGCACAGAGGTAAACCTGATCTTAAAGGCTGATCCCCCCCCCCCCCCCCCCAAAAAAACAGAAAAATAACCAAGTCCACTGAGGCTAAAGTGAGCTTTGGCCTTCAGTGAGTGTATAAGATCTCTGCGGGGGAGTCCTTTTGATGGCAGCTGTGGATAAAAAAAGAATGATAAAAAAAAAAAAAACAATATCAGAGCAGAATCACGCAAGACAAGCTCTTCAAAGCAGCTCAAACGTAAAGAACGAAAGAAGAGGAGGTACTGCTGGCCCGCCACCAGAGGGCGCCCTGCCTCAAGTGCGGGCTTCAGGCACGAGAGGGCGCTGCCGCCACGGACACAACCGGGAGTGACAGCTGTCACACATCAACTCATGACAGCTGTCACCCATCTTCATTTCATCACTCCATAAAAGGTGGATG
This sequence comes from Thalassophryne amazonica, assembly GCF_902500255.1. NCBI lineage: Eukaryota > Metazoa > Chordata > Actinopteri > Batrachoidiformes > Batrachoididae > Thalassophryne > Thalassophryne amazonica. The sequence continues at coordinate 23,789,123 of NC_047121.1, forward strand.
TCATCTCCACCTCGCTGCCGAGATATCATCTACCTGTGAAGGTAATTCTCTGCTAAACTGAAAACACTGACTAATATCTGTGGGACTGGCGTTTGGTGTGATCAGTGACGGCTTCGCTTCACACCCCAACCAGATAAGTGGTTAGACAGGAGCTGCATGTGTGTGTGATTAGAGGTGGAGGTGACTTTCCACCTTCTGACTGTTTTTGTTACCGGGTGTGCACACACCCACATCTCACTGTTTGTGCTCCTCGCCAGCAGTACCAGATCCGACAGTCGGGGACGGTGATCACCTGGGAATTCGGGACTTGGCGGCTCCAGTATTCTCCGGGTTCTGTGGCGGTGGAAATCGTGTGGTTCCGGCTCTTCTCAGGACAGACGTCTTCTATCCTCGAGCCTGCCCACACGTCACCTTTGTGTATTGACTGCTATCAGATTCTGAGATTGTCTGTATATTCATTGTGCACATTCACAACATTAAATTGTTACCTTTTGGCTCATCTATTGACCGTTCATTTGCGCCCCCTGTTGTGGGTCCGTGTCACTACACTTTCCCAACAGATGTAATCTGATTTCAAAGCCAGAATACACTCGGGGGAGCATGATGAACCGGGAAAAGATTTGTTGCTATCAGCCCGAGGAAACACAAGCAGCAAAAATCCAATTAAAAAAGATTGATAAAGAAAAAGAAAGAAAAAAATGCTCTCCACCTTCACAGCTGTTCAACTTGTCATTTTGAACAGTTTCTGGGCAAAATATTGGTGGGAAAATGAATCCAATTAGTCTGTGTTTGTCAATGAAAACAGCTGGTCACAAAGTGAAAACATGCTTCACAAATGCATGTAAATATATACAGACAATAATGATTTTTTTTTCTTTTTTTACTGAAGACATTTGAGCTTTCTTTATCTTTTGGTTTATTAACTGCTGATCAGGAGATCAGAAAAGTGACTGCTTTTAAATTTAGTCTGCAACAGCAGAAAATGTGCAAAGAGTCACGTTTTTTGTTGTTTTTTTTTCACAGCATCTGTCTCTTCACTGAAAAATGATCCAAACAGATGGAAGATTGAGGGCTTTTTCTCAGTTGATAATCCACTGCTGACTGAGTCGTACGCTCATTAAAGAAACCCGACACTGATTGAACCTCCTGTCAGGCACCGACTCTTGACAAAAAGCTCTTTGTTGTCATCTCTGCTGGTGTCTGTCTGTCTGCGATCGCCTCCTTTATTAATAGTAAATGAAGCAGGGGAAAGGCGGCATGTGTTTGTCTATGGGGGAATGCTGCTGCAAAATACCTGGCTTGGATGAATGTCTGCAATAATCTATGACGGATAAATTGTGCTTGCACTTGACACAGAATTCCTAGGATTTAATGTATTCATTCCTGTCTTCACCTAGAGCCCAGAAAAATAATGGATTTTAAGAATCACCATTCAAAGCAGACGGCAGACACTGCTCATATCGTCTGAAGGTCAGAGGGATGTGTGTGTGTTTGTGTGGGCACACAATACTGATGCCACACTCAGATATGTTCAAGATTATCTTATCGTGCCCCTGTTCTGTGGAATGATCTCCCTGCGTCAGTACAACAGTCAGATTCTGTAGACTTTCAAGTCCAGACTTAAGATGCAGTTATATTCCCTTTAGTGTGGTTAGCATACTGGTATAGTATGTTACTATGCTTTTTACTCTTTTAAGTTAATTTATTAGGAAACGCAGATGGCCGCAGCCTCAACTTTATCTAAATTCTGGTACTTTTAGTGAAGCTTAGGGTGATCACTTTAGTATTTCTTTTGTTCTTCTTGTTGCTTAATGCTGACAGATTATACTGTATTTGTTGTCTTTCCGATGCCTGATTCTGTTTTTTTTTTTCTCTGTATGAGGTGCAGCTCCATCCAGATGGGTGTGGTTTCTGTTTCTGAAACCCTCCTGTCCTGTGCACCAGCACATTTCCTGTATATTCGTTTTGTGAATTGCTTTGCAGTTTGTGTCAGCAGCATGGCCCAAGCAGAGGGTCACCCGTTTGAGTCTGGTCTGCTTGAGGTTTCTTCCTCAGAGGGAGTTTTTTCCTTACCATTGTCGCCTGTGTGCTTGCTCTGGGGGTTGGTAAGGTTCAACCTTTCTTGTGTGAAGCACCTTAAGGCAACTTTGTTGTGTTTTGGCGCTATATAAATTAAAATAAATTGAAATTGAAAATTTAAGATAACAGTCAAGGCCCAGCAACATATGTGTGTGTACAACTGGACCCGGCTGACCACATAGCATGTCGGTATGTTTTATTAGAGTCTGAATGTTGGTGAGGAGTGCTGCTGAAACATCATTGTTGTCAGCCTCCTTCCATCTCGGGAGACGATGGTTGCACCAGGAGAAGGTGTCATTGTTGGGTACTGCATCTCCTCGTCTGGTTGTGTAGGCTGATGCGGGAGTGGTAGTCTATGTTGCAAGTTGGGCAGATGTGTGTGAGATGATGCTTGGTCTGTAGTGCTGGACTTACAGATGGCTCTCTTCTTCTTGAGGGAATCATTGTAATCTTCTTTGGCTTTCTTCACACCATGCTGTATAGCTGCCCTCCAGGAACCACTCAAGTCTGCAATGCTTTACCAGGACTGCACATCAATGCCTGTGGTCTTGAGATCCCACTTGCAGGTGTCTTTAAAGGGCAGCCTTGGGTGACCCCAAGGTTGGGACCCATCTGAGAGTTCACCATACAACAGGTGTTTTGGTATGTGGCCATCATCCATGCGATGTACATGTCCCAGCCAGTGTAGTCAGTGTTGGCTCAGGAAAGACTGAGGGTAGCCTTGCACGCTCCAGGACGTCAGTGTTGGAAATTTTGTCCTGCCATTGAATCCCGAGTATATGTCTCAGGCAAAGGAGGTGAAATGTGTTCACTCTTTTCTCCTGGGTAGAGTATGCGGTCCACGTTTCACTGGATTATAGGAGGGCACTGAGTACACAGGCTCTGTAAACCTGGATCTCGGTGTTCAATGTCAGCTTCTTGTTTAACTGCACCATTTTGTGGAGTTTGGACATGATCCCGGAGGGTTTAGTGATTCTCAAGTTGATCTCTGGGTCAGAGGAGAGAGTGGAGCTCATCGTGAACCCCAGGTACTGAAACTGAACAACTGTGATTAGTTCATGGCTGCTGATGAGGATGCTCGGGGGAAACTCAGTGCCCTGTACCATCACATCAGTCTTCTTGAGGCTGATAGTGAGGCCGAACTCATTGCGAATCAGCGAATCAGTTGATCAGTCTCTGAAGGGCTTCCACTGTGTGTGTTGCCAGAACAGCATTGTTGGTGAAGAGGGCCTCTCTGATGGTGACATGCTTTGACCTTGGTCATGGCTCAGAGTCTGGCCAGGTTAAACAGCCTGTCATCGGTTTGTGTGTATAGGTAGACTCCATCGTCATTATTATTGAAGGGATAGGTCAAGAACATTGAGAAGAATATCCCAAAGAGAGTTGGAATGAGAACACAATCCTCCACTGTTGATGGGTAAAGGCTCTGATGTTGCTCCGCTGAAGCACACCTTGCTGTTCATGTCCATGTGGAAGGACTCAATGATGGAATGCAGCTACGGGGAGCAGCCGATCTTCTTCAGGAGATGGTAAAGTCTGCTTCTGCTGACAAGGTCGAGCTCCTTCATCAGTTCTATGAAGGCAAGGAAGAGCTACTGATTTTGCTCCTGACATCTTTCCTGTAGTTGCCTGACAGAGATGGACATGTCAGTGGTGGATCTGTCTACCCTGAATCCACACTGAGACTCAGGGAATACATGCACTGCCAGGACTTGCAGTTGAGCCAGAAAGACTCTGGTGAACACTTTGCCAACTATACTCAGCACGGAGATGCCCTGGTAGCTGTTGCAGTCACTGTGGTCGCCCTTGTTTTTATAGAGTGTCACGATCTTGGTGTTGCGTCTTGAGGTACAGAGCTCCCCCTCCAGCACAAGCACAGCAGTTTGTGCAAGTCCTCGATCAGTGATTCCTCTCTTCGCTTGATGACCTCTGGAAGGATTCAGTCTTCTTCTGGGGCATTGTCAATGGAGAGACAGTCTATAGCCTTATCCTACTGTTGGCTCCTCATCTAATTCATCCAAGACAGGCTGATGGCATCCAGCGCTATGTCTGACAATGTATTCTGGCTGGAGTGCAACTCTAGGTAGTGCTCTACACATCACTCCATCTGCTTCCTCTGGTCTGTAATGTTCTCGTCTGACTTGGTTTTTAGTGGGGCGCTCTTGACAGCAGTCGAGCCAGTGGCCACTGGTACACTGATGCCTGTATAAATGCTGCCTATGTTGCAGCAGTCTGCATCAGACTGTATGCTCTGGCTCAGCTTCAGCCAGTAGTCATTAGTGCATTGTTGGGCTGTCTGCTGGCAGTTGTTATATATGGCCCTCATTGTGTCCCTTGTGGCTGGGAAGTTGCGCTGCACTGCACTTGGCCTCCATGACCGGCTCATCTCCTGCTAACTCGCCTGGAACCAGTCCTCGTTTTGATGCTCTTTTCTCACAAATGTCTCCAGCCCTGATTGGTATAGAACATACTGCCCTTCTTCCATTTTAAGTTAGCAGATGTGGCATCTGTCGACCACTATCCACAGGGATGTTTTAGGAGAGACTGAATGTTGGCAAAGAGTGCAGCTGAACCAATCTGTAAACATATCAATAAAACTGATCATTACAAATACTGACAGATAGTTTAATGATGGTATAGGCTTTGGAATATATGGGGACAATACTTCTGAATGTCAATCAATGGGTCATTGATGAGTCTAATGTGGTGTAAAACAAACGTATAATTGGTCTGAAGGAAATATCAGAAATGCAAAGTGGGGCAAGATTTTACAAAATTTAAAACTTACCTAAAGGCAACAGAGGACGAATGCAAAATTTGTACACATACAGTGAATATAGGGCTTAACTGATTATAATATTCAATCACAATTAATTGCATGATTGTCCATAGTTAACTTGCTAATTAATCACAAATTAATCACACATTTTTGGGATCTTTAATCCAAGCTACTTAATGTACAGTAGCAGTCAAAGGTTTGGACACACTTTCCTATTCAAGCTCCCTTTCTACATCTCTCCATTTGCACGCCTGTGCATAATCTATGTAAACAGGAGTTAAACATACAACCCAAGGATAAACTCACCTATTGGCTGGGAGGAAGGCAGTAACACACTCACCATCTATTTCAGGGGTGGGCAACGTGTTCCAGAAAGAGCCAAGAGGGTGCAGCTTTTCTTTGCAGCCACTGACTCCACCAGGTGATTTCACTGATTAATATCACTTTGAGCAGATGGAATCAGTTAATCAGTGAAATCACCTGGAGGAGTCAGTGGCAGCAAAGAAAAGCTGCACCCTCTTGGCCCTTTCTGGAACAAGTTGCCCAGCCCTGATCTATTTGAAGTGGTGTGTTTTTCAAACTTTCACCGTAATGCACTGTCCGAAGCACTGTGCTCATCAAACAGAGCAAGACATGCACTGTTGAAAGAGCTGACAGTGCATATGGCAAAACAGACAATGTGCGCCCAATTATTTATTGTCTTGTGGTTAATTAACTTGATCCAGATCAATCAAAAATGGCTTTGATCAAGCATTCCTGTTTACAAAGGTTTGTTTCTGCTGTCATCGATACCGTTACTGCTGTGTGGCTTCCGTGTGTCCCAAACTACAGTGTGGGCCGTGGGTCGCAGAAGGCGCATGCATTAATTGTGACATTAAAGGGAATTTGCATTAAAATGTTGACTATGGTAAACTGTTTCAGAATGTGGTGGAGGTGATGGTCTAGTGGTTTAAGTGTTGGGCTTGAGACCAGAGGATCCTCCGCATTGGAATTTGGCAAAAGTTTTACACCAGATGCCCTTCCTGACAATGCCAGTTTTACCTGGAGAAATGGAGATGCTTAGAGCCCCTGGTCTTCTGAAGAGGTCCTCCATCCAAGTGTAAACCAGGACTCACTCCAAGGGCTGACAGAATCAGGCTCACACAGAGCAGAGTGGCTGCTTTAGCATTAATTTAATATTCAGTCATTTTCTATACCCGCTTACTCCAGTCGAAGCATGTGGGGGTGCTGGAGCCCATCCCTGCAAACCACTGTACACGTTTGGGGAGGTGATGATCTAGTGGTTAAGCGGTGAACTTGGCAGATCCTCAGTTTAAACACTGACCAGATCAGAAAATCATTAAGGCCCCTTGGGCAAAGACTTTAATTCTCCCAATGTTCAGTCTTTCATGGCAGCAGCGTGACATCGGTGTTTAAGTGAATGTGAGGCATAATTGTAAAACACTTTGATTTTGTAACTCAGATGGAAACACACTATATAAATGCAGTCCATTTGCCACTGTGCCACCCTGTGACTTTAAAATTGAGTATACTGTATGAGGATGATCATATACTACAGTGTAAATTTTGGCTTCTCTTCAATGGTTTATTTGCTTAAAATTGATTGGGTGCATCCAACAATTTCTACTGCCATGAAACTGTACATTTGTAGTTAACTTTAATTTATTAATTAGCATATTAAAGGGTATTCAGCAGAGGTGGAACAAAGTCACGCCATCAAGTCACTCTTAAGTCATGAATCAGCAAGTTCAAAGTCAAGTCTCAAGTCATAATGACCAGCAATTGTTTGCAAGCTGATCAATAACCTTGGGGTAATTTTTGATCCTACATTGTCCTTTGACCCCCACATTAGAAATATTGTGAGGACTGCTTTCTTCCATCTGCGAAATATAGCGAAGATTCGTCCCATCCTGTCTATGGCTGATGCTGAGACCCTGATTCATGCGTTTATATCTTCTAGATTGGACCACTGCAATGTTCTATTTTCTGGTTCACTGCAGTCCAGCATTAGGACTCTCCAATTGGTTTAAAATGCTGCAACCAGACTATTGACATGAAGCAGAAAGTTCAACCACATTACACCCATTTTGGCATCCCTTTACTGTTTTCCTGTCCCAGTGAGATCAGATTTTAAGGTTCTGCAACTACAAGTAGTCTATAAATTTTTTCACAGACTGGCACCTCCCTACTTAGCTGACCTCAATAAACCCTATGTACCGGCCCAGGCTTTGCGTTCTCAGGGTGCAGGACTACTTTGTGTCCCTAGAGTGAATAAGAAGTCTGCAGGTCATAGTGCTTTCTCTTATTGTGCCCCTGTTCTGTGGAATGATCTCCCTGCATCAATAAAACAGTCAGATTCTGTGGAGACTTTCAAGTCCAGACTTATGATGCACTTATTTTCCCTTTCGTATGGCTAGCATACTGGTATAGTACGAGGTCTGTCCAAAAAGTAATGGACCTTTTTATTTTTTTCAAAAACTATATGGATTTGAATCACGTGTGATTGCATCAGCCAAGCTTGAACCTTCATGCACATGCGTGAGTTTTTTCATGCCTGTCGATTGCGTCATTCGCCTGTGGGCAGGCTTTGAGTGAGCACTGGTCCACCCCCCTCATCGGATTTCTTTTGTCTGGGAACTGGCTGAGAGACTGCCGCTTTGCTCCATGAATTTTTTTTCAGAAACTGTTAGAGACAGCCAGTTGGAAACCATTCGAAAGATTCAGATAGATATCGGTGAAGATTCTGTCGGCGTCATGCAGATTAAGGACTGTTAAAACCTTTTTAAAGACGGCCCACCATGGCGGAGGGCGCGTGGCGCACCGAGCGGCCATCAACAGGCTGGATCGAACGCTGTGTTGATCCGGGACATCATGTGAGTACCACAGAAATGGCAAGAGAGCTGGACATAGCACTTTTGTGGCACATTCCACTGTTACAGGAGATTTTGTAATGAAAGACGTGTGGAGGATTTCGCGCATCGGCACGGAACTGCTCATGGCGCGCAACAAAAAAAACACCTCGGTGTTGGAAACCATTCAGAAGATTCAGACGGCTTTCGATGGCTTTCAGTCGAGTGAGTATCTGAGAAATTGTGTAACAGCTGGACATGCCACAACATGTCCTGTGAGACTTCCAACACGGAGGTGTTTTTTTTTTTGTTTTTTTTTTTGTTTTATGCTTTTTACTGTTTTAATTCATTTTATTAGGAAACAGAGTGTACTGGGGCCTCAACTTTACTTAAATTGTGGGTTTTTTAGTGAAGCTTAGAGCTAGTGGCCGGCCATCACCTTAGTATTTCCTGTTTTTCTTGTTGTTTAATGCTTGCAAATTATACTGTATTTCTTGTCTTTCTGATGCCTGATTCTGTTTTTTTCTCTGTAAGGTGCGGCTTCATCCAGAGATGGGGGTGGTATTCGTGTTGGAGACCCTCCTGTCCTGTGCACCAAATGCATTTCCTGTATATTCGTTTTGTAAATTGTTCTGTAATTATGTCTGTAGCATGGCCTAAGCAGAGGGTCACCCCTTTGAGTCTTCCTCAGAGGAAGTTTGTCCTTGCCATTGCTGCTCTGGGTGTTAGTAAGGTTAGACCTTACTTGTGTGAAGCGCCTTGAGGCAACTCTGTTGTGATTTGGTGCTATATAAATGAAAAGAAATTGAAATTGACTTGACAATGACTTGACAGTGACTTCGTCCCACATCTGGTATTTAGGGTAGTTGTACTGTTTAGTCTAAATAATTTACTTTTGCAAGCAGCAATGCTAGTTTCATTCAAGGACAATTGTGGTCTGTGTGAATTGCACTAAATTACAATAGAGACAAGGAACTGTAAATATCTCATCTCATCTCATCTTCAACCGCTTTTCCAGGATCGGGTTGCGGGGGCAACAGCTCCAGCAGGGGACCCCAGACTTTCCTTTCCTGTGCCACATTAACCACCTCTGAACTGGGGATGTCAAGGCATTCCCAGGCCAGTGTGAAGGTATAATCTCTTCACCTAGTCCTGGGTCTTCCCCGGGGTCTCCTCCCAGATGGATGTGCCTGGAACACCTCCCTAGAGAGGTGCCCAGGGAGCATCCTTACCAGATGCCCAAACCATATCAGCTGGCTCCTTTCAACGTATAGGAGCAGGGACTCTACTCCGAGCTCCCTATGGATGACGAAACGTCTCACCCTATCTCTAAGGGAGACACCAGCCACCCTCCTAAAGGAAGCCCATTTCGGCCGCTTGTACCCGTGATCTAGGTTTTTCGGTCATGACCAAACCCTCATGACCATAGGTTAGAGTAGGAGTGAAGAATGACCAGTAGGTCGAGAGTTTTGCCTTTTGTTTCAGCTCCCTTTTCGTCACAACAGTACGCTAGAGCGAATGCAATAGCGCCCCTGCTGCACTGATTCTCCGGCCGATCTCATGCTCCACCATCCCCTCACTCATGAACAAGATCCAGAGGTACTTAAACTCATTCACTTGAGGCAAGACCGTATTCCCTACCTGTAGTCAGTGGTGGGCACACCTCCGATAATCCGATAACAGAAAATTATTGAAGATAATGTTTTCATTATCGGATTATCTTTTTAGATAACTTTAAAACATCCGAGGCTAACAGCGGCTACATCCGCGGCTAGCAGCGGCTACATCCGGGGCTGGCGGCGGCTACGACCGGGGAAGGCGGCGGCTGTGAACGAGGTTAGCAACGGGGAGGGTTGGGGTGCGGCTACCGGACCTGTGGTGGTGAAGGCTACTGGTGAGAATTGTTTTTGTAATCAATAGTGGCCATACTGAGCCACGACAGTCGGCATGGCACCACCCAGGAAAACAGATAAACTCGAGGAAGATATAGAGGAGATAAAGACCTCATTAAACCATATATCAAAAGACATGTCTAATCTAGACAAACTGATGGTGGAAATTAAAGAACTCCAAAATCTGGTTAAAGAGAAGGACAAGATCATTAAGAAACTTGAGCAACGTGTAGATGAACTTGAACAATTTACTAGAAAAGATGACGTTATAATATCTGGACTAGAAACAAGGCATCGGACATATGCAAGGGTGGTGGATTCTGGTGTAGCCAGTGGGGAGGATGCACCACCTGAAGAAAGACAATCATTGGAACAACAAGTTACAAACTTTTTATATCAAAAAGGTGTTGTCATCCATCAAGACACAATATCAGACTGTTATACTATTCCAACTAAAGATAGAAAAAATAAACTATCTAACATTGTTATACGATTTACAAGCAGAAAATATAAAAATGAGTTATTAAGACAGGCAAAGAATTTGAAAGGAACGAGTGTCTATATAAATGAGCATCTAACAAAAAAAAAATGCAGATATTGCTAGGGAAGCAAGACTACTAAGAAAACAGAAACATATTGTTGCTACATGGGTCTGGAATTGTAGGGTGTGGATTAGAGTGAAAGAAGGAACAAACGGTATACAAATCAAAAACATGGAGGACCTTACGAAATACAGACCTGAATAGACAATCAAATATAACATCTGTTGGTAATTGGACCAACAAAAAATCAGATCAAACATGGAAACAGAGGATAAAATATATGACATAGACACTAATATTGATGAAAGTATATTTGACTTAAAAACGATTGGTTGTGAGTATTATACAGTAGAACAGCTGAATAGTGAAAAAATTGCAGAAGATACCCTGTCACTCGTACATATAAACAGTCGAAGCTTGTATTGTAAAATGTCACAAATAAAAGATTATTTAAATCAGTTTAAAAATAGATTTAGTATTGTTGCAATCACTGAATCTTGGCTTAAAGATGATCTCATGGATGAAGTTCAAATGGAGGGATATGAGCTGTATTTTGTAAACAGAAGATATAAAAAAGGCGGTGGTATTGCTCTGTATACAAAAACAGATCTGATGTGTACAATTGTTGAAGAAATGACAATTATGAATGATGTCATAGAAATTGTAACAGTGGAACTTGTACATGAAACATCTAAGAATATTTTAATCAGTTGTGTATACAGAGCACCAGATTCTTGTGTTGTGAAATTTACAGATAAAATAATTGAATTATTCCATCAAATTAAAAACAAAACGCTTTTTATGTGTGGGGACTTTAATATTAACATAGAAAGCTCCAGCTGCCAAAGATTAAGTGATTTTGTGAATTCAATGTATAGTTTGGGGTTATTCCCCTTGATAACAAAACCAACCAGAATTACATCGCAAAGTGCAACGGTAATTGATAATATATTTACAAACAGAACAGATGAAATTATCAAGAATGGGATCTTCATGACAGATATTAGCGACCATTTACCAATTTTTTCAATATTTAAATCTAAAAATAGGTACAACAAAAAAACTGATATAAACTTTAAAAGAGATAAGTCAGTAAAAGCCTTAGAGGCATTAAAATATGACCTTAAAAATCAAAACTGGGAAGAAGTTTATGTCAGTGATGTTAATGTAGCATATAACTCATTTATGAAAATATTGATGAAATCATACAATAAAAATTGTAAATTAATTGAAATTAGTAAGAAAAGAGTAAATAAACCATGGCTGACAAAGGGAATAAAAAATGCTTGTGCAAAGAAAAACTGTTTATACAGGTGCTTTTTAAAATTGCAAACAAAGGAATCAGAACATAAATACAAAAAATATAAAAATAAACTATTAACAATAATTAGGAAACAAAAAAAAGATTATTACAGTGAAAAACTAAATAAGAGTAAAGATAATATGAGGGTAACATGGGGAATTATAAAAAGTGTGATTGATAGTGATGGAACGAAAGAAACTATTCCAAATTACTTTGTTAAGGAAAATAAAGAGATATATGATATAAAAGAAGTTGCAAATGGGTTTAATGATTATTTTTCAAATGTAGGGTCAAGTCTGGTGGGAAATAAACCAATAATAGAAGATAAATTATGTACATTGGTAAATACGGTCAATAGTATTTTCCTGGACAATGTGGAAAAAGATGAAATAAGAAATATTGTAAAAAACTGTGTAAGCAAAAGATCAACTGACCATGAAGATTTAGACATGGTGACTGTAAAAAGTATAATAGAAATTGTTATTGAACCATTTACTTATATTTGTAATCTGTCTCTGTCAACTGGGGTTTTTCCAGATGAAATGAAAATTGCTAAGGTAGTCCCATTATATAAAAATGGAGACAAACATAATTTTTCTAATTACAGGCCAGTATCATTGCTTCCACAGTTTTCTAAAATTATGGAAAAAGTTTTTGTAACAAGATTGGATAAATTTATTAAGAAACATCATATTTTAAATAATGCTCAGTATGGATTCAGAACAAAACATTCGACAGCTATGGCAATTATGGAACTAATAGAGAAAATATCAACAACAATAGATAATAAGGATTATTTTGTAAGTATTTTTATTGACCTGAAAAAGGCTTTTGATGTTATAGACCACTCAAGATTGCTCCACAAGTTACAACAATATGGAATAAGAGGTGTTGCACATCAGTGGGTAAAAAGCTACTTAGAAAATAGAAAACAGTTTGTTCAGATAAATAATACCAAATCAGAATTGTGTAACATTATTTATGGAGTACCACAAGGATCGGTACTTGGACCCAAACTGTTTATTTTGTATATCAATGATTTTGTGAATGTATCCAATGTGCTTGGCAGCATTTTATTTGCTGATGATACAACGCTGTTTTACTCTGGATCAGATATACAGGAAGTAGCACAAGTGATAAATACAGAGTTGGAAAAAGTTAAACATTGGTTTGATATAAACAGATTGTCACTAAATATTAATAAGACAAATTTCATATTGTTTAATGATAGAGCGAAAAAAAAGAATGTGTCATTACAAATAGATGGAATGGATATACAAAGGGTAAAAGAAATGAAATTTTTAGGAGTCATGATTGATGAAGATCTTACATGGAAGTCACACATAAATTACATAAAAGGAAAAATAGCGAAAGCCATTGCTGTTTTGTATAAAGTAAAATATTCATTAAATAGTTATGGTTTATTAACATTGTACAATTCATTGATTGTCCCATATTTAACTTACTGTGTAGAAATCTGGGGATCAACATATACAACCTATATACAACCTTTATTTATTTTGCAGAAAAGAGCTTTAAAAGTGATTAGTAACAGTGGTTTTAGAGATCCATCTAATCCATTGTTGATTAAGTATAGGGTACTTAAATTTCATGATTTAGTCGATTTGAAAATATTACAAACGATGTACCAAGTTAATAAAAATACTTTACCAACAAACATTCAAAATATGTTTGAAAAAAGAGTAAGTAGTTATATATTGAAAGGAATAGAAGTCTTTAAAAAACCAAGATTTAGAACCAAAGTAAAGGAAAGGAGTATTGCAGTAAATGGTGTCAAATTATGGAACAATCTTAATAAAGAAATTAAAGAATTAAGGTCACTTAAATTATTTAAAAAACATATTAAATTAGATGTATTAAGTAAGTATGAAACTATGAAGTAAGTCAGTGGGCTGCAAGAAAGTCAAAAAAAAAAAAGTAAACTTAATAATGTTTGGAGTGTCTTAAGTTTAAATGTAACCTATCAGTGATGTAATCTATTAATTAATGGTCATAATTATGAAATGGGTCAGTGGTATGTGACAAGTTAAAGAAATGCAATCTGTTAAATAATGTTGACTATGATGCTGTATATTGAAAGATTGTATTGTTAAAAGGGGCAGAAATCATAAGACTTGTTCTTCTTTCTGCTCCTTTTCATTCTGGTATTGTGGTGCTTTTGTTTTTTGATTTTCTGTTTTTCTTTTAAATGAATGAAATAAATATTAAAAAAAACAACCAAAAAAAAACATTATCGGACTAATTATCTTCCGATAAATTGTCGTCCGATAACTTTTAGACCGATAACATAGTAAACCAAGCTGAACAGCGGCAAACATTTTTAAAACTTAAAATCAGTTGAGACCTACCTTTTAAAAGTTTCCTAAGAGATGTATAGTTCTACCCTCTACAAACAGAAGAGAGCTGCTTTCAGAAGAAACCACTGTATTCTCTGCAGACAAAGGAGCACTGATCACAAAAAAAAAAAAAAAAAAATCATTTTCCTTAACACCATACTGATACACTGGCAATATCACCCAAGTCATCCAGAGGCATTTTTAACTTATGGTTCAAATTTTAACCAAACTAATTTTGGACAAGTTATTTAAAATTACTGTCATGTCTGAAGTTTTATAAAGTGAAAATATCAGATATATGTTTTAGTTTGAAAGTAATGTGCTAATTTTTGTGCCCAGTAGTGCATTATGGGTAGGCTAGGGTAATCTCAGTACGTTCACGACAGGACAAATGCATTTCAGGCACTCTGTTCAGGCTCCATGGACAGCAGCATTAAACACTAGTGCCTAAAACTCTTGTGAATATATTCTCTGGGTTTTTGACGATATTATATTTGCGTTTGATAAATTCCACGGTTCTTAAATGTAGCAGACACGGATTATCTGGAAATTTGTTTTGGGAGGTTTTCAAGGCCTCTACTGCCATCTACTGGCCAGTAGTATTCATGACAGTATTCACCCTACGTACTAAGCATCTGGGCACCAGTAGATGGCACTGTTCTATTTATTTTGACCCCGGTTATATCAGCTGGTTGTCAAATCAACTTTTTGGCTTTGCAAATGGCTTTTTTTTTTTTTTTTTACAAATTAAGTTTAAAAACAAAACAACAACAAAAACATTACAAGACAGCTCTGCGGTGTTTGCACATGCACCGTGCGAGTGGTTGGACGCTTGTAGCTCTTCAGAAGCAGGATACAGAATAATAACAAACAGGTTTGATTTTCATTCGACCATATGATCGGCGATCAGGAGGTGGTCGTGAGATGTTGAACGCAGCTTGTTACTCCATGTACACGACACGATGCAGGACGTGCAATTAACCTGAAACTCAGTCCAAAAAATTCTCGCACGAATGAAAAATCATCTGAAAAAGGGCCAAAACTCGCACAGTGTAAAGCCAACATTTATGTGTCAAGACAATATTGAGTGCACGTTTTACAACATCATAAAACATGCGCACATCATAAAACGTGTGCACATTTTCTCCACATGCAAAACATTTTGCGATGACACTTCCAGGGCTCCGTAAAAATGCCTGTTTTTACAAATAAAAAATGGAATATTTTACAAAAGCACATTTATCTGTAAACACCAACACACAACACACATCACATTAACGTGTTGGTTTACATAATGAATGACTGAACCAATCAGTGTTTAGCAAAGGCACTTTTACCCAGAATCCTTTGCGATCTGTCTGTGTTTGTAACAAAACCTCAGAATTAGTGCATTATTCAACATTAAAAGATATATGTTATATTTTAACTATGTACAAATGACAGAATTGTCATTAATGGAGTTATTCTATCAGTATTCACACAAAACCATAAGTCAGTATGACTTTATTTTTCAAGACCTCCGCCTGACTGGAGCATTGTGATTGGTAGAGAGCTGGCTTTGTGGTTGCTCTCAGGGTGCTTCTGTGCTGTAGCCGTGTAGCTTCCAGCAGGGGGCAGCATGTTCAAACATAGAAGTACTGGCTCGTTTGGGTTTTTTGTCGCTTTTGATGCTTCCAAAACCAATTGTGGTGTTAAAACTCAAATTCAGCTTGTTAGTAGTTGCAAATGTACCAGAGACAATACTGAAATTTATCAGTTATCTATAACTTCCAATACATTTTTGGGTGGTTTATCAGTTATCTTTATCAAAGATAACTTTTCAGTTATCTGATTATCTGTTATGGAAGTTAATTTTTTGGTTATCTGTGCCCACCACTGCCTGTAGTAGGCAATCAATCGGTTTCCTGCTGGATGACACCTGCTGTTGGATCTTCAATTTCTCTGTTATTCCTGGAACAAATGATAATTTATGATGATTTTACCTTCTCCTCTTTCCCTTTATTTTTTATCGTGGTCTTTGAGTTTTTTTGTTGTTGTTTTGTCCACAACTTTGATCTCAGGACCATCTGAACCTCAGGTTACAGAGCAGTCCAGCCTCCACCGAACATGTCACAGTGGACAACAAAAAGAGTGCCATATTTTCCTCCACCTTGGACACAATTATTCCATTTCCCTCTGCTGTGAAACTCTTCTGTTTTTTTATTTGACTTTGGGAGACATCTCTAATTCACAATTATCATCTGTCACCTTTGTTCTGCACAATGCTCTCATCATGAAACACCAAATGAATGTCCTGTTATGTCATGTGTAGAGAAATAGAGGTTTGGCAGTGTGTGAGCTGCACCTTGGGCATGCACCTGTCAGTTCACAATGATTCTGATTCACAAACATAAACATGGTGAGAGCACAACTACGTGGGTTACACACGTCATAAATCGAGTTGTGATTTTGTACATACACTTATTTTATGCAGAGTAAGAACATTTCTATGCACATACAGTATTAGTGAATGAGGTCCAATATGTTCAACTTCATGCGTGACTTTGTATGACAACTACAGCCGATGTGTCACCGCTTCGTTAGTTATTTAGCATAATGCTCTACACAACAGTGATGCATCACTTTAGAATGAGCAAATTCAAGGCTGAATGTTGATTAATGATATGATTCCAAGCTTTATTTATTTACTTATTTATTTTCCAGAGCTGGTCTTTTCCTTCCATGTTTATTAAAACTTTCATACGTATATTCAGGAAGCTAGAGAAGGTGCACCATGAGACTAGGGAGGGGTGTTATTTTTAAAAAATTGGAAATATATAAATGTTTGCATTGGAATATGGAAATGTACACGGAATAAACCATAGCAGGATAAATTTTGAGTCATTTGGTTCCAAAAACTCATATGGACGGAGCCAGTGAAGATATCGGGTTCAAAAATCGGCAAAAATAGCGATGAAAATGTCCTATCTTGAGAACTGCTGCACCTAGAGACTTGAAATTTGGCTCCAAATGTTGCTTGACCCCAAGTTTATATTCCACTTTCTATAGTAACAATAAGCCTACCTGGTGTTTTTTAAGAGTAATTGACAAAAACCTAATTTCATACACATGTTACAATCAATTGTAACAAACAAAATCTATGTACACTCAACAAAAATATAAACGCAATACTTTTGGTTTTGCTCCCATTTTGTATGAGATGAACTCAAAGATCTAAAACTTTTTCCACATACACAATATCACCATTTCCCTCAAATAATGTTCACAAACCAATCTAAATCTATGATAGTGAGCACTTCTCCTTTGCTGAGATAATCCATCCCACCTCACAGGTGTGCCATATCAAGATGCTGATTAGACACCATGATTAGTGCACAGGTGTGCCTTAGACTGCCCACAATAAAAGGCCACTCTGAAAGGTGCAGTTTTGTTTTATTGGGGGGGATACCAGTCAGTATCTGGTGTGACCATCATGCAGTGCAACACATGTCCTTCACATAGAGTTGATCAGGTTGTCAATTGTGGCCTGTGGAATGTTGGTCCACTCCTCTTCAATGGCTGTGCGAAGTTGCTGGATATTGGCAGGAACTGGTACACGCTGTCGTATACGCCGGTCCAGAGCATCCCAAACATGCTCAATGGGTGACATGTCCGGTGAGTATGCCGGCCATTCAAGAACTGGGACATTTTCAGCTTCCAAGAATTGTGTACAGATCCTTGCAACATGGGGCCGTGCATTATCCTGCTGCAACATGAGGTGATGTTCTTGGATGTATGGCACAACAATGGGCCTCAGGATCTCGTCACGGTATCTCTGTGCATTCAAAATGCCATCAATAAAATGCACCTGTGTTCTTCGTCCATAACAGACGCCTGCCCATACCATAACCCCACCGCCACCATGGGTCACTCGATCCACAACATTGACATCAGAAAACCGCTCACCCACACAACGCCACACACGCTGTCTGCTATCTGCCCTGAACAGTGTGAACCGGGATTCATCCGTGAAGAGAACACCTCTCCAACGTGCCAAACGCCAGCGAATGTGAGCATTTGCCCACTCAAGTCGGTTACGACGACGAAGTGGAGTCAGGTCGAGACCCCGATGAGGACGATGAGCATGCAGATGAGCTTCCCTGAGACGGTTTCTGACAGTTTGTGCAGAAATTCTTTGGTTATGCAAACCGATTGTTTCAGCAGCTGTCCGAGTGGCTGGTCTCAGACGATCTTGGAGGTGAACATGCTGGTTGTGGAGGTCCTGGGCTGGTGTGGTTACACGTGGTCTGCGGTTGTGAGGCTGGTTGGATGTACTGCCAAATTCTCTGAAACGCCTTTGGAGACGGCTTATGGTAGAGAAATGAACATTTAATACATGAGCAACAGCTCTGGTTGACATTCCTGCTGTCAGCATGCCAATTGCACGCTCCCTCAAATCTTGCGACATCTGTGGCATTGTGCTGTGTGATAAAACTGCACCTTTCAGAGTGGCCTTTTATTGTGGGCAGTCTAAGGCACACCTGTGCACTAATCATGGTGTCTAATCAGCATCTTGATATGGCACACCTGTGAGGTGGGATGGATTATCTCAGCAAAGGAGAAGTGCTCACTATCACAGATTTAGACTGGTTTGTGAACAATATTTGAGGGAAATGGTGATATTGTGTATGTGGAAAAAGTTTTAGATCTTTGAGTTCATCTCATACAAAATGGGAGCAAAACCAAAAGTGTTGCATTTATATTTTTGTTGAGTGTAGTTTTTATTTCAGGAACATCAGTTGAGTATAATCATCACATGTAAAGAATGACATGGCCACAATGAACTAATTATAAGAAACAGAGTGGTTTTCTACGTCAACAGCACAGAAATTTTCAAACGCTCCGTCCATATGGGTTTTTGGAACCAAATGATTATTCCATATATATTTCCATATTCCATGCAAAAATTTATAGATTTCAAATATTTTTGAAATAACACCCCTCCCTAAAGTGACTGGAGGACTATTTGCAAGCAGATTTATTTATTTTTTTTCCTAGCATATCTCAAATTTGTACTTTCAGGGCACTGTGCCTCCTCCGTGTGTGACGCTTTTGTCCGCACAAGACTGTCGTTACACAACACATACACAGTCATGGAGAAGATACACACAATAATGTGAACAGAGCTTCAGTCTGAAAATCAGTATCTTGGTGCAAGAAGGGCTGGATGTTGCTGTTGTGATTTTAGTCATTAACAGCACAAACTGTCCTAAGATTTACTCCTCGTGCCATCAGAGTCCAATTGTTGTTATGAAGCTTGCCCAGAATGTCTAGTATCTTGTTTATCACAACTCTAAGTGAAAAATAAATGAGATAAGTTCATAGGAAAGCAGGATGAGCACTGCTCCTTTTTGTACTTGAAGACTTTTTTCCATTTTTAGTCTGTCAGTCAGCAGTGATGGAGCTGTTGAATAGACACTAATCAGAACAAACCCCCTCATGCGACCGAGGGCCTGGGAAACTGTCTAATTTGGATTGGATCATGGGTTTGTGTAATGTTGTGGATTTTACGGTTTCAGTAAAATGATGGTAATTTGTTTGTGCTGAATAAATACTGAAAATTTATGAATGGTCAAGTGAAGGTTTTTCTTTGAAAAACAAGTTAAATGACTGAGCCACTCACAGAATTCAATCAATTTTTTTTTTTTTTTTTTTTATATAGCGCCAAATCACAACAAACAGTTGCCCCAAGGCGCTTTATATTGTAAGGCAAGGCCATACAATAATTATGTAAAACCCCAACGGTCAAAACGACCCCCTGTGAGCAAGCACTTGGCTACAGTGGGAAGGAAAAACTCCCTTTTAACAGGAAGAAACCTCCAGCAGAACCAGGCTCAGGGAGGGGCAGTCTTCTGCTGGGACTGGTTGGGGCTGAGGGAGAGAACCAGGAAAAAGACATGCTGTGGAGGGGAGCAGAGATCGATCACTAATGATTAAATGCAGAGTGGTGCATACAGAGCAAAAAGAGAAAGAAACAGTGCATCATGGGAACCCCCCAGCAGTCTACGTCTATAGCAGCATAACTAAGGGATGGTTCAGGGTCACCTGATCCAGCCCTAACTATAAGCTTTAGCGAAAAGGAAAGTTTTAAGCCTAATCTTAAAAGTAGAGAGGGTGTCTGTCTCCCTGATCTGAATTGGGAGCTGGTTCCACAGGAGAGGAGCCTGAAAGCTGAAGGCTCTGCCTCCCATTCTACTTTTACAAACCCTAGGAACTACAAGTAAGCCTGCAGTCTGAGAGCGAAGCGCTCTATTGGGGTGATAAGGTACCACGAGGTCCCTAAGATAAGATGGGACCTGATTATTCAAAACCTTATAAGTAAGAAGAAGAATTTTAAATTCTATTCTAGAATTAACAGGAAGCCAATGAAGAGAGGCCAATATGGGTGAGATATGCTCTCTCCTTCTAGTCTCCGTTAGTACTCTAGCTGCAGCATTTTGAATTAACTGAAGGCTTTTTAGGGAACTTTTAGGACAACCTGATAATAATGAATTACAATAGTCCAGCCTAGAGGAAATAAATGCATGAATTAGTTTTTCAGCATCACTCTGAGACAAGACCTTTCTAATTTTAGAGATATTGCATAAATGCAAAAAAGCAGTCCTACATATTTGTTTAATATGCGCTTTGAATGACATATCCTGATCAAAAATGACTCCAAGATTTCTCACAGTATTACTAGAGGTCAGGGTAATGCCATCCAGAGTAAGGATCTGGTTAGACACGTTTCTAAGATTTGTGGGGCCAAGTACAATAACTTCAGTTTTATCTGAGTTTAAAAGCAGGAAATTAGAGGTCATCCATGTCTTTATGTCTGTAAGACAATCCTGCAGTTTAGCTAATTGGTGTGTGTCCTCTGGCTTCATGGATAGATAAAGCTGGGTATCATCTGCGTAACAATGAAAATTTAAGCAATACCGTCTAATAATACTGCCTAAGGGAAGCATGTATAAAGTGAATAAAATTGGTCCTAGCACAGAACCTTGTGGAACTCCATAATTAACTTTAGTCTGTGAAGAAGATTCCCCATTTACATGAACAAATTGTAATCTATTAGACAAATATGATTCAAACCACCGCACCGCAGTGCCTTTAATACCTATGGCATGCTCTAATCTCTGTAATAAAATTTTATGGTCAACAGTATCAAAAGCAGCACTGAGGTCTAACAGAACAAGCACAGAGATGAGTTCACTGTCCGAGGCCATAAGAAGATCATTTGTAACCTTCACTAATGCTGTTTCTGTACTATGATGAATTCTAAAACCTGACTGAAACTCTTCAAATAGACCATTCATCTGCAGATGATCAGTTAGCTGTTTTACAACTACCCTTTCAAGAATTTTTTTCTCTAAGGAAACATCCTTCATGAGTCTTAAGTCATAAATTCATGAATCCTAAAGGTCGCATTGAGCTGTGTGCTTACTTTGACACCTGGAGGCTTCTCATATCAGTTCTGTAGACTGATCAGGGGAATCAGGTGGCGGCTTGCTGCTAAACCTCTGGACTGCTTTAAAACCTCTGAGCAGATGTTCGGTGGTTGTGGATTTACACACACACACACACACACACACACACACACACACACACACACACACACACACACACACACACACACACACACACACACACACACACACACACACACACACAGCAGGCTAGATTACATTTCCACCACAGCACCATCATCATGCTCACCACAACACGCTGATAAGCTGCCAACAGATTTAGGCTGAATTTTAATTTAATAGATTGCAGTGGCACAAGGCGGCAGCAGATGGGCAGTTGTTCACCGATTCTGGAGGTCTAAATAAAGTACAGGCTTCAAGCGTATGTCTGTGTTTTGCAGCTGAAGCTTCATTATTGAATAGTATTTTGTTCTGCACTCATGCTTTGTGTACAGCATTCACAGCAAACAGCTCATAGTAAGGTGCAAAGCAAAGGCCCTGTCAACATGTCTCAAGAGTTTACTGTCAATTATTATGCTGGATGTTTGCACAAATCTGAAAATGGAAAGCTTGATCGCATATCCAGGGCAAGCGGCAAAGAATGTACTATTTCAAAAATAAGCGCTGTGTATTCTGGCCGGCTCTGTATTTGCTGTTGACCTGCAAGAGCAAATGTTTCATTAAAGGAAAAACATATAGTCCCAAAGTACAACATGTCTCTTCGACTGTAGCTGCAATAAAACGTGTATGATTTATCGACAACCTTTTACAATTTCAGATTTCACTGTCTCAGCTAGAGGTGGGTGCATCGATCCTAATATCAATAATATCAATACCAATGTTGGTATTGATATTGAACGATCCTCGTCTAAAAAGATTAATACTCAAGTTTATTTTCTCTCCCGCACGCAGTGACTGCTGCGCATGCAGATTCATCAAAGTCTGCTCTCTGTCTGTAAGAATAGCGCTGCACTGTGTCACACAACACAGAGCAGCGCACCCTTGTATTGTGGTTTGTCTGTTTGTTTGTTGTCTACCTCAGGAGATTTTGTTTTAAGTTGTGTTGAGTGATATTTTTTTAAACAAAAATGTTGATTGTGATAATAAAATATTTTGTTGTCACGTACAATGTTTGGCGAAATTCTATCCTAGGTCTTTTGGATCCTTTGGATCTATGAAGCTTAAATATGAAAAAGTATCAGTATCGATATCGGCGATACTGGGCTTGTATTTACTTGGTATCGGATCAATACCAAAATTCCCGGTATCGCCCACCTCTAGTCTCAGCTTTCCAAATGAGCCCACCTTTACTCACACAGTGAGAAGAAATTACTCAAACTCACAAACAACTCAAAATCAGTGACACTTATGTGAACACATCACCCTGCGAGGTTTACCTTCTGCCCAGTGATGTGCGGCGAGGTTCATGGCTGGTGAGGCACTGATTTTATCACAATCAGATTTACAATCATATAAACCTCACAGAGTTTGATTGACAGCAGTTAACGGGTTATGTTTAAAATCTCATATCAGCATTCTTTACACATACAAACTGTAGCACACAAAAAAGCACATATAATTAAAAAAAAAAGCGTTATTATGGTCTTACCTTTACTTATAAATGAAGTCCATGTACCACTCCATCTGAACAAAAGCATTGATGGCTTGCTTGTGGAAGTCCTTCAGTTTTAAAAGTCTCTCTGTCTCAGTGGAGATCACTTCCAGGGAAGAAAGTTGTCCATCAGTCCTGTTCCGACTATATTTGGAGCTTTTTCTGGTATTCAATGTGAGTGGTCGACTGCTCATGTTTGATAAGACTTCTTTGTGAATTATGTAGGCCACAATATCCCATCTGAGTCCAGCCATTGTCACAAGTTGAGAAAAGGAGGCAGAAAAAGGCAGTTTCATACTGGACATCCCCACAGCCAGACTTGATGTGTGTCCTGCTCCGTTTGAAAAGAGTGGGTCTTCTGTTGTCTGAAGCAAACTTTTTACCTATGGGGTTGGTCTTCCTATAATTATTACCTCCTGCTTCGATTGAAAGTCCAGTTTAGAAAATTGTTTCATATTGGATAGGTAATCCTCCATTCTGAAAGTAAAGTCCAGACGAGAGCAAAAAAATAAATGAACGGCAGCTCTTGTAGTTTGCTGTCACTTATTCTGCAGCTGAGGCATTGCAGGAAGAAGAATCCCTGGGATCACTAGTGCCCCTAACATGAGGCAGGAGAACTGTGTGTCTCACCTAGTGCCTTTTTTCAGCAGTTACCCACACATACAGATGTTGACACTACATTATGTACATCGGCTAAACTATGGAATTTAAGCTCATATAACCAACGTGTTTGACCATTTTAATGGTTACATACAGAGAAACAGTGAGACAGAGTCTGCATCCAGAGTCTCCTAAGTAGTTCAGAAAACAATATTCTTATATTTTATGGGGGGAGGGGCATTTAATTTATTTTTTCATTTTACATTTTTTTTTTCTTTCCATGATGACATTACTAATAACACAACATATATATATATATATATATATATATATATATATATATATATATATATATATATATATATATATATATATATATTAATCCAGATTTTGAGTATATTTCTTATTGTTACATGAGAAACAAGGTACCAGTAGATTCAGTAGATTATCACAAATCCAACAAGACCAAGCATTCATGATATGCACACTCTTAAGGCCATGAAATTGGGCTATTAGTAAAAAAAGTAGAAAAGGGGGGACGTTCAAGACATTGTTCAGAAGAACAGCATAGTTTGATTAAAAAGTTGATTGGAGAGGGGAAAACCTATACGCAGGTGCAAAAACTTATAGGCTGTTCATCTACAATGATCTCCAATGCTTTAAAATGGACAAAAAAACAGAGATGAAAATGGAAAACAACCATCAAAATGGATAGAAGAATAAGCAGAATGGCAAAGGCTCACTCACTGATCAGCTCCAGGATGATCAAAGACAGTCTGGAGTTACCTGTAAGTGCTGTAACAGTTAGAAGACGCCTGTGTGAAGCTAATTTGCAAGAATCCCCCGAAAAGTCCCTCTGTTAAATAAAAGATATGTGCAGAAGAGGTTATAATTTGCCAAAGAACACATCAACTGGCCTCAAGAGAAATGGAGGAATATTTTGTGGACTGATGAGAGTAAAATTGTTCTTTTTGGGTCCAAGGGCCGCGAACAGTTTGTGAGACAACCCTCAAACTCTGAATTCAAGCCATAGTTCACAGTGAAGACAGTGAAGCATGGCGGTGCAAGCATCATGATATGGGCATGTTTCTCCTACTATGGTGTTGGGCCTATATATCGCATACCAGGTATCATGGATCAGTTTGGATATGTCAGAATACTTGAAGAGGTCATGTTGCCTTATGCTGAAGAGGACATGCCCTTGAAATGGGTGTTTCAACAAGACAATGACCCCAAGCACACTAGTAAATGAGCAAAATCTTGGTGCCAAACCAAGAAAATTAATGCCTCGCAGATGTGAAGAAATCATGAAAAACTGTGGTTATACAACTAAATACTAGTTTAGTGATTCACAGGATTGCTAAAAAAGCAGTTTGAACATAATAGTTTTGAGTTTGTAGCATCAACAGCAGATGCTACTATTATTGTGAACACCCCCTTTTCTATTTTTTTTTTTTTACTAATAGCCCAATTTCATAGCCTTAAGAGTGTGCATATCATGAATGCTTGGTCTTGTTGGATTTGTTGGAATCTACTGGTACCTTGTTTCCCATGTAACAATAAGAAATATACTCAAAACCTGGATTAATCTTTTTAGTCATATGGCACTGCTATTATTCTGAACACTACTGTGTATATATATATATATATATATATATAGAGAGAGAGAGAGAGAGAGAGAGAGAGAGAGAGAGAGAGAGAGAGAGAGAGAGAGAGAGAGAGAGAGAGATGGGTGTGGTGTCTGTTCCTGTCCTGTGCACTGGGAAAATTTCCTGATTATTCCTTTTGTGAATTGTTTTGTAAATTGTTTTGTAAATTGTGTCAGTAGTATGGCCCTAGCAGAGGGTCCCTCTTTAAGTCTGGTCTGCTTGAGGTTTCGTCCTCAAATCATCAGAGGGAGTTTTTCCTTACACTGTCGCCTGTGTGCTTGGTCTGGGGTTGGTAAAGCCCCTTTCACACCGGGGCTGCTCCCGGTTGCGCCGTGCGTCATTATGACTACGCCGCGTGGAAGCAACTCAGTGCCCAGACGATGCAGCTCGGCGCCACAACAGCGCGAGGACGCAAAAGGAGGAAGCAAGTCGGGCATCGAAAAATTAAACCTGTTTCATTTTTAAAGGTTTTAGACCTTGCTTGTGTGAAGCACCTTGAGGCGACGTTGTTGTGATTTTGTGCTATAGCAATGAAAATAAATTGAAATTGAAATATATACAGAGAGAGGGAGAGACACTAGATTGCTTGCTGCATTGTTTTCAGTCCCTCATACACCTTCAGCACGCGGGGTGAGAGACTTAGCCTGTGCCTAAGTCTCCTCTTTGGCACAGGCTTTCCTAGGGAGGCTGAGAAGTGTGATTCCACTATAATTAGAACACACTCTCCTGTCCGCCTTAAAATTAAATAAATAAATAAAACATGGAAACTATCACCCCAGTTTGCCAATCAAGACATACATTCCCAGACTTCCATACAACATACAACATCCAGAGGCATCACTATCTTAGGGTGACTCTCATCCACTCTGGGTGACTTGGCACCAAGGAGGTTTTTGTTGACCTCAGTGGCTTCTGCCACGGAAATGACAGCAGATCTGCCCGAGGTTGTTAGGGTTGAAGAGATCCAACCATTACAAAATCCTGAGTCCAGGTGAGCATCATACACTTGCTGAATACAATTCAGTCAAAGAATGGCCTTCCTTTCCTTAGTTGTTTCACTTCTTGCCAGAGACCCTTTGAAGCTGACCAAAAGTCATTCTAATTGGCCACACCAAACACCTCCCACACTGTGCTTTTGCTTGCTGGTGGCACCAACCGAATGGTCCCCTCTAAAAATTGGTCCACCCTGCCTTCTGAGGCTGACTCTGACTCTCTACACGCAAAGCGATTAAAGGGAATAATGTGATTATTAATCATCAGATGACAAAGTAAAACATCTTAAATCATTCTAAAGTCAGTTTTAAGCAGAAATGAGGCAGTTTTGAGCAGAAATGTGCTGATAATCGCCTCATTTCGCGACTGACGCTCCGACATGACGTAGGCGCTGCAGCACGTCACTCTCAGATGTGCTGCTGTGGCACTCTGATCGGTCCCCCCATAAATTAATATGAAACAGTGCTGGATTTATGTGGAAAAGTTTCTTGTACAAAAGCTTCAGATATCTGTCACTGAGACAGATGATGCCTGGAGTGCAGTTTTAAGCAGAAACAAGGTGATAATGGGTGAATCACTGCCAACACTCAGAAATGATGCTGTTGGTGTTCCGAAATGATGCATGCACAGTGACGGCAGGGCGGACCAGGTTTTAGGTGGGACCGTTCGGTCGCCGACACTGGCACCTATCTGTTGATTGCAGACATTGCGTAGACCTTCTAAAGCTTGATATTTCCCTCCCTGTGAGCTTCTCCATCATTGCCAATGTGAGCACTAATGTTAAACAGTAGAACTCAGGGATTCCCAGCACGGACCTCTTATAGGATCCCACTAGTAGTATCCGAGAAGCCTGGGTCCTCTGAACTGCCATTTGTTGCATATGCACAAAGAGAAGCGAGAGTCCTCTCTCTACCAATGGTCGGCTGAAAAGTCCTGCCTCATACACCATTATTTTAAAAAGCAAGATACTCACATGAATCACACACTGCTTAAAGCTTGGACTATACTCCATCAGGCAGTGTTGTTAAATTTCCACATAGTCACCTTCCCTTTCCACACACTTATACCAAAACTGGGCAAGTTTTTTTATCCCATCAGTGAATAAATCTGGTGTCTTCTCTCAGCACCATTAATGAGCAGATGCTTGCATTTCTGCATTACGAGTGTAACGGTGTCCCTTCATGTGTTCTTTCAACTTTGGGAACAGGGAAAAAGACTAAGGGCATGAGATCTGTGCTGTACAGTGGATGTGGTAAAGTCTCATCAAATTTGAGCCGGTGCAATGCATCCTGTGTTTGTCGACTTGTGAGTAAAAAAAGTATTGTCATGCTAACAAATTGTGTCTTTTCTAGGATTATCCCACTTAAATCATGCGATCAGCTTTTGCAATTTCCACATATTGGTCAGAGTTGACAGTGTTTCTGTGTTTCAAAAATTCTGTGGGGAATTTGCCCTCACAGTCTCACAAAATGGTTATTAAGACATTTCCCGCTGAAGGGACAAAATTTTTTTTTTTTAAGTAATGTGAGCCCTTATGCCTGTACTCTAGTGACTGCCACAGACATTCCTGAAAAGCCACTTTTGCTTCTCTTTCATTTCAAAAATCAGCATCCATGGGAGCTAACGTGCACACACTTTTCCAATGCCAAGTACATCATGGACAGTGTGATGGACCCGCTCTTTTGAAATCTCAACCGTTTTGGTGAAGTGTTTCTGCTTGATACAGCAATTTGGCATGAATCAGTTTGTCCATCCGCACTTGATGCTGTGCATCAGTAGCTGTTGTGGGGTGCCCATTACAGGCGTGGTCATCCAGACTTGTCATGGCTGGATTTTTACCCGTTAAACTCTGTCCACCTCCTGACAGTACTGACAACCAGGTGTGGCCATAGACAACACTCAATTTTTGATGAATGTTCATGTGTGCACAGCCCTCCACCGTGAAGAATTCAGTCACATCACATTGTTTCAAATGCACGTCTATGTACATTCACAGTTCTTTTACCAACTACTGTGAGCATGTGATATGTTGATGGTGATTCTGTGCATGCTTGAAATTGCAAGCAAGAAGTGTTTGGTGTTGAGATAGTCAATGAGTAAATGACTATTCTCGTGTTATTCTTGTATTCTTGTTTCACTTTGCATCTTGCACGTTATTTAAATAATGATGTTCGAGGCAGAATTTTTCAGCTGACCCTCGTAGTTGGTGTGACTCAGACTTCTCCAGAGGTGACAAGATAAAGGCAGAAAATTGATGAGTGAATGGGTGATCAGTGGTGCTGCACTTCAGTATCTACTCCTCTCCACCACCAGCATTTCACTTTGAATCTGTGTTTTGTCTGCAAAAACTGATGATGCAGGAACAAAAACAAAAAGAAATAAAACACCTGCTTTTGTACAGTACATGTACTAACCAATCAATAGTTTTCAACTGCAGAGTCCAAACATTTAGGCTAACAAACATCCATAATGTGTACTGTAATGAAAGTTGCTTTGTCACTGGACATTTTCGAAATATTTGTAAATTTTGTAGACCTGGGGGCTTTATATAGAACATACATGGGTTTAACATATACAAAAACTTTAACATGCACTTGAATCACATGCACCTTATATAATGTTTGCACATTATACAGTTGTATGTAAAAGTTTGGGCACCCCTGATGATTTCCATGATTTTCCTTTATAATTCATTCGTTGTTTGGGTCAGCAATTTCAGTTAAATATATAATATAGCAGACAAACACAGTGTTATTTGAGACGTGAAATGACATTTATAGGATTTACAGAAAGTGTGCAATCATTCTTTAAACAAAATTAGGCAGGTGCATAAATTGGGCACCCCAACATAAAAAAATACATCAATATTCAGTAGATCCTCCTTTTGCACACATAACAGCCTCTAGATGCTTCCTATAGCTTCCAGTGAGAGTCTGGATTCTGGTTGAAGGTATTTTGGACCATTCTTCTTTACAAAACATCTCAGGTTTGTTGGTTTCCAAGTATGGACAGCCGGTTAAAATCACACCACAGATTTTCAATAATATTCAGGTCTGGGGACTGAGATGGCCATTCCAGTACATTGTACTTGTTCCTCAGCATGAATGCTTTAGTAGATTTTGAGCAGTGTTTAGGGTCATTGTCTTGTGCAACTTCAACTTTGTCACTGACTCATGAATATTGTTCTCAAGAATCTGATGATATTGACTGGAATCTACATCCTTTGCTTCCTGTGTTCAGCCCAAAGAGCAGTCCCAGCAACACAAACACTTTAAAGGTTCGAGAGGGGACCAAGTGATAAATTAGGATAGGGGTAAGAGCTGTATTGCTTGGGAATGTAAATGTTTTCATAAATATTTTAAGTATGTTATTTTTGATAGGTGTGGCAGTACATATAAATTGTAAAATAAATAAATGTAATTAGGATTAATATTTGTAAGTGATACATTTAATATGTGAATTTGATGGAAGAACCTGCAAAATGGTGCATTCCAGTTATGTGGGTATATAATACTCTCATCACACATATGCTGATTGAAGCCAAATGGCATCAGAATGACACATCCGGCCTCAATCAGGAAGTATTGCGATCTGACGGCCGCAGTCTCTGAGCAGTCGACATATTTGGAGCCATTTGCTTAGCTGTCCAGAGGGTGTTGCACATGTTCAAAACACTCTTGGCGCCATTGAGATGGGATGCACATCTGACGGCAGTCTATGTAAAATCCTGCGGGATTCGAACCTGTAATTTACAAAAGCTCTGATTAACAGACAGAAACTTTACCACTGTGTTACCATCGCTGTCCTATATCAGGAGCCTAAAATGCCTTAAATCAACAAGGAGATAAATGCATTTAAAAAAAAAAGAAATTAGATGATGTAGATGGTGAAAAAAGCACCGTAATTGCCCCAGTTGTGGAGGAAAAACAAAACAAAACAAAAAAACAGCTATAACATGTTACACCACATACCACACACCATAACAAAACACTGCATTTTATTGAATCCCTCTTATTGAGTGGACAATACAAGTATGAATCATCTGTTCCTCTGTAGATGACCCATGGTCACAGATGTACAGTGATGACATGACATGAATGAAGCAGTGCGCTGTTATCATGTCCACATCGGCTGGCCTGGCATGTCCAGCTGGCCCCGTGCGTGTGTCTGGCCCATCACACGTGTCTTGTGGATAGCGCGCCACAGGACATACACCGTGTCATGTGGAACAGAGCTCACATGGGTGACATGACATTCAGATCGCCCACTGCGTGTTATGATCTGATGGTCCGTTTCAGCTAGGACAGCCTGTCAATGTGAACACCATGCACTCACATTCTGCAGCCGGTCACAACAGCGATAGTTAATGAGGACAGCAAGCAGACACACATGTCACAGTGGACAGTTGTAAGGTTTTGTCTGTCCAAACACGGTACATGTTCCCCAGCCGTGACATCCAGAACCAGAGATCTCCAACAGCTGCTGCTGTCGGGGGCCACGCCACCTGTCGGTTCAGCACACACACCAACGTGTCTCTCTGTTTGTTATGTGATAAATTTTTTAGTTATTTGTTATCTAATTGTGCATGTAGGTAGTGTAGTACTTATTAATATACCTGTCCTGGCTGTGGTTTCTGTGTTTTCAATGTTAAACGTTGTGTGCACTGAGCCATCATTTTTTTAGCTGTCAGTGAGTCTCTGGTCAGCAGCTGGGAGGTGGCTCACTGTGCTGTGCGCGCTCAGACTTGGCTGTCCGGCCCCCATGTGATTGTGTCTATGCATGTATATCAGCATTTTATGCAAGTGCGCCCCCCCCGGCACACCACGTGTTGGGGGAGTGTGGGGGGTGTGAAACACACGTACGCCACATGTTTCAGGGTGGCGCCACACCCGCGCACACGTGCGATACACATGCAAGCCACATGTGTGTTGCTTTTTGCAACACCACACTTGTGGGGGCACTTAGATAAATTTCACATCCAACTAGAAAGTGGTTGTCAGCTCACTGTTTTCGTGCTGACAGCGCAAATGTCCACACATTTTCTTAGTGTCAAGCAAGTGGTGCTGGATGTTCCTGTGTCTCACCTGGAATTTAGCTGACACCTGCCAAACGGGTTTGAACGGGCTTTCACAGGGCACTCTCTTTCTGCCGCTGGTGTGTGTGAATAATTGTAGCAACAGGTCTACGACGCATTGGACGCAGATCTGATTTTTTACGAATAACATGCAATTCCTCCTGCGTTCGCTAGTCAGCTTCAGTCAGCTTGTGTGAAGGGGCCCTTAATTTTTATCTTGCAGTGGTAAAGCATCTACAGTATCTTCAGAGGTGGACCATGTGGGCACTTCACAGGGAGGTTAGACCAACTTAGTGGGTGTGTCTCAAGATAGAGTAGGAGTTTCTAAACATAAACTATTTGCTTTTGGGGTGAAACCACAACCATGTGTCACTGCAAAAGCCAGACACTGATTTTTGGTCTGTGTCATCCCTTTAATTTATTCTTTATGGAAACAATGCAAGCATTTTGACCAAGACACACTCAACATTGAGTATTCTGCCAACAGTTTCTTCAAAACAGAATCAAAGCGTAAACAGACACAGTCTTGGTAGGCACAATTTAGTCATCAATGTTTGCTGTCATTTGCAGAGACACTGACAGGATGGAAATATTGTTTTTTTTTCTCAATATGGCTGCCAAACAATGTGGATTTTGTTATCTACCTGCTTGTAATAGATCCAACAGCTTCATTAAATATGCCAGTCCAAGATCTTCTGTCTCAAAATACACATGGGGAATATAGTCTCCTGGGGCCTCATGTACAAAGACTTGCACTGACTTTCTAATATAAGTTGGCATACACCAAAACCCTTAATCAGGCATAAACTCAAATATATTCCAATGTATCAAAGTGTGTGTAGGCATAAATCCACGCACATTCGGTTTGACAATCCCACTGAATGTGGAATTTCGCACACGAGCACATGCACTAAACTCCTCCCTGGCCACGCCTCTATCTGAATATGCAAATGTATTCAAATAGTTTGGTTGTGTCATGCTGATGGCACCATACATATGGAATATGTGATTGATGATTTGATGACTTGAAAGCATTGCTTAAATTTTCATTGTTACGCAGATGATACCCAGCGTTATCTATCCATGAAGCCAGAGGACACACACCAATTAGTTAAACTGCAGGATTGTCTTACAGACATAAAGACATGGATGACCTCTAATTTCCTGCTTTTAAATTCAGCTAAAACTGAAGTTATTGTACTTGACCCCACAAATCGTAGAAACATGGTGTCTAACCAGATCCTTACTCTGGATGGCATTACCCTGACCTCTAGTAGTACTGTGAGAAATCTTGGAGTTATTTTTGATCAGGATATATCCTTCAATGAGCATATTAAGCAAATATGTTCAAATCTGCTTTTTTGCATTTGCGCAATATCTCTAAAATTAGAAAGGTCTTGTCTCAGAGTGATGCTGAAAAAGTAATTCATGCATTTATTTCCTCTAGGCTGGACTATTGTAATTCATTATTATCAGGTTGGCCTAAAAGTTCCCTGAAAAGCCTTCAGTTAATTCAAAATGCTGCAGCTAGAGTACTAACGGGGACTAGAAGAAGAGAGCATATCTCACCCATATTGGCCTCTCTTCATTGGCTTCCTGTTAATTCTAGAATAGAATTTAAAATTCTTCTTCTTACTTATAAGGTTTTGAATAATCAGGTCCCATCTTATCTTAGGGACCTCATAATACCATATCACCCCAATAGAGCGCTTCGCTCTCAGACTGCAGGCTTACTTGTAGTTCCTAGGGTTTGTAAGAGTAGAATGGGAGGCAGAGCCTTCAGCTTTCAGGCTCCTCTCCTGTGGAACCAGCTCCCAATTCAGATCAGGGAGACAGACACCCTCTCTACTTTTAAGATTAGGCTTAAAACTTTCCTTTTTGCTAAAGCTTATAGTTAGGGCTGGATCAGGTGACCCTGAACCATCCCTTAGTTATGCTGCTATAGACTTAAACTGCTGGGGGGTTCCCATGATGCACTGTGTGTTTCTTTCTCTTTTTGCTCTGTATGCACCACTCTGCATTTAATCATTGGTGATTGATCTCTGCTCTCTTCCACAGCATGTCTTTTTCCTGATTCTCTCCCCTCAGCCCCAACCAGTCCCAGCAGAAGACTGCCCCTCCCTGAGCCTGGTTCTGCTGGAGGTTTCTTCCTGTTAAAAGGGAGTTTTTCCTTCCCACTGTCGCCAAATGCTTGCTCACAGGGGTCGTTTTGACCGTTGGGGTTTTCTGTAATTATTGTATGGCTTTTGCCTTACAATATAAAGCGCCTTGGGGCAACTGTTTGTTGTGATTTGGTGCTATATATATATAGATTTGATTTGATTTGATGCCCGCCATTGTCTCTGTGTTGTTTTGTGTAAAAATTAAAGAACTTTCAGACACAACGTGCAAAAACAACAAAAGCTGTGATTAGATCTCAGTTTTCTCTGCACACTGTAATATAAAACAGAAATTAAATGTGTTTGTATGTGTAAATGCTCAACTGAGGTGCTCGCACAGACAGAAAATATATTAGGTGCACAGTGGCTGACACTGTGTGACATTAACATTAAGTGCTTTTATTGACAAATACTGAACACAGTTGGGAGCTTGTTAAGAAGCTCTCTAGTTCCACAATCAAGAAAAAGAAAACATATTAATAAAAAAAATCGGTCTGCCTTTTGCATCTGCGCATACGTCATTTCGAACCACAGCAGCACGTCTGAGATGGAGTCTCTTCACCCAAAGCAATCAAATGGATTAATGGGATTAGTAACCATCAGATGATAAAGGTAAGCCCTGTTAAATCATTCTAAAGTCAGTTTTAAGCAGAAACGAGGCCGTTTTAAGCAGAAACGAGGCGAAATTCCGTAATGCTTTGAAATGTCCGACGCGCAGTGAATGCATCAGCTAGCAGCTCATTTAGCCACGGCGCTCTGATCACTTCCTCTTTCTTTTATGATGAAATAATTCTGAATTTATGTGGAAATGATTGTTGTACAAAAGTTTTGAATATCTGTCGCTGAGATAGATGATGACTGGTGTGCAGAAACAAGGTGTTAATCCGTGAACCATGTCATCAGGGGGGACCGATTTTTAGGGGGACCATTTGGTCTGCGACACCGGCTCTCGCTGTAAAATGCGCTGTAATATTGGAACGTACCTGGATGAGATTCACATGACCATGTTCCATACAGTTGGCATGGCTCTGCGCAAGGTTGACTGGCACACGCCTGACCGATCAGCCAGCCATGCAGGAATGTCCATTATGTCAGGATGCTAGCATGGTCAGCCCCTATGTGGGCAAAGACAACCCCTTGTTCCTCCCTGTATTATGCTCTAGGCCGGCTACAGTTCTGTGCGCACCTCCAGTAACAGTGACCTTGGTAATCGAAATTGGTTTATGAAGTTTGAAGCAGGGGTGGTGGCCAAGTGGTTAGTGCACTAGGTTTCTCTGAAGAAGGTTCCCGGTTCGAATCCCACCCCTGCCACATTTCTCCATGTGAAGTGGAGTTGCGTCAGGAAGGAAGGGCATCTGGCGTAAAACCTGTGCCAATTCAACATGCAGATCCACCTTGGATTTTCTGTGGCGACCCCGAGTGCAAACAAGGGAGCAGCCAAAGGGACTTACTTATCATCATTTGAAAGTAAATCCTTGCTTTCCCTGAGTACATGCTAACATCAGATTGAACCTTTTCAAAGGTCCTCTAACAACGCTAACACAGCAACTGTTAGTGTCATTTCACGCATCACTTTGTGCATGGCTTTATATCCATCTATATAATTGCAAACACGTCAGTTGGTTAATTGCTCATCACTGTGTCGCTGATGTGCACATCAGTTCAATTCAGTTCAAGTTTATTTATGCACGTTTAAACACAGCTGCAGCTGACCAAAGTGCTTCACAATAATAGCAATACAATAACTGTATATACCACTATATATCACTTAGCCAGTGTTGAAAGCCAGGGAAAAGAGATGAGTTTTCAGTCTGGACTTAAACTGTCATACAGACTCTGAGGACCTGACAGACAGCGGAAGATTGTTCCAGAGTCGTGGCACTGCCACAGAAAAGTCTCTATTATCTCTGGATTTAAGCCTGGCTTCAGGAACAGCCAGGAGAAGGTGGTCAGCTGACCTCAGAGCCCTATTACTAGGGGAGCTACGACCACAACCTTTGCACCCCCCATCCCAGGACTGTGATATTTAAGTTGTTTATATCAATCAATCAATTTTTTTTTATATAGTGCCAAATCACAACAAACAGTTGCCCCAAGGCGCCTTATACTGCAAGGCAAGGCCATACAATAATTATGTAAAACCCCAATGGTCAAAACGACCCCCTGTGAGCAAGCACTTGGCTACAGTGGGAAGGAAAAACTCCCTTTTAACAGGAAGAAACCTCCAGCAGAACCAGGCTCAGGGAGGGGCAGTCTTCTGCTGGGACTGGTTGGGGCTGAGGGAGAGAACCAGGAAAAAGACATGCTGTGGAGGGGAGCAGAGATCGATCACTAATGATTAAATGCAGAGTGGTGCATACAGAGCAAAAGAGAAAGAAACAGTGCATCGTGGGAACCCCCCAGCAGTCTACGTCTATAGCAGCATAACTAAGGGATGGTTCAGGGTCACCTGATCCAGCCCTAACTATAAGCTTTAGCAAAAAGGAAAGTTTTAAGCCTAATCTTAAAAGTAGAGAGGGTGTCTGTCTCCCTGATCTGAATTGGGAGCTGGTTCCACAGGAGAGGAGCCTGAAAGCTGAAGGCTCTGCCTCCCATTCTACTCTTACAAACCCTAGGAACTACAAGTAAGCCTGCAGTCTGAGAGCGAAGCGCTCTATTGGGGTGATATGGTACTACGAGGTCCCTAAGATAAGATGGGACCTGATTATTCAAAACCTTATAAGTAAGAAGAAGAATTTTAAATTCTATTCTAGAATTAACAGGAAGCCAATGAAGAGAGGCCAATATGGGTGAGATATGCTCTCTCCTTCTAGTCCCCGTTAGTACTCTAGCTGCAGCATTTTGAATTAACTGAAGGCTTTTTAGGGAACTTTTAGGACAACCTGATAATAATGAATTACAATAGTCCAGCCTAGAGGAAATACATGCATGAATTAGTTTTTCAGCATCACTGAAGACAAGACCTTTCTAATTTTAGAGATATTGCATAAATGCAAAAAAGCAGTCCTACATATTTGTTTAATATGCGCTTTGAATGACATATCCTGATCAAAAATGACTCCAAGATTTCTCACAGTATTACTAGAGGTCAGGGTAATGCCATCCAGAGTAAGGATCTGATTAGACACCATGTTTCTAAGATTTGTGGGGCCAAGTACAATAACTTCAGTTTTATCTGATTTTAAAAGCAGGAAATTAGAGGTCATCCATGTCTTTATGTCTGTAAGACAATCCTGCAGTTTAGCTAATTGGTGTGTTATATGTTGTTTAAAGGTGTTTTAGTGAAAAAACTTATTTTTTGGTGTCCATCTTGGATGCCATCTTAAAAACTGGCTTGAGGCCAGTTTTTATTTTTGGGAACATCCTGATTGTGTTTTGGGGTCATCTCAGGAACATAAAAAGGTTGGTTTGTTTTAGTCCTGGAGGGGTGCAAAGGTAGTAGTCGTAGCTCCCCTAGTATATGTGGAGTGTATGCCTGCAAGAGTTCACTCAGATATATTGGGCCCATACAATGCAGGCACTTAAAAACAATCAGCAACAATCACTTTGCGCAAACACTAAAATCTCAGTTTTATTTTTATTAAGATTCAGAAAGGTAGTTCTCATCCAGACTTGAACATCATTCAGATAGTCCTATAGTGTGTTTTTACAGCAGCCTGGGTATCACAGGACGTCATCACTCTGATGACTTCTTGTTTTCACACTATTAACGGTTTCCAGCATGACCTTTATATATATATATATACGAGGTCTGTTAGAAAAGTATCCCACTTTTTTATTTTTTTCAAAAACCATATAATCACGTGTGATTGCATCAGCCAAGCATGAACCTTTGTGCGCATGCGTGAGTTTTTTTCATGCCTGTCGGTTGCGTCATTCACCTGTGAGCAGGCTTTGTGTGAGCACTGGTCCACCCCTCTCGTCATTTTTTATTGCGAATAAATGTCTGAACGATTTGGAGCTTTGCTGCATCAATGTTTTTCCAGAAACTGTGAGAGACCTCCAGGTGGACACCGTTCGGAAAATTAATATGGCTTTCAGGGACGATTTTATGGGGATTACACAGATTAAGGAGTGATCCAGACAGTTTAAAGACCGCCCACAACTGCTGAGAGTGCGCTGTGCTCCGAGCGCCGATCGGCAGGCTCAAACCCCGCTGAAACAACCAGATCATTTCCAATGTGAAGGCTTTGTTGATCCGGGACGTCATCTGACTTTCACAAAAAGGCAGAAGGCGTGGACATCAGCACTTTTTCGGCACATTCCACTGTTACAGGAGTTTTTTTCATGGAAAGAAAAGCGGAGGGATGCGCCACCGAGACGGTCATTACGCGGCACAAAACCACCTCCGTGTTGGTCTCACAGGACGGCTTTCAGGTGGATTTCAGACGGCTGTCGGTTGCTTTTCAGTTGTGTGATTATCCGAGAAATTGAGCATGAGCTGGACATACCCCAACATGTCCTGTGAGTCTTCATCACGCTGTTGCTTTGCGCCATGCGGCTCCACCGTGACGCGCGGAACTCCACTCCTCTTTCCATGGCAAAAACTCCTGTAACAGTAGAATGTGCCGTTCATTTCTAAACTGGATGCTGTCTGACTAGTATGTCATCTGACTAGCACAGCAATTGTGAAAAGACGTGGACATCAGCACTTTTTCAGCACATTGAGACAGACCTGCGGAGGAGTATATATATATATATATATATATATATATATATATATATATTGCCTTTCAGCTCCTGGGGAGCTCTTCCCCCCAGACTCACCACTTTTTTAAGCATTTTTCTTTTTCTGCCTACAATATGGCCAAATTATCATATTGCAATAATATCATATCAATATGATATAAGATGTGACTATGATTTCACACAAAGTGCAGCAACAGTGAAAATGAAACATTCTTAAACAAAACAGTAATAATACCACACTGATTTTGCACTCATCATAAGCTTAGGATACAGTGCCCTCCAAAAGTAGTGGATCACTTGGTATTTCACACCTATTATTTTAGAAAGATTTAAAAAGAAAATAAGATTATAAAATCAAACCTTTACTGTGCCATGTGATAGAATCACTATGATGACCGCTTAAAGATGGTGGCCGCATTTCTTGCGCATCGGCAACCATTGCGGCATCTACTCCTCTTTATAATGTCTATGTTCGTCTGCCATCAGCCTTGTGATAGAATCACTAATGACTGGTCCAAGATGGTGGCCGCATTTCTTGCGCCTCAGTAACCAATGCAGTACTCTTCTTTATAATGTCTATGTTCGTCTACTGTCGGTTTGTGGCTTTTTATGGCTTTTTACGACAACGGTTTGAGGCTTTTTCCCCACTGCTGAGATTTTTTGTGCCATTTCCGGTTTGTTCCTTCGTCTGCCGTCGGTTTGTGGCTTTTTACAATGGTTTGTGGCTTTTTCCCCACTGCAGAGATTTTTTGTGCCATTTCCGGTTTGTTCCTTCGTCTGCCGTCGGTTTGTGGCTTTTTACAATGGTTTGTGGCTTTTTCCCCACTGCAGAGATTTTTTGTGCCATTTCCGGTTTGTTCCTTCGTCTGCCGTCGGTTTGTGGCTTTTTACAATGGTTTGTGGCTTTTTCCCTACTGCAGAGATTTTTTGTGCCATTTCCAGTTTGTTCCTTCGTCTGCCATCGGTTTGTGGCTTTTTATAATGGTTTGTGGCTTTTTCCCTACTGCAGAGATTTTTTGTGCCATTTCCGGTTTGTGCCTTCGTTTACCGTCAGTTTGTGGCTTTTTACGACAATGGTTTTGTGGCTTTTTCCCCACTGCGGAGATTTTTTTGTGCCATTTCCGGTTTGTGCCTTCGTCTGCCGTCGGTTTGTGACTTTTTACGACAATGGTTTGTGGCTTTTTCCCCACTGTGGAGATTTTTTTGTGCCATTTCCGGTTTGTGCCTTCATTTACCGTCAGTTTGTGGCTTTTTACGACAATGGTTTTGTGGCTTTTTCCCCACTGCGGAGATTTATTGTGCCATTTCCAGTTTGTTCCTTCGTCTGCCGTCGGTTTGTGGCTTTTTACGACAATGGTTTGTGGCTTTTTCCCCACTGTGAAGATTTTTTTGTGCCATTTCCGGTTTGTGCCTTCATTTACCGTCAGTTTGTGGCTTTTTACGACAATGGTTTTGTGGCTTTTTCCCCACTGCGGAGATTTTTTGTGCCATTTCCGGTTTGTGCCTTTGTCTGCCATCGGTTTGTGGCTTTTTACAACAGTTTGTGATTTTTTCCCCACTGTGGAGATTTTTTTGTGCCATTTCCGGTTTGTGCCTTCGTCTGCCATCAGTTTGTGGCTTTTTATGACAACGGTTTTGTGGCTTTTTTCCCACTGCTGAGATTTTTTGTGCAATTTCTGGATTGTGCCTTTGTCTACCGTCGGTTTGTGGCTTTTTACGACAACAGTTTGTGATTTTTTCCCCACTGCGGACATTTTTTGTACTATTTCCAGTTTGTGCCTTGGTCTACTGTTTCATGTAACACAGCACCGCTTAGAGTGAAACATATTGCCACGCAGCCCATGTCACTGACACAATTATTTTTAAGAACATGATTTGTGCATGTGAGTTTACTGCCATCTGAAGAAAGCGTGACATTGCGAATTACAAACGTTACCATTTTATATGAATGAGTGTAAGATTTCATGGATGTTCACAGAATAGTGATGCTGCCTCCAGCGATTTTACATGTGTACATGGTGAGGTTTTAGAAGATGCTGTAATTTGCACAAAATTAAACAAACTTTAATTTTATAAAATATTGTAAGCGTTCTGGCCGGAGAGTGTAATGTTAAAAGTACACTAAAAACACAGAGTTCGTAGTGTCATGTGATGTGAATGATGAAATGAACTGAAAAATGTTTAATGAAAAAATCTGAATCAGAATCGCCTTTATTGTCATTGTAATTTACATTGCAACGAGATTTGAGTGCAAATCCAAAAAGGTGCTTTCTGTGGTGCGAGTAATGTTTTGCCAAATAAAAGATAATAAAATTTAACAATAAATTGTTCAGAGTATACGAGGGCTGTCAATAAAGTAACGGTCCTTTTTATTTTTTTCAAAAACTATATGGATTTCATTCATATGTTTTTACGTCAGACATGCTTGAACCCTCGTGCGCATGCGTGAGTTTTTCCACGCCTGTCGGTGACGTCATTCACCTGTGAGCACTCCTTGTGGGAGGAGTCATCCAGCCCCTCGTCGGAATTCCTTTGTCTGAGAAGTTGCTGAGAGACTGGCGCGTTGTTTGATCAAAATTTTTTCTAAACCTGTGAGACACATCTAAGTGGACACGGTTTGAAAAATTAAGCTGGTTTTCAGTGAAAATTTTAACGGCTGATGAGAGATTTTGAGGTGATTCTGTCGCTTTAAGGACTTTTCACGGTGCGAGACGTCGCGCAGCGCTCTCAGGCGGCGTCATCAGCCTGTTCAAGCTGAAAACCTCCACATTTCAGGCTCTATTGATCCAGGACGTCGTGAGAGAACAGAGAAGTTTCAGAAGAAGTCGGTTTCAGCATTTTATCCGGATATTCCACTGTTAAAGGAGATTTTTTTAATGAAAGACGTGCGGACGGATCCGTGCGGACGGATCTGCGCGTCGGGACGCAGCCGACGCGGTGCGGCGGCACAGGAAAAACACCTCCGTGTTGATAACCATTTGTAAAATCCAGGCGGCTTTTGATGGCTTTCAGTGGAGTGAGTATATGAGAAATTGTTTAACAGGCAGGACATGTTCCAACTTGTCCTTAAGGCTTTCAACAGAGGTGTTTTTCCTGTGGCGGAGCGTCGCGGCGGCTGCGTCCCGACGCGCTGACCCGTCCGCACGTCTTTCATTAAAAAAATCTCCTTTAACAGTGGAATATCCGGATAAAATGCTGAAACCGACTTCTTCTGAAACTTCTCTGTTCTCTCACGACGACCTGGATCAATAGAGCCTGAAATGTGGAGGTTTTCAGCTTGAACAGGCTGATGACGCCGCCTGAGAGCGCTGAGCGACGTCTCGCACCGTGAAAAGTCCTTAAAGCGACAGAATCACCTCAAAATCTCTCATCAGCCGTTAAAATTTTCACTGA
This sequence comes from Thalassophryne amazonica, assembly GCF_902500255.1. Lineage (NCBI taxonomy): Eukaryota > Metazoa > Chordata > Actinopteri > Batrachoidiformes > Batrachoididae > Thalassophryne > Thalassophryne amazonica. The sequence goes on from NC_047121.1 coordinate 23,830,580, forward strand.
AAACCAGCTTAATTTTTCGAACCGTGTCCACTTCGATGTCTCTCACAGGTTTAGAAAAAATTTTGATCAAACAAAGCGCCAGTCTCTCAGCAACTTCTCAGACAAAGGAATTCCGACGAGGGGCTGGACGACTCCTCCCACAAGGAGTGCTCACAGGCGAATGACGTCACCGACAGGCGTGGAAAAACTCACGCATGCGCACGAGGGTTCAAGCATGTCTGACGTAAAAACATATGAATGAAATCCATATAGTTTTTGAAAAAAATAAAAAGGACCGTTACTTTATTGACAGCCCTCGTATGTACAACTAAATAAACATAAGATAAGGTAAAACAAAATAAAATGTGGACCGAGTAAAATGTAAAAACGAGACTTATATACATTTTCACCGTCACACCATTTGACAGAAAGAAAACCTGAATGATGGCAGCTTTCTGCCTCATTAATTACTGTATAGAAGTTTTCAAAATGACACCAAATACTGTGACTTCTAGTAATAATCTTTTTTTTTAACCATATTTATTAATTTATGTTTTAAACATGAAATACAATGCCACATATTTTACTGTAAGGACTTTTTTTATTTGACCGTGTGAGATTTGAGTTTACACTTTTGTTACTAGTCCTGAATGTTACTTGAATTTTAGATTTTTATGTATTTCATTGTTAAACTGCTAAATGCTGACTGCACAAACAAACCTTATTGTAAAATACAGATTACCAGAAAAGACAGCGCGTTTTTTTTTGTTTTTTTTTATGGAGTAATGTCCAGTGGTACATAGTGGGTTTGATTTTTTTTCTTAAGAGAAGACAGTTTAATAAAATATCGTGATATAACTGACAAGTTAATGGAAAACAATCAATAATCGATTAATTAAAAAAAATCCTTACTCGTATAAAAATAGGCTTACATCCTTCTATAATAACTGGTGCTGCATCTCGTTTAATTCTCTCTCTCTCTCTCTCTCTCTCTCTCTCTCAGCACAGAATCTGATATTAGAAAAAAATATTCTCAATTACCATTTCTGAAGCCTCCTGTGAAAATGTGAAAATTTCACCGACAGTGAAAATACTTAATTAAAATGTAGGTATGTTTTAATGGAATTCATGCTGACAATGTAAGAGAGGAAGGGGGAGGGGGGAGAGAGAGGGAGAGGGAGAGAGAGCGAGAGAGAGAGAGAGAGAGAGAGAGAGAGAGAGAGAGATGCGGAGGACGCATGTCGGTGTGAGTGTCTCGGGGCTCCTGGAGGAGCAGACGGTCTGCACTTTTACGCACACTATGGACTTCACATGTCGGGCTGCTGCTGCTGGCGCAGCGGCGGAGGTGCGTCCGGGTGCTTCTGACTCCTCCTCGTGTCCTCTGCTCCTGTGAAAGCAACACAACTTCAGCGGCTCCTCTGGAGCGCGGCGGAGGACCACGCGTCACTTGCGTCGCGGAGAGCCGGCTGAGCTGAAGTTCGTCGTCTTGCGTTCCCGTCCGAATCTGGATCGTACTCGCTCAGGACCATGTGCCAGTCCTCCACCGGTACTCCGGAGCAGAGCAGCCAGGATCCGCAGCGCGCACGGAGCGCGCACTCCGCTGGCAGGATGCGGACTTTGCGCCCGGAATGAGCGCAGCGGACTGCGGCCACAGGAGCTGCTGGAGGTGCATCCGGCAAGGTCAGAAACACAGTCTGACATCAGAGAAACTTACTGTCAGAATAAACAGTCTCGGGCAGTAATCATCATCATAATAATAATAATTAAAATGATTATTTACTGTAATCTTTATCTTACACTTTGCGTAAAATCAAATATAATGTTCCAGGTAAATCCACAGGAATAAGACTTTAAAATTACTCTCGCAGTTTATTCAGTAAAACAGGCAGCGCCGCAGAAGTGAAGACTTTAGGTTGTTTTCTGTCATGGTGATGATGATAATGATGGTGATGATGCCTCTGTGAGGTCGGGTCAACATAATTGGACTCAGTTTGACGCCTTGTTTGCCCCCTAAAGGAACATTACGCAACTATTGAGCAACCTTGGCCACAAATCAATGCAATCTGTCAGCTGGATGCTGGTGTTTTATTAATCATTACCACCAGACATAATACAGACCATCACCTCCTCCCCACCACCCATGTGCTCTCCCAGATTGTATACTCATAAATGCAGGGCGATTGTGCTGATTTGTCTTTGAAAATAAAATCAGTTTAATCATCAGACTTTATCAGTGGAACAGCTAAATCACTTAATTTAAATCTCATGACCTTGTGCACACAGTTGCACCTGTCCTCTCTGCAAGAAGCCAACATCGATCTTAGTTTTGTCTCCCATGCGAGGAATTTGTCTCATCTTATCACTGCTGTCAGGATGCGTTGATCATCACCGAGCACTCCTCTGCTCAAAACTTAATGATTCAGACGTGTCCAGTTTCATGCCAGACTCAGTTTAACAACTACAAGGGAGCACGCACCTCTGGTCCGAAAGGACTACTGATTAGTAACATGGGCATAGGAGGCAGAGGGAGCATTAGCACATGTCCCCCCAATCACTTTTTTTTTTTTTTGCTCCCCAGTTTTATACTTCAGCATTGTGTGCATGTGATTGTCTGAATTTAGACAAATTCACTTCCATTTTTTCACACTTTTTGATGCAGAACTAAAATGTCCAAAAGTAAAAGCTTATTACTGTGAACATAGGGCAAATAAGTCATTTATTTTGTCCCACTGGACAGAAAACATTTTTGAATTCAGGTAAATGACGGCTTTGAGTTTAAACATTATCATTATCAAGGGAGTACCCTTGCATGGTTAACGTCATATCTGACCAGTCATTCTCACTGTGTTTTGTACAATAACACTACCTCTAACCTTAGTGACATGAAATTTGGGGTTCCACAGGGGTATGTCTTAGGCCCTCTGCTTTTCTCACTTTATGTAGCACTCCTTGGGCACATATTGTGGCAATCTCATCCACATAAAATCCTTAGAAGATTGCCTTGTATCAGTGAAAAGGTGGATGTCTAGCAACTTTCTACTTTTAAATTCTGATAAGACTGAAATGATGGTTCTTGGTCTAGTGAGACATCAGCATCAATTTGACCAGCTAATGCTTAGCCTAGGCTCATGAGTCAGACATCACACTGACAAAGTGAGGAACCTTGGGGTAATTTTTGATGCTATATTGTCCTTTGACCTCCACATTAGAGAAATTACAAGGACTGCTTTCTTCCGCATAGAAATATAGTGAAGATTCATCCCATCCTGTCTATGGCTGATGCTGAGACCCTGATTCATGCATTTGTCTCTTCGAGATTGGACTACAGTAATATTATATTTTCTGGTTTACCACAGTCCAGCCTTAGGGGTCTCCAATTGGTTCAAAATGCTGCTGCCAAACTTTTGACATGAAGCAGTCACAGTGCCTCATTCATTCATGTCAGCATTTACCACAGGCATCACATGATTCTTCAGCATTCTGCATGCAATGAAAATAAAGCCCATGATCCATCAAGACAAAAACAAAGTAAAATAAAATAAAATAAGTTACATTCTTTGGCCTCTGTGTGGAGGGGAGAGGCAATGCAACAGCGTACACATGCTCCATGACGTGTCTGTCAATATTTATGTGTTCTGCCTGCCAAACGAACGGGTTCTGCCAACGGTGGAAACTCGAACCAAGGCAGACTTAACCATTCTGTCCTTTACCATCCTGTGCAGTACTGACCCGGGACTGCTCTGTGGAACAGGAGGTGTCAGCATATGCTGTCTGAATCATCATGGTGTGACACCTGCATAACCTATCTGACATATCCAGCGTGTTTGGTACATTTTTCATACGTTGACATATGCTGGCTAAGTCATCAAGGTGTGACAGGGCTTTAAATGAAAAACTAATTTTTTCCATCTCACTTGTTCATTTTGAATTCATTAAAGTATAACAAATACCTCAAAATAACAAATAAACACTTTTCACAATTCAATACTATTCAGTGAGCAATACAGCCACCCTTCTTTTGAAGAACTGGCATGAACCTAACATCCATGGAGCCTGTGAGTTTATTGATCTGTTGACAACTTGTGGGGCAGCAACACCTAAATGCTGCTCAAAGAGCTGTGTTTTTTCCCTCACTGTTAATCTTACTTTTGAGAAGGTCCCACAGGTTCTCAGTACGGTTTAAGTCAGGTGAGGAAGGGAGGCACGTCATTTTTCTGTCATTTTGAGTAGAGCCTGACCGATATATCGGCCGGCCGATATTATCGGCCGATATAAGCCCTTTTCAAAGTACTCACTATCGGCCGAAATTTTGCCGATAGAACGCCGATAATTTCTCATAAACAGAACAGAACAGTTACTGAAATAATGTTTGTGTTGGCAATGTAAAATGTCCTTGCACAGTTTGTCCAGTGGATAGAGCTCTGACTCCATTCAACTGAGAACTGCTTACACCCCTGCTTAAATGTGTTCATCACCGGCCCCCGTAGTTCACCGTCACACTGCACTGATTGGCTGACAAAAGCATACAAGTAAGTTTATAAGGATCTATATCCTTATCCTGAACCTATCGGCTATCGGCAAATCAGCCGATTTAATGATTATCGGCTTTTTTTTTTCATCCAAATATCGTTATCGGCATCGGCCTCTAAAAATCCATATTGGTCGGGCTCTAATTTTGAGGCATTTGCTGGTTCACCAAGCAGTGGAGTACTTTGATGCATGTGATGGAGAATTCTGTCCTGCATTAAATCATGTATTTCTTTAATGATGCACACTTTTTCCTGTATCACTGCTTGAAGAAAGTATCTTCCAAAAACTGGCAGTAGGTTTGGGAATTTTCTTCAGGTCCATCTTTAGCCTGAAAAGGTGCAACTAGTTCATCCTTGATAATACCAGCATATTCCAGTTCCCCTCCTCCACCTTGTTGGTGTGTGACTGGAAGTGGTGGTGCATGTCCATCAGTGATCCAGACATGGCCCCATCCCTGTAGTCCATCAAGAGTCACGGTCATTTCCTTTGAAAAATCTATCATGAAGTATTTTTTGGCCCACTCTTTATGTTTCAGCTTGTGAGTCTTGTTCAGTGAAGGCTGTGTTTTCAGGCCAGTCTCGTGCTTTTTTCATGCTCCTGCCACAAAATGAGTCATCCTTTAGTGACACATTTTTTTTTTTTCTTGCTATTTCTAACCCTACCTTTTCTCCTAATCTTAAGCATAACTGAACCCTCTCTCTTCCCCAAACCCTAACCCTAACCCCCACAGATCCCCCCCTGCATTACCCCGCATTTCGTGCTCCAGTCAAAAAAGTCCTTTTCGTGATGGTATCACAAACCATAGATAAATTTGCTATTTGTGATGCCGTCACAAAATGGCATCAGACTGGGTTGTGTTTCAGCCTTCCTTAACTTTGCCATGTCTCTGAACACTGAACACCTTGTACTTCTGGGCACTCCAAGTAGGTTATAGTTCTGGTATATGGTGGTAACATTCAAGGAAAATGGGCCCCTGGTGGTGGTGCCATGTTTAATTCTTTTCAAGTGTTTTTGTACTTTGTCTTTTCTTCCCCACATTTCATTGACAAAACCTTTGTTTGTGATCATGCCCAAACAGTGTAGCTATTTGAAGAGTGCTGCATCCCGCTGAAAGGGATTTCACAATTTTTGACTTTTTTGTGTCTTTTAAATCTCTTTTTGTCTAATTTTACCGTAACCCTCTGGGATCCGAGGGCATTTGTTGGACAGTTCACTTGACTGGCATAAATGTTTTATTATTGCTGTTAACAGCTCTCCCTGCATCCCACAATCAAGTTTTATGTCTCTTTTTCAGGACACCCTGTGCTTTCATAATATACTGTATATGCTTTTGTTGTGTTTTATAAGTGTAATAAAGGTTTACAATCAAAAATAAGGAAGGAAAAAGTAAAGCGGAAAATAATTTTCCACACACATTTATTCAAAACACACAGCAAACTATAACAACTGTTTTCACACTTTCTAAAGGTAATTTGAGATCTTGTGTGAAAGACTGTACAACAAAAAGGTTAAAACTATAAACACAAATGCACATTTTGAACAATATATACAAAATGGTCTCTGCGTTTTTTTTTTGTTTTGTTTTGTTTTTTTGTCTTCATTGTAAAAGCAACAGAGTTATCCAGTAACATTCACATGGAAACTAGTGGAGCAATCCTGATAGTTACACACTCTTTGTTTGAGCACGTGCGATTGTCATCAGAGGCTCTCCCTCTGCTCCGTCTGCTTTCAGTGATCACTGTGCGTAATGGCGCAGGGCACATTTGGAGCCCAATAGTATATACTCATTGGAGCATCCAGGGGGCTATTGAAATGGGCCAACTAGTAACATATCACTCCTGAAAATGATCTTTGGCTTTTCACGTGAGGTGAATCTGCCCTACGATTGGATTTTGGAAAACCATGTGACGGTGAACCAATTCCAATTGGACACTCACACTGTGCACGTCATCACACAGCTTCTATGAGGTGTACAAAGATGGCCGATGGCTGGCTCGAAAGTCCGCGGAGTTAACTTTTCAGCAAAAAAAAGTAAGTCTCTATCTCATACCATTAAAAGTTATTTATAATTTAGTAAAGCTTGAAGTTGTGTAATAATTATGCATACTGTGATACAGGGTGTTAATCACTTTAGACCACACCCTCCCTCATTACACAAATACATATCACCCAAGAATGCTTAAAATCAATATGCATTCAGGTTTATGCATCTTGAAGTTGGAAAATATGCAAGGAAATGATGATATGGTCAGACATTCCTAATAATTGTACATGCAGTGTAAATGGTTATTCTGGGAACACAATAAGACAATTAGATTAAGTCTTGTCATTTCACTAAACACATATCTGATAACTTCAGAAATATTTGGAATTATTGAGCAACCAGAAAAAAGTTGTAAAAAGCTGCCCAAGTGATTTTGGCTTTGAGAATGCTGTCTGTGTCATGAGCAGCTTTGTTTGTTCTGGATAGGCACAGTTTACACTGTAAGCCTTTCAGATGTGACACCATCAAAAATTTACAGAGCTATACCCTTTTTAAACACTGTATTGAATAAAAATGAATGCATGAACACTAAAACAAAAACTGCCAGGGGACCAAACTAAACAGTAATCATTTGCGGCAGTGTATACACACAAATTAAAAATAAAATAAAATCCAGCCTGAATTACATTAAAATAAATAGAACAAAACCAACGTATTTGTGGTAATAAATGGAAACTTTTAGAGACATTAATAATTTCACAGCTTTTCAATTTTGGGAGATGGAAAGAATGTTATTGTATAAAGTCAGATACTAAGAACTTAAAAGTAGGTTTCTCATAGCTTTATTTGCCTTTGTGGAAATGAAATTTGCTTTAAATTAACAGGCAATTTATGATAACGAATCTGTAAAATGCTACAGATGAGCCCAGATGCATTGCTGTGTAATTACTGGATTTCATTTTGATTCATTTGTTTAGTTATTTCTGAATGCATGGTCATACAGTGTTGAGTTTGTGCTCATTTTGTTCTGGAAAAGGGAGCGATCAGCAGATATTCAGATACTACCATTTTGTTGAGAAATAAAAACATTTAAACATAAGGCACTCAACCCCCCCCCCCCCCACACACACACACATACACAGTCACCATCTTACTCAGTATATTTGTGTAATTTTGAGTTAAAATGTGTAAAGTAAGTAAGACCCTTCGGCTGCTCCACAAGGTTTTTAAGGTGTGCTGTTTGTAAAAGACTTCCTATAACAGGTAAACTATAGTATAGCTCAGAATGACTTTTCTCTGTTAATTGCAAAATCTTATTTAGTTAGTTTAGTTAATTTTCACGTGTTCCATTGGTAGTTTTTTTATTTATTTATTTATTTTTATTTGTTAGAAGTTAATACACCTTGTTTCCATATTCAAAAAATGTTCTAATGGAATAAATGAAAATTCACTTAAAATACAGTTTTAGCTAAAAAAAAAAATAAATAAATAAAAAATCAATTGCATCTTAAAAAAATCTTTCAGCCTATAAAAATAAATAAATAAGCTTATTTTGTCTCAGATATGGCTCAAAACAAATTGTTTCCAAGACTCTTTTGCTTAAAGGACATGTTGCACTGAAATCATAACAATTAAGATTTAGGCTGTTAGTGACCATCCAATGATTACTTTGTCACAAAGTATACAACATTTGCAACAAGTGTGTTTCTGACAGGTGCCGTAGCTATTAGAAGTGTACCAGTGCTCGCTTGAATGGAAAGTATCTGCTAACATTAAGAACTGAGGCGCAGATTAATTCCAAAGTTGACTTAAGTGTGATGTTGTGTTATGATGACTCATTTTTAAAATGAAAACTGAAAATTTTGATGCAGTCCGTAAAAGCAGCAGCCGCGAGACAATTTAGTGCACCTTTATGAAATTACTCACAAATGCAGCCTGTTAAAATTAACACAAAACCCTTATACGTGTTGTATATAACTGTGAAGAAAAAAAAAAAATCTATATCTATGTGATCAGCCTGTGAAAAACAATGTCATGGAGACATTTCATGTCCAGGTACAATGTGGCAATAAAACAGCTGACGTGTGGGTTAAAATGGCCCAGCAGCCTATGTTCACAACAGCAGTAAACCAGCTGAGAGGTGCCCTTTAAAACAGTGCACTGCTGTGCTGCATACACACACACCTCAACAAACAAATTTCCACATACTCTCTTGAAGTACAATAAAAAAGGCTTACCAACTTCACTGAAGAGAAAACAAAGCAAAAATCAACAAAAATTTATATGCCACTCACACAGCTGTAAAGATTTCCAAATAAAAACTCCACACCATCAAAGAAGCCCCCACGCACGCATCGCTTGTGCCAGCCAGAGAACATGCAGTCCACCCGTCCTCACACAGATCGAGTCGCCTGCCAGACAAGATGTCCAGGTCCAATCATCCTCACATGGATCGATTCGCCAGCCAGACAAAATGTCCAGGACCACTCGTCCTCTGGTATGGATCATGCAATCAATTGATCGCCGGCCAGATGTTCCACAGCAGCGCTGCCTTCAGCTCAAGTTCTCTCACAATTATTGCATGTTAGATAGAAAGTCCATTATCTCCTAAAAATAATGCATTCTGACCTTTTTCCAATGTAAGAAATCAGTCTGCATGTTCAAGCAGTCTTTCAAAAGACCATGTCCATGATCATGGCGGCAGTAAAACAGCATCCTGCAACATAAATAGCGCGTTACCCCACTGTACATTCCAGAATCTGACAGACTCTGAAAAAGTTAAGAGTTTTGGAGTGAAGCGTGTCATCTCTTCTGTAAATCCGAGCCATAGCTTTCAACGGAAAGATCTACTTCGTTATCAAACATAATTGCATTTGTTTAGCTCTGTCAGCCATCGGGATATTTCTGTACCGTATTTTGAAGGACAAGAACTTATAGCTCTATGCCATGAGGCATGCGCGTGTGCCTGCTGTACTCACGTGGAAATACATAAAAACATATATCACTTTGGCCACAGGCTGGAGCGGCCACTCAGCACATCCACATGGCAGGCTGCTTCATGTGAAATGGACTCTCTGATCATGTGAACACTCAGCTGACGATCTGAATGTCATGTCACCATGTGAGCTATGGTCCACATGATGCAGTGTCTCCCCTTCAGTGTGCCGCTTGCTGGACACACGTGCCACTCACTGGACATGCGTGCTGCTCTCTGGACATGCATGCAGGGCCGGCTGGACATGCTGGGCCAGCAGATGTGGACATGATAAGCGTGCACTGATTCATTCATATCATTTCATGACTGTACGTCTATGACCGTGGGTCATCTACGGAGGAACAGAAGGATCATACTTGTATTGTCCACCCGATAAGAGGGATTCAATAAATTGAAGTGTTTTTTTATGGTGTATCATTTTTATTATTTTACCCAAAGCAGCGACGTCCACAGACAAAGGGGGTCATGTCCCCCTGTGACCTGCAGCTGTTCAGATAAAAGTGCTTGCAAGTCACAGCCGGTGAACACCTGTAGTGTCTGGTAGAATATGACATCTGCATAACTACACTGGGAAACGCTGACATCACCTTGCTGTGGTCACGTGGGAGAAGTTCAGGCATCCATGGGGAGCTCAGAGCAGAGCCGCTGCTCCTTTGCATTGAAAGGAGTGAGCTGAGGTGGTTCGGGCATCTGGTAAGGATGCCTCCTGGGCGCCTCCCTAGAGAGGTGTTCCAGGCACATCCATCTGGGAGGAGATGCTGGGAGAAACCCAGGACTAGGTGGAGAGATTATATCTCTACACTGGCCTGGGAATGCTTCGGGATCCCCCAGTCAGAGGTGGTCAATGTGGCATGGGAAAGGGAAGTCTGGGGTCCCCCGCTTGAGTTATTGCCCCGCAACCCGATCCTGGATAAGCGGTTGAAGATGAGTGAGTGATGAATGATATCGCTTCAGCTGACTGCTGCATCAGTGCATCGCAATGCTGGTGAATATTGTGCCATGATGAGAATCACCACGAGGTGCATGGCACTGTGGGATTTCCCCACATTGTAATAATTAAAACACATATGACATTTGCAACGCGGTCACCAGTGGAACATGACACGTGTGTTCATGAAACGGGAGCCAATTCTTCATGACACGGGAGCTAACTCTTCATGGGACGGGAGCTGACTTTTCATGAGACGGGAGCCCGGCTGACATCTTCATGAGAGGTGCACATCAGTTAATTCATGTAAAACATAAAAACTAATCCAGTAATCTATGTCTTTTCATTACTTCCTGGTGTACGTCTAGGCGGAGGAATTCAGTATTATAAATTATAGTGTTTTATAAATTTTTTTGCTCCGCTGCTGTGTGTGCGACTTTCCACGTGCTCGCACTGTGTTCATGCGCGTGAACACGAGAATGCACGAAACCATCGCTGGGGTATTGTGCATGCCTGTATGACCCTACGTCTCAGCTGACAGCAGGTGAAATGTTTAGCGGTTCCCCATTTTGTTTGTGGTTTGCCAATTTTCTTCCAGTTTCTGCTTCTTTCTTGTTTTCTGTGAGAACTCCAGAAAAAAAAAAAATCTGGAATTATTTCACATTTTTTGCTGGTTAACTGGTGGACAAGTATGTGAGGCAACATGCACACAGGTGTGTTGTGTAAGCTGTCAACACAAAGGCTACCATATTTTCAAAGAGAATAAATCACTTTTTTTTTCTTAACCTTGGAGGTCCTGCAACTTATACTTCTGAAAATACAATAGTTACAATTATAACATCTCTACTTGCTGTATCAAAATGAATCAGTGAAGAGACAAATATTTTATCATAGCCTTATTACGTGTTTTTCTACTTGTATGCCTGAAATTTCAACTTCCGCTTTTCACTTGAATGCAGCACGAACTTTGAAGCTTGCACATCCGCACGTGTAATTCCTTCATGCCATCTGCAATGTCTCAATTTGCAAAATCATGATATATGTCATTTGTCCAAAATAATTTACCTCCAACACAATTAGCTGGAATTTTGGCAATATACCAGTCACATTAAGGTAGTTTATAATAAAACTTCATTACTTTGTACAAAGTAATGAAGTTTATGGAAAGTCAAAACTGTTGGATGTCAACTCTAATAAAAAACCTTTCGTGAATGTAATTTTTTAAAAATAGAATTTATTATAAATAACACAATCCCAAAGTATTTTTTTTTTTATGCAACACAATGATAATTTGAACCATTTTCTTTTTTTAATGGGCCTGGCCAAATTTGCTACCTATCCCATTTGTGAAATCATTCCTTCCTCCATGTCAGTGCTAACCAGCAGAATGGGTGGGTATCATTTATGTCATCAAAGGAAAATAGATAATGGCAAAATCTCCCAAAATAATAAAGGAACAAGAATAATGTTTCAGGTAGATTTGGATTATCACTCAAACATATCCAGCTTTCACTGACTCAAACATTATTTTTCAACAATATTCTGTCAAAATTCCTCTATGACTCTTGAAATATTTTGCAGTCAGGCAAAGCTGATCTAACCCCCCCCCCCCCCCCCCCCCCCCCCCCCCCCCACCCCCCCCGCCCCAGACAATAAATCCTCTAACAATTTCAGTTGAGTGCTCCCTTTGGATGTCTGTACATGTACACTTTGTGTTTTAAATCTTTTCCCCCTACCATTTATTCGAGACGGCTGCTTTGAGTCCATATCTGTGATCTTTTTTAGCTGTGTAACAAAGCTGCAGCTGATTTGTATGCACAGTGCTCTGCACCCTCAGCTGACACGACTTCACTTTGCATTTGTGGGATGAAAAAAAGAGGGAAATGATGTGATCAGATGTGTGAAAATCATACATTCTCTGGGATTATCAAGAAAACAAATTATTGTCTCACTCTTCTCTTTTTGCAACAGGTGTGTGGATCCAAATGTCAAGTCCAAGAGGAGCCGTATTATTGTGGAAGCAGCAGTGTGTGACGTGAAATGAAGTGAAGAAGACGACTTCCAGTTACAATCTTGTGGAGTCTGTTTTTCCACGGTTTTATCAGAATGCTGTGAAAAAAAAAACCTGTGTCCGATGCTCTAAAGAGGAGAGGGGTTGACATGTGATGAACTTTACTCTCGTTTTCCTGCCTTGGTATGGACACAGGCTGGTGATGGAATCGTATCACATAATGACAACATTGCTCTTGTGTTGAGAAGCTTAGGACAACTAATTACCAAGAGATTACTTGAGAGCTTCTTCAGCAGCTGGCTATACAGAGTGGTTTTATTAAACTGCCACATTCTTATGACAGGCCTGTGTGCGGTGGATTCTTTTAAACTGTGATTTTCTATTGTTTCCTGTTCATTTTGAAATGGAGATACAGTGGCGTTTGTGGAATAAGGACTGGGCCTCCATCCTTAGGCCGTGGATACCTATACTGTTAGGCCTTCATCTCCAGTTCTCCCGGGCCTCCAATTGTCCTGAGGAGTGCCGCTGTGATCGCACCTTTGTTTACTGCAATGAGCGGAGCCTGACCTCAGTGCCTCTGGGAATTGGTGAGGGTTATAAGACTCTCTACCTCCACAACAACCAAATCAATAATGCTGGTTTCCCTCTGGAGCTCCACCATGTGACTTCTGTGGAAACTGTGTATCTCTATGGTAACCAGCTCGATGAGTTCCCCATCAACCTTCCCAAAAATGTGAGGGTTCTCCATCTTCAAGAGAACAACATTCAGACCATCTCCAAAGCAGCTTTGGCACAGCTGTTTTGGCTGGAGGAGCTACATTTGGATGATAACTCCATTTCTACTGTTGGCGTAGAGGAAGGGGCCTTCCGTGAAGCTGTGAGCCTGAAGATGCTCTTCCTCACTAAAAATCACCTGAGCAGTGTGCCAATCGGTCTTCCGGATGATCTCAAAGAGTTGCGATTGGATGAGAACCGGATTGCCATTGTTGCAGAGGAAGCATTTCGTAATGTCACCCGCCTTCAACGTCTCCTACTGGATGGAAATCTGTTGACAGATGAAGGGATTGCACCAGGGACCTTTCAGGACCTGGTTATGTTGAGGGAGTTGTCTTTGGCCCGCAACGCATTGACGTACCCTCCCCCTTTTCTCCCAGGGATGGTGCTGGTGAAGTTAAACTTGCAGGAAAATCAAATGAACAGGATCCCTGTGGGAGCATTTGCAGGACTGCACAAAGTGGAGAGGCTGGATATTTCTAACAACCAGCTGCAGTCATTAACACAGGGAGTCTTTGATGGCCTCATCAGTCTGAGACAGCTCACTGTTCGGAACAATCTTTGGCTGTGTGACTGCAGCATCAAATGGGTTGTGTCATGGCTCAAATCTCTCCCAGTGTCTCTCAACGTGCGTGGCTTCATGTGCCATAAACCTGAAAGGTTCAGGGGCATGGTAATCAGGGAGCTGAGTGCTGAGTTGGTCCAGTGCCCACAGAGCACACCAGTGACACACTTGCCCACATTACCAACTGACACTACTCTGATCCCATCCTCAATATCATCCACAAACTCTTCCTTAGTCACACCATATGTTTCTGTCTCCTCCAGGCAACCCTCATTCCCGACATTACCAACCCATTACATGGTCTATACATCAAGAGATAGGGGGTTAAGAACTAAGCAGCCTGTGGATCCCCGGAAGGAAACTCTGCAAGTCACATTTGCCATAATGAATGGCTCAGCTATACATGTAAGCTGGTTGGCTGCATTTCCAGTAACTGCCTACAAGGTGACCTGGGCCAGGATGGGCCCCAGTCTGGCAGGTGACACCGTCAGGGAGCGAATTGTGGGTGGGGATCACAGAGGGATCCGACTGGCTAACCTGGAGCCAAAGTCTACCTATCGGATCTGTGTAATTCCTTTAGATGCATTTAATAACTACCGGCCCAAAGATGACACTGTGTGTACTGAGGCAACCACCACGTCGGCCACCTTCAGTCCTGACAACAAAAGACCATCAGCGCCTGAGCAGGCAACACAAGAAGAACCAAACTCACCTTTCCTACTGGCTGGGCTGATTGGTGGAGCTGTGATCGTGGTGCTAGTTGTTCTCCTCAGTATCTTCTGCTGGCACATGCACAAGAAGGGCCTTTCCAAGTCCTCCTCCAAGTGGAAATACAACCGGGGCCGAAGAAAAGACGACTACTGTGAAGCAGGCACAAAGAAGGATAATTCCATCCTGGAAATGACTGAAACCAGCTTCCAGATAGTCTCTCTTAACAATGAGCAGCTCCTCAAGGGAGATTTTTGCATTCAGCCTATTTACACACCTAATGGGGGCATCGGCTGTCCCCTGGCGAACAACAGCACAGTCTACTGCAAGAACAATGTTCAGGATGCAGACCTGTCACACACATGATGGTTTTAGAGGGTGTCAGGAACATTTTTATTGACGGTTCTTACTTTATTAGACACTGTACAGCATTAATGTTACTTCAAGAAATGTAATTTATACCAATGGCTGGACACTATCTTTTGTACAAGAGATTTTGATTTATAACTTATTGCTATATTTTGTTTTTTTGTGCTGATTGAGCTGTGCAGATAAGTGTACAATCAGGATTCATTTCTTTGTCAGTATTAAGGCTGATTTTCATTTAAACCTTCAGAAACAGTGAAGGATTTTCAGCCAGTGTGCTTTGACCATGACAGATTTACAATGTCATTGTAAGTGCAGTATGGCATCAAAATGATAAAACCAGCTAATAAAAGGAAGCAGGGGAGAAGGAGAAAAGAGACAGGCACAAATCAACCACAGTCAGCACTAGAGGGCGTAGTTTTCTGCAAATCATGCAAACAAACCGTTTTCTTGTGGACACCTTTAATGAAGCCATCACAATAATATGGTACATTGTGTTGTATGGCTGGGGGGGCCTGGCTGCTGGTTTGTTTGCCTTTTGTGTTTCCTCCCAGGTGGCGTGCATTTGGGACTGAGTGGCTGTGTTGCTGAGGCTGTTAGGACTTCACCCTGATCACCTGCGACTCGTCAGGACTCACAGCTGAGGTGCATCTGGAGGGATTGGAGTATGTTGGCATTTAAGACTGAAGTGCACAGTGTGCATTTGCCAGAGACTCGACCTTGTGACCAGACGGGTGAGATCGTCGTCTTGGGAGCCATCTCATCAGCAGCGGACGCTGAGAATGTCCAGGTTTGATGCACGGTCTGTGAAAGAGGAGAGGGTGAGGTCTCACGCTCGTCAGCACACTTCCTGAGGTACGTTGGATTTTGTGACTAACAGTTATACAGTCAGTAAATGTGGTGTCCCTCACACCTTATTGTATTGAGCTGTATGTTAGTCATGTATCAGCTTCCACTGCGGTGGTGATTTGTGAACAGGATGTTCCATGCCTGCGGTTGGAAGCTGATCAGTAATCAAGCCAGGAAGTGTTTGCTGTTTGTACACCTTTAAGTGTTCTGTGTGTAGAGTGTGGACTCACATAATGGTTCCTTCTTTCACAGACTCGGTTGTTGCGGCCACCTGGGGGGTGTCGGCGGGGTCCTTGGGTCCGAAACAGCTTCTGGCTCCGGACCGTTAGCGCTGCTGGGAGCGCACCACGCCAGGCCGCACCTTTTATTATTATGATCACTGTTATGTATTAAATTCAGTTAGCCTTTGTACCGTGCTCTGCTTATTTCATACTGGGTCCTTCAAACGCTGGTCGGTTCTCCGAGCTGCGTCCGACACATAACACATTGGTCTATACTGGCAACTACAGCAAGTCGAGATGCAAATCAACAGTTATGTGGCTCCAGGAAGAGGATGCATTTTTTATGCAAATGAAATTTTTCTTGGCTTTTCAAGGAAATTTAAAGGTCACAGTTATTAAACATTCATAAAAACTGAGGCATGAAAAGCAGAAGTGCTTTCGCCTTTCAACGTTAATACAGTGTCATTGGAAGTGTGTGTTTGTGTGTGTGTGTGTGTGTGTGTGTGTGTGTGGTGGGAGGTGTTATTTATGCTGGCTGTGCTTGACGGTTGGTGTTACGGAGTGAAGAGCAAAAAAGCACATCTGCTGTATGTTTAACTCATTTTCAACCAGCTACAGTTCAGCAAAAATAATGTTATGGTGAGACAGTATATCTATATATATATGTGCCTTGAAGTTATCCGCTTCATGTCTTTTGGATTCTTGTTTTTTTTTTTTTTTGCACAAACGTGTACTATATTATTATAAACATTCAGTTTAATTGTTGTTGAGGAAGCCTCTTGCTCTTGGTTATTTATTTATCTCATTACACATTTAATTAAAACATAGTTTTAAAAAAGTGGCACGTTTCCTAATCTGTTTTATAATTGTCATGGGCTCCTTTTATTTAAATGTATACATATGTGTAGGAAGATGAGAGAAGAGTTCATTCTGAGTGGGGACAAGTAGAGATTTTCTGAGGGATGGCATTTCTTGGGATAGTTCAGGGGTCTTCAGTGACCTCGCTCTCCCGTGTCTCTCTTATCCCGCGCGTCCGTTGATTTGAAAGGTTTTGACCAGTTATCTAAGTTTGAACACAATTAATCTGAGGGCTAGACCACCACTCAGAGATTTATTAAACAGAATTTAAATGTCACAGAATGCAAGTTTTACAGAATGAGTGAGATCATACCCAGATGTTCTTATGGTTCCAGGAACTGAGAGCTTCCAACCAGCCGACTGGTGTTCCAGCAAGCTCTCAGCAAAAAGGAACCCCAAACAGTGGGCTGGGCTCTGTTTTTATACTCCTCTATCTTAGGCGTTGTCCTTCATCTGAGTGGTCTTCATCCCTCTTCTTCGTGACACTGGTCCTGCCCACACGCGCCGTGGAGTCCTCTTGTTTCCTCTTTCTCCTAAAGTGACACCTGGGCCTAAAATGATAAGAAATTGTTTTGGGCCAAAAAACTGCTAACTGAAAGACTGTCAGCAAGTCTCATCACGCGGTTATCCCACAAGAATATTAGCACATCTCAAAATTGCACAATATTTTAACAAACAATTCTAATTATACCCGTGTATCAAGTTTAGTCTCCTTATCTGAGGGTTTGTGGTCAGTACTGGCATCCTGTTCCATATGCTGTTTGCAACATGTGGATGTTTCTCAATTTAGCTTTCGGGGCCTCACTGAAAAAGGGACACATCACATTTATAACACTTTGAAAAATGATTATATAAGTAAATCATCTTTATAACAGCTAAACTAATACTTAAAGCATAAGCAAATCTTAAAATAAAAAAATGTAATCATAAACATAACATACCTTTAATTTGGTACACACAATACACAATTCAAAAGCATACAAACATATATTTCAAAAGTATTTGAACATATAGATATCATGTAATTAACAATTACGTGTTTAATAAGCATTGCTAAATATTGATCACTATGAGCATATGAGTAATATATTCTTCAACACCAACAAGCTCTATTAATATATAAATGATCACTTCCAAATATTAGAACACACTCATATATGTAACAATATATTCTTGGCTCAATAAAAGATAAAGAATAATAGGATTATTCTGAATGGGGAAAAAAGCACAAATGGTTAATGCATATTTAAGCACATTAAGGATATATTCCTTCACGTTCTACAGCCTGATCGCTTTGTTGACTTCAGGAACGAACGCCATAAACAGTCCTTGCTTTAGCTGCCTCATTTCTGAGATGGTAGCAGGCAACAGATGGACGCCGGTAGAGCTGCTTTGGTATGTATTGTTGAATGCTTCTCTTAATTGCTGCTGCAGTAGAAAATCACTGGTCCAGGAAGGAAGCATCTTCAGAGACCCCGCTTCACATGTCAGCGAGCCAGTGTAGCCCAACAGTGTCTGTGATCAGCAACAAAAAGAAGTCACACTGCAGATAATCCACGAGGTTCTGTCACTAAATCAAAATCTGGAGCTCTTTGAGAAACTGCACACTAATTGTAATGTATTAATCCTGTAACTCCTTTCGGAAACCACTACAGAGGTAGATGTCAAACCTGTTTTAGTGTAACATCAGCACATGATTATGATGAATGTTGTGAAACTGCTACAAAGAAAAACAATTCCAAAAAAAAAAAAAGATATACCGGCTGTAATTATCCACAGATGCTCAACATAAAAGTGAGATGAAATGTCTGTTAAATAAGTCAGAATGTCTCTTTTTCTTTTATATAAAATTATTTAAAAATAATAGTAGCAGCACAGATTTATTTCATGCCTTCTTCACAAAGTCAGATTTCAAGCAGGTTTGTACAAACCAAGATGAATGCCTCTTTGAACAGCATTGACTATTATAGAAAATTATGTAATTACTTTGAAAAGCATCTGAACAAATAATATGGGGTAATTGGGACTCAATCGCGGCTGGTTGTATTGATTTTTAAGAGAGCACATCTTCACTTTTTCATGAAGGGGAATTTGCTGCAGGGATGCCTAGCCTTTCATTTGGTGTACCTAATAAACTGGCAACTGAGTGTTTATTTGTCACCGAATACCATAACCTTGCTAATTCTCCCTCTCTCTCACTCACTCACACACACATACACAAACGCACAGTATCAGCTGTCATGACAATAATGTATTTAACGATCACAGCGTATCACTTCTGTAAACTGTTCAGGCAGCATTCCACAGTGTGTTATCACTCTGTTAGTCTACAGTGCCTCCGGAAATTATTCACAGCGCTTCACTTTTTCCACATTTTCTTATGTTACAGCCTAATTCAAAAATGGAGTAAATTCATTTTTTTCCCTCAAAATTCTACACACAGTAGCCCATAAGGACAACATGATAATATTATTATTATTATTTTTTTTGTAAATTTATTAAAAAAAGAAATAATGTATTCACACCCTTTGCTCTTTGTTAATGCACCGTTGGCAGCAATGACAGCCTGAAGTCGTCTTGAACATGTTGCCACTAGTTTGGCACACCTATCTTTGGGCAGTTTTTGCCCATTCCTCTTTTCAGCACCTCTCAAGTTCCATCAGGGTGGATGTTCTGTGGAATGACCTCCCTGCGTCAATAAAACAATCAAATTCTGTGGAAACTTTCAAGTCCAGACTTAAGACACACTTATTTTCCCTTTCATATGGCTAGCATACTGGTACAATTTTGTTTTACACTTTTTACTCTTTTAATTCATGTTATTAATAATTGGAGCGGGCCGCGGCCTCAACTTCACCTAAATTCTGGGTTTTTTAGCGAAGCTTAAGTCTAGTGGCCGGCGATCAGCTTAGTATTTCTACTGTTTTTCTTGTTGATTAATGTTGCCAAATTATACAGTATTTTTTGTCTTTCTGATGCCTGATTCTGTTTTTTCTCTGTTTAAAGTGCAGCTCTGTCCAGAAATGGGAGTTGTATTTGTGATGGTGATCCTCCTGTCCTGTGCACCAACAGTAATTCTTGTATATTTGTCAGTGAATTGTTCTGTGAATTATTTCTGTAATTTATGTTTGTAGCATGGCCCAAGCAGAGGGTCGCCCCTTTGAGTCTGGTCTGCTTGAGGTTTCTTCCTCAGAGGGAGTTTTTCCTTACCACTGTTGCTCTGGGGGTTGGTAAGGTTAGACCTTACATGTGTAGGAAGATGAGAGAAGAATGGAAAGAGTTGCCTCAAGGTGTGAAGCACCTTGAGGCAACTCTGTTGTGATTTGGTGCTATATAAAGGAAATAAATAAATAAAAAAAAAAAAAAAATGGGGAGCGTCAGTGAATAACCATTTTCAGATCTCTCCAGAGATGTTCAGTTGGATTCAGGTCTGGGCTCTGGCTGGACCACTCATGGACATTCACAGAGTTGTGCTGATGCCACCACTTTTTATCTTGGCTGTGTCCTTAGGGTCATTGTCCTGCTGAAAGATGAACCATCTGAGGTCAGCAGCGCTCTGAAGCAGCTTTTCATCCAGGATGTTTTGCACATTGCTGTATTCATCTTTTCATCATCCTGATTAGTCTCCCAGTTCCTTCCACTGAAAAACATCCCCACAGCATGGTGCAGCCACCATCATGCTTCACTGTAGGGATGGTGCCTGGTTTCTCCCAAACATGATGCCTGACATTCACGCCAAACAGTTCAATCTTTGTCTCATCAGACCAGAGAATGTTGTTTCTGATGGTCTGAGAGACCTTCAGCTAACTTTTGACAAGCTCCAGGTGGGCTGCCATGTGCCTTTTTCAAAGGAGTGGCTTCCGTATGGCTACTCTGCCATGCAGGCCTGATTGCTGGATGGCTACAGAGATGGTTGTCCTTCTGGATGGTTTTTCTCTCTCCGCAGAGAAATGCTGGAACTCTGACAGAGTGATCATCAGGTTCTTGATCACCTCTCTGACTAAAGCCCCTCTCCTCCAATTGCTCAGTTTAGAAGATATGAAATAAGACAATAATTTCACTCAGAGCAAATATTGCAGAAGGGATGTCTTAATTGATCCGTTAGGACATTTGACCACACAACAAGCCATAATGTTCCTGTGCAGCCTTTCTTATGGCTGACATGCACGTTTTTGCCCAAGAGGTGGCACTATTGTTAAAGTTGTTCTGAATTTGAGTTTGAAGTTTGCCACCACTGGGCTTCCGTAGTTGGTTAGACTTGAGAGCTGAAGCAGCAGAGCAGCAGACTAAAGTAGCACAGCAGCTTTACCTTGTTTCCACAGAGTTTTGGAAATATATGTCTGTGAGTATGACTACATGTGTTGTTTTATGCCAAATATGTTTAGTTAAAGGTCATTTTATAAAGATAAAATTATTTTGGTCGCAATTCTAATTTCTGTTAACCCGTCTATGGCATTTCCCAGTATGTGTTAGCATCAAGTTAAGAAGATGTGCTATTAATATTTAAGTGTTTGCAGCAATAATGCTAGCCACATTTAGGAGCATTTTAAGCAGTGGGTCATATCTGTATACGTGACTGAACACACCTGTGCAACTAAAAATATTTTAATACATTTCTTTTTGTGTATTTTAGTTTTACAGTACCTTCAACTGTGAGGCAAGAATTAAACAGGCTGAACCTGGAAGACTTCGTCTCTCATTTGGAGAACTGTTTACCTGTCTGCCAAACTAAACACTTACGTTCAGGGAGGGCAGAACAGTTCCTGTACTTGTCATAAAATGTTCAAAACAACAGACAGAGCTCTCCATAACATCTTGCGGCTGCTTTGACTAGCTTCCAACCAAACAATTCTGTGAATGTCTAAACTCTGCAGAGTCATTGTCAATCAAAGTTGCCCTGCCCCTAATGATATATAAATTTATGACTAAAAACATCTTTTATTGAGACGTTAGAAAAACACATCTCACCCACAGCTGTCATGGAGGGTGAATCAAGAGACCAAAACCATTTTCTTTTTTGTACCAGGCTGTAAACACATTTATCTCTGCCCTAAAGCTGGATATTTTAAACAAGAATTTGAATGGGAACCTGCTCGCTTTTGGAGCCAGCCTCAAGTGGGCAGTGATTGAAGATCAGCTTTTTTTTTCTTCTGGGTGAGCCTCATCTGAGACCATTGTTTGTAGGTAATTTGGGTTGATTCAATCATATTTGGACTCTAGACCTCAATTGAGGCCAAAAATCATCCATGAGAGATCAGCCTTCAAAGTGTATGATGTCAAATTCAGGAATGTGTGTCATGAAGATTTCAACGGTATGACTCTTTGTGGTAGCACTTATTGGTGTAATACTTAAGTAGTATTCTTATCTGTACTTTTTGGAGAAGAAAATCCAATGAAATTGAAATAATTAACATTGTTTTTTTTTCTATATGTAATGATGTAAAGAATTTTTTTTTTTTTTTTTTATATGTGTATATATATGTGAACTTCACCAAATCCTTTATGTTTTATGTCCATTTAATGTTTAGAGGCAAGTTCTGTTTTTTGTTGTGGTTTCCATGTATTGAGTGTTGCACTGTACTGTCGCTTTAAGAGACTGTGTACGTGACTTCTGCGGCAGCTCCTCCCTCAGTCTGTGTTTCAATACGTGAGAGGAGGTATGTATGTTAATGCTCCTGCCAAATTTATTAGTAATTTGAGCATTTATGTATTTAATTTGCATGGAGAATGAATCTGCTGTGGTACAGTGTTGACATGCAGTTTTGAGAAGCATGTGTGGCTGTGTGGACCAACTTTTGGGGTTTTTCTGGAAGCACATGCAACAAGCTAGCTGCAGTGGTTTTTTTATGTGCTAACAGGGGCTGATGAACCGCTGTGTATGGAGAGACTGTATGTTGACCAGGATTTTGTATCACTTTTCATTTGTGCAGTTGTGCAGCCTGAGATGAGAGCTCCAGTAAAAAGTGCCTCTAGTGTCAACCCGTGTCCGGTTCCTCCTTCCTCTACACGAAGCACAGACATGAACACAACGCAGAGTATCACAGGTTAACGGAAGTGCAGCAAGTCAGCAGTAAATTATTACGTGGACAGGCGCACACCCGTTACATATATACTATTTAACTAAGTCAAGTTTCAGTGTCAGGGTCAGTCTGTTGTGTGGGCCGCCGAAGAGGAGATACTGCTGGCCCACCACCACCAGATGGCGCCCTGCTTGGAGTGCAGGCTCCAAGCACGAGAGGGCGTCGGAGCCGCTGGAGGTGACAGCTGTCATCTATCAACGCCAGCTGTCACCCATCACCACCACTACAAAGACCGGACTGCAACTCCACCTCCTCGCCGAGAAATCTTCTACCATACAGGTAATTCTCTGCTAAACCTTAAATTCGAGTATTAGTCTGATCTCTTTTTGCAGCCGTTTTCCTGGGACGGATACCCTGTCTGCGGAGTTGGCGTTTGGTGTGGACTGCGATGGCTTCGCCTCACACCCCACCCAGATAAGTGGTTATCTCAGGAGCTGCACGAGTGTGTGATTGGAGGTGGAGGTTCTCCCTCCTTACTGAACACAGACTGTGGGATTACTGAGTGTGCAAACTCACACTCATCCAGAACTGTTTCTGAAGACAGTGGCCACCTGGGGCGCAGGGCTTGGCGGCTCCGGTGTTCTTCAGGTCCGTTGGTGGTGAGGCTTGTGTGGGTTCCAGCTTTCCTCTCACCGGACGTCTCCTATCTTCGAGCCTGCCACACATCACCTTTTGTCGGATTGATATAACGCATATTTGTATCTGTATTACGTTGTGCACCTTCACAACATTAAATTGTTACTTTTGGCTTATCCATTGTCCCTTCATTAACGCCCCCTGTTGTGGGTCCGTGTCACGACACTTCCCCAACACAGTCAAGTGTAAACACTTATGAGTGTTTAATTCTCTCCACTATCAGTGGCTCTTTGTCCACAAAGTGCTAGCAGAAAAGATGAGGAGGGAGAGAGAGAGAAAGAGGAGAGAAAATGGTTCATCATTCAGTATTTTTTTTGTTTTAAAGCATAACAAGCAAACAAAACTGATTGATAAGTCATTCTCTCTCTATATATGTATCTTTCAAATGCTCAACTAAACACCTGTCTCTGCAGTTACACACACACAGAAGCTGCCATCCAGAGAGTCAGAGACCATATTAGTGAAGAAGATACCTTCAGCTCTGCTGACAGGGTTGAGAGAGAGAGAGACAGAGAGTGCTCTAAATGTATTTCCTTAATGTCTCCAGTAGAAAATGGAGTGTCGTTAAGGGTGAAACCTATCGATCGTCCAGTATTAATCAGCTGTTTTCCATCTTCAGCCACATTTCTGATGCCTCTATTTCCTTTAATTCATTATCTGTGATCTGGAAATTCTGATGGATCTTGCAAACAAATGTTCAGTAAATCAAATCCCAAGTGTTAATTTGGATCTCCTTCCTCATTCATGTAAAGTTTGTTTGGTCTAAAAAACGAGGTCTGTTAGAAAAGTATCGGACCTT
Organism: Thalassophryne amazonica; assembly: GCF_902500255.1. Lineage (NCBI taxonomy): Eukaryota > Metazoa > Chordata > Actinopteri > Batrachoidiformes > Batrachoididae > Thalassophryne > Thalassophryne amazonica. Next base: position 23,854,863 of record NC_047121.1, read on the forward strand.
TTTATTTTTTTCAAAAACCTGATGGATTTGAATCGTGTGCTTGTATGAGCAAACCTTGAACTTTCGTGCGCATGCGTGAACTTTTTCACACCTGTCGATTGCATAATTTCCTGGTAAGCAGCCTTTGTGTGAGGTGTGTGTCGTGCGCTCAGCGTTTTTTCATTTCAAGGAAAAAGACGGAACGACTGGAGCAGTGCCGCATCAAATTTTGCCAGAAACTGGGCGACAGCCAGGTGGAAACCATTCGGATGATTCAGACGGCTTTCGGTGACTTTTCAGTCATGTGACTATCCGAGAAATTGTGGAAGAGGTGGGCATGTCACAGCATGTCCTGTGAGACTTCAACACAAAGGCGCTTTTGCTCTGCCGTCGGCAGCTTCGTGCCGAAGACATCGGCATGATTTTCACCGCCAAATTTTCTGTCACAGTGGAATGTACCAAAATAGTGCTGATGTCCACCTCTTCCGCAATTTCTCGGACAGTCACACGACGGTCCCACATCACCACAGCGTTCACTTTGGAAATGATCTGGTCATTTCAGCATGTTGATGGCTAACTGGAGCGTGGCTCGCTCTCCACCGTTGTGCAGACGTCTTTAAACCAGTTGTACCGCTCCTTAATCTGTGTGGTGCCCATAGGATCGTCACCAAAAGCCGTCTGAATCTTCCGAATGGTTTCCACCTGGCTGTCGCCCAGTTTCTGGCAAAATTTGATGCGGTGCTGCTCCAGTCGTTCCGTCTTTTTCCTTGGAATGAACAAACGTCGAGTGCACGACACACACCTCACACAAAGGCAGCTTACCAAAAAATGATGCAGTCGACAGGCGTGAAAAAGTTCATGCATGCGCACGAAGGTTAAAGGTTTGCTCATGCAAGCACACGTGATTCAAATCCATCAGGTTTTTGAAAAAAATAAAAAGGTCCAATACTTTTCTAACAGACCTTGTATTTTGTGGATTATAGTGTACACCTTTGTGGTTCTAAGAATCTTTTCAAGAAGGAACAGGATTTGTGAGCATTAAAAATTGTGCTCCAACAGCTTGGCATAATTTTTTCTTTTTTTTTTCTCCTCCTGGTCTTCACTGATTCTTTGGCTTGGCCTTTAAAATACAGCCAAAGGTTCACCAATTAATTTGATACATTCTGTTTGTCTGGAATTTATCAGGCTGGATGGTTAGGAATTGCTAGACACAAATGCTTGAACAAACAGCTCTGGTTTTTAGAAGGCTTTACTGTACAGGATTGCAGATGTCGGTGCACAAGTAGGCAGTCAAAGAAAAGCAGCAGTACAAAAATCATCAGGAAAAAAAGCGTGGTCATTGCAACAGGCTGGAGGTCAGGAAAACACAAGGAGGCAGGCATGACTATGGAACGCAGGTACAGAACTGGAATGAAGGCACAAGGCATGACAAACTGGCGATGAAGTAACACGCCAAGTGAGCTTATATAACCCCTGGTGATCAGCAAATCAGAAACAGATGTGCGCCAAGAAATACCCATCACCAAGAACCAAGAGAAAGATAAGAGAAGCAGAGACAGACAGACCCAAGCAGAAAAACCCAGCAAGAGAATAACCAGATGAAAACCAATGAAATACGAAAAAATCACAGATCAAAAGAAAGAAATAAAACCATATAACCAAACAAACTCAAACTCTGACAGAACTCTACAAGGTCTGTCCAAAAAGTATCGGACCTTTTTATTTTCGACAGGCGTGAAAAACTCACGCATGCACACAAAGGTTCAAGCTTGGCTGATGCAATCACACGTGATTCAAATCCATATGGTTTTTGCAAAAAATAAAAAGGTCTGAGGACAGACCTCGTATATACATAGTGTTGGGAGTTGGCCGTTCATTTGAGTGACCTATCGAGCTGACTTGAGCATTAAATGTGACAATGGTGGACAAGCTGACATTTTGGATACAGTATGAATTGTCAGATGTATCATATCTAGTGATGCCGGTAATGCGATACTTAAATCTTACCGCTTGTTTCAGTAATGAGTAAATGAACGCGTTAATCTTTCTAAATCAGTAATCAGTACTTTTCTGAGTTACTGTCCGTTCCTGTTATTTTTGTATGGGTTGCCGCTGACTTGAGACATCTGGTGGCCATCTTTGGCCGATGAAAACATCGCTGAGCTCAGTACAAATACATGAAATTTGGTCACTTTTCAAAGGGGTCAGATTAGTCAATAAAGTCAGTTTAATGTACAATGGTTCATTTCAGGTCAGCTTAGTGTATAAATCTCATTGTTCCAGGCAGTGAGAGCTACCAGCTGGGTGTTCGAAGCAAGCTAGAGACAAAACAAAACATCAGTTGATTCAATAGACAGTCAGTGCAGCCCGAGCTCGGCCAGCCAGTCGCGGAGGTACAAATTCTCGCCTTTGGATTGGCCACTTCGCTGGAAGTGACTGTATCCATGGTAACTCATTGTGGGTTGATCACAGCTTTAAAGCAGGTGTCCCGACAAGATGCAGGTGGAGGTCTGAACTGTCCACTTTCAGTGAGCTGCTGCACAGAGCCGCATCCAATGTGCAACTCAGCTCCAAGTTGAAGAAAAGTCTCTCAAAGTGTGGTGATGCTCAAAGCTATGGCTTTACAAAGACATTTTTATGCTTTTTCTTTAAAAATCTGTGCCAGCCTGTATCTCCTCACTAAAAACAGCTGATCCGCGATACGCAAATACTAATGCTTTTTTTTCCCCAAATGCACCCAACTGTCTTTCTGAGACCTAAATTATGTAAAAAAATGCTGATAAAAACTTTCTTACCCGTCAATCTGGCCATGTTTTCTGCATAAATAAATTGTATCCATTCTTCTGTTCAAACAGCAAGCCAAGGGCAAATCCATGCGGTGAGGGAATGTGAGCAGGGGCCGGGGTGGGGGGGCATGGCTCCCAACAACAGCCCTATATTAAAGGTCCACCTTTGAAGACTTTTTTTTTCATACTGTTTCTACTATTACTACTACTATTACTACTACTACTACTAATAATAATAATAATAATTTCAACAACTAAAATGTTTAGAGAAAATGTAAATGTTAGGTGTTATGTTTTTGGCAGCTGCTGACAGTAACTAATAAAGTAACTAGTAATCTAAGCTAGTTACTTTTAAAATTGAGTAATCAGTAAAGTCACTAAGTTAGTTTTTCAAGGAGTAGCCAGTAATCAGCAACTGGTTTACTTTTTCAAAGTATCTATGGCATCACTGATCATATCATGGGGGAAACAAAGTCTGACACCAATAACAAACGTGATCCTAATATGCATATGTCGTGGACATGAACAAGCGGAGTGCCTCAGCATTTCACCATGTCATTTAGGTCCTTCAGACTTTATTTTGAGTAAATGCTTCAGGGAAGCATTGGCATGGCAAAAACCTTTCAGCCTCTGGCAGAGCCCCCGCCTTTTTAAGCATTTTTCTTTATTTGCCTCTCACATGCCTGGAAAAGTTCCTCACCATCTAACCATGTCCTTCAGGTGCTTCGGACTTTTTTTTTTTTCCAGTAAAATGGTTCTTGGGAGCAAAACCTTCTGGGGGGGCGGACCTCCCTCAAAACCCCTGCCTTTTTAAACATTTTCCTTATTTTTGCCTTTCAGTATCTGGAGGTGCTCTGCCCCCATACCCCCACCTTTTTAAGGATTTTTCTTTTTTTGCCTTTCAGGTGAACCCCCTAATTACAACCCTCTTAACCCCTCCCACTTTAAGCATTTTTTTTTTAATGTAGATGTAAATTAATATTCAACGTTTTCAGCTACTTGACAGTAGGGCTGTACAATATGGCCAAATTATCGTATCTCAATATTGTCATATCAATATGATAAACGATATGAATGTGATTTGACACAAAGTGCAGCAACAGTGAAAATTAAACATTCTTAAACAAAACAGTAATAATACCACACTCATTCTGCACTCATCATGAGGTTAGGATACTGTGCCCTCCAAAAGTATTGAACACATGGAATTTTACACATTTAAATTTGTTTATGCTATTTTAAATACAATGAATACAAAATAAATAAAATAAAGAATAAAAAATTTAAAAATGATCTTCCTCAGTCTTAAACTGTAAGCAAATAACTCAAACTTAACAATACCTGAAAATAATAATCAGTTTTATTGCTAGTTTTCTTCAAACAAGTCAGGGGATGGAAACTTGAACATTTCTAAGTAACTGAATATGTCTTGGACTTTATTTACATCAATTATGAAGAAATACAATAGCTTCTTTCACCAAAACATCAAATCTAGGCTTGCATCTCAAATGTACTTTCTGTCAAATTGTAGCTGAACTATCAGGTCTTCTTTTTAAGAAAATCCTCCTCTACACCACTTCATCAGGAAGCTGGATTTTATACTTTTTAATTAATTTATATCAAGTTGTAGAGATTTCCTTTTAGTTTGAGTTAAGGAAGATGATTTTTAGAAAAAAAAATGTCTTTGAAATGGAATAAACTAATTAAAATGTGTGAAACACCAAGTGTTCCAATACTTTTGAGGGCAACTGAGAAACACTGAGGAGCAGCATCTTAAATCTCATATATAATGCAGCAGATAAGAGAATATTTAGAGTGGAATCCTGCAAATGGTGATACAAGCATCAAATGTGGCACAAATAATCCATAGACATGAACTCTTTTTGTGTAATTCTTCAATCAATTCAGTTTTTTATAGTGTAGTGTCTAAGCTGTATTTGTGCTGAATTTGATGCTTGTATCACCATTTGAAGGATTGTTTCAGTTATCTGCTGCACTAATAAGCCAACAGAGCATGAACCAGCTGCTGTCTGTTAGCTTAAACATGTCTATATAAGACCCCCCAAATTAAAGGAGAAATGCTGCTTTTAACAACCTGAAGCTCATTTCTGGCATAAAAATACGTTTACTCACCAATATAAGTTTGGTGTGATTAGTAGTCCATAGTTCAAACAAAGTGTTCAGTTCAAATCTGCGCGACGATTCGCTCGTATAATTCAGCAACACTAGTAGCCTTTATTCTGCCTTGTATTTTGCACAATATTTAAGAAATCAGTCACATTTCTTACCCCCGATGCAATACAGAACCCTGATGTTAAATAAGCCTGGTTAAATAAAAATAAATAAACAAATAAATGCCACTCATGAGATTCGAACCTGCAATTTACAAAAGCTCTGATTACAAGACAGAAACTTTACCACCGCGCTACAATCACTGTCTTATAACAGAAGCATAAAACGGCTAAAATCAACAAGGAGATAAACATTTTTTAAAGAGAAAAAAGTGCCGTGATAACTGACTGTAACTGCCTATTTCTGCTGATACTTGACTGAAAGTGGCGTATTTGTTGCACTGTTGGCTTGTCATATAGTCCTACGGTGCTCTGCTCAGATCACCTGCTGCATGTCTACCTGAACTGATGGTCCATTTCAGCTGGGACATCCTGTCAATGTGTGCACTGTGCATGCTCCCCAGCCCACCGCAAAAGCAATATATGTTTTTTTTATGTATTTCCACATAAGGACAGCAAGCACACACACGCGCGTCACGGTGGACAGTTGTAAGGTCCTGTCTGTGGTCGAGGTGCATGCACACCACATGTTGGGAGGAGTGGGGGGAGGGCAAAACACATGTGATGTCGGGGAGTCGACACGCTGGCACACCACATGTGTACTTGGCAACTCCACAGTCGCGGGGGCACGTCGAGAAATTTCACATCCAGCTCGAAAGTGGTCGCCTGCTTACTGTTTTTGTGCTAGCAGTGCGAATGATCACACATTTCCTAAGTGATCTGGGAGCAGTATTAGATGTTTGTGTGTGTCACCTGAACTTTGGCGGACACCTGCCACGAGAGGGATCAAACTGGCTCTCACAGGGCAGTCTCTGTCTTTCTGCTGCTTGTGTGAGCGAATGGTTATAGTGACAGGTGTACGAGGCATTGGAGGCAGCTCTGATTATTCACGAATGACAGGTAATTCCTCCTTCGTGCACTAGTTGGCTTCAATCGTGTTATGTGTGAAGGGGCCCTTTGCAACAACAGTGTTCCTCCTTCAGCTTCCACCATCTGATCCATTGTTGAGCTCTGACTCTCTTCATCCTACAAACCAACATCCAAAGGTGTCTCAGTACACTCTCCACTGCCACCACCTTACACTCTAATTTTTTTTTTTATCTTACTTCTCCTACAAATAATGTAGTCCACCTGTGTGCACCTTCCTCCACTCTGAAATGTCACCCCATACTTTTCCCTTTCTATAAAAAATTTGCCTTTGTCAAAACCATGAAAAGTACAAAAGAGAGAAAAGGTGCAAAACTGATCTGAGTTTATGACTTTAACTTTGTTAAAACAAGAGATAAGGATGTTTGCATTGTCTGGTGAGAAGGTTACAAGAATAATTTTATTTTAAAACCCTTTCTGGGTAAAGTCATTAATCCTACCCAGTGATCAGAGTTCATTCAGGTCAGTGGTCCTGATCAGCACATGCTCAGAAAATGTTGGAATAAGTTGTTTTCCTGATCTGTGGACTTTATGGCTAGCTTGGCTACTGGATTCACTGCTGCACATAGAAAGGTGAGAATTTGTCCTTATTTATGACAGAGATTATATTTTGTGTGGATTGAGCAGTAACAGGGTGAGTGTGTGCGTGACAGAGGGAGCTCATTTCTCCGCGAGGCTATTCTGTTTTTAACAGGCTGGAAGCATGGAGCTGTGGCATTTCTTCAAATCATACTGATTTTTACTGCAACTTCATGCAAATTAATGCAGTAATCACTTTAAAAGCAAGTCACCATGACACAAAATCACACATGTAAACTTTGCAATTTATCCGTGGTTCACACCATGAAACAAAATGGACTTGTCTGATTCGGACAATGTCATGGATGATCGCTACTGTTCAATCAAGTTTTCTACTTGTTCCAGGCAATTGGACAAGTGTCAACCCCCATAGGGTCTTTTTTTTTTTGTTACACAGGGAGTCCTGCTGGGTCTGGTGGAACAATTGCATTTTGAGGCATTAAATTCAACATAATCAAACCATTTTTTTTGTTAAATTAGTCAGCAGATGTTTACTTCATCCCGGCTGCAAGTAATATAAACACCACATAACACCAAATTTGTTCCTTTTACCTTTGTTAAATCACATTTATGAATAGAAATTCCTTTTTTGTAAGTAAAATGTAACAAAATAAGGATATGCATCATAAAATAGGCATAACTGGAAAGTAACTAACAATTGTACAAATGAAGCAGGTTTTTCCAACACTATAGTGTATCATTTATTTGAATTTGATTAGAATTCAACATACTCAGGTCAGTTTACATACAACCCCAATTCCAATGAGGCTGGGACGTTGTAAAAAATGTAAATTAAAAACAGAATACAATGATTTGCAAATCCTCTTCAACCTATATTCAATTGAATACACGACAAAAACAAGATATTTAATGTTTAACTGATAAACGTTATTGTTTTTGTGCAAGTATTTGCTCATTTTGAAAGGGATGCCTGCTGTTGTGTGGGCCGCTGAAGAGGAGGTACTGCTGGCCCACCACCACCAGATGGCGCCCTGTTTGAAGTGCGGGCATCAAGCAGAGAGGGCGTCATAGCAACCGGGAGTGACAGCTGTCACCCGTCATCAGCACCAGCTGTCACTCATTCACATCATACCACCACCACCATAAAGGCCGGACTGCAACTCCACCTCCCTGCCGAGAAATCAGCTACCTTGGAGGTAATTTCTCTGCTACACTTAACTCTGACTTAGAGTCTGAACTGTCTGACTTAGAGTCTGAACTGTTTTTGCAGCCGTTTTCCTGTGGTGTTGCCTTATCTGGGGAATTGGCGTTTGGTGTGATGAGCGACGGCTTCGCTTCACACTCCAACCAGATAAGTGGTTAGACAGGAGCTGCATGAGTGTGTGATTGGAGGTGGAGGTGCTCCCTCCCAAAAGAACACAGACGGTGGAATTACTGAGTGTGCGAACTCACACTCATCTAAACTGTTTCTGTTCTCTGCCAGCAGTACCCGGTCTGACAGCTGGAGACGGTGGCCACCTGGGGCTCCGGGACTTGGCGGCTCCGGTGTTCTTCAGATCCGTTGGCGGTGAGGGCTGTGTGGGATCCGGCTCGGTTCTAGACGGACGTCTCCTATCCTCAAGCCTGCCCACACGTCACTCAGCATTTAATTGTCTGTGGTACCAAAACTGTGTTTGTCTGTATTCCGTTGTGCACTTCACAACATTAAATTGTTACTGTTTGGCTTATCCATTGTCCGTTCATTTAGCGCCCCCTGTTGTGGGTCCGTGTTCACAATAGCCTGCAACATGTTTCAAAAAAGCTGGGACAGTGGCATGTTTACCATTGTGTTACATCACCTTTCCTTCTAACAACACGCAATAATTGTTTGGGAACTGAGGACACTAATTGTTGAAGCTTTGTAGGTGGAATTCTTTCCCATTCTTGCTTCATGCAGAATGTGGCTTGGCATTGTCTTGCTGAAATAAGAAGGGCCATCCCTGAAAAAGACGTTGCTTGGATGACAGCATGTGTTGCTCCAAAACCTGGATGTACCTTTCAGAATTGTTGGTGCCATCACAGATGTGTTAGTTGCCCATGCCGTGGGCACTAACACACCTCCATACCATCACAGATGCTGGCTTTTGAACTTTGCGCTGGTAACAATCTGGATGGTCTTTTCCCTCTTTTGTCTGGAGGACACAACATCCATGATTTCCAAAAAATCTGAAATGTAGACTCATCAGACCCCAGCACACTTTTCCACTTTGCGTCTGTCCATTTCAAATGAGCTTGCGCCCAGAGAAGGCAGTGGCATTTCTCGATGTTTTTGATGTATGGCTTTCGCTTTGCATGGTAGAGTTTTAACTTGCACTTGTAGATCTAGTGACGAACTGTGTTAACTGACAGTGGTTTTCTGAAGTGTTCCTGAGCCCACACGATAAGATCCTTTACACAATGATGTTGGTTTTTAATGCAGTGGTGCCTGAGGGATCGAAGGTCACAAGCATTCAATGTTGGCTTTTGACCTTGCCGCATACGTGTGGAAGTTCTCCAGATTCTCTGATTCTTCTGATTATATTATGGACTGTAGATGATGGAATCCCTAAATCCTTGCAATTGAAGGTTGAGAAACATTGTTCTTAAACTGTCGGACTATATTTTTCATGCAGTTTTTCACAAAGTGGTGATCCTCACACCATCTTTGCTTGTGAATGGCTGAGGCTTTTGGGGATGCTCCTCACCGGCCTCGGAGGATGTTCATTCAGTTGTTTAATTTTGTAGAAAAAGCATCACAGACATGACACAAAACTAAAGTCATTTCAAATGGCAACTTTCTGGCTTTAAGAAACATTATAAGAAATCAGGAAAAATAATTGTGGCAGTCAGTAACTGTTACTTTTTTAGACCAAGCAGAGGAAAAAAAAAAAAAAAAATTGGACTCACTCAATTCTGAGGAATAAATTATGGAATCACCCTGTAACTTTTCATCCCCAAAACTAACACCTGCATCAAATCAGATCTGCTTGTTAGTCTGCATCTAAAAAGGAGTGATCACACCTTGGAGAGCTGTTGCACCAAGTGGACTGACATGAATCATGGCTCCAACACGAGAGATGTCAATTGAAACAAAGGAGAGGATTATCAAACTCTTAAAAGAGGGTAAATCATCATGCAATGTTGCAAAAGATGTTGGTTGTTCACATTCAGCTGTGTCTAAACTCTGGACCAAATACAAACAACATGAGAAGGTTGTTAAAGGCAAACATACTGGTAGACCAAGGAAGACATCAAAGCATTAAGACAGAAAACTTAAAGCAATATGTCTCAAAAATCGAAAATGCACAATAAAACAAATGAGGAACGAATGGGAGGAAACTGGAGTCAACGTCTGTGACCGAACTGTAAGAAACCACCTAAAGGAAATGGGATTTACATACAGAAAAGCTAAACGAAAGCCATCATTAACACCTAAACAGAAAAAAACAAGGTTACAATGGGCTAAGGAAAAGCAATCGTGGACTGTGGATGACTGGATGAAAGTCATATTCAGTGAAGAATCTCGAATCTGCATTGGGCAAGGTGATGATGCTGGAACTTTTGTTTGGTGCCGTTCCAATGAGATTTATAAAGATGACTGCCTGAAGAGAACATGTAAATTTCCACAGTCATTGATGATATGGGGCTGCATGTCAGGTAAAGGCAGTGGGGAGATGGCTGTCATTACATCATCAGTAAATGCACAAGTTTACGTTGATATTTTGGACACTTTTCTTATCCCATCAGTTGAAAGGATGTTTGGGGATGATGAAATCATTTTTCAAGATGATAATGCATCTTGCCATAGAGCAAAAACTGTGAAAACATTCCTTGCAAAAGGACACATAGGGTCAATGTCATGGCCTGCAAATATTCCGGATCTTAATCCAATTGAAAATCTTTGGTGGAAGTTGAAGAAAATGGTCCATGACAAGCTCCAACCTGCAAAGCTGATCTGGCAACAGCAATCAGAGAAAGTTGGAGCCAGATTGATGAAGAGAACTGTTTGTCACTCATTAAGTCCATGCCTCAGAGACTGCAAGCTGTTATAAAAGCCAGAGGTGGTGCAACAAAATACTAGTGATGTGTTGGAGCGTTCTTTTGTTTTTCATGATTCCATAATTTTTTCTTCAGAATTGAGTGATTCCATATTTTTTTCCCTCTGCTTGGTCTAAAAAAGTAACTGTTACTGTTTTCCTGATTTCTTATAGTTTCTTAAAGCCAGAAAGTTGCCATTTGAAATGACTTTAGTTTTGTGTCATGTCTGTGATCTGCTTTTTTTCTACAAAATTAAACAACTGAATGAACATCCTCCGAGGCTGGTGATTCCATAATTTTTGCCAGGGGTTGTAGTAGAGGGGCCAGAAAGGGGAGATATATATATATATATGTGTGTGTGTGTGTGTGTGTGTGTGTGCTTCAGAATGGTTCAAATGAGCTCACTGGATTACATACTATAAACAGAAGCAAAGAACATTGTGTTCTTTTATGTACACATCAGAGTAAATTAATCACAGTATGGAGTTATATTTGTTGGGGTTTGCCCCAGGTTCCTGTCTGGTCTTTTCTGGTTCCTGCTCTGTCTGTTTTTCCAGGTGAAGCTGATGTGAAGCTACTGTGGCAGTTTTCTGTTCAGACAGTGCTTTGGCTGTTGGTAACATCATGGCTCTTCCCCTGCTGTCAAATGACTGCACATGGGAGCTGTCTGAGCAGCATCCTTACATTAGGGCTCCAGCCCTCCTGTCAGGACAGCACGTGGGTTCACAGTGGTCAGAGTGGTCAGAGCGACGTCTCACAGCTGACTTTCATTCCCACATAGCGGTGCATCAAAACCGATTCTCATCATCACCAGTACATAACATCGGATCGTCCACTGATTCAGGGCCACAATCTCCAGGTTGACCTCCAGGTTGTCTCCGATAACTTCTGGGTTGACACCGGGTTCGTCTGGGTTCCAGCTGGACTCCAACAACGCATCCAGCCGGTAACCTGGTCTTGATGTTTTGTCTACTCAGTTATCTTTGTTTGCCGTCTCTTGCCATTATTGGAGCTAATGTTACCTGCTGTTTTTTCCTTTTGAAAGCTTCCACGCTGATGAATGTATCCTGTCATGGTTTTCCCGTTGTGAGTTTCTGTGCTCATGAACGTTACCTGCTGTGTTTTTCCGGTTGTGAGCCCCGTGCTCATGAGCGTTGCCAGCTGTGATTTTTCTGCTGTGAGCCTCCATGCTCAAGAATGTAACTTTTGTTTTTCTGCCATGATACTCCAGGCTCAGAAAGTAACCAGTTGAGTTGAGCTTCCAAGCTCAGAGGGTAATCAGTCGTTTTTTGTTGTTGTTTTTTTGTTTTGTTTGTTTTTTCTAGTACAAGCTTCCAGGCTTAATCGGCTGTATTTTATTTCCTCTGCAAGTTTTGTGGTTCAGACGTAACTGGCCCTCTATTCCTTTGTGAGCTTTTATGTTCGTAATGTTAAAGTTATCAATCATGTTTTTTTTTGTTTTTTTTTCTGCTGCGTGAGCTCCAACTCTTCATATTACCTCAGTTATTTAAAGTGGATCATTCATGTTTTTCCATGGTCACTCTATCATGCCTTTGCTTCAACCCTGACGTATGCTGCTGTCCACCTGGTGTGTCTTCACATTTCCCAGCTGTTCTTCAGTTCTCAGAGTCCATTCTCCTCCGTGCTGTTCAGCTATATCAGCTGTTATTTGATGTTCAGAGTTTGTGCACATCTGCCCTGCTCAAGAACAATGTGCACAGTAATCTAGTTTCTCCACTGGCTGAACTGTTAAGTAATTTTGTGTAATCAATGATCAGATCTACTAACAGTCTCAAGTGGGTCCGCAAGAAGCCGCTGAGTTCCTCAGTGAAGGTAGCGGTGGTTCTCTCTGGGAGAATTCTCACTCAGCTGTAATGCAGTTCGCAGTGTACTCCGCACGCTCCAGAGCCTTGACACTTAGAACTGTCATCGGACTTCGTCTGTCTGCCACATGTGCTCGCCTTTGGGGTTTGTCATGTAGAACTGAGACTTTGATCGTGAACTTTGATCTGAACTGAAATCCTGAATGAACTTAATGTTTACCTGAACTGAAATCCTGAATGAACTAAGACCTTGATCCTGAACTGAAACCCAGAATGAACTTATTTGAGTTTAGTTTTGACTTTTCATTTCTAGATGTGTGTCCAAATGCACTTGCACAATCTCACCTACCCTTTTGTTCTCCCCAGAATTTAATCCAGGCCCAGCAGCTCTGCAGGTTCGCATTACCTGGTTCCAGTCCCAATCCTGTTGTCCTGTCTGTCAGGTCCCCTTGGTCCATCCTGTCTGTCCCGTTGGTCAGGATGGGACAGATGGTCCATCCTGTTGTAGTCTTCCCACTGTGCAGTACCCCATTGGTTAAAAAAAAAAAAAAAAAACTTGTTTATTTCATCCTGCCTGTCTTACTGCTCCCTGCATTTGGGTCTACTATCCATACCCAGTCCTAACCATTATATATATTTATAATAATATTGTTGAAATTCAATGCATACTTCATCTCAAAGTGCAAAGTTATTCATAAACATGGATGGTTTAACCAGTGAGGACATTGCACCAGGCACTGTACAGCGATATACATTGTGCACTTTATGAACTGTCACAACTCTGTGATTTTGGGGCAAGCTGTGATAAGCAGTTTCACAACAGAACTGTAGTGGGCATCCTGGATAAAGACCTGTCACATAGGTTGCAGCTAATTCCAAACCTCACTCTGGAGGTAAAGATACAGGAGGTGCAGCAGTCAGAGGATGTGAAAGCTCAAGTCAGCAAGCAAGGAGAATGGGACTGCACTGTGCAGGAGGCGGCACAGCAATATGGAATCAGTGGAAAGCCAAAATGGCAGGAGTTGCAGATAAACCCTGACATCAGTGTGTGAATGGGTGAATGCAAGGCATCATTGTAACGCACTTTGAGCTTCTTACTCAGATGCTATATAAATGCAGTCAATTTACCAAAAACATACAAAATGCAGATGATGAGACAAAACACCACACAGCTATCATCAGTCTTATATAAAGTACCTCAAACTGATACTTGAGTGAAAGTACAAGTATCTTACCATAAAATTACTTTGATAAAAGTTAAAGTCTCCTTTACTTACTAAATTTACTTGAGTAAAAGTCTTAAAGTAGCCAACATTTTCTGTACTTAAGAATCAAAAGTAAATTTCTCATATAAAATGTAGTTTAAGTAAAAGTATTGAGTAAAAGTAAAATCCAAAACGAGTGGAGAGTGAAACAGTGACACGAAAAGAAAACCGTTGTGGTGTCTGGAGACACCAGGAGGGGGCCTCAGCACCTATAAAAGGCTGCATCCGCCTCTGGTGGAGCAGTTGATGTTGGTGACGGGATGAGTGAGCAACAGGTGGATGTATGTAGCTGTAAATAAAGCTTCCATTCTTTTTCCTGGATCCCACTCATAATTTTCTGTGAAACACAACAGTCATTTGTAGCTACACAGTTGTGCCAAATTTAAGGAAAAGTATAAAAAAATGCAAACATGACTACCACCAACAACTGCAAAGTAGGGCTGGGTATTGATTCCGATTGTTAAGATGCATAATCAATTATTTTGATTAGATCTGATCCAATATTGATTCAATGTTTTTTTTTTAGCTACTGCTTCACATAATTACATGCAGGCAGTAGTGTTTCAGAGTAAAAAAAAAAAAAAAAAATCAGGGGTAAAATGGCCTCAGCCTCCCCTGCAAAACTCAAGCCTGCAGTGTGCTGTGCAGCAAGCTGCAGGAGCAGTGGGGGGAAAGTTCTCCCAAGTTCCCCTGCTGCAGGAGAACTTAGAAGAACTTTTCTCCTGTAGCAGGAGAATGCGGCTACGGAAAAGTTCTCCAACACACTACAGAGCCTTCATGCACTGTCCAATAGAAAGCACGTGAGGAAAAAAAAAAAAACACTATGTGAATTAATCAGCGGATGACTCCTTTCTTACCCGCAACAACAGAGTTCCGGAAGTCATGTTTGACATCTTTAAATGGCTTTGACAGAGGCTGATGAATAAATTGTAGACAATTATCCACAATCAATGTAGAGAAATGATCATTTTTCTCTTTGAAACAGCCATGCAGGACAGTTTTATCAGTGGAAAGCTCTGCACTCCAGCTGTAGAGGACTGTATATCTGCCCAGTGTACAGCTGTGCTTCTGCTTTCACCTCTGCAAACAGGCACTGCCCAATCAAATTTCTTCTATTTTTATGCTGTAGTAACAAGTAACAAAGATGTTCAAGGGAAATGTATTGGAGTAAAAGTACACATTTTACTGAGGAAATGCAGTGGAGTAAAAGTACAAGTCGCCAAAAATGTAAATAACGAAGAAAAGTACAGATGCGTCAAAATTCTACTTAAGTACAGTAACAAAGTATTTATATTGCATTGCATCACAACACTGGCTATAATAACAAATGCCCTGCAATTACGTCCACGTGCAATAAATGTGTAATAAATGGATATTGGAGAAGAATGGGCAGAAGAAGTCTGGGCAGTGAAGTTACTGAGCGTGAGAGACGTGTGCAATACTGTCTGGGCAACACACCAAAATGATGGCTGGACATCACATTGAACATCAACACCACACCAGTTATTTATAAAATCGACAGTGGAGTTGACTGAACGATCATAAACTAAACTGTTTAAAACTCTCAAACCCAAAGTAAATGGTGGTCCAGGGTGTGGTTTGACTGGTTTAAGGCAATTTATGACACAAATGACAATTTCTTCTGGGTTGTCTAGGTGTCTTGGTGGCTTTCCTCACTCAGTTTTTTGAGAGCTGTCTACTCCGTGCAGATTTACCATAGAGTGCCATACTGTTAGTATTTCTTCATAACTGATGTAAATATGATGATAAATGATAAAGTCCAAGACATATTCCGTGGCAGTCCACAACGGCCACAAAGACTCCAAACTGTCATTGATGTTAAAGGGGGCAAGAGACAGTATTAAGAACAGTGGTATGTATACTTTTGATCATGGTCATTTGGATAGTTTCTGTTGTCATTATGATTTAAAAAGAGTAAACAATTCTTTGACAATAAATGGCTTCACCCAAACAATAACCATGAGGGAAAAAAAAAAGGTTTTGCGCTTTCATTCTGAAAAATGGGCAAATAAATAAATAAATAAAAATTCTGCTAGGGTATGTAAACTTTTGAGCATAACTGTAAGTTAGTATATGTCACAAAGTCAGACACAGTGACCCAGATACTATATGAACTGTTAAAGTCAAAATGAGTGTGGACATGAAGTCCAGCCCAGCAGGTAAGTTTAAAAGAAATTTTTAAAAGAAATTTTCACCACTTTGCCTCCCCTGGTGTACTTTCATCTGCACAAACAAATTGTCATCTCTGCCATCATAAGCAGCTATGGGATCCAGAAGCATGCTGCTGCAGTTTTAACAGGTGTACTCTGTTTTGACTCCCCTCAGGACACAAACTCACTGTCTCCAGCATAGGAGGTGGACACTCTGACCATTTGGCCAAAACCCCGGCTGCTGGCCCGAGTAGCCACAGTATACTTTGGCTGTTGGGAGAGTGACGCCTATTGACTATCACATGCACAGTGGTTCCTGCTGTCTTCTGTCACACAGTTCCATGGTGAGGACAGGAGACCAGTGGTTGACTGTTCTAGGAAATGCAGTCTCAAGGCCCTTTCACATCGTGCCTGCTTCGAGTTGGGGTTATGATGACGCAGGAATGTCTGCGTCAGGTGCGCGCAGCAGGGGGGCAGAGAGGAGATGAGAAAGCAGAGGAGGATCTGCAGGCAGTCTGCCTGCAGCCAGACTGTGCACTCTTGATTTCTCTTCTAGTTTATATTTGTTCTTGTGCAGGGCTGCAGGTCTGTGCTCTGATTTTTGTTATAGTTTATGTTTCTTCCGTTGACCGCAAGCTATGTGTACTCACGTGCGAATGAACCGTCCGTGAGTAAATGTGGAGATGTCTGGAGTTATAGTTGATGTGGACATGTCCTGTCTCTGGCAATCAGTCTGTGAGCAGGACTTATGTCCTTTTTGTCCTTTATTTAACACAATTATGAGAGAGTGGAGAGGAGATGTCCGGACTTTTTACCAGATGTGGACATGTCCTGTCTCTGGCAATCAGTCTGTGAGCAGGACTTTTATGGACTCTATTTAAAACAGTTGTGAGAGAATTTAAGAGCAAGGAGCATTTTTTCTTTTCTGTGCTCTTTGAGCGTGTAGTTTTACTGCATCCTGTACATGGTATAAAGAACCCTGCGTGATTTATACTTGGGGAACAGTGGAACACAGCAGAAATCATAAATTGGCATTGGGTAACATTTTATTGTGAGGGTGTGACTTCCAGTCACGTTGAGTACCGTTGCTTTGCCCTGACTTGCGTTGAAACCACTTCCTTTCTGCATCCTGTGCTCGACGCAGAAAAAATTAAACGTTTAATTTCTTGCATCCGATTTGCTTTGTCCTTTGCATCCATCATGATGTTCTGGTATTGAGCTACATTGTCTCGGCACTAGGTTGCATCCAAGTGGTATTGTCATGATGCCGCACGACGCAGCTTGGTTTGGGCCCAGTGTGAAGGGGGCTTCACATTCAACTCATCATATTTTGAAGCAATAGTTTATTTTTGACCAAACGACAATATGCGATGATCGCAGCCCCTTTGCATTACTATGTGACACAGGGAGAAACACTAACCGCAGCCGTAACCATGACCACAGCCACATAGATGAATGTTTCCCGATGACATGGAAGTGAAGCAGATAGTTACATGCCCTGTTAGAGAGAAATGTCACTTCTTTCAGAAAACATGTCTCTGCGCCTGTCACTAAATGATGTGACGGGGTCACATTGTGACACAAGGGCACTGAGCGAGTATAAAACTGTGAGTGAGAATGTGTTGTTCCGGGTGACTGAGTTATGATGAAACTAGGTATGCTCAAACAGCACAAGAGTTCCTGGTGAGTGTGTGGTCATGTGAGAGGTTTGAGAAGCACCGCGATGGCCTACCTGCCTCCAAACTGCCACTGAGCACAAACACCTCATCCCACTGATGAACTCAAAAGATGTTGACAGCACTCCAGTTCACTGCCAGAGACTTCTCACACTTCTGGAGGCTAAGTATGAACCAGGAAACACCCTAGTTGTGTCAGACATGCTGTCATAGAGCCCTCAGAGCACAGCCGCTCACACGGAGAGTGTTACACTGCAGCCATCATCGCCAGCATCCGAGCAGAGACAGCAGCTGACAATCAGCTCCAGAAGGTGATTCGGTACATGAAAACGGGATGGCGTGAATACCAGAACACACACACACAAGAGTGTTTGAGAGTACTTCTCCACAAGAAATGAACTGTGTGTGCTGGAAGGGTAAAAAACCAGAGGCAACAGAACAGTGATATCTGTGAAAATGAGACCAGAGATTATAGAACACATACATGAGTGTAATCGGGGGCTAAAAATGTGAGATGACCGTGCCAACACCTGAGTGTGGTGGTCTGGCAGAGCTTCACATATCGCATACAAAGCTGACAACTGTGCATACTGTAGAGAGCATAGTCATCCAAGATTATTATACAAGAGACACTGCATCCAGAAATTAGTCATAGTCAATGAGCCAGTCATCAATTTTGACCTAATTGGTAACACTTAAGGCACTTACAACCCAGCCTCAGTGTACCATGGCCTACACCAAAATGTATGATAACCATCCCAGGATGGGAGTTATAGCCAGCAAGGGGTCAATGAATAATTACACAGAGGTCAAAATTTAAAAATACTCCAATCATGTGAGTGATGATGGGACCCTGAAAAACTTTACAGCAGGACTTTTTCAGCTATAAAATGGCTCATCTGGATCACTTTACTAAATCTGTGAGTGGCATCACACAGGGTTAATCCTGTATAAATACAGCCAATGGTGGTAAAGTCAGACCGGACTTAAAACCAATGGAAAGTTGATGTAAATCACTGAATTAGAATGAAACCCACCCAGCTGACAATATTTCCTCAGACAATATTGTTCCACTAACCTGATGACAACTACAAAGTAGGTCTTTTGTTGCTATGAGCATGCAGGTGATTTTTGCGAAGCCCCATTCATTCTCTTATTTTGAAACACATTTTAAAAATGTGATTTATTGCAATCAATCATCAAACCACTTTTTTTTTTTTTTTTGTATGAGAAGGGGTGTAAAATATTACACTTATCCTCAGTCACCCCTGTGAGATTGGGGCATTTTTCAGCATTTTGGTGGAAGGTGAATTGGGTGGTTCTTCCTAAGTGGACTGAATGCAGCTTGGATGAAGCTGCAAATAGTTTTAAGACAACAGCAGTAGTTGTGGATTAAATCCATGAGAATCCCTGGAACATTTGGCTTCTATTTCTCTTGGTCATTACTGTGGTCAGCTTGCATTAAATTGCATTAGTCCACTGCTAACAGCCTCCCTTCCCTCTTCACACACACGGATCTCCTCTCCACATCGCCACACTCACAGGTATTGATCTCTGGAGCTCCACTGGATTATGAAAAATTGCTAGCAACTTTAATGACACTTCACCTGAGATAGACTGCCTCTCTCCACTGCTTTACCACTGAGTGGGAAATGTGTGCACAGGGAAATCAGTGGTAAAATGTTGCCCTGGCCTCCCCCCTGTATCTTCACACATTAAGTGCTGAAACAGCGATCGGGGGGGATAATTTATGCTCAGAGTGATGAATTGATGGCATAGTGGAGGGTCATTTGCTGTTACAGCTCCACTTCAAGGCACACTGGAAACTCATTTCATCAAAGTTATGGCATCATGTTTGCACTCTTGTAATTGTCACAATTTTTAATTTGTGCGACAGCAACATATGTAGTTATTTCAGCTGTATTTACACAATGATGTTTGGAAGATGAATATGTTCACAAAGCGTGCAAAACATGCAAATATAACTGAGAAAACAATATTCATTTTATGAAATATATGTAATATATTTGTAATATATGTAATATATTATTATTATTATATTATAGTATATATTATAATAATATATAATATTATATATATATATATGTATACTCAACAAAAATATAAACGCAACACTTTTGGTTTTGCTCCCATTTTGTATGAGATGAACTCAAAGATCTAAAACTTTTTCCACATACACAATATCACCATTTCCCTCAAATATTGTTCACAAACCAGTCGAAATCTGTGATAGTGAGCACTTCTCCTTTGCTGAGATAATCCATCCCACCTCACAGGTGTGCCATATCAAGATGCTGATTAGACACCATGATTAGTGCACAGGTGTGCCTTAGACTGCCCACAATAAAAGGCCACTCTGAAAGGTGCAGTTTTGTTTTATTGGGGGGGATACCAGTCAGTATCTGGTGTGACCACCATTTGCCTCATGCAGTGCAACACATCTCCTTCGCATCATCCGTGAAGAGAACACCTCTCCAACGTGCCAAACGCCAGCGAATGTGAGCATTTGCCCACTCAAGTCTGTTACGACGACGAACTGGAGTCAGGTCGAGACCCCGATGAGGACGACGAGCATGCAGATGAGCTTCCCTGAGACAGTTTCTGACAGTTTGTGCAGAAATTCTTTGGTTATGCAAACCGATTGTTTCAGCAGCTGTCCGAGTGGCTGGTCTCAGACGATCTTGGAGGTGAACATGCTGGATGTGGAGGTCCTGGGCTGGTGTGGTTACACGTGGTCTGCGGTTGTGAGGCTGGTTGGATGTACTGCCAAATTCTCTGAAACGCCTTTGGAGACGGCTTATGGTAGAGAAATGAACATTCAATACACGAGCAACATTCCTGCTGTCAGCATGCCAACTGCACGCTCCCTCAAATCTTGCGACATCTGTGGCATTGTGCTGTGTGATAAAACTGCACCTTTCAGAGTGGCCTTTTATTGTGGGCAGTCTAAGGCACACCTGTGCACTAATCATGGTGTCTAATCAGCATCTTGGTATGGCACACCTGTGAGGTGGGATAGATTATCTCAGCAAAGGAGAAGTGCTCAGTATCACAGATTTAGACTGGTTTGTGAACATTATTTGAGGGAAATGGTGATATTGTGTATGTGGAAAAAGTTTTAGATCTTTGAGTTCATCTCATACAAAATGGGAGCAAAACCAACAGTGTTGCGTTTATATTTTTGTTGAGTGTATATATATATATATATATATATATATATATATATATATATATATATATATATATATGTGTGCGTGTGTGTAATAAAAATCTCTTTATAGTCTTACTACGGGTGTTTGCAAACTATGAATTTTAATTGCATATGAACAAAAGAGGCAGCATGGTGGGTTAGTGGCAGTGGTGGGCACCTCTAACCAAAAATTTAGCTTCCATAACAGATAATGAGCTAACTGAAAAGCTATCTTTTATAAAGCTAAACCGACAAACCACCCAAAAATTTATCTAAAGGTGCAGCTAACCGATAACTTCCAGTATTGTCTCCGGTACACTTGCAACTACTAACAAGCTGACTTTGAGTTGTAACACCACGATCGCTTCTGGTAGCATCAAAGGTGACTACAGGCCCAAACAATGAGTCAGCACTTCTGTCTTTGAGCACCCTGCCCACTGCTAGAAGCTCCTACTTACTACATAACTTCCAGCAGAGAAGCAGTTAAGAGGAGCAGCAAAGCTTAACTCTCTACTCAATAACAGCGTTGCCATGAGGCAGAGGTCTTGGAAAATAAAGCAGTGCTGACTTATAGTTTTGATTTACAAATAAAATTAATACCAATAGAATAACTCCGTTAATGTCAATTTTGTCATTTGCACAAAGTTAAAATATAACATATATCTCTTAATGTTAAATAATGCACTAATTCTGGTTTTGTAACAAACACAGACAGATGCCAAAGGAATTATGGGTAAAATGTGCTTGTGCTAACACTGATTGGTTGACTCATTCATTCTATGTAAAAACCAACACGTTAATGTGACGTGTGTGTTGGCATTTACATATAAATATGTTTTTGTAAAATATGCAATTTTTTATTTATAAAAAAAGGAAACTTGCCAAAACAAAATTCCAGATAATCCATGTCTGCTACATTTAATATGTGTGGAATTTATTAAATGCACACTGAATTTCAGACATCTTATATATATTACTCTGGAACAAAGACAACAGACAGTGTTTGACATAAGCAATACATTAAAGAGCAAACAGGAATTGACTGCAGTGATTCCAATTAAAAATAATGGAGAAGCAACTTGGGCTTCTTCTTGTATTTTTACATAAAACAAACACAATAACAGTCTATAAACCCATAGAATATACTCACAAGAGTTTTAGGCACAATATACAAAGAGTTTAATGCTGTTGTCTGTGTGGAGCCTGATCAGAGTGTCTCAAATGCATTTCTTCTGCCGTGAATGTACTGAGATTACTCATAATGCACTGGGCACAGCATTCCCACACTGAAACTTTCAAAATCAGTGCATTACTTTAAAACTAAAACATATGTCTGATATTTTCAATTTATAAAACTTCAAAAATAACTTCTCCAAAATTAGTTTGGTTTAAATTTTAACCATAAGTTAAAACTATATGCCTCTGGATGACTTGGGTGATATTGCCAGCGTATTAGTATGGGGTTAAAAAAAAAGAGCTTTTATCTTTTCTATGACCAGCTCTCCTTTGCCTGCAGAGGATAGTGCAGTTTCTTCTAGAACCAGCTCCTCTGTTTGTAGAGGCTAGAACTGTGCATCTACTACAAAATATTTAACAGGTAGGTACTCAACTGATTATAGACTTCATAAATGTTTGTAACTGTTAAGCTTTGTGTACTACATCTGCATAAATGTTAGCGGTCTAAAAAATATTGCACCAAAACTTATCGGAAGATAAGTCCAATGATGGTTTTCAAAGTTATCTGAAAAGCTAATCCGATAATGAAAACATTATCTTCAGTAATTAGTGGTTAGCGGCTGGTGGATTAGTGGAACTGAGCCCACCACTGGTTAGTGGTTAGCACTGTTCTTTCAAAGAGAGAAGGTCCCAGGTTCATTGTCGACATGGTCCTTTATGTGTGGAGTTTGCATGTTGTTCCCATGTTCGTGCAAGTTACCTCTGGAAAAAAAAAAAAAAAGAGTTGTATTTTTTTCAATGAAAAATCTGGCAGCTGCAGTCAAAAATGTATAGAAAATACAGTAAATTTGACAGCATAAACCACTGTAATTTACAAAAAAAAAAGAAAAAAGAAAGATAAGGACAATGGGGTAAAGGCGGCCTTGAAAAAGAACCGCAATCCTTATATTAACGTCTGTGTAGAAATACAGTAAAAATATGACAATATGATCTAAAACTCTATATCTTTTCTGTGTATTCCTACTGTGTGGCACAACAAAACAGTCAAGGCTCATTCCCCTAGTATAGGTGGAGTTGTGGTCAGAAGAAACAAAGCAACATGTGGCCAGATCAATGTGAATTCCATGCTGAGTTTCATGTGGTGGCTGTCATAAAAATGGGAGCACCACAATGAAATCTCACTGAAAGAGTTTTGAGTAAATAACAACATGCAAATTATACAGGAAAGAATTAGTTTAAAAACAGCACAACAATGTTAATGTTAGAAAAAAAAAATGCTGCTGAATTTATTGGTTTAAAGTGATTTTTTTAAATAAAATACAACAGCATAAAATTTAGAAATTGTTCTTTACAGTAGAAGATATTATATATAAGTTACAAGATGCTAACGTGGCCCAAAATACGAGGTTCCTATATTGATTAGCCTAACTTTCAGAACAATCAATCTCAGCAGGAGTTGGAATCTTACTGATTTGATATTCATAACATGCTACCTGAACATTGAATGGACTGGAGGTGAAATTAGAACCAAAAATCGTGAGACGTTTGCAAGTGGTGGTTGAATGGTGCACAATATTGTCTCAAGAACATAGCAAAATCCTTGTACCTGCGATGACTGCACAAGTGTCACACACCATCCACAAGAGTGCCATGCGTGCATTCAAGCGGCATACCTCAGTGTATCTGCTTGATATGTATCAAAGACATTGTCGTCATCTGGACTATATAATTTCCTGGCTCCTCTCCAGTCCAGCAACCATTTTGGTAGCAAATAACAATCTATATTGAACAGAGAGAAGAGGTGTAGAACCTGTATATTGAGGACCTCAACCTAGAAGTGTACCAGACTAACAGGCTGAAGGCTTCAGCATGTGTACTTGCTGTTTCTGCGGTGAAGAAGGCCATGGTCAAAGACTGAGAAAGGAGGGTCAGATGCCAAATCAGGAGGAAGAGTGTCTGGGCAAGAGAATGGCTAAACATCAGACCAGATATGAACATGACATGTTCGATATGCTCATGCGGCACCTTTTAGAAGGGGTGGGTCAGGTGTTTCACCAACTTTGTCAGGATGGATCCTGAGATGTTCCAACAGATGGTGGAAGACCTGGCAACCAATTTCACCGACTCTCTGTCCCCTCGACTGAAGGTGGCCATCACACTGAGGCACCTAGTCACCAGGGACTTTTCGAAGTTGCTGGCTTGTGGGTTCCAGGTGGTCCCCAACACTGTAGTGAGTTTTATACCAGAGGTGTGCAAGGCATTATGTGACTGGTACCATGGCACAGGCTTCAGGTGTCCAACAACACAAGACAAGTGGAAGGAGGTAGTCCAGGCTTTCAGTAAGAGGTACAATTTTCATCACTGCTGTGGCTGCCTTGATGGAAAGCATGTGAGGATACAGCCTCCTCCTCACAGTGGGAACCTGTACTATACTTACAAAGGCTTCTATTCCATATTGTTGCTGGACCTGGGGATGCAAATTATAAATTCATCTATGTGGATGTAGGTGCATATGGTGCAGACTCTGATGCTGGAGCCTTCAGGGAGTGCAGATTTTATCATGCTTTGGAGCAGGACAAGGCTGCATTTCCAAGAAATTAACCCCTTCCAGGTGGTGACACAGATGCTGCCTAATTCCTTGTTGGTGATGACACCTTTGCCCACACCAGTAAGCATCTCACAGCATCAGAGTGCATCTTCACTTACATGTTGTCCATGGCTCACAGAAGAGAATGCTTTTGACAGTTTGGCAAACAGGTCTGGCAGACCATGTTGGTGTTGTGGTCTGCCCCCTGTCTATGCCCATGTGATAAGTGTCATTATGCTCTGTTTGTGCCTTTTTGTTAGTGTTCTTTGTATT
This sequence comes from Thalassophryne amazonica, assembly GCF_902500255.1. Classification (NCBI taxonomy): domain Eukaryota; kingdom Metazoa; phylum Chordata; class Actinopteri; order Batrachoidiformes; family Batrachoididae; genus Thalassophryne; species Thalassophryne amazonica. The sequence continues at coordinate 23,879,624 of NC_047121.1, forward strand.
TTGTCCATGTACTTCTGTTGGTTGTCCCTGTGTTCTGATCCCTGTGTCTGTTGTCCTTGTGGTTTGTCCTTTGTCTGTGTTTTGTTTCTTCTCTCTGTATCTCTGTGTTTTGTTATCATTGTCTTCCTCATTTGTCTCTTTGCTGTATCATGTGCATTGGTTTGCACTTCATTCACTTCTACGTTCCACATTAGATTTCTGCTTTTTATTCACGGATTTAGTTTTTGGTTATTTTTTATTTCTTGTAGTTTATGTATTGATTGCTTCCTTATTTTGTCATTGTGCTTGGGATTGTGCACTATTGCTTGTTTGGTTGTGTTTTGAAATTTTAGAGCATTGATTAAGTTATATTGTTCGTGCACATTTTTTTTTTTTGTATTGCTGTTATGAGTATGTATATTTGTATACGTATACACTATTTTTTTATGGCATAAGTGCAGGGTATTTATAAGCTTTGCTTCTGTCTTCACCCTTTTGGCCACATGGGTACAGTGAACATTGTTCATGAGTTTTGTTATTGTCTTTGTTGTTCGTCTGTGTGACGAATAAATAAATTGATTCAATTCATTCGTTTGTTCTTAGTCTTCATGTTAGTTTTCCACTTTGTACACCTTTGTTTTTGCATTATGTATCTTGGATTTGTATTTTAGTTTTTCCACTGTCTCTCTGTTGTGTTTGTTATTGTTATGTTTTGTTTTTTGTTTTTTTTTTTACTCACCCGTTGATATCTGTTTAGTTTTAGTCACCTTGGTTTCTGTTTATTTCCACATCTTTGGATCCTGCTCCCTTATTTCATGCACCTGTTGTTTGTTGTTATTTAGCATTTAAGCCCTCACCTCTTCCTTGATTTTTTTTGCCAGTTCATTCTACTTGTTTGGTGTCTTGTGGATCTGTAAGAATTTTGAGCCTCCTTCTTAGCTCCCTGTGATTTCCCATAGTTTGCCTTTTATTGGACTATTTCCATGTCTCCTCTGATGTTTTCACATTATAGCCACCTTCTGCCCATTTTGTTAGGTTTTGGTTGTGGATTTTCACCATTTTTTTTTTTTGGACAGTTTGTTCGCGTGTGCTTGGACAATAAATCTCTTGTTTTTCACTTATATCCTGTACTGGTTACTGCCTGCACTCAAGGGTTCACTTTGAAAATGCTGTGTGGTGATGTTGTGTTGAGTGCTACACCATCCTCACAACTGTGACACTGAGCGATACCAGGCTGCTGCCGCTGAAGATAGAGCAGAACTTTCAGGGTATCATCTGTCAATGTCCAACACAGTGGAATGTTCAGGGGATGTCAAGGTAAACATCTGTATTAAAGGGCTTTGTGCATTTTTTTGGAAGTGACTCACCTGTTAATTACATTTAAATGCTAAATTGACTGCATTTATATAGCACTTTTCCATGTGCATCAGATGCTCAAAGTGCTTTACAATAATGCCTCATGTAACACTCAAGTTACTTAAAGCAAAGATACCACATACTGTAGGTTAAATTATAGTACTTAACAGAACCTGAACAACTGGGCCAATAGGTTCGACTTACAGGAGAAGTGAAAAGAATGAGACTCGGACAATGGCTTGATGTTTTGAATAAGCCGGCATGCATTTTTAGAAAATTGTAAGAGAAATAAAATGAAAAATGTTTTAAATAAAAGATATTTTTGTGGTACCAACAATTCTTGAGTAAACCTTGTTTCACAATTAAGAGGCTACTAACAAAGTTACCCGGGTGCACCCTTTTATATTTACAAATCAGGTTGTAGCTTGTAAATCACAATTTCAAATGCAAAAAAAACCTTTTTCATTGCATGGACCATCAACAATCATTTGCAACAAAACCCTAGTTTGAAAATAACCTGCACCAAGTCCACTTCCTGCAGTGGAGAAATTATGTTTACACTCCAGTTACCTCAGACAGCAATTAGTCCACAATTATTACTTGTTTACCGTAATAATGGCACACATCAGAATTAAAGACAGCACATACACATTTGACATTGTTTATGTGCGATAAGTTTGAAGAAGACCGTTATCCGAATTGAGGCAAGTGGGTGAAGGCCATGTAGCATCCCTGAGATGTGCCACCATCGGCTTCGGGGGAGTAACGGGGGTTGCAGCTAAAACTGCACCGCCCCTGCAGAAGGGGAAAGGAGTGACGTGAGCAGACGCCGGAGTGGGGAGTGTTGATGGGGGATAGGAGGGGAGTGGGGGGAGGGAATGGAGCATGCTTCAGTCCTGTGAAAAGCAGTTTATTGTCTTTGTGAGTTCAGATAAGAAACAGCCAAATGATGCCCAGGCCGAAGAAATTCCTCTGGAGGGAAAACAGACGGGCAATTTGACCTTCAGGCTTGATAAGCCTGTAGTGTTATGGTTTGAGCAGTGAAAAACACTTTTTAACAGTTCTACTTGAACAATCAAATCCCAATTATGAATTAAGAATATTCCCATTTATGAATTAAGAATATTCATCGGCCTCTGAAATCTTCAACTTCAACTGCAAGGCACGCATCTGCTCCAAGATGTCATCCAAATTGCGTCTGAGTTCAAGAGTCACCGCAGTCTGAGAATGCACTGCCTTGCCAACCTCGTTAATCATGATGGACAAGCAAGGGGACGTAGTTCTTGATGCCATCAATCAATCAATCAATCAATTTTTTTATATAGCGCCAAATCACAACAAACAGTTGCCCCAAGGCGCTTTATATTGTAAGGCAAGGCCATACAATAATTATGTAAAACCCCAACGGTCAAAACGACCCCCTGTGAGCAAGCACTTGGCTACAGTGGGAAGGAAAAACTCCCTTTTAACAGGAAGAAACCTCCAGCAGAACCAGGCTCAGGGAGGGGCAGTCTTCTGCTGGGACTGGTTGGGGCTGAGGGAGAGAACCAGGAAAAAGACATGCTGTGGAGGGGAGCAGAGATCGATCACTAATGATTAAATGCAGAGTGGTGCATACAGAGCAAAAAGAGAAAGAAACAGTGCATCATGGGAACCCCCCAGCAGTCTACGTCTATAGCAGCATAACTAAGGGATGGTTCAGGGTCACCTGATCCAGCCCTAACTATAAGCTTTAGCAAAAAGGAAAGTTTTAAGCCTAATCTTAAAAGTAGAGAGGGCGTCTGTCTCCCTGATCTGAATTGGGAGCTGGTTCCACAGGAGAGGAACCTGAAAGCTGAAGGCTCTGCCTCCCATTCTACTCTTACAAACCCTAGGAACTACAAGTAAGCCTGCAGTCTGAGAGCGAAGCGCTCTATTGGGGTGATATGGTACTACGAGGTCCCTAAGATAAGATGGGACCTGATTATTCAAAACCTTATAAGTAAGAAGAAGAATTTTAAATTCTATTCTAGAATTAACAGGAAGCCAATGAAGAGAGGCCAATATAGGTGAGATATGCTCTCTCCTTCTAGTCCCCGTCAGTACTCTAGCTGCAGCATTTTGAATTAACTGAAGGCTTTTTAGGGAACTTTTAGGACAACCTGATAATAATGAATTACAATAGTCCAGCCTAGAGGAAATAAATGCATGAATTAGTTTTTCAGCATCACTCTGAGACAAGACCTTTCTGATTTTAGAGATATTGCGTAAATGCAAAAAAGCAGTCCTACATATTTGTTTAATATGCGCTTTGAATGACATATCCTGATCAAAAATGACTCCAAGATTTCTCACAGTATTACTAGAGGTCAGGGTAATGCCATCCACAGTAAGGATCTGGTTAGACACCATGTTTCTAAGATTTGTGGGGCCAAGTACAATAACTTCAGTTTTATCTGAGTTTAAAAGCAGGAAATTAGAGGTCATCCATGTCTTTATGTCTGTAAGACAATCCTGCAGTTTAGCTAATTGGTGTGTGTCCTCTGGCTTCATGGATAGATAAAGCTGGGTATCATCTGCGTAACAATGAAAATTTAAGCAATACCGTCTAATAATACTGCCTAAGGGAAGCATGTATAAAGTGAATAAAATTGGTCCTAGCACAGAACCTTGTGGAACTCCATAATTAACTTTAGTCTGTGAAGAAGATTCCCCATTTACATGAACAAATTGTAATCTATTAGACAAATATGATTCAAACCACTGCAGCGCAGTGCCTTTAATACCTATGGCATGCTCTAATCTCTGTAATAAAATTTTATGGTCAACAGTATCAAAAGCAGCACTGAGGTCTAACAGAACAAGCACAGAGATGAGTCCACTGTCCGAGGCCATAAGAAGATCATTTGTAACCTTCACTAATGCTGTGTCTGTACTATGATGAATTCTAAAACCTGACTGAAACTCTTCAAATAGACCATTCCTCTGCAGATGATCAGTTAGCTGTTTTACAACTACCCTTTCAAGAATTTTTGAGAGAAAAGGAAGGTTGGAGATTGGCCTATAATTAGCTAAGATAGCTGGGTCAAGTGATGGCTTTTTAAGTAATGGTTTAATTACTGCCACCTTAAAAGCCTGTGGTACATAGCCAACTAATAAAGATAGATTGATCATATTTAAGATCGAAGCATTAAATAATGGTAGGGCTTCCTTGAGCAGCCTGGTAGGAATGGGGTCTAATAAGCATGTTGATGGTTTGGATGAAGTAACTAATGAAAATAACTCAGACAGAACAATCGGAGAGAAAGTGTTGGGAAGGTGTCGTAGCACGGACCCACAACAGGGGGCGCAAATGAACGGACAATGAATAAGCCAAAAAAGTAACAATTTAATGTTGCGATAATACACAACGAAACGTACTATAATCTGCACAGTCAATTTAACACCAGGTGACGTGTGGGCAGGCTCGAAGATAGAAGACCCCCGACGAGAGAGAAGCTGCGTCCCACACGGCTTCCACCACCAATGGTCTGAAGAACACCGGAGCCTCCAAGTCCAGAGTCCCCAGGTGGCCTCTGTCTTTGGCTGTCGACCCTGGTACTGCTGGCAGAAAGCAGAAATATGATGAGTGAGTGTGAGTCCGCACACTCAGTAAATCCACAGTTAACGAGGGAGGAAGCGCCTCCACCTCCAAGCACACACTCGTGCAGCTCCTGTTTGAGCACTTATCTGGGTGGGAGGTGTTGCGAAGCCGTCGCTGAACACCTCAAACGCCACCTCCACAGACGAGTCTCACCGACAGGAAAACGGCTGCAAAGAAGAGTTTAGACAGATATACAGTCTTAAGTTCACAGAGAAATTACCTTGGTAATGGTAGTCGATTTCTCGGCGGGGAGGTGGAGTTGCAGTCCGGCTTTTATGGTGGTGATGATGAACGAGTGACAGCTGGTGCAGAGGATGAGTGACAGCTGTCACTTCTTCTGGGTCTGGCGCCCTCTCGTGCTTGGAGCCTGCACTCCAAGCAGGGTGCCCTCTGGTGGTGGTGGGCCAGCAGTACCTCCTCTTCAGCGGCCCACACAACAGAAAGAGTCTAAGCAAATACCGGCATCACTGAAAGCAGCCAAAGATAACGATACGTCTTTGGGATGGTTATGAGTAATTTTTTCTCTAATAGTTAAAATTTTGTTAGCAAAGAAAGTCATGAAGTCATTACTAGTTAAAGTTAATGGAATACTCAGCTCAATAGAGCTCTGACTCTTTGTCAGCCTGGCTACAGTGCTGAAAAGAAACCTGGGGTTGTTCTTATTTTCTTCAATTAGTGATGAGTAGAAAGATGTCCTAGCTTTACGGAGGGCTTTTTTATAGAGCAACAGACTCTTTTTCCAGGCTAAGTGAAGATCTTCTAAATTAGTGAGATGCCATTTCCTCTCCAACTTACGGGTTATCTGCTTTAAGCTACGAGTTTGTGAGTTATACCACGGAGTCAGGCACTTCTGATTTAAAGCTCTCTTTTTTAGAGGAGCTACAGCATCCAAAGTTGTCTTCAATGAGGATGTAAAACTATTGACGAGATACTCTATCTCACTTACAGAGTTTAGGTAGCTACTCTGCACTGTGTTGGTATATGGCATTAGAGAACATAAAGAAGGAATCATATCCTTAAACCTAGTTACAGCGCTTTCTGAAAGACTTCTAGTGTAATGAAACTTATTCCCCACTGCTGGGTAGTCCATCAGAGTAAATGTAAATGTTACTAAGAAATGATCAGACAGAAGGGAGTTTTCAGGGAATACTGTTAAGTCTTCTATTTCCATACCATAAGTCAGAACAAGATCTAAGATATGATTAAAGTGGTGGGTGGACTCATTTACTTTTTGAGCAAAGCCAATAGAGACTAATAATAGATTAAATGCAGTGTTGAGGCTGTCATTCTCAGCATCTGTGTGGATGTTAAAATCGCCCACTATAATTATCTTATCTGAGCTAAGCACTAAGTCAGACAAAAGGTCTGAAAATTCACAGAGAAACTCACAGTAACGACCAGGTGGACGATAGATAATAACAAATAAAACTGGTTTTTGGGACTTCCAATTTGGATGGACAAGACTAAGAGTCAAGCTTTCAAATGAATTAAAGCTCTGTCTGGGTTTTTGATTAATTAATAAGCTGGAATGGAAGATTGCTGCTAATCCTCCGCCCCGGCCCGTGCTACGAGCATTCTGACAGTTAGTGTGACTCGGGGGTGTTGACTCATTTAAACTAACATATTCATCCTGCTGTAACCAGGTTTCTGTAAGGCAGAATAAATCAATATGTTGATCAATTATTATATCATTTACCAACAGGGACTTAGAAGAGAGAGACCTAATGTTTAATAGACCACATTTAACTGTTTTAGTCTGTGGTGCAGTTGAAGGTGCTATATTATTTTTTCTTTTTGAATTTTTATGCTTAAATAGATTTTTGCTGGTTATTGGTAGTCTGGGAGCAGGCACCGTCTCTACGGGGATGGGGTAATGAGGGGATGGCAGGGGGAGAGAAGCTGCAGAGAGGTGTGTAAGACTACAACTCTGCTTCCTGGTCCCAACCCTGGATAGTCACGGTTTGGAGGATTTAAGAAAATTGGCCAGATTTCTAGAAATGAGAGCTGCTCCATCCAACGTGGGATGGATGCCGTCTCTCCTAACAAGACCAGGTTTTCCCCAGAAGCTTTGCCAATTATCTATGAAGCCCACCTCATTTTTTGGACACCACTCAGACAGCCAGTAATTCAAGGAGAACATGCGGCTAAACATGTCACTCCCGGTCTGATTAGGGAGGGGCCCAGAGAAAACTACAGAGTCCGACATTGTTTTTGCAAAGTTACACACCGATTTAATGTTAATTTTAGTGACCTCCGATTGGCGTAACCGGGTGTCATTACTGCCGACGTGAATTACAATCTTACCAAATTGACGCTTAGCCTTAGCCAGCAGTTTCAAATTTCCTTCAATGTCGCTTGCTCTGGCCCCCGGAAGACAATTGACTATGGTTGCTGGTGTCGCTAACTTCACATTTCGCAAAACAGAGTCGCCAATAACCAGAGTTTGATCCTCGGCGGGTGTGTCGTCGAGTGGGGAAAAACGGTTAGAGATGTGAACGGGTTGGCGGTGTACACAGGGCTTCTGTTTAGGGCTACGCTTCCTCCTCTCAGTCACCCAGTCAGCCTGCTTTCCCGGCTGCTCGGGATCTGCCAGGGGGGAACTAACGGCGGCTAAGCGACCTTGGTCCGCACCGACTACAGGGGCCTGGCTAGCTGTAGAATTTTCCACGGTGCGGAGCCGAGTCTCCAATTCGCCCAGCCTGGCCTCCAAAGCTACGAATAAGCTACACTTATTACAAGTACCGTTACTGCTAAAGGAGGCCGAGGAATAACTAAACATTTCACACCCAGAGCAGAAAAGTGCGGGAGAGACAGGAGAAGCCGCCATGCTAAATCGGCTAAGAGCTAGTAGCTACGCTAAGCTAGCGGATTCCTAAAAACACGCAAAGTGAATAATGTGTAAATAATTTAGAGGTGATTCAGCAGAAGGAGTGCTTTAGTTAAGGCACGTAAAGATTACACTGGGAAACAAATCGTAATCTAGATAACTAGATCAATCTAACTGCGCAGATTAAACAGCTAACAGATACAGAAAAACACCGCTGTGCTCCGGAACAGGAAGTGATACAATACCGCAGTGAGAGCCAACCACCAGTAGAGGCAAGAGGGGTGGCAAGATGCCATCATCTTGCCAATTTTCCGGTAGATCAGGGCAGCACATAAGCCAAAAAGTACCAGCGCTGCTACCATAAGACCAAAAATGAATAAATCCTCAATGTCCTAAATGGAGAAAGGCGCAAAGCATGCCACACCCCAAGAACTCCAGGAGTCGAGAACATAGCCCTCAGGATACATTCCATCTGGGCAGGTAGGATTCCCCGGTCCTGACTCTCTTGTAGAAAAAATGGTGTCAATAGCGTTCAGACACCAACTGATCAATTCCATGGTTAATCCAATAGTAGTGCAATAGATCCAGTATCCAATATAATTTGAGGAATTCACAGTGTGGTGAAGTAGGGACTTGAAGGTTAAAGCAGAGAACAGAGATAAGGGAGAGTGGAGGAGATGCGACCACCCTCGTCGGAGTCCCAAGCTGATAGAGATAAATGTATTACGTCCATAAATTTCCTTAAGAGTTCCAAAGATAAGAGTTCCAACTAAAACGTCCAACAGTTCAGGGGGAATATGTGTATGAATGGGGAAGTGAATGTGGAATGATGTGGAAGGGCTGTTCGTTCTGTTGCAGCTGGCCTACCACACTGCACAGTGCAGTAGAGAGAGAAGCGAACCAGTTTGTCTGAGGGAATGGCTCGCCATCAGTATTTTGGTCCATCCAACACAAAAACCTGACCTGTCAACAACAGTGTCATAAAATACAATTCCAAATTTCCAAATAAAATTACATTTCACTCTGTTAGCATTCACAACACTGCTAGTGACATTGGTCATGTTCACATTTTCTAATAAAAGTGCAAAATGTAATATTTACATTGTCAAATACATATTTTTCTTCTCAGTATTCACATAGAAGTACATTCTTATAGGCAAAATATCAGTTAGGCATTGCCTTTGGTTTTCAGTACAAAATAAAACAAAAAGTTCTGAAAAAAAATTATATTTCTTCAGTAAAACTGCAAAATGCTTGTGTAGTCACTTTTACAACATCTCTCTCAAATAAATCACAAAAGTGTAATTTTTGTGTAAATGAACACATTAAAATGCTTTTGCTCACCAATCTCACAGAGGACAAGGTGGGAGCACAATATGGCAACGCTTCAAAACTTAGAATTCTTTACAGCCAAAAATACAGAAAAGAACCAAATCTGGTCAGTATTCTTACACTAGGCATCTCACAGTAAAACCAAAAGCAGATCAAATTATCTTAAAACCCAAAATCTTCAAAATAATTTGCTCACCAATCTCTCAAAAGGACAACACGGGGGCTTGAAATAGGGCTTGCCGAGTGTTCCGGGTTCATGGCAGTGGAGAAAAGACTGAGAAAAAGGCTATTTCTCCAAGACAGAGAAGAAGGGTGGGATAATGCACCATTTTGCATCAGTTTATTGGCTAAGAGCAGAGCGTCTGTCTTTCGGAAATGTTAACCCAATAAATGCTGATAGTTTTTAGTCAACACAAAGTATAGGTGCTAAAATGAATACTTTATCACATTTAGGGGATATTTATTGGATTTTATGATAACATATATTTATGATAACACTCACATTCACCCCGTCAGGGTGCTGCCATATATGGCACTCATTATACACTGGGAGCAACTAGGGGATTAAGGAAGTGGCCAAAGGGTGAGGCTGAGATTTGGCCTAAACAGCTGTGTTAAAAATAATAGCAGTGTGTTTAAACAAGTGAATAAAGTTCAAAATCTTTATTATAGCTTTTATTTCCAAACACACAAATGCATTGAATACACTGGACATTCTATTCCAAATCAAAACATGAAGAAAAATTTAGCAAATTTGTGATAACTTTAGAGAACGCTAAGGAAAAGGAATATTATGGGGTGCACCACATTGCCCGCTGATGTGGAGAAAAATAAAATAAAAAACTGCTGTATAATTGAATCTAAAGTGTGGAGCAATGAAGCTGTAGAGGAGCTACGCATGTGCTTGGCCACCACGGATTGGGATATGTTTGAGGCTTCAACAGACAGTCTAGATGACTACACGGACACTGTGACGTCATATATTCATTTCTGTGAAGACAGCATCATCCCACAGCGTACCAGGGTGAGATATTACAATGACAAGCCCTGGTTCACACCTAACCTCCAGCAGATCCGTCAGCAGAAAGAGGTGGCTTTCAGAGAAGGAGACAGAGACAGCTATAGAGGTGCAAAGTACAGATTTAGCAAGGAGGTGGCAAAGGCTAAATCCATGTACAGTTCACGTCTGCAGCAAAGGTTCTCTGCCAACGACTCAGCCTCTGTGTGGAGGGGGCTGAAAGAGATCACCAACTACAAGCCCAAAGCACCTCGTTCTATTGACGACCTGAAGCTGCCCAACGACCTGAACGTCTTCTATTCACGCTTTGAAGACAAGGACTCACACCTCCGCACCCCCCACACAACTGGATATTCAAACACTCTGGTCCTCCCCCCTCTCACTGCTGCCATCCCCACTCCCCCTGTTGCCCTCTTGGTCCAAGAGGATGACGTGAGGAGACATTTCAAAAGGCTGAATCCATGTAAGGCCCCGGGCCCAGACTGTGTCTCTCCTGCCACCCTGAGACACTGCGCTGATGAGCTGGCCCCAGTCTTCACGGGGATCTTCAACACCTCCCTGGAGTCATGCCATGTTCCAGTCTGTTTCAAGTCCTCAATCATAGTTCCAGTCCCCAAGAAACCACGCGTCACTGGACTTAATGACTACCGTCCTGTGGCTCTCATGTCTGTAGTCATGAAGACCTTCGAACGCCTGGTTTTATCCCACCTGAAGTCCATCACCGACCCCCTCCTGGACCCCCTGCAGTTTACCTACAGAGCCAACAGGTCTGTAGATGATGCCATAAACCTAGCCCTGCACTCCATCCTGCAGCACCTGGACTCCCCAGGAACCTACGCTAGGATCCTGTTTGTGGACTTCAGCTCTGCATTCAACACCATCCTTCCAGCTTTGCTCCAGGACAAGCTTTCTCTGCTCCACGTGCCCAACTCCACCTGCAGGTGGATCACAGACTTCCTGACAGACCGGAGTCAGCGTGTGAGGCTGGGAAAGAATGTCTCGAACACTCGGGCTCTCAGCACAGGATCTCCACAGGGCTGTATCCTTTCCCCTCTGCTCTTCTACTGCTGCACCTCCAGCCACGACTCTGTAAAGCTCATCAAGTTTGCGGATGACACCACCCTCATCGGACTCATTTCGGATGGGGATGAGTCTGCCTACAGGAAGGAGGTGGCCCGGCTGTTGACCTGGTGCAGCAGCAACAACTTGGAGCTCAATGCCCAGAAAACAGTGGAGATGATCGTGGACTTCAGGAAAGCCACAGCCCCCCCGCCCTCCCTTGCCTTCACCAACAGCCCCGTCACCACTGTGGTCTGTCACTGCTTCCTCGGCACCACCATCACCCAGGACCTCAAGTGGGAGTCAACCATCAGCTCCCTCATCAAGAAGGCCCAGCAGAGGATGTACTTCCTGCGGCAGCTGAAGAAGGCCAAGCTGTCCAGTTGATGGTGCAGTTCTACACGGCCATCATCGAGTCCATCCTCTGCTCCTCCATCACAGTGTGGTACGCCAGGGCCACAGCCAGGGACAGACACAGACTGCAGCGCATTGTGGCCTCTGCTGAGAAGGTGATCGGCTGTAGCCTTCCATCTCTCCACAACCTGCACGTCTCCAGGACTCTGGGCCGAGCAGGTCAGATCACAGCTGACCCTTCTCACCCTGCACACGGTCTATTCAAACCACTCCCCTCAGGCAGGAGGCTACGGTCCATCCGGACCAGAACCTCCCGCCATAAGAACAGTTTCTTCCCCTCTGCCGTTAGACTCATGAACACCTCATAACTCAGTCACCTTCAGCTTAACTCTGTCACTTTATCATTTTATCACGGGTCACTTTAGAAAATGTACTTTGGTTTTTAATTGCACTCCTCCCACTGCACTGTTTTTTCTGTTTCTCTGTTTTTCTGTTGCACACAGCCTTTCATATTTCATATTTCTTTTTTTTTTATCTTATATTTTATCTTATTTTGACACATATGTTATATTTTATCCTAGCATTTTATCTCTTCTTAATGTTGCACCATTGTACCGAAGCAAATTCCTAGTCTGTGAATCCTGTTAACTGGCAATGGCAATAAACTTCTTCTGATTCTGATTCTGATAATTAGTGAATATCACTGGGTTGATATAAATAATAAAGAAAAGGGGATGCAATACAGAACCGTGCAGTTAAATCACCCTGGTTCAATTAAAAAAAAGCCACTCACGGGATTCAAACCTGCAAGCTCTGATGACCAGACAGAAACTGTACCACTGTGCTACAATCACTGTCTTATAAAAGGAGCGTGAAATGGCTAAAATCAACAAACAGATAAATGTATAAAAAAAAAAAAGATAAAGTGCCATGATAACTGACCAAAAGCATTGTTTTGGCATATTTCTGCTGATATGTGACTGAAATTGGCATATTTGTCACACTGTTGGCTTGTCATATGGTCCTGCGGTGTGCTGCTCAAAGGACATGTGTGTCAGGCCAGGCTCACGTCCGTGTCTGGCCCGACGCATGTGTCCTGTCAGACAGACGTGACATTCAGATGGCCTGCTGCGAGTCCACATTAACTGACGGTCTGTTTCTCCAGCCTGTCACAATAACGATATATGTTTTCATGTACAACCCAAATTCCAATGAAGTTGGGATGTTGTGTAAAATGTAAATAAAAACAAATACAATGATTTGGATGCCTGCAACACATTTCAAAAAAGCTGGGACAGTGGTATGTTTACCATTGTGCTACATCAGCTTTCCTTCTAACAACACTCAATAAGCGTTTGGAAACTGAGGACACTAACTGCTGAAGCTTTGTAGGTGGAATTCTTTCCCATTCATGTTTGATGTACGACTTCAGTTGTTCAACAGTCCGGGGTCTCAGTCGTCGTATTTTGCACTTCATAATGCACCACACATTTTCAATAGGCGACAGGTCTGGACTGCAGGCAGGCCAGTCTGGTACCTGCACTCTTTTACCACGAAGCCATGCTGTTGTAATGTGCAGAATGTGGCTTGGTATTGTCTTGCTGAAATAAGCAGGGACGTCCGTGAAAAAGACGTTGCCTGCATGGCAGCACGTGTTTTTCCAAAACCTGGATGTACCTTTTAACATTGAGGGTGCCATCACAGATGTGTAAGTTGCCCATGGCATGGGCACTAACACACCCCATAACATCATAGATGCTGACTTTTGAACTTTGTGCTGGTTACAATCTGGATGGTCTTTTTCCTCTTTTGTCCAGAGGACATGACATCCATGATTTCCAAAAAGAAACAATTTGAAATGTGGACTCATCAGACCACAGCACACTTTTCCACTTTGGGCCTGTCCATTTCAAATGAGCTTTGGCCCAGAGAAGGTGGTGGCGTTTCTGGATGTTGTTGATGTATGGCTTTCGCTTTGCATGGTAGAGTTTTGACTTGCACTTGTAGATGTAGTGACAAACTTTGTTAACTGATAATGGTTTTCTGAAGAGTTACTGAGCCCACGCAGTAAGATCCTTTACACAATGATGTCAGTTTTTAATGCACTGCCGCCTGAGAGATAGAAGGTCACAGTCCTTCAATGTTGGTTTTCGGCCTTGCTGCTTACATGTAGAAAGATCTCCAGATTCATTGAATCTTCTGATTATACTATGGACTGCAGATGATGGAACCCCTAAAATCCTTGCAATTGAACATGGAGAAACATTGTTCATAAACTGGTGGTCTATATGTGTATGCAGTTGTTCACAAAGTGGTGATCCTCCTCCCATATTAACCTGTTCACCTGTGGAATGTTCCAAACAGGTGTTCTTTGAGTAATCATCAACTTTCCCAGTCTGTTGTTGCCACTGTCCCAACTTTTTTTGAAATACGTTGCAGGCATCCATTTCAAAATCAGCAGTTATTTGCACAACAAAAAAAAAAATAAAGTTTATTAGTTTGAATATTAAATATCTTGTCTTTGTGGTGTTATAAATTGAATATAGGTTGAAGAGGATTTGCATATCATTGTATTCTCTTTTTATTTACATTTCACACAATGTTCCAACTTCATTGGAATTGGGGTTCTATGTCCATGTGAGGACAGCAAGCAGACACATGAGCAGTGGACAGTTGTTAGTCCATGTCTATCCAAACATGGTATGCATTCTCCAGCTGGGACATCCAGAACAGCAGATCTCCGCAGCTGCTCCTGTCGGAGGACACACCCCCTGTCAGTTCAGCGCAAACACCAAGGTGTCACTGTGTTTGTGTTATGTGAGCTGTCAGTGAGTCTGTGGTTAGCAGCTGACAGGTGCCTCCCCGTGCTGTGCGCGCTCTGACCTGCCTGTCCAGCCCTCATGAGATCATGTCTGTGCAGCATACATATCAACATTTTATGCAAGTGTGCACCTCGGCACAACACGTGTTGGAGGAGTGGGGGGGGGAAGTGACACAGAAGTTGGTCAACTCCATGCAACACAGATGTGAAGCGGTTCTAAGAAACAGTGGTTATAGAACTAAATAGTAGTTCAGTGATTCACAGGAAAGATCAATTTTCCAGCATTTTTTAGTTTATACATTAACTGTTTGAACTGCCTTTTTTTTGAACAGCCTAATATTACTTTTTCTTCATGTTCTCTGAAGTTATTCCAAATTTGATCAAATTTTGTCACATTTTTATTTGTAATAGAATGTGCAGTGTTCCCAGTGCGTTTGCGTGTATGGAAATGAAAGCATTTATAATTATACTCCCTTTTTAAAACACGCTGCAATTATTTTAACATGACTTTGGGTGAAAGACGCAGAAACTGGAAGAAAATAAGCAAACCAAAAAGGAAATGGGGAACCGCAAAGCATCCCACCTGCTGTCGGGAGGGACGCACGGTCAGACAGAGAAGGTGAACTCGTGTTCGCATGCTCTAATACAGTGTGAGCATGTGGAAAGTCGCGCATCTAGAAGCTGAGCAAAATATTAAACGCTACAATTAAAAAAACGCTACAATTTATACTTAATTCCTGTTATAAAGTGCAGACTTAGTTTCAGACTAGTCATACACCAGGAATTAATGAAGTGATGTGGATTAATGTTCTCCCTTTAATTTTTACATGAATTACCTGATGCACCCCTCTCACGAAGACATAAGCCGGGCTCCTGTCTCATGAAGAGTCGGCTTTCGTCTCATAAGGAGTCGGCTCCCCTGTCATCAACACATCAGCCGGCCGCTGGTGACGGCGTTGCAAATGTGATATGTGTTTTAATTATTACAATGTGGGGAAATCCCACAGTGACACGTGTCTCCTGGTGATTTTTTTGCAAAGCACGATATTCACCAGCATTGCGGTGCACTGACGCTGCGGTCAGCTAAGCGATATGTGTTTTAATTTAATTCCACACGAGGACAGCATGCCGACATCCACGCCTCATGGCAAAGTTATGCTAGGTCATATCCTACAAGCTAGTACAGGCATTCCCCAGCTGTGACATGCAAGCACAAATATCTGAACAGCTGCACGTCGCATTGGGACATGCCCACGTTTGTCTGTGGACCCCATCAGCTCGCTGAATAACAGGCTCACTCTCTGTACCTTTATACTGTCTGATGTATGTGTTTTTAATTTAACACCTTGCATGCACGGTCACGCCCAGCTGACAGTCTGCGGCCAGCTGACAGGCGCTGTGTGTCCATAACAAAGCACATGAGCAATTCAATCACAAATGAATGAGTTCATGCCTTTACCCTTTTTAGTTTAATTTAATCTCCACTCCTTCTGTCTGTCATGTAAACTACAATTTATATTGTTAGATAAAATGTACTGTACAAACATGATTATCATTTATTATCTTTTATTACATTTGCTCCTTTTGTATCTTAAATTCTGCAAACTGTTTACAAGCAGGAGCCGGGTCAGCCTGTTTACGGGTTGACATTTAGCAAGCTTCAGCAAAACCACTCACTCTGTACCTAAGATCGGAATGATTCAGTTGACTGCATTTGTATCTGCACATGACTAATAGCACATGTTGTAACCATGGACTCATGTAGCCCCCACCCTTATCTTTGTTTTTTAATAAAAGAGCCTCACGCAGAATGCCACAGTTGGAGAACTGCATTTAGAAGCTGCAAGCCTCTGCTGTGTCTCCCCTATGCAAAGCTCACTAAAGACATCTCAACTCTCTGAGTTCTTTGTTGTATGTCTAGGCGAGGTCAAACCTGACATACATGGTGGAAGTGACATCAGCCTGCTATCCGGTTTCACACCATGCCGCACACTCAGATGCTTTATGTTCTCGTGTCGGTACGTAATTACCAGCATGAGCACCCACCCACACATTGCGTGTTCACCAGCTGAGCTGCAGTACACAGTAATCCCAGGAATGCACTGTGCTGGACAGCGACGAGACTCTGGGACCCTAAGCCACAGCTGACAATGTTGGATTAATGGTGTGTGTGTGGGGGGGGGGGGCAGGCACACACTCCACAAGCTATTTTTGTGTGTCTTTGTGCGTTTGTGGGGGGGGGTTCGGCCCAGTCACACCCATGTGTGTTGCTTGGTGATGCCACACTTGTGTTGCACATATAAAAATTTCATAGACACCTTGAATGTGGTCGTTTGCAGTCTATTCTTGTACCAGGAGCGTGAATAGCTCCATCTTTTCTAAGTGTCCAGTAAGAGGTGCTGGATGTTTGTGTGTGACACCTGGAATTTGGCCGACACCTGCCGAGAGGGGGCTCAAATGAGCACGTGCTGGGCACTCAATGTCTTTTGGCCGCTTATGTGCACGAATGGGGCTCTGATTTTTCACGAGTGGCATTTGACTCCTCCTTCATGCACCATTCTGTCTCAATCATGTTGGGTGTGAAGGGGCTGTAAGTAGTGCAAAAGTAACATTAATGGAAGAAGTTACTTTCATATAAAGAATTAATGAATTATGAGGTCTGTTAGAAAAGTATCCGACCTTTGGCCGGGGAAAAAAAACTGGCTTACCTGGAGGGTTGGAAACCTAATCACCCTCGAAGTAATGTCCTTGGGACTCCACACACTTCTCCCAGCGGTGTCGCCACTCTTGGAAGCATTCCAAAAAAGCCTCTTTTGGGATGGAGCGCAGCTCCGCCATCGTTGCAGCCATGATGTCCTCCCTCGTCTCAAAACACGTTCCTTTTAATGGTGTTTTAATTTTTGGGAACAGCCAGAAGTCGCAAGGGGCCATGTCAGGAGAGTATGGAGCCTGTGGAACCACAGGAGTTTGGTTTTGAGACAAAAAAAGTCTGAATTAAGTTCAAGGAATGTGCAGGAGCATTGTCGTGGTGGAGGCGCCAATTTCCTTTGGCCCACAACTCTGGTCTCTTGCGTCATACAGCATTACGGAGGCAACGGAGGACATCCCTGTAATACTCCTTCGTTATTGTTTGACTCTGTGGTGCGTACTCGTGGTGTACCACACCGCAGGAGTAAAAAAAACAGTCAGCATTACCTTCACATTGCTACGCACTTGGCACGCCTTCTTCGGTCGTGGCGACGTGGAATGCTTCCACTGTGACGACTGGAATTTCATTTCCGGGTCGTACCCGTACACCCAGGACTCATCACCGGTGATAATAGTGTCCATAAAGCTGGAATCAGTGTGAATGGAGTCCAGCATGTCCTGTGAGACTTCAACACTGAGGTGCTTTTGGTCCGCCGTCAGCAACCTCGGCACGAATTTTGCAGCCATTCGCTTCATACCCAAATCTTCTGTCAGGATGGAATGTGCCGAAAAAGTACTAATGTCCACTTCCTCCGCAATTTCTTGGATTGGTCACTCGATGGTCCCGCATCACCACAGCGTTCACTTTGGAAATGATCTCCTTATTTTGGCAAGTCGATGGTCGGCCGGAGTGCGGCTCGCTCTCCACCGTTACGCGTCCGTCTTTAAACCGGTTGTACCACTCCTTAATTTGTGTGGCGCCCATAGCTTCATCCCCGAAAGCCATCTTTATTTTTCAGATGGTTTCCACTTGGCTGTCGCCAAGTTTCTGGCAAAATTTGATGCAATGGCGTTGCTCCAATCGTTCCGCCATTTTCCTTGCAACAAAAATCCGCCGAGCGCACAGCACCACTCCTCACACAAAGGCTGCTCACAGGCGAATGACGCAACTGACAGGCGGGACAAAACTCACGAATGCGCACTAAGGTTCAAGGTTGGCTGAGGCAATCACACGTGATTCAAACCCATAAAGTTTTTGATATAAAATTAAAAATAAAAAGGTCAGATAGTTTTCTCACAGACCTCGTACATTATTTTAAAGTAGCAAGTAATGTGTATACAACATGTCTTTTTTAACCCATTGTGTGTACGTATCACTACAGTATGAGTAACAGCCACCTCATACCATTAAGAATGTATACAATTTTAAAATGGCAACAGTAATTTGATGTCCTTTTAGGTTTCTATAAATTAAAGGGGTGACACACACAAAACCACCATGAAACAGTGACAGCGTGAATGACTGTGAAAAGTAGATGCCAAAACCATGCTTGTAACAACAACAAAATCATTAATAAGGACATCAAAGAAGGATTGAGACACAGGGAAAGAGAGGACAGAGACAAATGACAGACCGGGCTTGATAGAGAAGGTGATCAGGATGGTACCAGTAAGCAAAGTAATTTCTTATGTGAAGGAACAAGTTCATGAATGTGTAAATCTGCAGAGTGTAAAATGTCAAAGGAAAATGGATGTGTGATAATATGAATGACTACAGAGCACCAAACCAAAGCCAGATAACCCCAAATCCCCCACATGGAGCCCCATAGACACAGGAAGCACCAGAGAACCCACAGCACCCTGTGAGGGGTGGTGCCAGACTAGTACCCCATCCCACCTGAAGTCAAGAAGACAAGGGTACTACAGACATGCTACCCAATGGAGAAGGGCACTGACCACACCCCCAGCACCAAACAGACATGAACACTCCATGGGACAAGTGGGCCAATGCCACACAAGGCATCATTGCACCCCATGGGCAAAGGTCCTGGTAGTGGTACTGAGGGGAGAGCTCAACACATCCACCCAATGAGGAATGTAACCCCTCAAGCCACCTACAAAGCGACCCTTACCACCCAGAAGGTGGGGCCGCAGCAACCCCACAGCATAACACACCACTACAACCCCTGGCCAATATGAGACCAGCACCCCACCCCTACAGAGACCACAGGGCAACATCGCCACCACCACAAAGCCCTTCACCATGTGCCCATGGAAATGTCTCAAAACATTGCAAAACATATGCCTAAGGTTCCCTAACCAGCAGCGCTCAGTCCTGTGTAGGCACCAGGTAGATGTGTCCGGGAAATGGGCTGCAAGTATCACATTTCTAGTGTCAAGCCACTCCTGAACAAAATATTGGGGAGTGTGGAGGAATTCATCTACATCCACATACCCACCACCACATTTATATAATGGCCAACAGTGTGCTCTGCACATGCCTGTACTTTAACATGGGGAGACACCCCTCTCTTCTCATGACATGAAGAGATCAGATAAGACATATTTAACTTCTCTCTGCAACAGACCATGGCCACACACACACACATACATATGTATATATATATATATATATATATATATATATATATATATATATATATATATATATATATATATATATATATATATATATATATACACACACACACACACACAGAGCAGGAAAAATAAGTATTGAACACACAACCATTTTTTCTCAGTGAATATATTTCTTGAGGTGCTACTGACACGACTTTTTCACCGAATGTTGGTAACAAACCACGTAATCCACATACACAAGAAATCAAATCAAGTAAGTACATAAATTATGTGCAATAAAATGGAATGACACAGGAAATAAGTATTGAATACATCACCATTTTTCTCAGTGAATATATTTCTAAAGGTGCTACTGACATGAAACTTTCATCAATTGCTGGTAAATCCTCATTTCATCTTCATCTTCCTGACAGAGAAGAATGTCTCAGTAATTTTTCTATTCATCCTCCCTTCAATTATATGATGTTTGTCATTGTTGTCTGCTGAAAAACATCTCCACACCATGGTGTTTCACCTCCAAACTTCACTGTTGGTATGGTGTTTTGGGGGGGGGGGGGGGGTGTTTTTGGAGCAGTGCCATTTAACGTCCAAACATGGGGTGTTATACAACATTCAAAGAGGTCAATTTTGGTCTCATCTGACCAGAGTATATTCTACCAGTATTTCATGGGCTTGTCTAAATGTTGTGCAGCAAACTTTAAGAGCTTCAACATGCTTTTTCTCCACCAATGGAGTCTTGCCTGGTGAATGTGCAGAAAGGCCATGGCAGCTGAATGCATTACTTATTGTTTTCTTTGAAACAATTGTACCTGCTAATTCCAGGTTTTTCTGAAGAGCTCCAAAAGTCTCCTTCACTGTTCAACAACTCTTCTGATAATTATTTTCACTGATCTGTCATAAAGCCTTGACATTTTCTGGAATTTTGTAAAATATTTGTTTAGAATCAAAAGGCAGCCAGTTGGAGTTGGACAGACCAGCGTGAACACTGATGAGAAGTGCTGTGCCGATTTAATCGTTTTTCCCCACACAGTGTGCCAGACCACCAACTTTTAACAGCTGTGTTTCCACTTCCTTTGAACTAAGCACAGTCCAGTTTGCTCTTCTAATCAGCTTGCACAGTCAGCTTCATCCCATTGTGTGGGATTGTGCTCAGACAAAAGGTTAGTTTATAGGATGCTGCCTTCCTGGCTCACGGAGTGAGTCCCATTACACCAAAATAATAAACTGGTCCACAGCATTACTCACACAGCTGCCAACACAAACAACCTTGGCATGCTTTCATCATATTTCGCGATGTGCAGGTCTTACATGGTGACAGACTCTGGGTATTAAAAAAAAAAAAAAAAAAATCAAGCATAACTCATCCTGTTTGCTTTGAAACATCAGTCTTTGCAACACTGTACAACTTAGGTTACATTGTACAGAGTCACATATATGAACACAAAGGCATATTATGGAACCACTGCATTCACAAATTAAGGGCCCTGTCCCACTGGGGAGAGGATTAATTGCACATGAATTGAGTGTACAAATTACGGGCATTCGTTGTTGTCCGCAACAAAAATGGCTAAAAATGACAAATGTCCCAGTATGAATTATGGATATATTAATAATATACAGTGAATATATGATGAACAATCACGGTTGTATAACGCATGTAATGAGGAAACGGATCCAACGTATTGCAATTATCATGGCAGTATTACGGGTGCATTATGAATGCATCACAAATGTGTTTGCATGTGCTGGCATCTGCATTGCAGTCATAAAAGAAGCGCACTCGCTCCTTTCGGCATCACTATTCACACCAACAATACAGGCTCTGGAATGAAAGATTGCGCCGATGGGCAGGCATGCACGATGCCAGTGCGATGTTTCGTGCACGCGTCGGTCTCTTTCAAGCAGGAACACAGTGCGAGCAGATGCAGCTGCTCACACTGTGTTCCATGGGATGAGGTGCACCATATCGCGCCCCTGATGTGGAGGAAGATAAAATAAAAACCATCTGTATAATTAGTGAATATCACCAGGTTGATGTAAATCATACATAAAAGGGGATGCAATACAGAAGCCTGAAGTTAAATAACTACTTGTCCAGGGTTCGACATGGCCAAAGATTTAGAAAAGCTCCTCGGCTGCTGCACGATATGACCAACCTGCGTTCAACATGCCATGCAAATGTTGACAGCACAATCAGATGGCAGTGTAACCTCATCTTGCCTGCCATTCAAATGGGTTTCCCGTGCGAAGCGCATGCAAATGTAGATTGCATGTGCTGTGCCCAAGTGGTTGTGGCGACAGCTGTACAAGTGCGGCTCCGATTTTTCACGAGTGCCATTCAAATCCTCCTTCATGTGCCATTCTGCCTCATTTGTGTTATGTGTGAAGGGGCCCTTAACAATGGTTAAAGTTTGCCATCACTAATTTGTAGTGCATGTGAAAAATGTTAGTATTCTCACTAGCACACATGCTCCAAGGTTCTGCCTTCAGTGTCATTATTTCAATAAAAAGCAAGACATCAAAGTGAAACTGGTACAATAATCATTTTTTTTCTTGTTGACTATTGTCAATCCGAATGCTTTTTGGTTGCGATTTTAGGCAAAAGCAGAATTGCCTTTGACATAACACATGCATAAAAAAATTGATGATGTACATGGATGTGTGTATGAAACAACATGGTGTTATTGAATTCCTCACAGCGGAGGGTTGTGCATTTGTAGACATTAATCAACAAATGAGTGATACCCGTGGCTATGTCTATGTGGATGTCAATACAGTCAAGAGGTGAAAGAGGAGTTTGAAGGACAAGAATCCAACCACACTGAGTCTCTATGACCTCACGCATAGTGGGCACCCCATAACAGGCACAGACGCCCCTCATAAAGTGCAGGTGTGATGGCATAGTCCTCATGGAAATGTTGGAACAAGGCAAAACTGTCCAGTGTAATCAATATCTGGACACTTTTCAAAAGTTGTGAACACATCTGAAATCTTCAGTCTGACAATGGTCATCCACCAATGAGTCGACAAACACAGGAGGCATTGCAGCATCACAAATTTTACAAGATCTTAACACACTGTACAGTCCTGATCTCACATCCTCTGACATTTCCCTTCTTTCCAAGCTGAAAGAACACCTGAAGGGACACTGTTACATGAATGATGCAGAGGTGCAAGCAGCTGTGAGTCGGTATCCCTGAGAGGACACCCAACTTCTTCACCGACAGACTGCAAATACTTATCCAGACATGATGTAAGGGTGTGCAGAAAGGAAATGTGACTACATAGAAGAGTAATGACAATGACTGATAGAGACATTCCCAGCAATCACCTCTGGGATTCCAAGGGCATATTGTAAATTTTACCATGCCTTCTGTATTTTTCTTGTAAACGTACATGCTTATCATATAATACCCACGTGTTGCATATCAAAATGTTCAGAACACTCTCAGCTAAGTGTGAGAAACATATTTGTCCAGAACTCTGTGTATAAGATATAACTTGACTCTTATGCTGGAAATATAAAATGTGTTTTTAGATATTCTTCAAATCCTTTGTGAATATACATACTTAGTGATGTGGTTAAACTATTTTTGTGCTAGAAATGAGTTTTCCGAGGTGGTTAGGTTACAAAAGTAGTATGTATGTATGTATGTATGTACAATTTATGAGAAATAAAAAAAAAAAATAGCAGATGTGCCATAGGGCACCCACAGCTGGAAAACACATCGTAGACATCTGGAGTGATGCAAAAGAGCATATTTGTAAAATAATAACAATTATCTGTTGGTTGTTGGTGATGTTTTGTCTTTGGATTAATTCCTTTGTGGATGAATAAGGCTATTGCTGATGAACACAGCTGCCTTGAAAAAAAAAAAAATGCTGTACCGATTCTGAAGAAGATAATACCTGCACTCCCTGTGTTTTTCCTGAAAAAAAAAAAAAAAAATAAATAAAAAAAAAAAAAATATATATATATATATATATATATATACATATACACATACATACACGAGGTCTGTGAGAAAAGTATTGGACCTTTTTATTTTTTTCAAAAACTATATGGATGTGAATCACGTGTGATTACATCAGACAAGCTTGAACCCTCGTGGGCATGCAAGAGTTTTCATGCCTGTCGGTTACGTCATTCGCCTGTGGGCAGGCTTTGAGTGAGGAGTGGTCCAGCCCTCTCGTCGGAATTCCTTTGTCTAACAACTTGTTGAGAGAGTGGCGCTTTGCTTTATCAAAATTTTTTCAGAACCTGTGAAGCAGATCGAAGTGGACACCATTCGAGAAATTCAGCTGGTTTTCGGTGAACATTTTAACGGCTGATGAGAGATTATGGGGTGTTACTGTCGCTTTAAGGACTTCCCAAGGAGCGGGACATCGTGCAGCGCTCTGAGGCGCCGTCGTCAGCCTGTTTCGAGCTGAAAACCTCCAAATTTAAGCCTCTGTTGACCCAGGATGTCGTGAGAGAACAGAGAAGTTTCAGAAGAGCTCGGGATCAGCAGTTTATCCGGACATTCCACTGTTTAAAGGAGATTTTGTAATGAAAGATGTGCGGATGGATTGGCGCGTCGGCAGGCAGCCAGCGCCGCGCCTCCATAGGAAAAACACTTCCGTTGGAAGCCTTAAGGACAAGTTAGAACATGTCCAGCTGTTAAACAATTTCTCAGATACTCACTCTACTGAAAGCCATCAAAAGCCGCCTGGTTTTTACAAATGGTTATCAACACGGAGGTGTTTTTCCTTTGTGTTTTTGCTTTGATAAAGCAAAGCGCCAGTCTCTCAGCAAGTTGTTAGACAAAGGAATTCCGACAAGAGGGCTGGGCCACTCCTCACTCAAAGCCTGCCCACAGATGAATGACGTAAGCGACAGGTGTGAAAAAACTCACGCATGCGCACGAGGGTTCAAGGTTGGCTGATGTAATCGCACGTGATTCAAATCCAGATAGTTTTTTGAAAAAAATAAAAATGTACGTTATTTTTCTCGCAGACCTCGTATATATATATATATATATATATATATATTTTTTTTTTTACTGACAGTTACAATAAAAATTTAAGAGTGTTCAGGCTGCCAGGGACATTCTTACATAATTTAGCATAATTTACTGGTGTGTACGTCTGTGTGGATCTCTCACTAACAGATGTTAGCTCCCTGTTAATTCCAGAATAGAATTTAAAAATCTTCTTCTTACTTATAAGGTTTTGAATAATCAGGTCCCATCTTATCTTAGGGACCTCATAGTACCATATCACCCCAATAGAGCGCTTCGCTCTCAGACTGCAGGCTTACTTGTAGTTCCTAGGGTTAGTAAGTGTAGAATGGGAGGCAGAGCCTTCAGCTTTCAGGCTCCTCTCCTGTGGAACCAGCTCCCAATTCAGATTAGGGAGACAGACACCCTCTCTACTTTTAAGATTAAGCTTAAAACTTTCCTTTTTGAAAAAGCTTATAGTTAGGGTTGGATCAGGTGACCCTCAACCATCCCTTAGTTATGCTGCTATAGACTTAGACTGCTGGGGGGTTCCCATGATGCACCCAGTGTTTCTTTTTATTCACCTCTTTTTGCTCTGTATGCACCACTCTGCATTTAATAATTGGTGATTGATCTTTGCTCTCTTCCACAGCATGTCTTTTTCCTGATTCTCTCCCCTCAGCCCCAACCGGTCCCAGCAGAAGACTGTCCCTCCCTGAGCCTGGTTCTGCTGGAGGTTTCTTCCTGTTAAAAGGGAGTTTTTCCTTCCCACTGTCGCCAAGTGCTTGCTGATAGAGGGTCGTTTTGACCGTTGGGGTTTTTCTGTAATTATTGTATGGCTTTTGCCTTACAATATAAAGCACCTTGGGGAACTGTTTTTTGTGATTTGGCTCTATATAAATAAAATTGATTTGATTTGATGTTGTGACCAGAGTGCAGCTTCTCGATGGGACAGAGATGAGATGTGAGATTCTCCAGCCTCTGGGATTGCATGTGGGTCAAAGATGGCCTAGAAGAAAGATCAGAGTTCATCCCAAGTTTTTTAAAATGTGTTGCAAGCATCCATTTCAAAATGAGCAAATATTTGCACAAAAACAATAAAGTGGTGGTCCTCTGTGATTCAGTAAGTGATTAGAGCCATTTTCAACAGACAACTTGGAGAGAAAATGATTCATCCGCTCCAAAATAATTATTTTATGTATGCATCGTCCAGTGTAGAGCACGTGGCAGGCAGTGGAACAAAGCATGGCGTCCAG
This sequence comes from Thalassophryne amazonica, assembly GCF_902500255.1. Taxonomy (NCBI): domain Eukaryota; kingdom Metazoa; phylum Chordata; class Actinopteri; order Batrachoidiformes; family Batrachoididae; genus Thalassophryne; species Thalassophryne amazonica. The sequence continues at coordinate 23,905,516 of NC_047121.1, forward strand.
CTGGGAACACAGTGGGTGGGATCATCATGACAATGTGCATACAACTGCATGAATCAAAGTCATGCTTGTGTCAGTGGCCCTTTAGGAATGAACATATCAGAGGGACAGGACAAGTAGGACTGTTTGGAAACAATGTCTGAGAGGCAAGATTGAGATGGTTTGGACATATGCAGATGGGGATATGCAGGCGGTTGGTGTAAAATAGAAAGCTGCAGATGACAGGATGAGATGGCGATGGCTGATTTGCTGTTGCAACCCCTAGTTTCCAGTTCTGTCATATATTTCATCCTCTCTCTTATCTCGAGTTTATCCCTATGGTTGCGAGCTAAGTCATTAGATGGCACTCACGTGAAGGTGGGCATGCAACATGTAAAATCTTCAGCAGGTGGCAGACAAACTACATGAAAGTTTTTGTGTAGGCTCTCAGTTGTCCAGGTGGTTTCCATAGTAGAGAAGCTTGAATCTTCGACTGGACTGGGTTGTTTGACGCGAGGATGTTTCGCTTCAAATCGCAGAAGCTTCCTCAGCTAAAATTCTTGCTCTGGAAGTCTGAGTTCTGTCTGACTCTTGTAGAGAAGAATAAATCAGAAGCCAACAAAAGCTGGAGTTTTAAACCTAACCAGACCCCTCCTACTGAGAGGCAGACTGCTATAGGCTAGTGACTAATTGTTTAGTCAGACTTCCAGAGCAAGAATTTTAGCTGAGGAAGCTTCTGCGATTTGAAGCGAAACGTCCTCGCGTCAAGCAACCCAGTCCAGTCGAAGATTCAAGCTTCTCTACTACATGAAAGTTCCACAGCTGTTCAAAAGTTTCCATAATTCATCCAGTATGCACTAACCATCCAGCAGGTGGCAGACATGTCTATGGGATATTACACAAGACAAAGCAATGGTGCATTTTCAATTGTTCTGGTTCAACAAATTGATTTCAAACTCATCAGTTCTTCCTGATTATGTGTTTTTTAAATTAGGTGATTAACAGGATGATATTGATTTCAGTTATTACTTACACACAAGGTGGGGTAGGATTACTTTGAAAGAATACATGAACTTTGAATGTCGATTACATGTATGTATGTACATAGATTTGGATTACTTGTAATTTGATTACTTTTGGATTACATTTCAAAGTAATCCTACCCAACCCTGCTTACACAGGATGGCTGTGATGGATTAACTCACCCACTCATCTGCAGTTTTGCTGTTACAAATGCAGCAAGTAAAGCAAAAGTTATTGTCTTAAAATAAATGAAAACCTGCCAGTATGGCAACATAATTATCAAGTATTTGTGTATTTGTAACACAAATTTCCTTTTACATAGAAATACACAGAATGATAATTCACTTTGGCTCAGCGTCAGAATCTATTCTATGTTGTTTGAAGGTAAATACAGTACTTTCTCTGTTAAAAAATTGGGATTGGAAGAAAATTGATACAGTGTGAGTGCACTGCCAGACATTTGAAAATCTTTTAAGAAAATCTTTCTCACATAACTCAGTCATTGACTAAAAAGCATCACCTTCTGGGCCTCTCCTTTTTAAAAAGTACCTTGAGGCTAAGATGGTCATAGCTCGAGGTGTTCCCAAAAGCATCAAAATCTAAGAGAGGTCTTAAAATAATCCACTATTAAAGTGCATTTATTTCTAACTGATGTCAGAGCTAGACCATATTTAGAGGCTCCAGCAATCACCACGAGGAAACAAAAATTTACAGCAATTTAATGTGCATGGGGATTTACACTTGTATTTTTGTGCTCCTTGTGACTTAATACTGCATCACACAAACACCCGTGAGCAGTGATAACATGACACGCTGCTTCTTTAGTAGATAATATTTGTGTGCTGCTTTCATCCCAAATTGATTCGGAAAGTCATCCATCATTGACGGTGTGATCAAAGTATGAACCATCTCCTACTTCAGACTGAATTTGTCTTTAAATAAGGTTTGCCAGAAAGAACATCAATCAGTGTTTAGATTCTAAATCTTATTTCAGTTAGAGGGTGGCACAGTGGATTAGTGGTTAGCACTGCTGCATCACAAGAAGAAGATCCTGCTTTTGAATCCAACTTGGTCTTTTCTGTGTGGAGTTTGCAACAGCCTTGTTTCCACCAAGTATTCCAGGTCAGTATGGTGCACTTTGGAATGGTTAAGCGTGGCTTGGCTTGTGTTTCCACTCTTAGCAGTACCCTTTGTTTGGCAGGTGGAGCATGGTAGGCATCGACATGCACGTCATTGAGATGGGCAGTATCTCAATGATCACTGGGAAAGTCTGCACCTCCTCGTTTGACCAGGTTTGGCTGATTTTCACTGACATTCTTGGTTGTGAGGATAAATAAAATGATCCATATATTTTTGACAGTATTCTGTATAGCACGTAAGTTGTTGCAGGGTGATAATGCGGTACTATGTTACTTAAGCCAATCAATGGACAGCAGTGGGTTAGCATCTCCCTTTTTTGTCCATTCTAATATGCATATGTCGCGGACATGAATGAGCGAAGCTCGTCAGTATCTGACCATGTCATTTAGGTCCTTCAGACTTTATCAGAGTAAATGCTTAAGGGGAGCATTAGCATGGCAAAAACCTTTCAGCTTCTGGGGTGTTCTGCTTTGGTGTAAAATAAGTTGTTGTCTTCATTACAGGCTTTGGTTCGGGGCACAGGTTATCATTCAGTGGAGCAGAGGTACAAATAGGACTAGGCATACATGTAGTCATGATCAAGCAGCATTCAGTGGCACGAGCAAACACAGCCTTTGGAGATGAAGCAAAAGCCGACGTCAAAAACACAAAGCAGGATCAAAAAACACGGCAAAGTCAATCAGGACTGTAAAAAAAGCTGGTAAGTCCACAGAGACAACAAACTGGTGCTGGTGAGGTGACAGAGGAGATTAAATAAGCAGGTGTTAACAAGGTGCACGTGAGGGGAAGACTCTAGAAAGGGGGCATGGCTAGTGAACAAAGATTAGACACTGTGCAAGATGGGAAGGAAGTGAGTGCACAAAGAGAAGTGGTGTAAGCTACAGAGATGCATGAGCAGGTGCTAAGAGTGAGAGTGAAAGAAAACAGAGTGGAAACAATCAAAGTGTGAGACAAGGACACTAACAGGTGCAGGACTGTGGAATGGGAACAAACTCGAAGGGGTGTGAGGATAGAATAAGAACTAGGCATGAACCGGAGGACTGAACAGGGAACATGGGACATAAATACTAAAACAAAACTAAACTGGTGACAATGGCAAAACAGACAAGTGATAACCAAATGAAAACTACATGAGGAAATAGTGAAAAACACAACTACTAAACAAAACAAACTGACTAAAGCAAACCATAAGAAAAGCAGTGACAAACAGAAAACAAATCCAGACATTACTGCAGAACAAATAAGACGAGCTAGAAAACACGTGGTGAATTAATGAACAATAAATGAAAACACAACTGACTGCAGAAAACTAGAACAAAAGTAAATAGTAACAAAGAGAACAATGTGACAAGTAAAACATAAAAGAATAAATCATGATGAAAATAAATACTAATAAATCAAAGCTGAAAAGAATGACAAAAAGAGGAGGAAAAAGGGCTCCACACCCTGTTCAGGCCAAAATCATGATACCTTTCAGCTTCTGGAGGGGCTCTGCCCCCCATACTCCCCATCTTTTTAAGTATTTTTCTTTTTTTTGCTTTTCAGCTGACCCCCCCCAATTACAGCCCTCTTAACCCCCTGCCACTTTAAGCATTTTTTTTTATGTAGATGTAAATTCATATTCAAAGTTTTCAGTTAGTTGACAGCTGTACAATATGGCCAAATTATCATATTTCAATATTGTCATATAAATTGTCATGTAAATGTCATTTATATACAGGCTGTCCATGTTCTTGAGCCCCTTAGGTGGGTAGGGAGAGTTCCCATGTCATAAAAAAGCTTTTCAACCTATCATCCCTGGGAACCTAATCCCAGGCACCTAAGTGGCTCTATTCTCTCTCTCTCTCTTTTTTTTTAAGATATTTATGTGTACCTTAGTAAACACAAGTAGAGTTCCACCTCAGAATTGGAATGTATAATGGAAGATAGACCTTATTGAATTGTCATATCAATATGATAAATGATATGACTATGATTTGACACAAAGTGCAGCAAAAGTAAAAATTAAACATTCTTAAACAAAACAGTAATAATACCACACTCATTTTGCACTCATCATAAGGTTAGGATACTGTGCCCTCCAAAAGTATTGAAACACTTGGAATTTAACACATTTTAATTTGTTTATGCCATTTTAAATACAAGAAATACAAAAAAATAAAGAATAAAAATATCTAAAATTATCTTCCTCAAACTCAAACTGAAAGCAAATCTCTAAAACTTGATAAAACCTGTAAATAATAATCAGTTTTATTGCCAGTTTTCTTTAGACAAGTCAGGGGATGGAAAGATGAACATTTCCAAGTCACTGAATATGTCTTGGACTTTATGAAGAAATACAAGTTTTTAGAAGAAAATAGAAGTCAATTATGAAGAAATACAAGTTTCTTTCACCAAAACATCAAATCTAGGCTTTCATCTCAAATGTACTTTGTCAAACTGTAACTGAACTATCATGTCTTCTTTTTAAGAAAATGCTCCTCTACACCACTTCATCAGGAAGCTGGATTTTATATTTTTTATTCATTTATATTAAGTTGTAGAGATTTGCTTTCAGTTTGAGTTAAGGAAGATAATTTTAGAAAAAAAGTATTTCAAATGGAATAAACAAATTAAAATGTGTGAAATACCAAATGTTCCAATACTTTTGAGAGCAATTAAGAAACACTGAGGAGCAGCATCTTACATCTCATATGTAGTACAGCAGATAAGAAAATATTTAGAGTGGAATCCTGCAAAAGGTGATACAAACATCAAATTTGGCACAAATAATCAATAGACATTAACTCTTAAAAAAAAAAAAAACTGATTGGCCACTTGAATTTTCAAGAGGCAGCCAGGTACGGGTCAACTGAAGAATTACACAGGGGTCTAAATCAGGGGTGGGCAACTTGTTCCAGAAAGGGCCAAGAGGGTGCAGGTTTTCTTTGCAGCCACTGACTCCACCAGGTGATTTCACTGATTAATATCACTTTGAGCAGATGGAATCAGTTAATGAGTCTCTCGGCTGGCTTGGGAACTCTGGATGGATGATTATCTGTTATCGAAGTTAATTTTTTGGTTATCTGTGCCAACCACTGTATGTATATCCATCCATCCATCCATTTTCTTCCGCTTCATCTGGAGTCAGGTCGCGTGGGCAGCAGCTCAAGCAAAGCCGCCCAGACCTCCCGATCCACACACACCTCCCCCAGCTCCTCTGGGGGAACCCCAAGGCGTTCCTAAGCCAGCCGAGAGATGTAATCCTTCCAGCGTGTCCTGGGTCTTCCCCGGGGCCTCCTCCCAATGGGACGTGCCCGGAACACCTCTCCAGCGAGGCGTCCAGGGGGCATCCGGAAAAGATACCCGAGCCACCTCAACTGACTCCTTTCAACACGGAGGAGCAGCGGCTCGACTCCGAGCTCCTCCCGAGTGCCCAAGCTCCTCACCCTAGACAGATAATCAGATAGCTGAAAATGATAAACCACCAAAAATGTATTAGAAGTTACAGATAACCGATAAATTCCACTATTGTCTCCGGTACACTTGCAACAAATAACAAACTGATTTTGAGTTTAACACCACGATCACTTCTGAAAGCATCAAAAGCAACAACAGACCCAAACAATGAGTCAGCACTTCTGTCTTTGAGCGTCCTGCCCACTGCTGGAAGCTCCAGCTTACTACAAGGCTTCCAGCACAAATGCATCTGAAAAGAGCCACAAAGCCCAACTCTCTACTTAATTACAATGCTGCCGTCAGACGGTCTTGGAAAATAAAGCAATGCTGACTTATGGTTTGGTGTAAATAAAATGAATACTGATAGAATAACTAAATTAATGTCAATTCACACAATTAATTGCACAATTAATTGTGCAAAGTTATTAAGATATAACATATATATTTTAATGTTGAATAATGCACTAATTCTGAAGTTTTGTAACAAACACAGACAGATGGCATTCTGGGTAAAATGTGCCTCCACTAACACTGATTGGTTGACTCATTCATTCAATGTAAACCAACATGTTAATGTGGTGTATGTCATGTGTTTACAGATAAATGTGTTTTTGTAAATTATGCCATTTTTTAATTGTAAAAAAAAGGCATTTTCAAAAAAAAAAAACTGAGTTGTAATTAGATAACCATCTGATATAAGCGGTGTCAAAATAAATAGACCACTGCCATGATGTACTGGTGCCAGTGTGAGTTTTGGTTCTGTGGTACAGTTTGAGTTGGAACCGAGTACAATGATTGAAAATCTAAGCCCAGTTTCACGGCAAATACTGCCATGAACATTACTGGCTAGTAGATGGCAGTAGAGACCTTGAAAACCTGCCAAAACAAAATTCCAGATAATCTGTGTCTGCTACTCTGCTACGTTTATGATGCGTGGAATTTAATAAATGCAACACAATAACAACGTCTATAAACCCAGAGAAATAAGTTGTCTGAAATTAGTTTGGTTAAATTTTGAACCATAAGTTAAAAATGTATGCCTCTGGATGACTTGGGTGATATTGCCCGCATATCAGTATGGGGTTAAAAGAAATTAGTTTTTTTTTTGCTTACCAGTTCTCCTTTGCCTGCAGAAGATAGAGTGGTTTCTTCTAGAAGCAGCTCTTCTTTGTTTGCAGAGAAGAGAACTACACATCTGCTACAAAACATTTAACAGATAGGTGCTCAACTGATATTAAATTTTATAAGTGTTTGTAGCTGTTCAGCTTTGTTTACCACAGGGATGGGTATCGAGAACCGGTTCCTTTTGGGTATCGTTAAGAAATGATTCGATCCACCGACATCAATAAGCTTTGTGCTTAACGATTCTGTTATCGGTCCTTCAGAGTGGCTGTTGTTTTGGGGTGTGTTTGTCAGGAAAATGATAATTTCTCTACATTGATTACAGACCCTGGAGCGGGTCCGTAATCAGCTTTTCCGCAGCGCAGCTTTGCATTGAACCTTGAACCAATCAAAACAGTGGTTCACAGATTGAAGCAATGCTTCAATCTATTGGTTTGTTTATTCTTTCTTTCTTTCACTTAATTTTCCCCCGCTAAAACCCTAAAGAGCATATGTCTGTATTATTTACCTTTTCTATGTTAAACCAACCTGTTATTTCTGAGACAGTTGATAGATGTATTTTATAACTTAAAAAACATGAGCGATGCTAACGCGTGAGCATGTCTATGGCATTTTCAAAGTTAAAAGTTAGCATTAAGCAGTTGCAGCTGTCATCACGTTCGGGTGCATTTGTTTTCAAATTGTAATATTTCTTAAATTTATTTTTGTTTATATATTAATAATCTAATGATTATTATATACAATATATACTTATTATATACAATTTCAGAGAAAGAGACAAAAAGAAGCTGAATAGAAACACAACAGAAAATATAAAAGCAACTAACAATGAACATAAGTGTTTCCTGTGAACACCTAGTGACTCTTACACCTCCATTTCATCCCTGCCTTATTTAAGTTTAATGACAGTATGTTTCGGTCAAACCATATTTTCAGTGTGTTAATTCCTTCAGTGATTTCCTCCAGAACTATCTGCCAAACTAGAAAACTGCTGCATCCTTGTAAGAGCAGAATACTACTGGAATGAATTTGAATAAGGAAAGTTGTTTTTTTCTCACCTAAATGGATGCTGCACTCACTGCCGTTTATCATCTGGAATAGTCCCAGATTGCATTTCAGAGCTTCTAGAATTGAAACATTTTCATGCACGTGATGTTGGGGATAATTTTGGGTTTCAGCTTTTTTTGTTTTTCAACATTTTCATCCCTGAATATGTCAATCGTGAGTCACTTTTGTGCGGATTAAAGTTACTAACTGGGACTCCTGTCTTTTTGCGAGAAAGAAACAAGAATCGTCCTCCGTTCTGTTCACACAGCTCCAAACGTTGTGTGGCTCTCTGCCGAGTCAAGTTAGAACGATAGAGTCCAGTCGGAATTAATAACTTCAAAGCGAAACACCATTTTGTTTATTTTTATTTATGTCCAGAGATCAAGGATACAGTGACCAATTTCATATTTATTTACTTTAAGACTCAATGAAATACATAGAAAACCTGTAAAGCCTACTTTTAGTACAAAATTCACGAGGTATCGATAAGGGAATCGGTAAGGAATCGGATCGATAAGCAGAATCAATAATGGCATTGATATCGATAAAATCTTATCAATACCCATCCCTATTTACCACGTTAATGGTCTAAATATTATTGGACAAAAATTTATCGGAAGATAATTAGTCCAATAATGGTTTACAAAGTTATCTGAAAAGATAATCCGATAATGAAAACATTATCTTTGATAATTATCAGTTACTGGATTATCGGAACTGTCCTCACCACTACATATATATATATATATATATATATATATATATATATATATATATATATAGGAGCAGCCAGGGTGACAGCTGTCACCCATCACCTTGAGACAGCTGATATTAATCAACAGGGAGGTATATCAGCAGGACGGCATCTCCACCTCATTGCCGAGATATCGTTCTACCAAAGAGGTAACGAACTCAGCCAATTGTGAATCCAGAGGAATAATACTTTGTTGCTTGTGCTTAGGGTCATCTGAAGACCATATTGGACGTGATTGGATAAGTACACACATTCCAGTCTACAGTGTTGTTTTTGAGTAGAGGTGGAGGTGGTGTTTCCACCCGCCGTGTTGCTGGGTGCAGCCGCACCCACACCTGACTGTTTCTGTTCCTTGCCAGCAGTACCGGATCCGACGAGCGGAGGCAGTGGCCACCTGGGAGTTCGGGACTTGGTGGCTCCAGTATCCCCGGGGTTCGGTGGCAGAGGAAATCGGGTGGTTCCGGTTCGACTCGGACAGACGTCTCCTATCGTCGAGCCTGCCCACACGACACCATTGGAATTCGGTTACTGCTGTATTTGTAATCTGTTGTGTTTGTTGTGCGTATTCACAACAGTAAAACTTTGTGATTTGACTTTCTCCATTGTCCGTTCATTTGCGCCCCCTGTTGTGGGTCCGTGTTCCTACACTTTCCCAACACAAATCAAGCATTTAAGGAGAATGCCTGCTTTCTGTTTCACTCTCCCTCAGCCCATCTTTGTTTAATTGGCCTTTCCAGGTGGAGTTAAGATTTCTTCAGCTGGTACTGGTTGTTTTCAGACTGCTGGTCTCCAACTGGCAGTGTACCTTTTATCTCTCACCTTAAACAAAAGAGAATAGACAGTCAGTAATTGGATAATTATCCAAAACAGCATGTGATGCTGGCCTACAGCTGTACATTATTTAAAGACAAAATAATGAAAGACTACACAACATTATAACAACAATGAATGTACCATTGAAATGTAACATGTTACTGGCAATGAAGTTTAATTGTTGGTTGATGATTTGACGCTGGGACAGCATCCGTGTTGGAATTGAGGAAATAAATTTCTTTTTGTCTGTTAAAAGATTTAATTCCTGTCATAAAGAGCAGAGAGTACAAGAATTCTCATCCTTCTGTTGCATTTTGTTCATAAACCATGCCCATGGAAGTAAACAAGGAATTAATGAACGTACATGAATGAGATGAAATAAAAACATCCCTCCCTCCCTCAGAGGTCAGGCTAGTGAAGTTTACTGCTACTGTGGGCCACCTGCCTGGAGCAGCTCTGAGCGGCTTGGACGTGAGGCATAGATGCGCTCACATCATGAACACATCAGCCAGCCACACAGAGGTGAAAGCAGCCAGCCACACAGACGGTCCACATGTCTAGACACAGACAGCTGGATACATGGTGCTGAAGCACACCGTGTCATGTGGACTATAACTTACATGGTGTACGTGACATTAGCCTCGCCAGCTGGCTAATCACAAAAATCACAAAGATAATTTCAGTTGACCCAGTCGGGCTGCATGGTCATCACCGTATGGACTGAGACATGGCTGGGGACGATCCAAAGGTGATTTTGTTTGTTTTTATATTTTTCTCCCTGTGACATCATCATTTGCAGACATGCATACACCACCGTGCCTTGTACATGGGTGACTGGAGCCAGAGGTGGGACGAAGTCTCTGTCATTGTCATTCTCAAGTCAGCTTGCAAACAATTGGTGATCGTTATGACTTGAGATCTGCCTGCTGACTCATTTTGGCAAAATGAGGAACAATGTAACTGTCACTAACATGAGTGTTGATAACTGACACAGTAGACCAGGGTTTTCTTACCTACCGAGCAGATAACCAGCCAAATGTTCATATGAAACTTGTCAACATTGTATCCAAACTTCACCGCAGCAGGATCTCTGTTCGCCAGTGTCTATCTTAACCATGCCTGTTGCTGTCTTTCTGTTTCCATTCTGGATTATTTTTGGCACTTTTAGTGTCATTTGGGCCTACCACCTTTCTTCAGCTCAATAATGCGAACATTTGCTTGTGTTGTAGCAGTGCCATTCAACAGCATATTTTACCAGCATTCCTTTTCTTATTAAATCTGTATTAAAAAATGCATATTTAGAAAGAGCACATTTCCGCAAGGAAACGTCATTTTGCCTGGAGGCAAATTTCACCAACAAATCATGCCATTTGGAGCATAATTTTTAAAGAGCATGACATTTATGCAAAGCAACCAAGATAACTGAAACTTTGGGGAATGATTGTACAAATACTGAAGTATAAGTTTTGTAGGAGGTTTTGTATGATTTATTGCAATTTTTATGAGTCCAGTTTCTTTGCTTCATCTTGGAGTGTAAGCCCAGATACCTGAAGGAGGAATTCTCATTTCCACTGCTTGTAACCATGATCTTATTCTTTCGGTCATTACTGAGCATTCCTGACCATAGGTGAGGGTAGGAGCATAAATCAAGTGGTAAATTTATTGATCTTATGCTCCAACCTACCCCCACTCCTGATCAAATAACTGTCCCCTAACCAAGAGGGGACAATCCACCATTTCTGACAGACGACTATGGTCTCATACTATCCAAAAATAAAATAAAAATACAAAAATTAAAAATGCAAAGGGACTATTTGTTTAAATTATGGACTGATTTGGTCAAAGTTCAAGGTCAAAGTTTTCAAAAATATCCTGTGAAATATGCATTTTCCGTGAGAATCTTCACTGGAGTTCATGTTGAATGCCTTGTCATTTGTGATTTCATCGGCATGAAGCTGGACTCTGGTGACGGTGGCACAGAAGAGAACACTGGACAAACTGCTGGACATTATGGACAATGTCAGTCACCCTATGCACACCGCCGTCGTCAGCCTGTTTCAAGCTGAAAACCTCCAAATTTAAGCCTCTGTTGACCCAGGACATCGTGAGAGAACAGAGAACTTTCAGAAGAGGTCGGGATCAGCAGTTTATCCGGACATTCCACTGTTAAAGGAGATTTTGCGCATTGGCAGGCAGCCGGCGTGGCGCGCCGCCACAGCAAAAACACCTCCGTTGGAAGCCTTAAGGACAAGTTGGAACATGTCCAGCTGTTAAACAATTTCTCAGATACTCACTCTACTGAAAGCCATCAAAAGCCGCCTGGTTTTTACAAATGGTTATCAACATGGAGGTGTTTTTCCTGTGGCGGCGCGCCGCACCGGCTGCCTGCCGACGCTCCAATCCGTCTGCACATCTTTCATTACAAAATCTCCTTTAACAGTGGAATGTCCGGATGAACTGCTGATCCCGAGCTCTTCTGAAACTTCTCTGTTCTCTCACGACGTCCTGGGTCAACAGAGGCTTAAATTTGGAGGTTTTCAGCATGAAACAGGCTGACGACGGCACCTCAGAGTACGGCACGATGTCCCGCTTCATGGGAAGTCCTTAAAGCGACAGTAAGACTCCATAATCTCTCATCAGCCGTTAAAATTTTCACCGAAAACCAGCTGAATTTCTCGAATGGAGTCCACTTCGATCTGCTTCACAGGTTCTGAAAAAATTTTGATAAAGCAAAGCGCCAGTCTCTCAAAGCCTGCCCACAGGCGAATGACGTAACCGACAGGCGTGAAAAAACTCACGCATGCGCACGAGGGTTCAAGCTTGTCTGCTGTAATCGCACGTGATTCAAATCCATATAGTTTTTGAAAAAAATAAAAAGGTACGTTATTTTTCTCGCAGACCTCGTAAATTAGCTTACAGCACTTACAGGTAACTCCAGACTGTCTTTGATCATCCTGGAGCTGATCAATGGGTGAGCCTTTGCCGTTCTGATTATTCTTCTATCCATTTTGATGGTTGTTTTCCATTTTCTTCCACGCGTCTATGGTTTTTTTTGTCCATTTTAAAGCATTGGAGATCATTGTAGATGAACAGCCTATAATGTTTTGCACCTGTGTATAAGTTTTCCGTTCTCCAATCAACTTTTTAATCAAACTATGCTGTTCTTTTGAACAATGTCTTGAACGTCCCATTTTCCTCAGGCTTTCAAAGAGAAAAGCATGTTCAACAGGTGCTGGCTTCATCCTTAAATAGGGGACACCTGATTCACACCTGTTTGTTCAACAAAATTGACAAACTCACTGACTGAATGCCACACTACTATTATTGTGAACACCCCCTTTTCTACTTTTTTTTTTACTAATAGCCCAATTTCATAGCCTTAAGAGTGTGCATATCATGAATGCTTGGTCTTGTTGGATTTGTGAGAATCTACTGACTCTACTGGTACCTTGTTTCCCATGTAACAATAAGAAATATACTCAAAACCTGGATTAATGTTTTTAGTCACATAGCACTACTATTATTCTGAACACTACCGGAACTAAAATGTTGTGAAATTATGCCATTGCAGTAAGAAAAAAAAAATGAGCATGAGTAGTGTTGTGCAAATTGAAGCAGCAGTGAAACAAAAGATCTCAGCTGTTTCTGCTTTAATAACTGTGACACAAACAAGGTGTGAAGTTTCTGCTACATGTCACACAGTGACAATTAAAACTGAACCCAAATTGGATTTGTGAGAATGGATTCTGGTATTGGCAGCTGCCATTGCAGCTTCATTATCTTAAATATGTTATTGTATTTCTGTTATTGCAGAGGTATTGTAGATAAGTGGAAAGTGTGACACATGCATTTTATGATATTCATGTCAGTGTTTCAGAAATATATGTTTCCTGATGGATATTATCTGGATCTCAATGAACAGCTCTGCTTGCCGCTGCATTGACACATTAGGGATGAATTGCTGTGTGAGTGCTCATTGATTCACCATCCAGAGTGCTTTTGCCAGACACTTGGGCTCGACAGATCAGTAGCAGAGTTGCATCATTTCTGATTCTGCAGAGGAGGAGCTTTTGATGGTCACTGCACCTGAGGCACAAAGACTGCTTAAGTTGATTTGATGATAATCTGGTCATCCTCCTCTGTCTTTTTTACAATTTTGGACACCCATAATGACAGCATATATACACATATTCCATGTAATTGATCCAGGGAACACTGATATGCCTGCTGCTCTGCAGTCATCAATAAGAGCACTGATTAATGTTATTTGGTTTCCTTTTAAGCCTTGATTTCTAACTGACAACACATTTATATGTGTTGTCAGTTGTGAAATACATTGGTGCTTTAACAATTGTGAACCCTTGAGGTGTTAGATGCCTGAATTTTGTAATTTTGTTGACATAAAAAAAAAAAAAAACATAATCCAGGCAAATCAGGACCTTCAACGTGCACTGGGGTGGTTTGCAGCCGAGTATGAAGCGTCCGGGTTGAAAATCAGCACCTCCAAATCTGAGGCCATGGTTCTCGACAAGAAAAAGGTGTCTTGCCCTCTTCAGGTTGGTGGAGTGTCCTTGCCTCAAGTGGAGGAGTTTAAGTATCTTGGGGTCTTGTTCACGAGCGAGGGACAGATGGAGCGTGAGATCGACAGAAGGATCAGTGCAGCGTCTGCAGTGATGCGGTCACTGTATCAGACCATCGTGGTGAAGAGAGAGCTGAGCAGGGGGGCAAAGCTCTTGATTTACCGATCGATCTACGTTCCGACCCTCACCTATGGTCATGAGATTTGGCTCATGACCGAAAGAACGAGATCATGAGTACAAGCGGCCGAGATGAGTTTCCTCCATAGGGTGACTGGGCGCTCCCTTAAAGATAGGTGAGGAGCTCGGTCACTCGGGAAGAGCTCCGAGTCGAGTCGCTGCTCCTCCATTTCGAAAGGAGCCAGCTGAGGTGGCTCGGGCATCTTTTCCGGATGCCCCCGGACGCCTCACTGGAGAGGTGTTCCGGGCACGTCACATCGGGAGGAGGCCCCGGGGAAGAACCAAGACACACTGGAGGGACTACGTCTCTCGGCTGGCTTGGGAACGCCTTGGGGTTCCCCCGGAGGAGCTGGGGGAGGTGTGTGTGGATCGGGAGGTCCCCCCCCCCCCCGAGCCGTCTCCGGATAAAGCGGAAGAAAATGGATGGATGGATAGACATAATCCGGGCTTCTTTATATTAACATTTCTAAAATGATGCCCTTTAAACTCACACTGAAAACATGACATACATAAAATAAAAATATAAAAGTCAGAACAATGGCGTGCATAAGGATACACAGTCTTAAGCAAACACAACTCAACCATTACTTTTACAGCCGTTTTTCTTTAGACAAGTCATGGGATGGATACATGAAAATTTCCATGTTACTAAATACATACAGTATGTCTTGGACTTGATTTACATCAGTCATTAAGAAACATTATGTAATGGCTTAGTGGATCCTTCTCATCTGATTAGTGCCTTGTTTGTCACGTGACATGGATTATTCATTCCATTTACTATGTAATTTGCTTCCATACATTTTGTACCACCGCCCACACACATACTAGTAGGGGTGACATTCAGCTAAACTTGGCAGGATTTGTTTTGTAGACAGATGACAATGTGAACGAGCTAACTGATGGCGCTAATTCTTCTAACACACAAACACACAACAATCCATTATGCCGTAATCCGTCCATTCAACTCACCAAATTGAATGGTACATTCCAGCTTTCACCAAATTAAATATTTCTTCCATTTAAAAAATGAAAATTCATTCATTATTTGTTTTATATAACAGCTAACATATAATAGCATCCTCGTCATTTGATATTTTAAGAATTTATAAACAACAGAAAAGGGACATTTTGTTGTTCCACTGGTGCTTAATAGTCCACCACAAACTTGAAATTGGAGTCCAAAATTGTGACGATGTAGTCCATGATCCCGTGCACTGACTTTGTGTTTCTTTCAAAAAAAAAAAAAAAAAGTTTGTGTACTTCCTCAGTAAAATCACATCAGAGAATTGTCCAGCTTTTCATCCGAAATGTCCTTCATACCTCCAGACAGCTTGCAACATTTTTTTTTTTTTTTTAGAAGAATTAGCAGCATTAATTAGCTCCTTCAAATTGTTGTCCGTCAGCAAGACAAACTCTGCCATGTTCAGCTAAACACCGCCCCCGGTGGTGTGAGCATGCACGGTGGTTGGGGCATGCAATAGCACATGTCATATAACACCAAAATTGCATGCTAAAAAAGAACTATTGCATACAACGGCGAATGCTATGAATAATGCATGTCACGGACACACAACCCACCAATCAAATGACAAGGATCTACTCAGCCATTACATATTAAATAATCGTTTCATTTAAAGGATTATTTTTCAGTTTACTAGGGGCTTAATCATGTAAGTGGGGTTCTGTAGAACTGTTTTTTGCACTGAGAACAAAAGAAGGTTCCGATTACTAGAAGGTTAATTTTACCGTGGGTCAGAGCAAGGGAGGGACCTTAAGTTAGGAAGTTGCAAAATGAGGTCTGCCCATTGTCATGCCTGTATTATGCTTTATAAAAATATTTTCTTTGTCTTTGTTTGGGGTTCAGGTCATGTGTTCTCCAGCTAGAGATACATGTCCTGAAACCCAGGCCTGT
Organism: Thalassophryne amazonica; assembly: GCF_902500255.1. NCBI lineage: Eukaryota > Metazoa > Chordata > Actinopteri > Batrachoidiformes > Batrachoididae > Thalassophryne > Thalassophryne amazonica. The sequence continues at coordinate 23,921,501 of NC_047121.1, forward strand.
TAATCTCACCAACTCTAAATAAATTTTAAATTGAGGAATAGAGTGAATACAGACTCTGATTGGGATAGGGCATAAAAGTCCAGAGAATTACATGATGAAGTGCTATATAGAAGGACTTTCTTTAAATGAAAAGTTCAATTTCAGCTACAGTTTGCCAGAAGGCACATATAAGCTTAGATTTGATACACTTCTCTGCTTCACTATGAAGGTATGTAACTGGAGGTGCAAAATACAAAACTGCATGAAGCACAAGTTCTCCAGTGAAGCTTTCTTCACTCATCTCCTTCTTGTGCAGTCAGTCAGTTTTTTTAGAAATGTAGTGTCACATACAACCCCAATTCCAATGAAGTTGGGACATTGTGTAAAATGTAAATAAAAACTGAATACAATGATTTGCAAATCCTCTGCAACCTATATTCAACTGAATACACCACAAAGACAAGATCTTTAATGTTCAAACTGATAGACTTTTTTTGTTTTTGTGCAAATATTTGCTCATTTTGAAAATGATGCCTGCAAAATGTTTACAAAAAGCTGGGACAGGGCAACAATGCTCAAAGAACACCTGTTTGGAACATTCCACAGGTGAACAGATTAATTTGAAACAGGTGAGTGTAATGATTGGGTATAAAAGGAGCATGCCCAAAAGGCTCAGCCGTTAACAAGAAAAGTTGGGGTGAGGATCGGCACTTTGTGAACAACTGCGTTAAAATATCCCAACAGTTTAAGAACAATATTTCTCAATGTTCAATTGCAAGGAATTTAGGGATTCCATCATCTACAGTCCATAATATAATCAGAAGATTCAGAGAATCTGGAGAACTTTCTACACATAAGCGCCAAGGCTGAAAACTAACATTGAATGTCCGTGACCTTCAATCCCTCAGGCGGCACTGCATTAAAATCCAACATCATTGTGTAAACGATCTTACCACGTGGGCTCAGGAACACTTCAGAAAAGTATTGTCAGTTAACACAGTTTGTCGTTACATCTACAAGTGCAAGTTAAAACTCCAGCATGCAAAGCGAAAGCCATACATCAACAACATCCAGAAACGCTGCCGCCTTCTCTGGGCCCAAGCTCATTTGAAATGGACAGACACAAAGTGGAAAAGTTTGCTGTGGTCTGATGAGTCCACATTTCAAATTGTTTTTTGAAATCATGGACGTTGTGTCCTCTAGACAAAAGAGGAAAAAGACCATCCACACTGTTACCAGCACAAAGTTCACAAGCTCGTATCTGTGATGGTATGGGGGTGTGTTAGTGCCCACTGCATGGGCAACTTACACATCTATGATGGCACCATCAATGCTGAAAGGTACATCCAGGTTTTGGAGCAACATGCTGCCATCCAAGCAACGTCTTTTTCAGGGATGTCCCTGATTATTTCAGCAAGACGATGCCAAGCCACATTCTGCACGTGTTACAGCAGCGTGGCTTCATAGTAAAAGAGTGCGGGTACTAGACTGGCGTGCCTGCAGTCCAGACCTGTCGCCCATTGAAAATGTGTGGCACATTATGAAGCACAAAATGCGACAACAAAGACTGTTGAATAACTGAAGTCGTACATCAAGCAAGAATGGGAAAGAACTCCACCTACAAAGCTTCAACAATTAGCATCCTTCAAATATTTATTGAGTGTTTTAGAAGGAAAGGTGATGTAAGACAGTGGTAAACATACTACTGTCCCAGCTTTTTTGAAACATGTTGCAGGCATCCATTTCAAAATGAGCAAATAGTTGCACAAAAACAATAATGTTTATCAGTTTGAACATTAAATATCTTGTCTTTGTGGTGTATTCAATTGAATATAGGTTGAAGATGATTTTGCAAATCATTGTATTCTGTTTTTATTTACATTTTACGCAATGTCCCAACTTCATTGGAAATGGGGTTGTAAGTTCTACCAGGAAAACTCCATTTTCTAGCTTTCATTCAGATTTGCCATTTGTAGAACAGCTGCATGTTGAATAGGAAGTTGTTGATCCATATTGTAACTAGATTTACCATAACTGATTTTTGACACCCAGCTGATAATGATAGGGACTAAAACAAAACAAAGCATAACAAAAAACAAACAAACAAGCAAACAAAAAAAACAATGGAATCCCCAATCAGGGCATGATATTGTGAGCGATCTTCGAAAATGAATTAAATTAACAATATAATGCAGGTTATTTATTTATTTTGGTGGGAGGGTGAGAGCAGAGCAATTTCACTGACCTGAGCAGGCAGTGATCATGTGCAGTGGTGTGCAGTAGCTGTTAGGGTTGAGTCAGATACTTGTTTCAGATGAGTATCCGGTACGGATAAAGCATTTTTGATGAGCACGAGTATGATCCGAGTAAAAGCTGTCAATATCTGTGCTCGTGCTGAAGGAAAATCTTGATTGGCTAACTGACTGTCTTCACGCTCTGTGATTAGCCAATTACACACAGCCCCCCCCCCCCCACACACACACAGACATTAGAGGTGGGCGATACCGGGAATTTTGGTATTGATCCGATACCAAGTAAATACAGGCCCAGTATTGGTGATATCGATACCGATACCAATACCTTTTCAGATTTAAGCTTCGTAGATCCAAAAGACCAAGGATAAAAGTTTGCCAAACATTGTACGTGACAACAAAATACTTTATTATCACAATCAACATTTTCGTTTAAAAAATATCAATAAACACAACTTAAAACAAAATCTAAGGTAGATGTCTGACAAACCACAATACAAGGGTGCACTGCTCCGTTTTGTGTGACACAGCGCAGCACTGCTCTTACAGACAGAGAGTAGACTTTGATGAATCTGCATGCGCAGCAGTCAGTGTGTGCGGGAGAGAAAAAAAGCTTGAGTATTGATCTTTTTACATGAGGATCGTTCAATATCAATACCAGTGTTGATATTGATATTATCGATATTAGGATTGATCTGCCCACCTCTAGCAGCTTCTAGCACACACACAGACAGGAACTGATCTCTCTCTGTGTTTGGCTTGACTGTAGCTCACGTAGTACTCATTTTTTCTTCAATTGGCCTCTGTTTTGGTTTGTATGGTATATTTAAAGTTACTTGGTGAACTTGTTTCGTAACGTAAGCGTTGCATTTGACAAGACACAGATGAAAACGGCTTGTGTTGTGTCAGTCACTGCCTCCACTCTGGTCTTTCTTTTTTTTTTTTTTTCGCCATTTGTTTACTAGCTGGTGAGCTGGTGATATAAAGTCAGTTGGAAAACTTTGCTCCTACTGAAAGCGGTGCTTGTGAGAAGAATACAGTGAACAAGGCTGACATATTATTTCCCTGTTTGCCATCACTGGATGTTTGCATGAATCACCAAGTTCACACAGATCATTAAAAAATAAACAGTCTTAGAACAACCTCTCTCTCTCCCTCTCACTCAATCACACACACATGCACATGGACACACATGCACAGACACCTTAATCAAAATGCCAAGAACGTTAGGTAGTAAAAATAAAAAAAAAATAACTTAAAAAAATCAGTTTGATCATAAAATTCAAAATAATAATAATAATAATAATAATAATAATAATAAAGACAGTTGTGTTGAGTATGACAACTCTTGTTCATGCATACTTAGCAGTTCATAATTTCCTATGACACTGAATGTCAATTATGAGGCTGTTCTGTTATTCATTCATACACTTAAGAATATTCATCTTCTGAGTTTATAGAAAAACTTTTTCTGTAAAATAGTTCCTTTACTTTTGTGATCAAAAACACTGAATGCCAATTCTGAGTCTGTTCTGTAAATATTCATTCATAAACTTAAGAATATCCATGTTCTGAGTTAATAAAAAACTTGTTCTGTAAACAGTTCTCTTACTTTTGTGATCAAAATCATTGATTTGAATCAAAATTTTGAGGCTGTTCTGTAAATAATTTTTCAAATAAACAATAAATATAGCAACTTCTGATCAATCCATATCAATTTCAGACTTAAAATAATGTACAGATGTAAGCTCCACCCATTTCCAGTTAAACCACACCCACTTCCGGTTTAGGCCCCGCCCACTCCGAGTACAGATACAGATGATTTAGATGGTTGAACAGATACAGATACAGATACAGATAGTAGTAAGCACAGTATACATACATACAGTATATATATCAGAATCAGAAGAATCAGAATCGCCTTTATTGTTATTGTAATTTGCATTACAATGAGATTTGAGTGCAACTCCAAAAAGGTGCTTTCCGTGGTGCGAGTAATTTTTTGCCAAATAAAAGACAGTGAAATTTAACAGTAAATTATTCAGAGTATATGTACAACTAATATAAACATAAAGTAAAATAAAATAAAATAAAATGAAATGTGAACTAAGTAATGTAAAATGAGAATTATATACAACTGTGGAATCATATTGCACAGGAATATTGCACATGGTTTACAGATATTGCACAAGAAACTTGAAGGTGCGGATTAGAGTGATTTATTTTTGTTCAGAGCAGTGATCACTCTGGGGAGAAAGCTGTCCCTGAGTCTGTCTGTCCTAGTTTTGATTGATCTATACCGTCGGCTGGAGAGTAGTAGGTCAAACAGGTGCTTATTAGGGTGGGATGTGTCTTTGCTGATGCTGGCAGCTCTGCTGAGGTAGCGAGAGCTGGCAATGTCTTCCAGACTGGGCAGAGAGCAGCCAGTGATCCCCTGGGCCATTTTGATGACCCTCTGCAGCGCTCTCCTGTCTGCTGCTGTGCACCCCCCCCCATACCACACTGTGATGCAGTACATCAGGATGCTCTCGATGGTGGCTCTGTAGAACAACAACAGCAGCTTCTCCTCCAGATTGTTTCTCCTGAGCACCCTCAGGAAGTGGAGTCGCTGCTGGGCTTTCTTCACCACCACTGTGGTGTTGGCAGTCCAGGAGAGGCTGTCAGAGAGCTGCACTCCCAGGAACCTGATGGAGCTGACCCTTTCCACACAGTCCCCTTGGATGTAGAGTGGGGCTGGGTCAGCCCTGTTATTCCTGAAGTCCAGGATTATTTCTTTTGGTTTTGTGGTGTTCAGCGGCAGGTTGTTAGATGAACACCACGCTGTCAGTCGATTTACCTCATCTCTGTAGTCAGTCTCATCCCCCCCTGAGATGAGCCCAATCATGGTGGTATCATCCGCAAACTTTATGATGGTGTTTGTGGGATGGGTCGGACAGCAGTCGTACGTGTAAAGGGTGAACAGGAGGGGGCTCAGTACACAGCCTTGAGGGGAACCAGTGCTGAGTGTGATGGTGGAGGAAAGGTGGGGGCCAAGTTTCACGGACTGTGGGGGGCTTGTGAGGTAGTCCTTGATCCACTGGCAGATGGGGGTGGAGATGCCCAGATGTGTCAGTTTCTGGACCAGGATCTCCAGGATGATGTAGATGAAGGCTGAGCTGAAGTCCAGGAAGAGCATCCTCACATAACTCCCCTGGTGCTCCAGGTGGCTCAGCATGGTGTGGAGAGCTGTGGTGATAGCATCCTGTGTGGAGCGGTTTGCCTTGTAGGCAAACTGGTAGGGTCCAGAGTGTGAGGCAGACAGGCTCTGATGTGCTGAGAGACCAGTCTTTCAAAGCACTTCATGACCACAGGCGTAAGTGCAACAGGCCTGTAGTCATTTATGCTCTCCACTGCTGACTTCTTTGGGACTGGAATGATGGTGGAGGATTTGAGGCAGGGTGGAATGGTGGCCTGCAACAGTGACAGGTTGAAGATGCAGGTGAAAACTCCAGCCAGTTGGTCAGCACACACTTTCAGTACCTTTCCAGGTACACCATCGGGGCCGGCCACCTTCCTGGGGGTTCACCGCCTTCAGCACATGTCTCACTTCGTGTTCCTGAAGTGTTAGCATGCTAGTGCTGGAGTGTGGTGGGTGTGGAGTTGCTGCTGGTCTGTCTGCTTCGAAGCGGGCAAAGAAATGGTTCAGCTCCTCTGCCAGCGAGGCGTGAGACCTAGCATTTCCTGGGTTGCTGCTTCTGTAGTTGGTTATATGATTTATTCCCTGCTGCATCCTTCTGGGGTCATTTACTGCGAAGTGGTCCTCTATCTTTTCCTTGTAGGCAACCTTGGCCTCTCTGATGCCTGTTTTCAGATCAGACCTGGCCGCACTGTACAGTGCCCTGTCCCCTGATTTGAAGGCGGTGTTGCAGCTTTTTAATAGGGACTGGACTGCACTGTTCATCCAGGGCTTCTGATTTGGAAAAACCCTGACCCTTTTGTTGATGGTGACAGTGTCAACACAGTTCTTAATGTTGTAATGTGGTGTCATATATATATACAAACACACACGTGGAGATGAGTCTTGTCTTGTCCCTCCCTCAGTTTTGGACCTGTAATCACCATTTGTTTTTTGTTTTTTTCAGTGTAGCTTCATCTATTGTACAACTCTGTCCTGGGAACATTTTGGTGGTGATGGGATGTCTGTGAAGGGGGAAGTGGTATAAATATAAGTCATAGGAGTTCTTGTATAGCAAGTATAACACTGACAGAAAATGCAGTGCAGCCAGTTATAGCAGGTTTTAAGTATAACGTGGAATTTCCATGCACTCAGGGTACAAACTAAATTGGAATTCTATCACCAACCTGAGGACCAATGCACTGCATACATAAAAATAACTCACCTTATTTGTTGGATCCATCACTGTTATAAACAAGGATGAAAATGTTCACACATGCTGTGAAATGAGCTCCCATCTTACAACTAATACCAGCATGAATGGACTGTTGGATGTAAGGAGACAAGAATGGAGGTGGTCTACTATCAATCCATGTGCAAACTCAGTTGAAATTCCACAGCTCAGTGACTGATACATTAAATGTGCATGGTGTGGGTGATTTGACTAATGTGTAAAGGTGCTTTGACACTTGCGTAAATTTGATCTAGTACGCAATCTACCGTGTCAGAGAGTCAACTCATTGTAAACCATTGTAAACCGTTGTAAACTGCACGTGGCTTCCTGCAAGTGTGCCAAGAAAATTTTGAAATGTTCAAAATCTTTGGAATGCTTTAATAATGTGAACTTCATGTGAACATTGCGCAAATAATTAAGAAACACTGTGAGTACTGTGAGTGTCAGTGAGAGTCACTGCATCACCGCATCACAGCGCAGCACATCTGAACAATTATGGCAAGATGTTAAATCTATCATAAATAGAATTTTAGAGATACTCATAAGAAGGAATGAAAATGTAACTGTTTATCAAGCCATTACAATATAAATATTACAAATAATTACCTTTTAGATGATTCCAAATGCGTTCTCCACCTCATGAGGTGCACGAGAGAGAGAGAGAGAGAGAGAGAGAGAGAGAGAGAGAGAGAGAGAGAGAGAGAGAGAGAGAGAGAGAAACCTGAAGCTGTAGAAAAACTCTCTGTTTCCGGAAACAATTACAGATGGTTTCATCGGTCAAACTCTGACAGCAAATGATTAATCTGCTGTAAAATAATTATTTTATATAGTGCAGCATCCGCACAATGTACAGCATCCAGCGGAACACAGCAGGTGACATTGGCACAACGAATTGCACAGCAGTGCGGGGGTTAAATCCATGCAAGTGTCAAGGTCCCTTCCTAGACAGCAAATACATCTGGGCCAGATGTAGTCCAACATCTGGTACCATTCCTGAAAACAGATCCAGTCCAGACATTTTTTGCACCCTGGCCCAGATCCGGCACAGCTCCACTTTACAGTTCTGGAACAGATCTGGATCAGATCAGAACCGGATCTGCAACAGACCAACCATTTACAGCCCATATCTGGCATGGATCTGGGAAAAATGTGATCCGCATCATGGCACTGTGGCAGGAACATGGGGTTAGCATAACGATAAGCAATTTTATCTGTACTCAGCAGAAACTATCCATTAGTGGTGATAAACTCAGGGCTGTGAAAACTCAGTGAATCCGTGGGATGTGCAGATTTCATTATGGGGGTTGTTAGTGTGTACTCTGTAATCATGATCGTCACTGAGGTTTTTTAAAGATTTATTGCAAAGCAGTTTTTTTCTTTACGACAAGGTAGTTTTATAAGTCTGCGGACACTCATCTGTGTGTTATAGCTACAAATCCATTTCCTCGTATCCACGGTAATTTCACTGATGAACTCATCCCACCTGTTCAAAGGGATATTAATCAGTGAAATCACCTGGTGAAGTCAGTGGCTGCAAAGAAAACCTGCACCCCCTCGACTCCTTCTGGAATACTTTGGACACCACTGATCTGGACAAACCACTGTAGTCACTGGTCTTGCAGAACACAACTGGCCAACTCCTGAAGTCATCGAGCGAGTTAAACTAAATACCTTTCTCAAGATTTCTCCAAAACCAAAAGATCTACAAGATCTTCTCAAACTCCTGTGATACCTTTAATTTTACTCAATATATTCCTTTGAAAAAAAATCAGTTATTAAGACAAAGCAGCTGACATGTAATTAAGGAGGTGGCGTTGTGTGTCAGTAAGAAAATATTTCTTCCTGATGGCTTTGTATGTCTATACCAGTTTAGAGATTTACAGACAAAAAAAAAAATGTTGTTGACCATGGTCAGACGGCAGTACGACCTCAGCTTGATGATGTTTAATTTGGTTTCCGGCACAAGCATGACACAAATCTGGAGTGCATGTGCTGTGGCCGAATGGTTGTGCGAGGCATTCAAGTGTGGTTCCGATTTTTTACGTGTGTCATTCAAATCCTCCTTCGTGTGCCATTCGGTCTCATTCATATTATGTGTGAAGGCACCTTAAGTAAAGTTTCTTTTTGGTTCCCAGAACAATCTGGTAATGTTAAATGAAGTCACCTAAAGACATGTTTCATCCAAACATTCCAAGAACATTCTGGCAAGTTTAACTAAAGGCATAGTGTAGAAAGAACACAGGACTAGAAACGTGACTTGTCAATATCAAAGGATAAGCAATAACATTAGGAACACATTCTACAAATGTTTCTGATGAACATAATCTAAATATAAGCAAAATATAACTGAATTTGTTAGCTCGGTATCTATCTATCTATCTATCTGTCTGTCTTTTCCTAAAGGGTACATACCTAGGCTTTTTCCCAAGCGTAGAGAAAACACAATTATGAGCCTGATGAAGTGGCTATGTTGTGTTGATGCTGACATTTGCAATATAAATGGTAAGACATGCAGCTGCTGGCCACTGAGGGAGGCCAAGTGCAGAAGGAGAGAACATGTCTCATTCACAGCTCAGGGAGAACAAGACTTTCAGTATAGACCCATGTCTGGCATTCACAACAGTAAATCTTAGCACATATCCACTCTAAGCCGGGCTGCACTCTATTTTGAATCTCGTTCTGTAGGAGAATTCTTCCTCAAATGAAAACCTGACATCCTTTAAAATCAGCTGCACATTAATGACCTTAAACCCTCCCTCTTCTTCTTCCCCACCAGCTTCAATCTAGTCTCTGTTGGTTGCATATCATTCATCACTGCTGGGACACCTAAATGAGAAACTTTTTTTTTTGTTTTTTTTCCAAGGAAAGTCATTTAGATTCTGTCAATACTCAGTGAAGATAGTACAAAACTATGTGTCATGCTTCTCCATTATGTAGCCAAATGTATACACACACACACACACACACACACACATATATACGAGGTCTATTAGAAAAGTATCCGACCTTATTTAAAAAAAAAAAATATGGATTTGAATCACGTGTGCTTGCGTGAGCCAACCTTGAACCTTCATGCGCATGCGTGATTTTTTTCACGCCTGTTGGTCGCGTCATTCGCCTGTGAGCAGGCTTTGAGTGAGGAGAGTCCGCTCGGCTTTCCACGACAAAATCTCTTGTTAAAAGTGAAATCTGCAGGAAAATGGGTGATGTCCAGCTCTTGTGATAACCAGAGAAAGTGCACACGATGGTCACGGATCCACAGAGCGATCCATTTAGAAATGAAATGGTCGTTCAGCCTTCCGATGGCAGCTGGAGCGCGGCGCGCCCCACAGCTGCTGTGGGCCATCCTTAAAGCGACAGTAACATCCCTTAATGTCTTTGAAGCCCATAAAATTTTCACCAAAAACCACCTGAATTTCTCGAATGGTGTCCACATGGATGTGCCTCACAGTTTCTACAAAAAATTTGATCAAGCAAAGCAGCAGTCTCTCAGCCATTTCCCTGACAATGAAAATCCGCAGAGGGGGTGGACCACTCCTCACTCAAAGCCTGCTCACAGGCGAATGACGCAACCGACAGGCGTGAAAAAAAATCATGCATGCGCATGAAGGTTCAAGGTTGGCTCACGCAAGCACACATGATTCAAATCCATATGTTTTTTTTTTAAAATAAGGTCAGATACTTTTCTAATAGACCTCGTATATATATATATATATATATGTGTATGGCTGATTTCCGGCCTGATATTTTCCTGTATCATACCATTATCATGACAATATGTCCAGACTGCATATTAGATTTGCAATTTGTGAAATAAAACAAAACAAAAAGTGAACAAAGAAATATTTAGGACCATTCTCTGAGCGAATTTTATGACACTGATGAGAATTGTAATTAACAACAAATGCGCTTGAGGTGGTCATGCAAAATGAAGACCTACAAGATGAAAACACAGCTCAGAACAGCCATATAATAAACAAATTATTAATCTTGCATGCTTGGTTAACTCAGTTAATAATCCTTTAATCTATCTATCTATCTATCTATCTATCTATCTATCTATCTATCTATCTATCTATCTATCTATCTATCTATCTATCTATCTATCTATCTATCTATCTATCTATCTATCTATCTATCTATCTATCTATCTATCTATCTATCTATCTATCTATCTATCTATCTATCTATCTATATGTGTGTGAACAAATGAAATTATTCAGCACACAATTTAACAATAGCAAACAAAAAACTCGTAACAAAACAACTCTACAATGAATCTGCGTGTCCAAAATGGGTAAGGGCAGAAGCAATGCTTATAAATATCCACCGCTTATACTTCAAAAATAAGAAATATATGCACACATATACGAAGTCTGGGAGAAAAGAATCCAACCTTTTTATTTTATGCAAAAAATATATGGATTTGATTCATATGTTTTTACGTCAGCCAAGCTTGAACCTTTGTGCGCATGCATGAGTTTTTCCACGCCTGTCGGTTGTGTCATTTGCCTGTGGGCAGGCTTTGAGTGAGCACTGGTCCAAGTTGGGACAAGCCCAGCTCTCCACAATTTGTCTTATACTCACTCGACTGGTAAGCACTGAAAGCCGAGATAGGCATGTCCCAACTTGTCCTTTAACACTCCGAAATGGAGGTGTTCCTTTGTCTCGCTTCATCAGCGAATCGGTCATGACACGCGAAGCCTCCGCGTGGCTTTCCATGACAAAATCTCTTGTTGAAAGTGAAATCTGCCGGAAAATGGCTGATGTCCAATTGCACACGACGGTCCCGGCTCCACACAATGATCCGTTTAGAAATGATGTGGTGGTTTCTGCCTCTCGATGGCGGCTCGGAGCGCGGCGCGCCGTGCGCCATTGTGGGCAGTCCTTAAAGCTGTAGTAACACTCCTTATTCTCTGTGAAGCCTGTAAAATTTTCACCGAAAGCCAGATAAATTTTTAAAATGGTTTCCAGCTGCCTGTCTCTAACAGTTTCTGAAAAAATTCTGATGGAAAAAAAGTCCAAATCATTCCGCCATTTCCTCGCAATGAAACAATGACGAGAGGGGTGGACCAGTGCTCACTCAAAGCCTGCCCACAGGTGAATAACGCAACCGACAGGCGTGGAAAAACTCACGCATGCACCCGAAGGTTCAAGCTTGGCTGACGTAAAAACATATGAATCAAATCCATATATTTTTTGCATAAAATAAAAAGGTCGGATACTTTTCTCACAGACCTCGTATACATGCATTCACACATGAACACAATTTCATAAATACACATCTACACATGCACACACACACACACACACACACACACACACACAATATATATATATATATATATATATATATATATATATATATATATATATATATATATATAAAACTAGGTTTAAGGTATGATTCCTTCTTTATGTTCTCTAATGCCATATACCAACACAGTGCAGAGTAGCTACCTAAACTAAGTGAGATAGAGTATCTCGTCAATAGTTTTACATCCTCATTGAAGACAACTTTGGATGCTGTAGCTCCTCTGAAAAAGAGAGCTTTAAATCAGAAGTGTGACTCCATGGTATAACTCACAAACTCGTAGCTTAAAGCAGATAACCTGTAAGTTGGAGAGGAAATGGCGTCTCACTAATTTAGAAGATCTTCACTTAGCCTGGAAAAAGAGTCTGTTGCTCTATAAAAAAGCCCTCCGTAAAGCTAGGACATCTTTCTACTCATCACTAATTGAAGAAAATAAGAACAACCCCAGGTTTCTTTTCAGCACTGTAGCCAGGCTGACAAAGAGTCAGAGCTCTGTTGAGGTGAGTATTCCATTAACTTTAACTAGTAATGACTTCATGACTTTCTTTGCTAACAAAATTTTAACTATTAGAGAAAAAATTACTCATAACCATCCCAAAGACGTATCGTTATCTTTGGCTGCTTTCAGTGATGCCGGTATTTGGTTAGACTCTTTCTCTCCGATTGTTCTGTCTGAGTTATTTTCATTAGTTACTTCATCCAAACCATCAACATGTTTATTAGACCCCATTCCTACCAGGCTGCTCAAGGAAGCCCTACCATTATTTAATGCTATCTTTGTTAGTTGGCTATGTACCACAGGCTTTTAAGGTGGCAGGAATTAAACCATTACTTAAAAAGCCATCACTTGACCCAGCTATCTTAGCTAATTATAGGCCAATCTCCAACCTTCCTTTTCTCTCAAAAATTCTTGAAAGGGTAGTTGTAAAACAGCTAACTGATCATCTGCAGAGGAATGGTCTATTTGAAGAGTTTCAGTCAGGTTTTAGAATTCATCATAGTACAGAAACAGCATTAGTGAAGGTTACAAATGATCTTCTTATGGCCTCGGACAGTGGACTCATCTCTGTGCTTGTTCTGTTAGACCTCAGTGCTGCTTTTGATACTGTTGACCATAAAATTTTATTACAGAGATTAGAGCATGCCATAGGTATTAAAGGCACTGCACTGCGGTGGTTTGAATCATATTTGTCTAATAGATTACAATTTGTTCATGTAAATGGGGAATCTTCTTCACAGACTAAAGTTAATTATGGAGTTCCACAAGGTTCTGTGCTAGGACCAATTTTATTCACTTTATACATGATTCCCTTAGGCAGTATTATTAGACGGTATTGCTTAAATTTTCATTGTTATGCAGATGATACCCAGCTTTATCTATCCATGAAGCCAGAGGACACACACCAATTAGCTAAACTGCAGGATTGTCTTACAGACATAAAGACATGGATGACCTCTAATTTCCTGCTTTTAAACTCAGATAAAACTGAAGTTATTGTACTTGGCCCCACAAATCTTAGAAACATGGTGTCTAACCAGATCCTTACTGTGGATGGCATTACCCTGACCTCTAGTAATACTGTGAGAAATCTTGGAGTCATTTTTGATCAGGATATGTCATTCAAAGTGCATATTAAACAAATATGTAGGACTGCTTTTTTGCATTTATGCAATATCTCTAAAATTAGAAAGGTCTTGTCTCAGAGTGATGCTGAAAAACTAATTCATGCATTTATTTCCTCTAGGCTGGACTATTGTAATTCATTATTATCAGGTTTTCCTAAAAGTTCCCTAAAAAGCCTTCAGTTAATTCAAAATGCTGCAGCTAGAGTACTAACGGGGACTAGAAGGAGAGAACATATCTCACCCATATTGGCCTCTCTTCATTGGCTTCCTGTTAATTCTAGAATAGAATTTAAAATTCTTCTTCTTACTTATAAGGTTTTGAATAATCAGGTCCCATCTTATCTTAGGGACCTCATAGTACCATATCACCCCAATAGAGCGCTTCGCTCTCAGACTGCAGGCTTACTTGTAGTTCCTAGGGTTTGTAAGAGTAGAATGGGAGGCAGAGCCTTCAGCTTTCAGGCTCCTCTCCTGTGGAACCAGCTCCCAATTCAGATCAGGGAGACAGACACCCTCTCTACTTTTAAGATTAGGCTTAAAACTTTCCTTTTTGCTAAAGCTTATAGTTAGGGCTGGATCAGGTGACCCTGAACCATCCCTTAGTTATGCTGCTATAGACGTAGACTGCTGGGGGGTTCCCATGATGCACTGTTTCTTTCTCTTTTTGCTCTGTATGCACCACTCTGCATTTAATCATTAGTGATCGATCTCTGCTCCCCTCCACAGCATGTCTTTTTCCTGGTTCTCTCCCTCAGCCCCAACCAGTCCCAGCAGAAGACTGCCCCTCCCTGAGCCTGGTTCTGCTGGAGGTTTCTTCCTGTTAAAAGGGAGTTTTTCCTTCCCACTGTAGCCAAGTGCTTGCTCACAGGGGGTCGTTTTGACCATTGGGGTTTTACATAATTATTGTATGGCCTTGCCTTACAATATAAAGCGCCTTGGGGCAACTGTTTGTTGTGATTTGGCACTGTGTAAAAAAAAAATTGATTGAATTGATTGATATATATATATATATATATATATATATATATATATATATGTTGTTTAATGTTGTAGAAAAAAAGCAGATCACAGACATGACACAAAACTAAAGTCATTTCAAATGGCAACTTTCTGGCTTTAAGAAACACTATAAGAAATCAGGAAAAATAATTGTGCCAGTCAGTAACGGTTACTTTTTTAGACTAAGCAGAGGGAAAAAAATATGGACTCACTCAATTCTGAGGAATAAATTATGGAAACTAACACCTGCATCATATCAGATCTGCTCGTTAGTCTGCATCTAAAAAGGAGTGATCACACCTTGGAGAGCTGTTGCACCAAGTGGACTGACATGAATCATGGCTCCAACACGAGAGATGTCAATTGAAACAAAGGAGATGATTATCAAACTCTTAAAAGAGGGTAAATCATCACGCAATGTTGCAAAAGATGTTGGTTGTTCACAGTCAGCTGTGTTTAAACTCTGGACCAAATACAAACAACATGGGAAGGTTGTTAAAGGCAAACATACTGGTAGACCAAGGAAGACATCAAAGCGTCAAGACAGAAAACTTAAAGCAATATGTCTCAAAAATCGAAAATGCACAACAAAACAAATGAGGAATGAATGGGAGGAAACTGGAGTCAATGCCTGTGACCGAACTGTAAGAAACCGCCTAAAGGAAATGGGATTTACATACAGAAAAGTTAAATGAAAGCCATCATTAACACCTAAACAGCAAAAAACAAGGTTACAATGGGCTAAGGAAAAGCAATCATAGACTGTGGATGACTGGATGAAAGTCATATTCAGTGATGAATCTCGAATCTGCACTGGGCAAGGTGATGATGCTAGAACTTTTGTTTGGTGCCGTTCCAATGAGATTTATAAAGATGACTGCCTGAAGAGAACATGTAAATTTCCACAGTCATTGATGATATGGGGCTGCATGTCAGGTAAAGGCACTGTTGAGATGGCTGTCATTACATCATCAATAAATGCACAAGTTTACGTTGATATTTTGGACACTTTTCTTATCCCATCAATTGAAAGGATGTTTGGGGATGATGAAATCATTTTTTCAAGATGATAATGCATCTTGCCATAGAGCAAAAACTGTGAAAACACACATAGGGTCAATGTCATGGCCTGCAAATAGTCCGGATCTTAATCCAATTGAAAATCTTTGGTGGAAGTTGAAGAAAATGGTCCATGACAAGGCTCCAACCTGCAAAGCTGATCTGGCAACAGCAATCAGAGAAAGCTGGGGCCAGATTGATGAAGAGTACTGTTTGTCACTCATTAAGTCCATGCCTCAGAGACTGCAAGCTGTTATAAAAGCCAGAGGTGGTGCAACAAAATACTAGTGATGTGTTGGAGCGTTCTTTTGTTTTTCATGATTCCATAATTTTTTCCTCAGAATTGAGTGATTCCATATTTTTTTTCCCTCTGCTTGGTCTAAAAAAGTAACCGTTACTGACTGACACAATTTTTTTCCTGATTTCTTATAGTGTTTCTTAAAGCCAGAAAGTTGCCATTTGAAATGACTTTAGTTTTGTGTCATGTCTGTGATCTGCTTTTTTTCTACAAAATTAAACAACTGAATGAACATCCTCCGAGGCCGGTGATTCCATAATTTTTGCCAGGGGTTGTATATATATATATATATATATATATATATATATATATATATATATATATATATATATTGCAATAATATGCTACAGAAATTATTTGTGGCACTCAGAAAAACAATTCCTGTCCAAAATGAGATGTCTCTGACTTGTATTGGACATGTCACAGGCCTTACACTGTGTTATTCCTCCTGTTGTCCTTCTGGAGACAGCATTGGCACCTCAGTTTATCTTTGCTGGCTTTTTTTCTCAACAATATGTATATATATATATACGCACGTCTTTCATTAAAAAAATCTCCCTTAACAGTGGAATATCCGGATAAAATGCTGAAACCGACTTCTTCTGAAACTTCTCTGTTCTCTCACGACGTCCTGGATCAATAGAGCCTGAAATGTGGAGGTTTTCAGCTTGAACAGGCTGACGACGGCGGCTGAGAGCGCTGCGTGACGTCTCGCACCGTGGGAAGTCCTTAAAGCGACAGTATCACCTCAAAATCTCTCATCAGCCGTTAAAATTTTCACTGAAAACCAGCTTAATTTTTCGAACCGTGTCCACTTCGATGTGTCTCACAGGTTTAGAAAAAATTTTGATCAAACAACGCGCCAGTCTCTCAGCAACTTCTCAGACAAAGGAATTCCGACGAGGGGCTGGACGAGTCCTCCCACAAGGAGTGCTCACAGGCGAATGACGTCACCGACAGGCGTGGAAAAACTCACGCATGCGCACGAGGGTTCAAGCATGTCTGACGTAAAAACATATGAATGAAATCCATATAGTTTTTGAAAAAAATAAAAAGGACCGTTACTTTATTGACAGCCCTCGTATATATATATATATATATATATATATATATTTTTTTTTTTCTCAACAATATCCCCACGTAGGGATGTAGATCAATCTACGCGGGGCTGGTCGTTTTGATTGGTTTTCATCGTGCATTTTTCCACCAATGATAAAAGGGAAGACACCCCCCTTCCCCGATGTTCACGCACACCCTGAATGCAACACCTCCACAACCACAGATGTGGGGCTCTGATCACTTTTATTTGGTTTAGGACATGCATTTTCCACCAAATGATAAAGGGAAAGTCATGTTTTTGTTTTGTTTTTTTTCTCCTGCAATTGCTCTGGTCAGAGAGAAAGATGGAAAGAAGTCCTGTTTGTGTGTCTGATGGATGAAGCAATCACAGGAAGTGTCACTCCACACATCCCCATAATTTTCGTGAAAAAATGTGCCAACATTTTTAATCATTATTCATGTTTTACTGGGTCTATCAACAAAATTTCAAAAATGCTAAATATGTTGAAGTCTGCACTTTTCACACACAATGAAACAGAAACTCAGAGTATAGTAGATTTGATGGTTCAACCGCTGAATTTGTTCAGGTGACTTTGATCCATCTCCTCGTCAAACAACTCTAGAGCATTAATATTCAATTAGTTCAAGTCAGTCAAAAATTCTGAGTTGAATTCACTCAAAAAGCAAGACCATGTCACACAAACTTGAAATATTTAAATAAGTAGAATGTTTTGTTAAAACTTTGACTTTACTCTCCTTAGTGCCCCTTCACCCATAGTACAGATGTGGTTGAATTGCGCATGAACTGCACATGAGGCTGGAATTGTATGTAATACATGTAAAATCATAGCTGCCTCCAATGCCTTGTACACCTGTTGCTACAACTATTTGCGCACACCAGTGGCTGAAATAGTGAGTATGCCCTGTGAGAGCCCATTCGATCTCTCTCACGGCAGGTGTTGGCCAAATTCCAGGTGACACACTTGAACATCTTCACCGTTCGCTTGGCACTTAGAAAATGTGCAGCTATTTGCACTGTTAGCACGAAAACAGTCAGCAGACGATCACTGTCGAGCTGGCATTGAAATTTATAAGTGCACCCACGACTGTGAAGTTGCAAAGTGCACATGTGCCGTGCCAGAGTGTCGGCTCCCCCCACAACACGTGTGTATGTGTTTCGCGCCCCCCCAGCTCACCCCAACGCATGGCATACATGTTATTCGCACTAGAGTGCCATGACTGGAGAGTGGCGTCAACTCAGAACATGGTGCCATTTTGAGTACAACTGCGCTGAACTACTGAATGGATCTTTTATGTTTTCTACATTTTTTTAAATAATTTATCCACATAGAGCAACACATCCAGGTACAGATACTATCAAAATAAATATAAAAATTGTTAAGCTGTCAAATTTACATAAATTTACAATTTATAATGATTTATTTCATTAATTTAAAGCGTGATGTATGCACCTGCTGCTGTGTAACTCCGTGTTATACAATGACGTGTGTGACAATTTAAAGTTTTCCGTCTCTGGATTATGCTTTATTATGGACTAATTTGACCCTCAACAAGCTTTCCTTTCTACAATCATCACCTCCAAATCAAAGGTAAGCTGTACATTTTCCTCTTTTACCGACTCTGTGCTGTAAATGTGCGGACTTTTCTGATCCATTTATCAGCATGCACGCTATATAACATGCAGCTAAATGGACGTGCTCAGGCTTGCAGCCTGCGGCTCCAGGCGTGAGCACGGTTTCAAAAACTAAATGGTCGGACTTTTAGTCACAGAAATGACTCCTCTCCCAGTTTCCACAAATCGGCGAGTGTCAGAGCTGAACTTTATTTTGTACCTCTGCACATCCAGACTGCTTGGGGTTTTTAATGGAAATACATTGCGATCAGATGGGACATTTGTCCGATGTGAGCCATATCCACGGGGGATCCTGAATTGGGATGTGCGCCTCATTAATGACCATGTCAAAATTTCCTCAGAATTTTTTTTTTCTGCCAAATGTATTTGATCCATTGTCAAAATGTTATCTGTGTGCGCACTGTAAAAACTGTTAAAATATGATGAGAGCTGAAGTACTGAAAGCAGCAAAGTGTGAAATCACAGCCTTTTGCTGTGTCTGAGGATTTAACAAGTGCACGTCAGGATGCAGGCTGTGGCTCCAAGTCTGAGCACGGTGTGAAAAAATAAAAAATAAACGGTCTGACTTTTAATCACGCAAATGTCTCCGGTCCCACATGTGAGGGGTTTAATGGAAATACATTGCGATTGGACGCGACATTTTATTGGATGTGAGTGAAAAATGTTTAGGTGAGTTTTACTGTACTTGTCAAAGCTTTGATGATGATGTCATCTTCCATCCCACACAGCTGACTTTATTTTCCTAAATTTTTCTTCTGTTCAGATCTGAAGGGAATCTGTACATCTTGAAGCCCTTGCTGTGTCTATTTGTGCATCCAAATGCACAGCAACCCGTCATTTTCAGCAAATAAATAACCCAAGATGGCACCATGAGTCACGTGACCGATTTTTTTGACTCGTCATGTCACCACTCTCTCTAATAAAGACACTCTAGTTCACGCACCCCCTTCGCCTCTCATCTGAACACAGTGTGACACCTGTGTACTGAACGGACGGGGTGTGGCTGGCTGCCAACAGCTGTTGAGACATCTCTGGTCCTGGATGTCACAGCTGCAGAACACGTACCATGTTTTGATGGACGTGGTTGTCTGTGCTTGCTCCTCATGTGGAAATATATAAAAACATATCCCTTTTGCGATAGGCTGGAGAAACGGAACATCAGTTCATGTGGACATGCAGAAGGTGATCTGAATGTGACATCTGTTTGACAGGACATGCGTGTCGGGCCGGACACACACGTGGGCCTGACCCAACACGCATGTCCAGCCTGACATGCATGTCCTGTGAGCGGCACGCTGCAGGACCATATGACAAGCTAACAGTATGACCAATACTCCACTTTCAGTCAATGTCAGAAGAAACACACCGTAACAAACACCGTTTGGTCAGTTATCAGGGTGCTTTTTCTCTTAAAAAAAAACAAAAAAAAACAAAAAAACATTTATCCGCTTGCTGATTTTAGCCATTTCACACTCTTGTTATAAGACGGTGATTGTAGCACAGTGGTAAAGTTTAAGTCTGGTAATCAGAGCTTTTATAAATTGCAGGTTCGAATCCCGTGAGTGGCATTTATTTGTTAATTAAACAGGGTTATTTAACACGGGGTTCTGTATTGCGTCCCCTTTTATTTATTATTTATATCAACCCAGTGATATTCAGTATTCAGCTGGTTTTTATTTTATTTTTCTCCACATAAGCGGTGCAATGTGGTACAATACGTCCCACTCCTTGCACTGTGTTCCTGCTCGCATGGCACCATCGGTGCATGAATCCATTGCAGTGGGATCACTGTGTTCCTGCTCGCATGGCACCATCGCGTGCACGAAACCATTGCAGCGGGATCATTCACGCCTGCCTGTTGGCTCGATGTTTTCATGGTTCGCTCATATGAGCTATTCCGCCATGATTCGCCCTGATTTGTACTTATTCATACTATGTGTGAAGGGGCCCTTAATCTTTTTAATTAATGTGGACATTTGGGTTTACAGTGCAGATTCACCAATGCCATTACCCAATTAAAGTATATTTTTACCCACCATGGCAATCTTAAAGTCCTGGTGTCAGATCACAGACACTTTTTCTAGACAATCTTTTACTTCCTTTGCAGGTTATTATTGTTTGAAGCACAAAACCATCATTCTGAAATTTGGGGAAGTGGGACCTACAGTCTAAACCTTGAAAATCCTACTGAAAAGGGCAGAAGATCCTTACCTGGCTCTGCTTGCCTACAGTGTGGGCACAGTCCAGCTCACCTTCATTTGGGGCAGTGTCTTCACATCACCTTACCAACTCTGCTGTCTGTCAGGGCAGGTTCCAGCAGAGAGGGTAATGTTTTTGCCTCATCACAAAAGGAGAAAAATATGTCACATGCTGCAAACTATAATGGGCATCACTGTGGTCAAAGTTTCAGTTCCCTCTCACCCAGAGGTCCTGTGTGAGTAACAAATAAAAAGACAGCTGGTACTGTTCTCCAAAATCACTCCACTTCAAAATATTATCAGTAGGTGGTGAGATGTAGCCAGCATCAATACCGTACACACATCTGCAAGTCTTCAACACTGCATCAATCGATCAGAATTTAGATGGGAACAGACTTTGAAAAAAAAAATCCTCTAAGGCAAGGGTGGGCATCGAGGGCCGAGACACTGCAGGTTTTCCATGTAACCAATCACCTCAGCAGGTGGGTTGCTGATGAGCTTCTGCTCTGAACATAAACACCTGGTTGTCAATGAAATCACCTGCTGAGACACCTGATCATTAATGAAATCACCTGCTGAGGCGATTGGTTGCACGGAAAACCTGCAGTGTCTCGGCCCTTTATGGCACATGATTGCCCACCCCTGCTCTAAGGTCTGGTGAGTCAAAGGTAGTTGACCCTTTGTTCTTCAGATGTGGCATTTATTAGTTTTTCTCAATTGATTACACACATTTTCTGAAAGCGTGCTTCATACTCGCAGAACTCTACAAGTATACACAAAAAAATACACACACACAATGGGGAAACCCCCTCAATTCTCCTGCAAAAGGAAACTTTACATTCAAAACAATGTTATTTCTTCTCAAAACAGCATGTTGTTTTCAAATGACACACACAAATCACACACACACAAAAAGTGCTGATGCCGGACGTCATGTAACTAGCAGAGCAGTTTCAGAAGAGGTCGGGATCAGCACTTTATCGGCACATTCTACTGTTTAAGGAGATTTTGTAATGAAAGATGTGCGGAGGGATTTGCGCGTCGGGACGGAGCCGCAATGGCGCTGGACAAAAAACACCTCCGTGTCGGAAACCATTCGTAAGATTCAGACGGCTTTCGGTGGCTTTTCAGTCGAGTGAGTATCTGAGAAATTGTGTAACAGCTGCACATGTTCCAACTTGTCCTGTGAGACTTCCAACACGGACTTGCTTTTGTTCTCCGCCATTGCGGCTCGGTCCCGACGCGCGAATCCCTCCACACGTCTTTCATTACAAAATCTCCTTTAACAGTGGAATGTGCCAATGAAGTGCTGATCCCGATCTCTTCTGAAACTTCTCTGCTAGTCACATGACGTCCTGGAACAACAGAACCTTCACTTTGGAAATGATCTGGTCGTTCAAGCCTGTCGATGGCCGCTCGGAGCGTGGCGCGCCTTCCGCAGCTGTGGGCCGTTTTTAATACGGTTGTAATGGTCCTTAATCCGTGTGATGCTAATAGAATCTTCACCGAAAGCCATCTGAATTTTCCAAATGGTTCCACCTGGCTGTCTGACACCGTTTCTGAAAAAATTTTCATGGAGCAAAGCGGCAGTAGCTCAGCTGTTTGCTGGACCACTCCTCCCACAAAGCCTGCCCACAGACGAATGACGCAAAACTCATGCATGCACACGAAGGTTCAAGCTTATATATATATATATATATATATATATATATATATATATATATATATATATATATATATATATATATATATATATATACGAGGTCTATTACAAAAGTATCTGACCTTATTATTTTTTGCAAAAACTATATGGATTTGAATCACGTGTGATTGCATCAGACAAGCTTGAACCTTCGTGCGCATGCGTGAGTTTTTTCACGCCTGTCGGTTGAGTCATTCGCCTGTGAGCAGGCTTTGAGTGAGGCGTGGTCCACCCTCTGGGTGAATTTTTATTGCTAATAAATGTCTGAACGATTTGGAGCTTTGCTGCATCAATTTTTTTCCAGAAACTGTGAGAGACCTCCAAGTGGACACCGTTCGAAAAATTAATATCATTTTCAGGGACGATTTTTTGGGGATTAAACAGATTACGGAGTGTTACTGCCGCTTTAAGGACGGCCACAACTGCTGAGAGCGCGGCGCCCCCATCGACAGGCTCACACCCCGCTGAAACAACCAGATAATTTCCAACATGAAGGCTTTGTTGATCCGGGACCTCGCCTGACTTTCACAAAAAGGCAGGAGATGTGGACATCAGCACTTTTTTGGTAGATTCCACTGTTACAGTAGTTTTTTTCATGGAAAGAAAAGCGGAGGGACGCGCCATGGAGCCGTTCATTACGCGGGACAAAACCACCTCGGTGTTGGTCTCACAGGACGGCTTTCAGGTGGATTTCAGACGGATTCCGGTTGCTTTCCAGTCGTGTGAATAACCAATTGTGATTGTGCATGAGCTGGACATGCCAGAACATGTCCCGTGAGGCTTCATCACGGCGTTGCTTTGTGCCGAGCGGCTGCACCGCGACGCGCGGAACCCCTCCGCACGTCTGTCTTAATGTACCGAAAAAGTGCTGATGTCCACGTCTTTTCACAATTCCTGTGCTAGTCAGATAACATACCGGATCAAGACAGCATCCAGTTTAAAAATGAATGGCACATTTCACTGTTACAGGAGTTTTTGTCATGGAAAGAGAAGTGGCTCCACCGCGCGTCACGGTGCAGCCGCTCGGCGCAAAGCAACGCTGTGATGAAGCCTCACGGGACATGTTCTGGCATGTCCAGCTCATGCACAATCACAATCGGATATTCACATGACTGGAAAGCAACCGGAATCCATCCGAAATCCACCTGAAAGCTGTCCTGTGAGACCAACACCAAGGTGGTTTTGTCCCGCGTAATGAACGGCTCCATGGCGCGTCCCTCCGCTTTTCTTTCCATGAAAAAATACTCCTGTAACGGTGGAATGTACCGAAAAAGTGCTGATGTCCACATGTCCTGCTTTTTTGTGAAAGTCAGACAAGGTCCCAGATCAACAAAGCCTTCACGTTGGAAATTATGTGGTTGTTTCAGCGGGGTGTGATCCTGTCGATGGGGGCTGGGAGCGCGCCGCGCTCTCAGCAGTTGTGGGCTTATCACACTCCGTAATAAGTAACACTCCGTAATATGTTTAATACCCATAAAATCGTCCCTGAAAGCCATTTTAATTTTTCGAACGGTGTCCACCTGGAGGTCTCTCACAGTGTCTGGAAAAAAATTGGTGCAGCAAAGCTCCAAATCATTCAGACATTTATTCGCAATAAAAATCCGCCGAGAGTGGTGGACCACACCTCACTCAAAGCCTGCTCACAGGCGAATGACGCAACCGACAGGCATGAAAAAACTCATATATATATATATATATATATATATATATATATATATATATATATATATATATATATATATATATATATATATATATATATATATATATATATGTTCTCCACTCAGATTGCAATAGCCAATCACAGATTAGCCTTTCTGTCATCATTTACCTGTATTTTGGCATGCTTGGCACCAGAAAGTTATGTTGGATCCAAAAGGATCCAAAAAGGCTAGGACCAAAAGTTATATTGGATCGGTTCCCACTGACCAATAGCGTTTAAAGCTTACTGCCAACAGCTAGCCAATCAGAGCGCGGCATACAAAGGTCAGGAACTAGTTGACAGATGCTGGTTGAAAAAAATGGCAACAAACATGTCAACATCAGCAGAAAATCGTCTGCCAGCAAGGTTTGCTGAGTTCACAGAGGAGGAACTGGTGGAAATATTGAACTCCAAGGATGCCAAAAACGCTAAGAAGGTAGACAAGCATGCTACTGACATTTTAGAAGCATCCATCACATCAAAATCGTCGATCACAGCAATTGGAGCTGAATCAACAAGCTGTCACTGGACAGAACTTGACAAGCAAGGGCTTGCAAAGTTGTTACGAAAACTTTATGCTGAGGTGTGGCTTAAAATTTCTCTATGTTGAACTCCTTACCATTCATTATTTGTATAATATATACGTGCTCCTCTCAAAACATGTGCCTGTGGTGTGAGCCAAGCATACCCTTCTCTTCTTCTGTGGCATTTAATGGCAGCCGCCATCCTTATTGTTGCATTGCTGCCACATTCTGCATCAGTCCATTACACCAGTACTAAATCCTCTTGATGAGTCCAGTGTCTTTCAAGTATTTTCAAAGCCAACACTCCCCCCTCTCACTTGACCATATGGCTAAAATATTTCCTACAGAAACTTCTTTCAGAGCTTACAATTGATTTCCTTTAGGTTTTACTCTAAAATAGATTATCAGTTCAAACATGACAAGATATATTTTGTGAAATCAAGACTTGAGCCATATTTTGTTCCAGTATGAGTCAAATACCACTGTGCTTTAAACTAAGGAAAACTGACCAAATTGCTCTCAGAATGCACCAAATTACATCATTTTATTCTAAATTTCCTAGGGGAGCACACTGTGTCTTTTGTATACTTAAAATTGCAGTGGGTCAAGAGGGCCTTGGTTGGTACTGAAGGAATTTTAGGCATGCTAATGCTTCCCAGAACCATTTTATTGAAAAAAAAGGCTGAAGGACCTAATTGGTGAGATAGTGATGAGCTATAAAGAAAAATACTTAAAATAGCATGGTGGGGGGGGGGGGGTGATCAAGAGGGCCTAGGTTGAGTGGAGGACTTTAGCCATGCTAATGCTCCCCAGACAAATTTTACTGAAAAAAAAGCCAGAAGGACCTAAATTACATGGTGAGATGGTGAGGAGCTTGCAGGCATGTGAGACAGAAAGAAAGAAAAAATGTTTAAAAGGAGGAGGATAAATGTAGAATCAAACCAATTTTTGGTATAGAGGAGGATTTTCTTTAAAAGAAGACCTGGAAGTTCATCTACAATTTTCCAGAAGGTACATCTGAGATGCAAGCCTAGATGTAATGTTTTGGTGAAAGAAGCATTATGAAGCTGTATAACTTGGGATACAAAATGCAAAACATGCACTCTGCACAGTCACTGCTACTGCACAATCACAGCCACAGAAGCTTATAAACTCTTCTGGATTGTCTGGATGTCTTGGTGGCTTTCTTCACTGTTTTCCTTCTTGCACAGTCACTCAGTTTTTAGAGCTGTCTACTCCACATGGATTTACAATAGAGTGCCATACTGTATGTATTTCTTCATAACTGATGTAAATAAAGTCCAAGTCATATTCAGTGACTTGGAAATGTTCATGAATTCATCCACCGACTTGTCTGAAGAAAACTGGCAATAAAACTAATTGTTTTACAGGAATTATGCCAAAGTGGCGGTCCCGCATCACCACAGAGTTCACTTTGGAAATGATCTGGTCATTTCACCATGTTGATGGCCGACCGGAGCGTGGCTCACTCTCCACCATTGTGCGGACGTCTTTAAACCGGTTGTACCGCTCCTTAATCTGTGTGATGCCTATAGCATCATCACGAAAGCCATCTGAATAATCCGAATGGTTTCCACCTGGCTGTCGCTCAGTTTCTGACAAAATTTGATGTAGTCGCGCTGCTCCAGTCGTTTCGCCATTTCCTTGCAAAGAAAAAACGACGAGAGACTCCACCCATCCTCACACAAAGGCTGCTTACAAGCAAATGAAGCAATCAACAGGCGTGAAACTCACGCATGCGTACGAAGGTTCAAGGTTGGCTCATGCAGGCACACATGATTCAAATCCATCAGGTTTTTAAAAAAAATAAAATGGTCAGATACTTTTCTAACAGACATATATATATATATATATATATATAGAGAGAGAGAGAGAGAGAGAGAGAGAGAGAGAGAGAGAGAGAGAGTTGTGCTCAAAAGTTTACATACCCTGGCAGAATTTTTGCTTTTTTGGCCATTTCTAAGACAATATAAATGACAACACAAACACTTTTTTTTCACTCATGGTTAGTGGTTGGGTAAAGCCATTTATTGTCAAACAACTGTGTTTCCTATTTTTAAATCAAAATGACAAGCGAACTACCCAGATAACCCTGATCCAAAGTTTACATACCCCTCTTCGTAATACTGTGTATTGGCCCTTTTGTGGTGTGTCGCCTTGGGTCCTGCCTGGTTTCTGTCTTCTCTCTCTCTCTCTCTCTCTCTCTCTCTCTCTCTCTCTCTCTCTCTCTCTCTCTCTCCCACAAGGTGGTTGGACACAGAGCTGATTGGGAAATGTCACACCTGCCACTCATCACGGTGCACAGTATTTAGCCCGGTTCAACACTTCCACCTGCGCCAGAAAGGCAGTGTCTTCAACCTGGTACCTGGTTTCGCTGTACCTTCTGAATTTATGCATTCCTATGCAGTAATTTTTTGAACTTCCACGCTCAACAATTGAATTGCAGCTATCTTTTGCCTATGGCTCACTGTAGCTAGATTGATTGCTGTTTGCTCTTAGTCACTCGCTTCTATGCCAGACTCCGTTGGCTCCATGGAACGACCACCTGGCTGCACTCTCGGATCAACCTGCACTTCATCTCACACTGGGAACTGGACTAGCGGATTATGGCTCCCTGGTTCCACCGCTGTGCGGGCCGTGTCTCCACTCCTTAAGCCACCTTGCAATTTTCATTATTTGGCTCTGTTCAGCTTTGTAATAAATCTTTTGGCTCATCCACTTTCTCTGTTTCCTGCATTTTGGGTCCAACTCCATCCGGGCAAGACATAACACCTTTAACATCAACGACAGCTTGGAGTCTTTTGTGGTAGTTGTGGATGGGGCTCTCTGATGGTAAAGCTGCCACTGAATATGTTTCAGGCTTTATTTACATCAGTTACAAAGAAATACAAACAATATGGCAGTCTATGGTAAATCTGCATAGAGTAGACAGTTCTCAAAAGCTGAGTGACTGTGCAAGAAGTAGAATAGTGAGGAAAGCCACCAAGACCCCCATACAACCCAGAGGAATTTATAGGCTTACGTGGCTGTGATTGGAGAAATTATGCACAGGGCAAGCTTTGCATTTTGTATCATCCATTATCCATCTTCATGATGAAGTGGTATAGAGAAGGATTTTCTTAAAAAGAAGACCTGAAAGCTTAGCTACAAATTGCCAGAAGGTACATCTGAGATGCAAGCCTGGATTTGATCTGTTTTGGTGAAAGAAAATCCTTCTCAACTCTACTCCACTATGAAGCTAAGAGTAGTGATGCAAAATGCAAAGCTTGCACTGTGCACAATTTCTCCAATCACAGCCACATAAGCCCATAAGTCCTCCTGGGTTGTCTGGGTGTCTTAGTGGCTTTCCTCACTCTTCTCCTTCTTGCACAGTCACTCAGTTTTTGTCTACTCCATGCAGATTTACCATAAAGTGCCACACTGATTGTATTTCTTTGTATTTAATGTAAATAAAGTCCAAGACATAGTCAGTGGCAGCTTTACCATCAGAGCCTCGTCCAAAACTACCAGAAAAGACTCCAAGCTGACATTGAAGTTAAAGGGGCAATACACAGTATTAAGAACAGGGCTATGTCAACCTTTAATCGGGTTCATTTGGGTAGTTCTCTTGTTATTTTGATTTAAAAGGTGAAAACACAGTTGTCTGACAATAAATGGCTTCACCCAACCACTAACCATGAGTGAAAAAAAAAAAAGTTTTTGTGTTGTCATTCATATTCTCTTAGAAATGGCCAAAAAAAGCAAACATTCTGCCAGGGTATGTAAACTTTTGAGCACAACTGTATATATCACCAATTCCAGTGAAGTTGGGATGTTGTATGAAATGTAAATAAAAACAGAATCCAATGAATTGCAAATCCTCTTCAACCTATATTCAATTGACTACACCACAAAGACAAGATATTTAATCTTCAAACTGATAGTTTTTTTTGTTTTTGTGAAAATGTTTGCTTATTTGGAAATGGATGCCTGCAACACATTTAAAAAAAGCTAGGACGGGGCAACAAAAGACTGGGAAAGTCTGTTTGGAACATTCTACAGGTGACCGGGTTACTTGGAAACAGGTGAGTGTCATAACTGGGTATGAACGGGGCATGCCCAAAAGGCACAGCCGTTCACAAGCAAAGATGGGATGAAGATGACCACTTTGTGAACAACTGAATGAAAAAAATAGTCTAACAGTTTAAGAACAATGTTTCTCAATGTTCAATAGTAAGGAATTTAGGGATTCGTGTTACAACAGTGTGGCTTCGTAGTAAAAGAGTCCAGGTACTAGACTGACCTGCCTGCAGTCCAGACCTGTCACCCTTTGAAAATGTGTGGCACATTATGAAGTGCAAAATACAACAATGGAGACTCCGGACCATTGAACAACTGAAGTCGTACATCAAGCAAGAATGGGAAAGAATTCCACCTACAAAGCTTCAACAATTAGTGTCCTCAGTTTTCAAACGGTTATTGAGTGTTGTTAGAAGGAAAGGTGATGTAATACAGTGGTAAATATACTACTGTCCCAGCTTTTTTGAAATGTGTTCCAGGCATGCATTTCAAAATGAGCAAATATTTGCACAAAAACAATAAAGTTTATCAATTTGAACATTAAATATCTTGGCTTTGTGGTGTATTCAATTGAATATATTTTGAAGAGGATTCATAAATCATTGTATTCTGTTTTTAATTTACATTTTACACAACAACCCAACTTCATTTAAATTGTGGTTTTATATATATATATATATATATATATATATATATATATATATATATATATATATATATTAAAGGCAGTGAATTAATTGAAGTCCAAGTTTAAAGAAATATATTTGCCAAAATACTGAATTCATCCAATCGTTTTCTAAACCCGTCTATTCAAAGCAATGGGTGGTGGTGGTGGCGGTGGTGGTGGTGGGGGGTATACTTGAAAGCAGTCAGATACACTTGATGCACTTTTTAAGAGACCTGTGAAAGTTCTCAAAAATAGTCTGATTTCATATAGAATGGCCCAGGAGCTTAAAACAGCGCAAGCAGATTTTCAGCAATCATAACCATAGGCCAGCCAACTTTAGTGAGTCAAAAAAAGGACAGAGGATTAATTTAAACGATGACTATTGATTGAGGCATTAGACCTTCAAACAGTCTGAGAGGAATTAAACTGTTTGGAAATGTGCCTAAAATACCAATTGGGTTTCTGCAGCAGGCTGTGATGAGGGAGGGCAGGTGGTGGTGTTCCACCACCGCCTCAACTGTGTAAAGTCATCCTCTGATTGGATGCCTTAAGCGATGCCATGGCTCACAGCTCACACAGCAGCCTCAGTGGTTAAATCACAAGCAAAACAGCCAGAGGAGAGGTGAGACGCACTCACTCCTGGGAGACACTGCCAAGGCTTTGATGTGGGATGGATGTTAGTCTGATGCCAAAGATGAGCACTTGCAGACACTGTTTCAAAGTTTGTAGCAAAGCTCTCAGCAAGTCTTAATTTTTATCATACTGCCCCTGTGTAGGTTCCAGTGATCCACTAACAGTACAAGACATTTACACCTTGTTCTCTCTCTCTGTGTGTTTCATCAAACATTTTTAAATGATAAATGGACTGCATTTATATCACACCTTTCCATTTGAATCAAAAGCTCAAAGCCCTTTACCGTGATGCCTCACATTCATCCACACACACATACACCGATGTCAAGGTGCTGCCATGCAAAGCACTCAACTGCACCCTACTACCAACTGCAGGATTAATGGCCCTTAGTGACTTTCTGGTCTTGCAGGAATTTGAGCCGAGGATCCTCTGGTCTCAAGCCCACTGCTTTAACCACTAGACAAACAATAATTGCTGTCAGACATACAGCTTGTACAATAGACTGTTTTCATATGATGTCATGCTCTACCCACAATGCAATGATCTGCCAATCTTCACAGGTTTGCCAAACTGTAGATATATCTGTCACATAGGCAGACATGCTCAAATCTACGTACTCAATTATGTTGAATACTTGTGCATTGTGGAGTTGTACAAACCGACTAAATGTCAGAGGTGGAAGTAGACGGTACTATGTTATACCAAAGGTTGTCACTCATCTTGGAAAGCAGACCTAATAGTTGGCGAGGGAGAGGAGAACAGTGTAGCTAGCCAGAATATACCATCAGGATTTTGACCCTTAACCCAACCAGTGTCACGATAAAATCTGCTTTGATCACTTCATGACTGATATGTGCATTTTAAAAGAGTATACAAGGATAGTTGTACACAGTGTCCAATATGTTATACTGTGTAATCAGAAGTGGTGTGGGTGAGTCAAAGGATAATGTTAGAAAAACATCAAGTCTGAAGCAGCATTCGCTCTGATAGATCTGCAAAATGAAAAGACGTGCTGTGCTGAGCTGGATCCGACATCTGATAGTGCTGATGCCTACATCAGAAGCTGCTGGCGCGTCTGCACACAGTGAGCCAGAGATTGTAGACAGAATGCTGGTAGAATTTCATCAGTTCACCACAGAAGGTATGGAGTTAACAGAAAATGATTCTTGACACTTTGAGATTGTCCACTGTGTTGCTCTTAGGCTTCGAATTCATGCTGAATTGAGCTGTGTCTTGCTTTGTCTCTCGCTTCTCCGATGAATAACAATGGTGGCTTGACTGTCGAGATGGCAGACGGTGGGGTTTTGTGATAAATTCAGGACTAGATGGAAAATGGTCAATAAGGATGCTCAAGATGGACATACACATGCAAAAATTCCATCAAGATGAATGTCATCAGACACAACCCTGTTGGACACAAAATAGTTTTACCATTTCTTCCCCCATTCTGGGGTGTCATTGTGAGAATTTAGAAAGTTATTGGCTGACCAGTAATCAGCCAGTCTGCTCTGTGTAAGTCTGATCCTGTCACAGAAGATAAGCAGAGTGGGTCCTAGTTAGTACTTAGATGGGAGACCTCCTCGGAAGGCCAGGGGCTATGTGTGTTTCTCTAGTTAAAATTGGAGTTGCATCAGGACAGGCGTCTGGTGTGAAACTTGTGCCAAATCCCAATGCAGCTCTCTGGTGGAACTGCTGTGGTGACCTGGAACAACTGGAAAAAGCCAAAAGGCCTCCAACACTGGCTGGCCAATGGAGGTCACATGTTGCATGATGTCACAACTTAACAAGTGGACAGAGGAATCAGTAGCCTTTGCACGCTTCCTTCAATATTGAATTTAGATCAATAAGATCTTACAGACAAATGTGATGTGATTACAGTGATACCTAACCTTTTACCCAGCTCTTACGTTGTAATGTTTTACAAAACAACACTGGCAACACTGGCCTGGCAACTTTCTCCCAGCTGGACTGCTGGCTTGAATGATGCTCCTCTATTTAATACAAGGTTTTAATCACTTCTTTTTTGTTACTGTCTAATAACTGTGTTGGTTTTTAAATGCAATCGCTGTGAACTTTAACTCAAAATTTTACTCCTGTGTGAATCTTAGAAGTGGTTAGCTTGTTCGTTAGTGTTTAGCTTGTGCTAGCTTGGCTACATGCTTAGATTTTCTGGTGCCCAAATTACATTATATTACTCTCAACACTAACCTTGCACAGTGCTGATGGAAAGGGTGGCTCTGAATGTAAGCTGGAGCAGCTTCTTAGTTCAGTGGAGATAGATGTTATGAGCACTCCAGATAAGCTTAATGACCGGCTGGCTAGAAGGCATGTTAGCACTAGCATAGCAATGCCAGCTAAAGATGATGGCTTTCAAACTGAAGTCACGTAGTGCTTGGTGCCAGATTGTGGTACCTGGATCACAGTCACCACTGCGAACTGTGAGCCATTTTTCAGCCTTGGATATCCCTGTTGTTAGTATTCCAAGTGAACAGGCAACTTCTACCCATATCTCCAGGCCGAATTGCTGTGCATTAGTGTTAGGGGATTCTGTCAACCGCAAAGTTAGATTACAGATGCCACCGGACTTTAAATGTATTCCTAAGGCCAGAACACCCAACAGTGCTTCTCACCTTAGGGTGCTGACATTGCACAAGGACAGACAGCCAAAGCAACACAACACTAAGTATAACCACATAGTAATAGTCTTAGTGCCAGTGATATTAGGATGAGACACTTTGAGGTCACACAAAAGCAACATAGAGAGGACTTATGACCTCAGCAGAAAGATGTGTTGACATCAATTAATTGTCATTGGTCCCCTTCCCTCCTGGGTAAATGATGAGGCATTTAACGGGTTGAAGTTGTTGAAAAGGTGGCTGGCACAATTTTGTAGACAGCAAGGCTTTAGGTTCATTGGTAACTGACCTTCTCTTTGGGGTCACCATGGCTTGCTGACACCGGACAGCCATCACCCTTCTGGGGAAGATGCCACGATCTTATTTACAAATATAGAGCTCTACAGGGAGGGTTATATTAGGACTCTACAGCAGGCCACAGAGCAGGTGATGAGAGAACCTGCAGGGCTTACGACTAATGTGGACATGGAATACATTAGTTAATTGGGGAAATTAGTGCAGAAAATCCACTATGATGATAGTGCATCTTATGTGGCACAGAGGGAAATTTGTCAAGTTGATCTGTTTCTGCAGATGTGTCCATAAAGAGCAGAGATGGATATGCTTTGCAAAGTTAATACCCATTACTACATTTGATGACAATAAAATTAAGGATGAATCCACTGGCTGTTCCTGCATCATCAAATATTTTGTGTCTCATACCCACAACCCACGTGGAACTCCTAAAAGCTAATCCTAAATTTGGGCATCTTATATATACTACTCTGGAATCACCCCCAAATCCCAATAGTCCAATTGTCAACCCCACTGAGGATGTTAGTTTGGGTTCATTGTTCTTAAAATCTAGGTGCAGCCTCCTGGTGGTCTAAAATATAATTTGTTTGAACATTTGACTCTCCGCTCTGCCCAGGATACTATGTGTAGCAAAGGTCAGAAGAATAAAAATCAAGCATGTTATTTTGTCATCTTATATAGGCACCGGACCCATATTCTTAATTCTTAGATTAATTTGTTAAGTTTTTCTCTAATTTGGCAATCCATGCAGATAATGTTCTGATTATTGGTGACTTCAACATTTATATACATAAGCCTTCTGACCCCCTCTGTAAATAATTTATGGACATTATGGATGTATTAGGAATGCATTCAGGGTTCAGCACTCATCAGTGGAAATAATTTATTTAGTTTATACAAATCATAACAAAACCTGCCTCAATGCACTTCACACAAGTAACGTCTGACCTTACCAACCCCTAGAGCAAGCACACAGGTGACAGTGGTAAGGAAAAACTACCTCTGATGATATTGAAGAAGAAAGCTCAAGCAGACCAGAATCAAAATGGTGACCCTCTGCTTTGGCCAGTCTAACAATTACAAGGTTTTGCAAAGTTTTACAAAGCTGAAGGAACATAAAACAGGAAATCAAACAACATAATAATACAAAGAACATGAGAAGTCCACGCTGGTGTCAGCACCACAGGCAGGGGACATCCAGCATTCCTCACACCATCAGTGTGCTTGTCGCTGTGACAGGGTGACCCCGAATGCAGACTGCAGCATGCAGCACTTGTGAAAGGCCTTGTATCTCATGATCAATCTGGCCACTTGTGGTTGGGATCCCTTAATCCTGCTATTCCACGCAACATCGTTCATACCTTGGACAGAGAGAAAAAGAGCAGAATCAGTCAGCCGGAAATAAACAGCAACACCTAAGGTATAATTCATCAGCAGGAAGTTGACAGGAAAACAAAGCAGTTACTAAGGTGATAGCCAGCTGCTAGCCCTAAGCTTGCCTAACAGACCCAGAGTTTAAATGAAGTTGAGGCCGAGACCTGTTCTGTTGCAAATAAAATGACTTTAAGGGGGAAGCACAATACCATACTATGCCAGTATGCTAGCTATACAAGAGGGAGAATAGATGTGTCTTATGTCTACACTTGAAAGTCTCTACAGAATGTGACTATTTTATTGATGCAGGAAGATCATTCCACAAAACAGGTGTGCAATAAGAGAAGGCTCTGTGGTGAGCAGACTGTTTATTCACCTTAGGGACACAAAGTTGTCTTATGCCTAGAGAATGCAGAGCCTGGGCTAGTACCTAGGGTTTTGATTAGGTCAGCTAAGTAGGGAAGTGCTAATCTGTGAATAATCTTAAAGGTTAATAACAGAACTATAAAATCCAAACTCACAGAGACAGGAAGCCAGTGAGATTTCAAAATGGGTCTAATGTGGTCAAACTTTCTACTTGTGGTCAAGAGCCTGACAGCAGCATTTTAAACCAATTGGAGACCACTAATGCTGGACTGTGGTAAACCAGAAAATAGACCATTGCAGTCATCCAATAGACGTCTCTGCATCAACCCTGAATTTTAGAGGTGATCCAGTTCTGGATTCTGGATCAGGATTTCTTTCAAATTGTATGCTTCACTTTGTTGGATTTTGAGGATTTCTTCAAAACTACTTCCTGTATTTTCACCTAATTTTCACTACACATTGTAAATCTGGATTCTGGATCAAGATTTAACTTTGTACACGTTTAAGG
This sequence comes from Thalassophryne amazonica, assembly GCF_902500255.1. NCBI lineage: Eukaryota > Metazoa > Chordata > Actinopteri > Batrachoidiformes > Batrachoididae > Thalassophryne > Thalassophryne amazonica. The sequence continues at coordinate 23,956,814 of NC_047121.1, forward strand.
ATTATGTCAAAACTCATTCACAGATACAACACCATGATATTAAACCAAGATCAGGAAGACACTATTTGGTTTTAGCTTGTGAATTAAATATCCCATTCTAACATCTTCATCAGTTCGTTCATTCTGGATCATTATGTAATTATTGCATTGTGTTGTGAAATCTGGATCCAGGTAAAGTCTGGGTCACAATGTGCATCACATATTTGTTATTTTGAGTCCTCGTCACATCAGAATTCTCAGGTTGTGCTTGTTTAACATCAGATGTGTTGGGGTGTGGGGTGCCTCGTAGAAAGAAAGTTGGGAGATCTGGTTTTGGCTGTGGATGGGTCTCTGTTACCCATGACCAGGTATCTGGTGGTGTCCAGGGTACCTGTGCATGTATCTGTGGGTCTCTGGGCATGGTCTCTGCATGTGTTCTCCAGTTCCATCCCCCTCTGAGGCCATGGGTTCTTTGTGTAATGTTCTTTAATGGTTCTGTCACCTGGTGATCATTTGGTGGGGGGAGAGGATCAACGTGGGGTCAGCGGTTAGGAGAGGTTCTCGTGATAGCTCTGGTTGTGTGGCTTCAACATGGGGGGTAGAGTGGTGTTTGGGGCCATGTCCTATTGTGCAGTCTTTTATGGGGTATTGGCCCAACCTTTATGTGGGGTTCAATTCAATTAAATATATTTAAATAATGCCAAATCACAACACAGCTTTACAAGGTGCTTTACATGGGTAAGGTCTATCGTTACCAACACCCCTGAGCAAGCACACATTCTGACGCCTTCTGGGGCTGGGGCTAGGAGTCTGTGTCCTATATCTTGGGATCACAGGCCTGGTATGTGTCTCCATGGTATGGCTAATCTAGTTTCTCTTAAGACCTGTTTACACATAGACGGTAAACTCTCCCGGAAGCGTCCCAGCAGAGATTTTGGCCCCTCTGGGCTGTTTTAGGGACCACACGCCGTAGTTAATGCCGGCGCACGGGGGCGTGGTTTGGTTCCGGCTTCACCGGGAATCGTCGAAAAAATTATTCAACATGTCGAATAATTCCGGGAGCGCTCCCGGAGAAGTGGCCTGACGACGGAGACAACGCGAACAACGGCAATTGATACTTTTTAATCGCCGTGTCATCCCACCCCTTCCTGTAGTCCCGTAATTGGCGGCCGGCGTTGTATCCCTAACCAACGGTGTGTAAAACGATGATAGAGCCCACATTGGCGTCCTCAAAGGCATTTTAACCAGCGACAGAGGCAGACAAAATGGCGGCGCTAGCGGACAGTACACTGTTCTAAATGCCACCTCCCGGTTAACGGCATTCCAAACGGCCGATAGGCGGCGGTTAGTATAAAAACGCTAGCGCGCTGCATGCAGGTCTCTCACTCGCGGCCAGCTCCATATATTTTTGCAGAGAAGCTCCAGTATACCTCCTGAAATAAAATTGGCAGCGGCAAGGACTTACCAAGAGGTCTGGTTCAGAAGCATAGGGTAGTCCTGTGGTGCAGACGAGCAACACGTTGAGGAGGGGGAAAAGGAGAGAAAAGAAAAGGCTGAGAGATGAGCTCCCTGTCACTCCCTCCCCCTGCACTGACAGCTGCTTCAGCCTATTATACTCTGGGGGCGGTGCCTATAAGCAAAAGTTCCTGGAGTAACGCAGGATTTGCCTGGATAAATCCAGCGGTACACAGGGCATTATCGGCGGCAGCAGAACACCGCCGTTCTCACGTGCGTCTTAACCTGCGATTGTAAAGGATAGAACTGAGTATTAACCCCCATTGCCTGACGTGTGCCGGATGCTATGGTGTCAAAACTCCACTTTATTCAGCAGATTTTGCGGCATTTTATCCGCATATTTGCGGCTAGTACAGCGCTCAAAACCCCGGCGAAATGCTCCGCCCCTTTCTACTGCGATAACAGCCGGAACTACCGCGAACTTCGGCCTACGTACTACCCGCGGACAAAACCGTCTATGTGTAACCTGGGCTTTAGGATCCTGTGGGCCTTGTGGCAGCCTGGTGTGGTGACCCTACATGCAATGTGGGTTCACTCCTGCAACAGCTGGGGCATTTTGCATGGTGTGCCTACTGTGGCTAGGGGCTTGGGTTCCTGTGTGGCTAATATGGCACTGATGCAGTTGCTGAAATTTACTCACTTCATCACACATCTCATTAACCCTCTGGGGTCGCCGCCATTGTATACAACGACTAAGACCAAGCTTTACTAAATTATAAATAACTTTTGAATTATATGATATAGAAACTTACTTTTTTTTGCTGAAAGGATAACTCCGCGGACTTTCAAACCAGCCATCGGACATCTTTGTACTCCTCATAGAAGCTGTGTGATGAAGTGCACAATGTGAGTGTCCTATCGGAATTGGTTCACCGTCACATGGTTTTCCAAAATCCAATCGTAGGGAAGATTTACCTCACGTGAAAAGCCAAAGATCATTTTCAGGAGTGATGTGTTACTAGCTGGCCCGTTTGAATAGCACCCTGTGTCCTCCAATGAGTACGTACTATTAGTACATACTCAGTGTGCCCTGCGCCATTACGCACAGGGATCAGTGAAAGCAGGAGCACATGGCGAGCCTCTGATGACAATCTCATGTGCTCAAACAAAGAGTGTGTAACTATCAGGATTGCTCCACCAGTTTGCATGTGAATGTTACTGGATAACTCTGTTGCTTTCTCTGTGTAAAGCACTGTTTACCATATCAATGGACAACAAAACGCATAGACCATTTTGTATATATTGTTCAAAATGTGAACCTTTTTTGTTGTACAGATTTTCACACAAGACCTCAAATTACCTTTATTCACACACTATGACTGCTGGGATAGGCTCCAGTGCCCCACAACCCTTCTTTGGTGTAAATGGCTAAAGATGAGTGAGTGAGAGTGTAATATTTGGACAATTAGATAAAGGTGAGCTACCGTGGATACCTGATTTACAGCATTGCATTTGTGTTCATGGCCTCTTTTATTCTATCCATCCATCCATCCATTTTCTTCCGCTTTATTGGAGGTGGGTCGCGGGGCAGCAGCTCAAGCAAAGCTGCCCAGACCTCCTGATCCATGCACACCTCCCCCAGCTCCTCCGGGGGAACCCCAAGGCGTTCCCAAGCCAGCCAAGAGATGTAGTCCCTCCAGCGTCTCTTGGGTCTTCCCCGGGGCCTCCTCCCAATGGGACGTGCCAGGAACACCTCTCCAGCGAGGCGTCCAGGGGGCATTCGGAAAAGATGCCCGAGCCACCTCAACTGGCTCCTTTTGACATGGAGGAGCAGCGGCTCGACTCTGAGCTCCTCCCCATCTCTAAGGGAGTGCCCAGCCACCCTGTGGAGGAAACCTATCTCAGCTGCTTGTACTCTCGATCTTGTTCTTTCAGTCATGAGCCAAATCTCATGACCATAGGTAAGGATTGGAACATAGATCGATCGGTAAATTGAGAGCTTTGCCCCCCTACTCAGCTCTCTCTTCAACACGACGGTCCGATACAGTGAACACATCACTGCAGATGCTGCACCAATCCGTCTGTTGAGCTCATCTCACACTCCATCTGTCCCTCACTCATGAACAAGACCCCAAGATACTTAAAGTCCTCCACTTGAGGCAAGGACACTCCACTGACCTGAAGAGGGCAAAGCACCTTTTTCCGGTCGAGAACCATGGTCTTGGATTTGGAGGTGCTGATTTTCATCCCGGACGCTTCACACTTGGCTGTAAACCGCCCCAGTGCACGCTGAAGGTCCTGATTTGATGAAGCCAACAGAACCACATCGTCTGCAAACAGCACAGATGAGATTCTGTGGTTCCCAAACCAGACCCCCTCTACACCCTGACTGCGCCTCGAAATTCTTTCCATAAAGATAATGAACAGAACCAGTGACAAAGGGCAGCCCTGGCGGAGGTCAACGTGCAATGGAAACAGGTTTGAGTTACTACTGGCAATGCAAACCAAGCTCCTGCTGCGGTCGTACACGGACTGGATAGCCCTTAGCAAAGGACTCCATACTTCCGGAGCACCCCCCACAGATTGCCCCGAGGGACATGGTCAAATGCCTTCTCCAGATCCACAAAGCACATGTGGACTGGTTGGGCGAACTCCCATGAACCCTCGAGCACCCAATGGAGGGTGTAGAGCTGGTCCAGTGTGCTGGGACCAGGACGAAAACCACACTGCTCCTCCTGAATCTGAGGTTTGACTATCGGTCGAATTCTCCTCTCCCGTACTCTGGAAGAGACCTTACCGGGGAGGCTGAGGAGTGTGATCCCCCTGTAGTTGGAACACACCCTCCGGTCCCCCTTCTTAAACAGAGCGACCACCACCCCGGTCTGCCAATCCAGAGGCACTGTCCCCGACCGTCACGTGATGTTGCAGAGGTGTGTCAGCCAAGACAGCCCACAACATCCTGAGACTTAAGGTACTCAGAACGGATTTCATCCACCCCAGGAGCCTTGCCAAGAGGAGCTTTCTAACCACCTCAGTGACTTCGGCCTGGGTAATGGATGAGTCTGCCTCTGAGTCCCCAGTCTCTGCTTCCTCTTCGGAAGACGTGACGATGGGATTGAGGAGATCCTCGAAGTATTCCTTCCACCGCCCGACAACATCCCCAGTCAGGGTCAACAGGTCCCCACCCGCACCGTAGACAGTGCTGGTGGAGAGCTGCTTCTGCCTCCTGAGGCGTCAGACAGTTTGCCAGAATTTCTTCAAGGCCAAGCGATAGTCCGCCTCCATGGCCTCCCCGAACTCCTCCCAGACCTGAGTTTTTGCCTCTGCGCCTGCACGGGCTGCGGCACGCTTGGCCTGCTGGTACCTGTCAGCTGCCTCCGCGGTCCCACCTGCCAACAAAGAGAAGTAGGACTTCTTCTTCAGCTTGACGGCATCCCTTACTTCCAGCATCCACCACCGGGTTTGGGGTTTGCCGCCGTGACAGGCACCAGAGACCTTATGACCACAGCTATGAGTGGCTGCATCGACAATGGAGGTGGAGAACATGGTCCACTCGGATTCCATGTCTCCAACCTCCCCCGGGATCTGGGAGAAGCTCTCCCGGAGGTGGGAGAGCTTCCCTGCCTCTTTTATTATTTAATAAAAAATATTAATAAATCAGGCAGCTGCCCAAGTCACGTTTGATGTAATCAAGTAATAAAATTAATCAATGCCATTGATGTTGTCAGTCATTGGGTGATTGGATCATCTTCACTGATGTTCAACATGATAAAGAAAGCCAATGATGGACAGACCATGAATGGATGGAATTAGGGCCATTTTCTAACATGTACATTAAACACTAACAGATGGCCCATCATTTCAGGCATGGGAGCAAGAATCAAATAACAGCTGGCTTCTTTAATATTTCAATTTATGACATTCAAAGAGATGCTTCACAGTGGTGTTTGAATTTTGTTATGACATGAAATTACAAACTAACAAGAGCAATCTGAGATTTCTGTTATCTGCCAAGCATTGAAGAGCTCTCAACATAACAGATAAGTGATCTACATTGTAACCTGGACTTTACCGGTATCCAGATTCCACAGGCAGTGGAAGTATCATGTTATCATTTTAAAATCTGCTCCTTGAATGTTAAAACTGTTTTGAAATACACCATAAATCAAAGGTTTTCACATCATTTTTGCATTTTTTAGAGGACTATGTAACGCTTGACTAGATCCTTGTCATTTGGTGGTTTGTATGTCATGTGATATGGATCATTCATCCCATTTGCCATTGTGTTCCATTGACCGTGCAAATTCGGTTCCATTTACCGTACAATTTTGGTTCCATATGTTTTATACCATTGCATGGTGCCACCGCTGCACATGCCCACACAAATAGTGACAGTGCTTAGCTTAAAAATGAATATGGCGGGGTTTGTTTTATTAACAGTACTCATTCTTGTAATACACACACACAAAATAATTGGGTATGCCCTAAGCCATCTGGAGGCATTTGCAGTATTTGCTGGAACATGCAATCTTTCACCTCATGGAATTTTCTTACTATCGCACTCACAAACATTCATTATTTGTATATTGAACAGTGTTTTGGTGACAAAAGTCTGCAACTTCGCACAGACATGTGCTTGACTGATGCCTTCATAAACTCATTATTTCTCTCATTTTAGAAAAACCTCAAGCATTACAGTAGCAATAAAGTCGTTATTGCTTAACTGATTTAACTGAAATTGAAATTTGGTATAATTGTTCATTGGTGCATTAAAAAGAAGTACTTCTGATCTGGCACAGATTTTTACACATACCATGGACAGGGTCAAAGGGCATCTGGAAGTGTGACTTATCACAATGAAATAGTTTTTGACATGTAACACCACAATAAGAGGGAACCCACGTGAACAGGCAAACTCCACAGCAGGTGGAGTACCTCACACCTTCTTGTTGTGAGGGAACAGTTGTAACCACTAAGCCACTGGGCTGCCCTCCTTGATGATGCGCTGAATAGTAATTTGCATTGATTTGGGGGTTTGTTACATCAGCAGAAACTGTGTAAAAACAATCAAAGGACTTCAAGGGATTAAAAAAATAGTTGTAAATCATACTCAACTCCCTTGTTTTTGTATTTGGATTTATTTCCTGAGATCTGTGATAAAGAAGAGCACTACCAAGCAGGCTTCCACTGCCTAATTACAAGAAAACATCTTTACATTATGGATTTGTTTAAATATGCAGGAATACTGCAGGGATATAGTATAATAATAAAGCTCAATATCAAAGTGCAACGAAAGATTTAAATGGAGCTGAAGACTCCCTGGGAATATAAAAGAGATCCAAATGAACAGTGTACTTGCCATGTTATACGAACTTTCACAGGTTTACTCAGCGCAACGCAAGCAGACTTTTGTGTCAAAATCCCACCGCATGCATTCATGCCTCCACTTGCATACATAGCAGCTGTTTCAATGGTGCCATGACCTTTCGTTTTCCGTGAGCCCTGCAGAGGAATTGCCGAAAAGCCAAAACTTGCAGATTAATCACAATGCTTCCCAGACACAGCTTTGATTTCAACCAGAATGAAAAAAAAATGAATGGAAGAGCACTGCTGTGATATTATAAATCCGATTTAGTTCCGTCTTTTGCCTGAAATGTGCAGATTGAAGGATCAAAGTGTGAAGAATGTTAAACTCACTTCTGCAATTCTGATTTTTGTTGCTTCACATGCTTTATTTGGTTCTAACTGCCTCCCAACGTCACAACAAATACCCTCAACCAGTGATGGCTCCAGAGATTTTTTTCTGCAGGTGCTGTGGGGTAATTTGGCATTTTTATGAGGGTGCTATGAGATAAGGGCTCATGTGTGGTGACAGTTCTCTGCTACACGTCTTCCACATTCACGGGCACACGCACCTATAGCACATTCTGATCTGCGACAGTCACTAATGACATACAGAAGGAACAAAATCACAGACAAACCTAGGCTACTGTTCAATACAAATATCCACAGACCTACACATGTAGCCTATAGCCTCAGGGAGAAAAATGCCAACAGCAGGCAGAGAGAAAATATTTCACCTACCATTGATGTCTTCATAACAGCACAATGTGCCTGCTGTGGCTAAAAGTAAAAGCATCAAAGATTTGGTTCCTCTCAGAGGTCCGTGTTCTCTGAGGGTTAATTGCCAGGAGTGACACGGGGTCACTGGTTTGTCTGTCCCCACTGCTGCTCCTCGGGTTGTTCTTTAGGCGATGCAGACTTCACTCTTTCCAATTCCACTCATGGATATTTGGGCAGCAAAAACCGATCCATTTCAGCAGCTTGAAACGAAACGCACGACACGCACGACAGTACGACAACATCTTCATGGCATCGGGAGGTGATGGTCTAGTGGGCAAGGTCCTTGATCCCCTAGTTGCTCCCGGTGTGTGTAGTGAGCGCCTTGTATGGCAGCACTCTGACATCAGGGTGAATGTGAGACATTATTGTAAAGGCATTATTGTTTAAGCATCTGATGGAGATGGAAAAGCAGTACATAAATGCATTCCATTGTTCTGTTGATGAATGTTTATTTTCTTTTATGAGTGAAATCTAATCACATAAATCTGAGAATGCAAGAAGTCTCACACTGTGGAAAACTGAAAAGATGATGTCATCGCCCTGCCTCTGTAACATATTGTTAACAGTGTAATTTAGCACATTATTTTGTTTTCTTCTTGTTGGTGGTAGGACAAAGTGTCTGTGTTCTCTGTCTGAGGCAAAGAAATGGACCTACACTGAGAGACTTCTTTTTCTTCTTCAAAAAAAACCCCTTAAAAAACCCTTAGGGCCCAGTCCCACTGGGGAAAGGATTAATTGCGCATGGGTTGAGTATACAAATTAAGGCGTTCGTTGTCGTCCGCAACAAAGTTGGCCAAAAATGACAAATGTCTCAGTATGGATTACGGTTATATTAATAATGAATAGCAAATATATATGAATGTAACAATCACAGATGTATGTATTGAGAATGCATCGCGCATGTGTGGCGGAAACAGCGGTTGTAATGCATGTGCGCGGCATCTGCATTGCGGTCATAACAGAAGCGCACTCGGGCCTGTGGGCATCACTATTCACACCAACACCACAGCCTCTGGAGCAATTGCTGGACTTGGACAAGTTGATTGGTATGTTGTTAGATGGCAGCAACTATCACACTTTGTCTTTGGGGATCCATAACTACATCTGTATTTCTCCACAGCTGGACTGGCAATGACTAGCAGGTATGTCGATTTCTGTTTGTTATGCATTCGCAAATTGTCTGCAAATCAGATGCAAAACAGACGTAATACAAACACTTTATCTGTGGCCAATCTGTATGCATTCGCCACAACTTATTTTAGTTTGTGATGTGGACATGATAGGCACGCTATATATCCATTTTACACACTGTCCCAGTCTGCTGCCAAGCCGTAATACCCCGTCAGTTGCGGATATCAGCGAATAACGGTGGATATACAGCGCATAGATTGTATATGTATTATGTATTGCGTATGTAAGGCGGATATCACCGGCAACCAAAATTTTGTGCAGCTCAAAAATCCTGGCAACAGAAAAATGTGCCTCTGTGGATACTTGCGGACGTGTGCAGATGTCGGACAACTCATACAAGCATGTTTCATGGATACTGCGGATGTTTATCGAATATGAACAAATTTTGTGCACAATTCATACGCAAATCTTCCTAAATGCCAGGTGGACCGGGCCCTTAACAAGTAACTTCCATAAGGAATTAATGTATTTCCAGACATCATCTTCCAAATGAAGGGTGTCATGTGGTTTTCAGCTGTGATGATGAATCCTGACAAACAGGTCTGTTAAAAAGACTTTATTTAATCTGTCTTCTAAACTGTTAGCATCAGTTGCTACATTGATTATCCCCACATCTTCTTCTCCATTTTTTGTAGAAGCGTTACAGCGCTACATACAGGCCTGGCATATGTACTACAGTATTTTCACGCAGTTTCACTGGATCTGTGAGAACAGAAATATTTCTTTAATGGAACACTTTTTACAAATGACAAAGAAAAAGACTGTATAGGGGAAGTTCAGTTTCAGTGTAGACAAGGCCTTAAAAGCATGTGATGAAATTAAATTATAATAATAAATGACAAATTATTTTATTCAGGGTGCTATAGGGGTGCTATGACTAATCCAGGGGTAGCCCGACAACTGGCCTATGAATTGGGCTGGATACTCACCTCCATCTTGGAATGAGATTTCCCACTCCTAAATGACCAATAGGAGAGCAGCGCTCGCACAACACCAAAGTGAGGCTGACGTCAGCATCTTGGCCACCAACTAATCACAGGCTAAGAGAGAGAGTTCAATATCTGGCACAATTCAGGGCCAGTTGTCAGACTAATCCATGTGGAGCTGTACCCCCTGGTCCCGCCCATGCCCTTAACATAAAATTTGCCTGAGAAGACGATTTGTTTTTGTTTTATTTATAACCCCAATTTCAATGAAGTTGGGACGTTGTGTAAAATGTAAATAAAAATAGAATACAATGATTTGCAAATCCTCTTCAACCTATATTCAAATGAATACACCACGAAGACAAGATATTTATGTTCAAACTGATAAACTTTATTGTTTTTGTGCAAATATTTACTCATTTTGAAATGGATGTCTGCAACACATTTCAAAAAAGCTGGGACAGTGGTGTATTTACCACTGTGATACATCACCTTTCCTTCTAACAAAACTCAATAAGCATGAGGGAACTGAGGACATTAATTGTTGAAGCTTTGTAGGTGAAATTTTTTCCCATTCTTGCTTGATGTACAACTTCAATTGTTCAACAGTCCGGGGTTTCCGTTGTCGTATTTTGCACTTCATAATTCCCCACACATTTTCAATGGCCGACATGTCTGGACTGCAGGCACACCATTCTAGTACCCACACTCTTTTACTACAAAGCCACGCTGTTGTAACGTGTAGAATATGGCTTGGCATTGTCTTTCTGAAATAAGCAGGGACGTCCCTGAAAAAGACGCTGCTTGGATGGCAGCATGTGTTGCTCCAAAACCTGGATGTACCTTTCAGCATTGATGGTGCCATCACAGATGTGTAAGTTGCCCATGCCATGGGCACTAACACACCCCCATACCATCACAGATGCTGGCTTTTGAAGTTTGCGCTGGTAACAATCTAGATGGTCTTTTTCCTCTTTTGTCCAGAGGACACAACATCCATGATTTCCACAAACAATTTGAAATGTGGACTCATCAGACCACAGCACACTTTTCCACTTTGTGTCTGTCCATTTCAAATGAGTTCAGGCCCAGAGAAGGCAGCGGCGTTTCTGGATGTTGTTGATGTGTGGCTTTCGCTTTGTATGGTAGAGTTTTAACTTGTACTTGTAGATGTAGCAACGAACTGTGTTAACTGAAAATGGTTTTCTGAAGTGTTCCTGAGCCCACGCGTAAGATCCTTTGCACAATTATGTTGTTTTTTAATGCAGTGCCACCTGAAGGATTGAAGGTCACAGGCATTCAGTGTTGGTTTTCGACCTTCCCACTTACGTGTAGAATGTTCCCCAGATTCTCTGAATCTTCTGATTATATTATGGACTGTAGATGATGGAATCCTGAAATTCCTTGCAATTGAACGTTGAGAAACATTGTTCTTAAACTGTTGGACTATTTTTTTCATGTAGTTGTTCACAAAGTGGTGAACCTCAACCTATCTTTGCTTGTCAACAGCTGATCCTTTTGGGGATGCTCCTTTTATACCCAATCATGACACTCACCTGTTTCCAATTAGGTGTTCTTTGACCATTCATCAACTCCCCCAGGCTTTTGTTGTTCCGTCCCAACTTTTTTTGAAATGTGTTGCAGTCATCCATTTCACAATGAGCAAACATTTGCACAAAAACAAAAAGTCTATCAGTTTGAACATTAAATATCTTGTCTTTGTGGTGTATTCAATTGAATATAGGTTGAAGAGGATTTGCAAATCATTGTATTCTGTCTTTATTTACATTTTACACAATGTCCCAACTTCACTGGAACTGGGGTTGTAAGTGGACAAGTCAGGGCAGTTGCCACAGCATCCAAACACAAGCTTGTCAAATCCTCACGGATTGTGGCTGAGTTGTAGCCCGCGGCCTCACACTGCTCATCTCATTTACATGGAGTAACGATCGGCTGCAGGCTCATCTCTCCATCTGTGAATTATTTCCATTTTATTCCATAAGACAAAGGGTGGGTAATTATGTTTTGGGGGATTCATTATATAAAAATTTGTCCTGAAGCAAATCAAAATATTTTTTCAGGAAAAAAGGCAGCATTACCATTCTTCATTTGCAAATCATGATGAACATCACTTCTGTGTCTTTTGAGGAAAGAATTTGAGGAACAAAGGATATCAACTCAGTGTGAAAACCAACTTTGTTTTTGGCAGAAGAAAGGCCTGATTATACATTCTGCTTCCAAATAGCTGAGGGTTGGCAATGCTCCACAAGATCGTCACAATGTGAAATGTCTAACCTGCTTATGTCAGCATTTGTGTTTAAATCTGTGAATAATTAACATATTTAGTAACTGCACTGTGCTGCATATGCCCAGTACTGTACACTGTGACCTCTAGTCCACTAAAAATGGGCAAAAGGTCAGCAAAATTTGGTAAAATACTGAAAATTGATGCATGCTCTCCTTCCTATCACCTTGATAATATGCAGATAGTTCCTGTGTATTCTCCTTGACTGCTGTGATGTCATGACATCATCATATCTTATATTTATGTGACAAAGGACCTCATCAGAGATCTGTGTTTTTGTGTACATAAATTATATGATTATTTCTAACAAAATTATGCCTTCACACCATTTGTTACATCAAAATGGATGATATCATATTTAATTAAGTCTGCAATAATAAGTACTTTCACTAGGATGCTGAAAAACAGTACAAGCACTTTAAAAACAGTGCATCCAGAAAGTATTGACAGCGCTCCACTTCTTCCACATTTTGTTATGTTACAGCCGTATTTCAAAAATGGATGAAATTCACTTTTCTTTCCCCCTTAAAATTTTACACGCAATGCTGCGTAATGACAATGTGGAAAAAAGGGGTTTTGTGTGTTTGTTTGTTTTTTTAGTTTTTTTGCAAATTTATTTTAAAAAAAAACCTAAGAATAAGTATACACAGCCTTTGCAATGACGATCAAAATTATGAACAGGTCCATCCTGTTTCGACTGATCATCTTTGAGATCTGTCTACACTTTAATAGGAGTCCACCTGGGGTAAATTCAGTTGACTGGACATGAATTGGAAGGGGATTAATATGGAGAGGAAACATATTTACAGAACCACGAACCATGCCAGTTGAAAATGCATAATGGTGTTTCGATTTTTGTTGTGATAACAATGCCCAAGCTAGACAAACATGAAACTGGAAAATTAGTTTTTACACTTCTGCTTGGTTTTGCTGCCATTACCTGAGAATAACACATTTGGAGATGGTGATTTTTAAAAACAGTACCGTTGAGAGCTCACTCAAAAGTAGATGAAGCCACAAACCGTAAATAGCAAAAAAAAAAAATATGCCCACTGGATGGAATCACGTGAACTGATCACTTCCGAAATATGAATTTGTATTGTTTTTGTGTAACACCATGTATGAAATAAATGCACTCAGTAACAGAAACAATAAGTGAATGGCGGACGGACTGCGGAAGGACTGTGGTAAACTGTTGAACACAGTCTTCCTTCAATAATTTGTCTGTTATTTCTACAACCCCAATACCAATGAAGTTGGGGCATTGTGTAAAATGTAAATAAAAACAGAATTCAATGATTTGCAAATCCTCTTCAACCTATATTCATTTGAATACTGAGAAAGTTGATGAATGCTCAAATAACACCTAATTGGAAACAGGTGAGTGTCGTGATTGGGTATAAAAGGAGCATCCCCAAAAGGCTCAGTCATTCACAAGTAAAGATGGGGTGAGGATCACCACTTTGTGAACAACTGTGTGAAAAAATAGTCCAACAGTTTAAGAACAATGTTTCTCAACATTCAATTGCAAGGAATTTAGGATTCCATCATCTACAGTCCATAATATAATCGAACATTCAGAGAATCTGGGGAACTTTCTACACGTAAGTGGGAAGGCCAAAAACCAACATTGAATGCCTGTGACCTTCAATCCCTCAGGCATCACTGCATTAAAAACCAACATCATTGTGTAAAGGATCTTACCACTTGGGCTCAGGAACATTTCAGAAAACCATTGTCAGCTAACACAGTCCGTCGCTACATCGACAAGTGCAAGTTAAAACTCTACCATGCAAAGTGAAAGCCATACATCAACAACATCCAGAAATGCTGGCATCTTCTCTGGGCCTGAGCTCATTTGGACAGACACAAAGTGGAAAAGTGTGCTGTGGTCTGATGAGTCCACATTTCAAATTGTAAAGCCAACATATGTGATGGTATGGCAGTGTGTTAGTGCCCATGGCATGGGCAACTTACACATCTGTGATGGCACCATCAATGCTGAAAGGTACATCCAGGTTTTGGAACAACATATGCTGCCTTCCAAGCAACAACTTTTTCAGGGATGTCCCTGCTTATTTCAGCAAGACAGTGTCAAGCCACATTCTGCACGTGTTACAACAGCATGGCTTCGCAGTAAAACAGTACGGGTACTAGACTGGCCTGCTTGTAGTTCAGACTTGTCGCCCATTGAAAATGTGTGGCACATTATGAAGCACAAAATATGACAACAGAGACCCCAGACTGTTGAACAACTGTTGTCGTACATCAAGCAAGAATGGGAAAGAATTCCACTTACAAAATTTCAACAATTAGTGTCCTCAGTTCCCAAATACTTATTGAGTGTTGTTAGAAGGAAAGGTGATGTAACACTGTGGTAAACATACCACTGTCCCAGCTTTTTTCAAACGTGCTGCAGGCATCCATTTCAAAATGAGCAAATATTTGCACAAAAACAATAAAGTTTATCAGTTTGAACATTAAATATATTGTCTTTGTGGTGTATTCAAATTAATATATGTTGAAGAGGATTTGTAAATCATTGTATTCTGTTTTTATTTACATTTTACCCAAAGTCCCAACTTCATTGGAACTGGGGTTGTAAGTTTCAACTATAATTTAAATCTCAAGGAACATGGAGAGGATAGCATTGAGGGTGAAGGGCTAAAAACTTTTTTTCTTTACATTATTACAATATTGTCATAAAAAAGAATTATGTCGACAGTTGTGAAGTAGTATATCATTACTTTAGGGTTCTGCAACAATTAATCAATTTTAAATTATTGTTTGATGAGAGAGTGAAGAGCTTCACTCATTAATATCAATGACATCAAACATATTACATCTTTGTCATTTACTAGTGTCCAGTGATGGGCACAGTTCCGCTAATCTGCTAACCGTTAATTAGCAAAGATAACTTTTTGTTAGCTGATTAGCTTTTCAGATAACTTTGAAAGCCATCAGCAGACCAATTAACTTCCTCTAAATTTTGTTCTGATAATTGTTATACCACTAACATGTTTTTGCGGACATAGTGAATAAAGCTTATCAGTTAATAACATTTGTAAAGCCTAAAATCATATGTTTTAGTTCCTGTCTGTTGCATGTTTGTAGCAGACAGACAGCTATGAGATGTAGCGCTCAATCCTCTGCCAGCGGAGAAGTCCTGAGTGCCAGAGAGAAATGAAGAGAAAAAAAAAAGCTAATATATTTTCACAGCCATACATTTTTGCAGACTTGTCACAGCAGACATCCAAAGCAAAGCAGTTTTGACTTATGGTTAAAATTTCAAACAAACTAATTCAGGACAGGTTATCGGAATTAACGTCAACTCTCTCATTTTTACAAGGTGAAAATATCAGCTATATGCTTAGTTTTAAAGTAATGCACTAATTCTGAAGGTTTGAGCGTTTACAGACACACATGCCAAAAGGCATTATGGAAAAATGAGCAGCTTCATGTCATCAGTGGTTGGTCGGTTTATTTATATGAAACCAACACACAATTTACTGCAACGTGTGTTTGTTGGTTTTTACAAATAAATCTGTATTTGTAAATATGTCATATTTTTTGAATTTGTAAAAAAAAGGCAATTTGAAAACTGAAAATTCTGTTTGTTTAGTGTTATTCAGCACATATAGCGAATGTGTGGCAATGGACCATTTTCAAGTTGTGCCACCATCTTGAAACCGAGACTTGTGGTTAGAGAGCCTCTTGATGGCATGTTTGGCATCATTAGAAAAAAATTGCTTGTTATGATGCCTCACAGAGCAGCTGACAGATCGAATGTTATGACGCCTCATGGACTGGCTGACGGATCGGGTGTTATGACACCTCATGGAGTGGCTGACTGATTGAAGCTGGACACCTGTTAAACAATGTCTCCGAAGGTCGATGTAAATCCAAATTTCTTGTTTTGTTTTGGCTTTGGTGTCCTTCGTTAGTGCCGTGTGACCGAAGCTTTACATTCATTGCTATTAAAGTTCAGCAACCAAAACTTCAACATTCTGGGCACAATGAACATGTTTTCACTTTTATTTGATTTCTTTGTGTGACTGACATCATTATTCAAGCATTCAAAAGGCTAAGATTCTTGACAGTTCTTGTTGTTGAACAAAAGCTTGTCTCCCAAAACGGAAAGAGTTGTGACATCATCACGCATGCACGTAGGTGCTGTTTTAGTGGCAATTTGAAAATCACCCATTGGTTAACATTCCCATCCAGTAGATGGCAGTGTTCTATGCATTCTAAGCCAAAATGTGTAGAACAATGTATAGAACATTGCCATGTATTGGATGGGAGTGTGAATACCAATTGTCACACATTCACTATACGTGCTGAATCACACTTAACAAACAGAATCTGTTGTGTGTTGGGGGGGGTTTGGCTGGCCAAGATACTGTTTGTGTGTTTTGTGTATACTTCGGGTGGTTTGTGGGGGGCGTGTCTGAGGCTTTGATGATGGATGAAGCATCTCTCACCCTCCACTGTCATCATGCCAACCCCATGCACCTGATGAGCAGTTCATGTGCAGATCTAGAGGACTACCAGCTGACGAGGATGCACCTGATGAGCAGTTCACGTGTAGAGCTAAAGGACTACCAGCTGAAGTGGATATCCTGATCAGCAGTTCACGTGCAGTTCCAAAGGACTTCCAGCTGAAGTAGATATCCTAATGATGTACTACATTTAAGCTATGACTGCTCTGTGTAAGGTGCTGGGGACTCAACCTTGTAGCTTCTGTGTGATGACCGTTTCTCCAACACTGTGACGCCGAGGATCGCTCCAGGTTTGACGCACCGTGCCTGTTGAGGAGATGGGTGAGGGACACGCTCCATCAGCACACCTCAGAGGTAACTAAGGTTTTAATGACTGAGTAATTAACAGTAGTAATTTGGCGTCTTGCACGCAGCAATATTTGAGCTACTCTGATAGTTGTGTAAATTCGTTCTTCACAGCCGTGGTGTGCAGATTGATGGTCCTCCACAGGCTGTGTGAGCTGTCTCTTTAATTTGAGCCTGAAGTAGAACCTGAAAGTGTTTGCTGATGGTGTGAATCCTAAACAGTATTTGTGTAAACAGTGACTTACCTCACCTCTCGTCCTTAACAGGCACTGTCCGATTCATTAACCACCTGGGGGGTGCCGGCGGGAATTTCTGGGTCCAGAACTGCCTGGCTCCAATCCCTTGGGCGCTAGGAAGAGCGCGTCGTCCTCCACCCCGCCAGGCCGTTAATTCACTTTTTGTTTATACTTAGCACTTGTAAAATAAATCTGTTTTCTGGAACCGCTCTCTGTTTATTTAGCGCTGGGTCCCTGTCAGACACTGGTTCACTCCTCAACCCGCGTCCTTACATAACAGAAGTCCCCAGCCAAACCAGCATGGACCCAGCGGCAGAGGAGCTGGTTTAGTCCGGGAAAGTGGCAGCGAATGTTGGAACCAATCCGGGATCCGTTGCGGGTGCTCTCCGCCCAGGTTGTGTGCGTGGGTGCGCACATGGCGGAGTCACGGCGTCGTTTTGCAGCACGGGTCGCTTTGCATCCCGCTGTTGAAGCTGTTGCCCCGTCTCCTCCGGTGGTAATTGGTTCCAACATCTGTTGTGTCAGCTCCGGACCACTTTAGTAAGGTGTCACGTTTGCTGCACTCAGCTGCTCACAGAAAAGCAGTATGTTGATTTTTTATCTCTGGCCACAGGGCTTTTTATTTGTTGCACTTTGGCTCCCCCTGCTGGCAACAGAGTCACATTGCCGTCAGGAGCTCCTGCTCTCTGACCTTGATGGAGCAAAATACTTATCAGTTAGTTAGTGGTTAACATTTGTGGGGTTTTATTAAGGGATTTTCACAAAATGTATTTGATTATTATAGCACATTTTAACGTTCCTGGTGGAGTGGACAGACCGGCTGATTGGAGCTCTTCTGGACCCAGGTAATGGTATTTTTTTTACTTTTTTATTTTTTGTTAGTGGGTTGGGTCGTTTTTTCTTTGTTGTTTTTTATTTCCCTGTCCCCTAGCCCCGACCTCACACACTTCTGTACCGTTTGTCTTTAGTGTGTGGGGTGGTGCAGGTTGGTTACACTGGGCGTCTCCTAGGAAACCTCTGCACCTGGGGGGGGGGGGGGGGTGTTCAGGGCCGTTATTTCTATTTAGTTGATTCCCGGTTCCACTCCAGCCTCAGCGAGCCTTTGACCATTAGTCATCGGCGTCGCTGGGGTGTAGTGCAGTGGGAATGTGCTTCGGTCGGAGCGGTGGCGCCGATTCGTGCCGTTTGCCTTTTCCGCTGTCCACCCCTATGACACCGGAACTGCCGGGCTCCAATCCCTTGAGCGCTAGGAAGAGCGCGTCATCCTCCACCCTGCCAGGCCGTTAATTCACTTTTTGTTTATACTTAGCACTTGTAAAATAAATCTGTTTTCTGGAACCGCTCTCTGTTTATTTAGCGCTGGGTCCCTGTCAGACGCTGGTTCGCTCCTCAACCTGCATCCTTACATAACAGAATCTTCAGTTTTCAAATTGCCTTTTTTATTTACAAATGAAAAAAAATGACATATTTACAAATACAGATTTATTTCTACAAACCAACACACACATTACAGTAACGTGTGTTGGTTTTTACAAATAAATAAACCGACCTACCACTGATTGGATGAGGCTCATTTTCCCATAATGCCTTTTGGCTTGTGTGTATGTAAATGCTCAAACCTTCAGAATTAGTGCATTACTTTAAAACTAAAACATATATCTGATATTTTCACTTTGTAAAAATGACAGAGGTGACATTAATTTTGACAACCTGTCTGGAATTATTTTGTTTGAAATTTTAACCACAAGACAAAACTGCCCTGCTTTGGATGTCTTCTGCGACACAACTGCAAGACTATATGGCTGTGAAAATAAATTATTTTTTCTCTCTTTCTTCTTCCCTTTCCTTTCTGTCTGGTCATCAGGTGTCTTTTGCTGAGAGAAGGTTGATCTGAGAAACATCATATTTTAAATAATGCTCAGTATGGATTCAGAACAAAACAATCGACAGCTATGGCAATTATGGAATTAATAGAGAAAATATCAACAACAATAGAAAATAAGGATTATTTTGTAAGTATTTTTTATTGACTTGAAAAAAGCTTTTGATGTTATTGACCACTCAAGATTGCTTCACAAGTTACAACAATATGGAATAAGAGGTATTGCACATCAGTGGGTAAAAAGCTACTTAGAAAACAGAAAACAGTTTGTTCAGATAAATAATATCAAATCAGAATTGTGTAATATTGCTTATGGAGTACCACAAGGATCAGTACTTGGACCCAAACTGTTTATTTTGTATATCAATGATTTTGTGAATGTATCTAATGTGCTTGGTAGCATTTTATTTGCTGATGATACAACGCTGTTTTACTCTGGATCAGATATACAGGAAGTAGCACAAGTGATAAAAACAGAATTGGAAAAGGTTAAGCATTGGTTTGATATAAACAGACTGTCACTAAATATTAATAAGACAAATTTCATATTGTTTAATGACAGAGCAAAAAAAAAATAACGTGTCATTACAAATAGATGGAATGGATATACAAAGGGTAAAAGAAATGAAATTTTTAGGAGTCATAATTGATGAAGATCTTACATGGAAGTCACACATAAATTACATAAAAGGAAAAATAGCGAAAGCCATTGTTGTTTTGCATAAAGTAAAATATTCATTAAATAGTTATGGTTTATTAACATTGTACAATTCACTGATTTTCCCATATTTAACTTATTGTGTAGAAATCTGGGGATCAACATATACAACTTATATACAACCTTTGTTTATTCTGCAGAAAAGGGCTTTAAGGGTGATTAGCAACAGTGGTTTTAGAGATCCATCTAATCCATTGTTCATTAAGTACAGGGTACTTAAATTTCGTGATTTGGTCGATTTGAAAATATTACAAACAATGTACCAAGCTAATAAAAATACTTTACCAACAAACATTCAAAATATGTTTGAGAAAAGAGTAAGTAGTTATAAACTGAAAGGAATAGAAGTCTTTAGAAAACCAAGATACAGAACCAAAGTAAAAGAACGGAGTATTGCAGTAAATGGTGTAAAATTATGGAACAATCTCAACAAAGAAATTAAAGAATTAAGGTCGCTTAAATTATTTAAAAAATGTATTAAACTAGATGTATTAAGTAAGTATGAAACTATAAAATAAGTTAGTGGGCTGTAAGGAAGTAAAAAAAAAAAAATGTAATTTGTTAATAATGTATAAAATGTTTTAAGTTTAAAAATGTAACCTGTCAGAGATGTAATCTATTTAATAATGGTCATAATTATGAAATAAGTCAGTGGTATGTGACAAGTTAAAGAAATACAATCTGTTAAATAATGTTGAAAAATGACGCTGGATATTGAAAGATTGTATTGTAAAAAGGGGCAGAAAATATAAGACTTGTTCTTCTCTCTGCTCCTTTTCATTCTGGTAATGGAGATGCTTTATTTCTGCTTTTCTGTTTTTTTTCTTTTAAATGAATGAAATAAATAAATAAATGAAATGAATGAAATGAAATCTCAGACAGAAGTGTTGGCTCATTGTTGTTTGTGATGAATTTACTCAGAAGTATCAGTAGCTGCCGGTGTACTGGAGTCAACACTAAAAGTTATTGGTTTAGCTATAACTTTTGCTATTTTCTTTAGGGGTTTATCATTTTAGCTTTATAAAAGCTAACTTTTCAGTTAGCGGATTAAGAGCTATTGAAGCTAACTTTTCGGCTAGCTGTGCCCACCACTGCTGGTGTCATTGATCAAACTGTTAAGTCCAGTGCAGAGAGCAGGCAGGTGAGCAGTGAAAATATTTTAAACACAAGGGAACAACAAGCAAAAGCCACAGCTTCTTCACCAGTCGTCTGTAGGTACAGTGGAGGTCAGGAAGCAAAACCACTTCCAAGGGAAACTAGAGACATTTGTCATGAAATGCCCCGCACGCAGTACTATTTTCCATGTAAAGTGCATTAATATGTACATGTGTGGGGTAGGTATTTGGTTGAACCCTCATTTGTTTGATGTAAACTGGGATACACTGTGGAAAAATTGGAGATTGATATTATATTTATTTAGAGGATGTGGCCAACAGTGAAAATAAAATGTCAGTAGCCTTTGAAGAAATGCAACTATTGGTAATTTTTAAGAAGTAGGTCAAGGCCACCGGCCTTTGAAACCATGTGAAGTACTCCTCCAAGGCATGTACCCACCAAATATGAAGTTATTGCAAGCAATAGGTGCTGAGGTACATTGCGGCAAACAAATTTCAGGCAAAGAATTTGACAGTTGTGACCACTGGTGACCTTGAAAAGTTTGTCAAGGCCACTGATATTTGAACCCATGCGAAGTATTCCTCCAAGGCATGTACCCATCAGATATGAAGGTTCTGTGAGCAATAGATGCTGAGCTACGTTGCGGCAAAGGATTTGGTAGTTGTGACCATTGTTGACCTTGGAAAGTAGGTCAACATCACCGGCCTTCAAATCCATGCAAGTACTCCTCCAAAGCATGTACCCACCAAATATGAAGTTTCTGCAAGCAATGGGTGTCCAGCAATGTTGTGGCGAAGGATTTGACAGTTGTGACCATTGGTGACCTTGAAAAGTAGGTCAAGAACCCCGGCCTTCGAACCCATGCAAGGTACTCCTCCAAGGCAAATACCCACCAAATATGAAGTTTCTGCGAGCAATAGGTGCAAAGCTACATTGCAGCGAAGGATTTGACAGTTGTGACCACTGGTGACCTTGAAAAGTAGGTCAAGGGCACCGGCCTTTCAACCCATGCAAAGTACTCCTCCAAGGCATGTATCCACCAAATATGACGTTTTTGCGAGCAATAGGTGCCGAGCTACGTTGCAGCGAACAAATTGCAGCCAGACAGACAGACGTACAGACGGACAACCCAGATGCTATATGCCCCGCCTCATGGCGCAAGCGCTGCCTGGGGCATAAAAACACTGTTTTAGCAGTAGTTCATTATAATGGCAGCAGAGGGCACTGCATGTCCAAAACAAAAGTTCACCTCTTACTTACTGGTAATACATGATAATGACAGCACAAGGCACTGGGAGTCCATCATAAATGTTCACCTCTGAAGGCAGAAACAGCACAAAATGTAACGGGCTTAACAGCAAAAAAAAAAAAAAAAAAAAGCAAACACAAAAACTGCTCGTAGAGCACAAACCCCACTAACAGGAACAAAAGCGACTTTGTGTTGAAGCCTCACAGGACATGTTGTGACATGCCCACCTCTTCCACCATTCGGAAGATTCAGATGGCTTTCGTGGCTTTTCAGTCATGTGACTATCCGAGAAATTGTGGAAGAGCTGGGCATGTTACAGCATGTCCTGTGAGGCTTCAACTTCAAGCTTCGTGCCAAAGCCATCGGCATGAATTTCACTGCAACTCTTTTCATGGCAAAATCTTCTGTCACAGTGGAATGTGCCGAAAAAGTGCTGATGTCCACCTCTTCCACAATTTCTCGGATAGTCACACGACGGTCCCGCATCACCACAGAGTTCACTTTGGAAATGATCCGGTCATTTCAGCATGTTGATGGTCGACCACAGAGCGGCACACTCTCCACCGTTGTGCGGCCGTCTTTAAACCGGTTGTACTGCTCCTTAATCTGTGTGATGCCCATAGGGTCATCACCGAAAGCCGTCTGAATAATCCAAATGGTTTCCACCTGGCTGTCACCCAGTTTCTAGCAAAATTTGATGCAGTCGCGCTGCTCCAGTCGTTCCGCCATTTCCTTGCAAAGAAAAAACAACGAGCGACTCCACCCATCCTCACACAAAGGCTGCTTACAAGCAAATGATGCAATCGACAGGCGTGAAAAAAGTTCAAGATTTGCTCATGCAAGCACACGTGATTCAAATCCATCAGGTTTTTGAAAAAAATTAAAAGGTCTGATACTTTTCTAACAGACCTTGTATAGATCAAAAGGGCTTTTCAATGCTGAAATCAAATATCCACTAAATCCACAATATGGATCAAAGGCAGATCAAACTTAATCTGTTTCATTGAGAGTGCCCGCTTGCACCTCATTGTCACACATGAGTGATTGATGTATTTTTGATTGAGACATAATGCAAAATGGGCTTTTCAATAATAAATTCAAATGTCTACAAAATCATCAGTCCAGAGCAGATCCAATCAAACTTTGATAGTGACTGCCAGTCTGCACCTCACTTTCAAATATGATAGCGATTGGGATATTTTTGTTTAAGATATAATGAAAAATATACATTAAATGGGGTTTTCAATGTTAAATTTAAATGGCCACAAAATCTGTAATCTTGATTAGATCTAGATCAAACTTTTTGAGTCAATGCAGGATATCATCCTACATAACACTGTCAAATATGAAAGAAACTCAATCTTTTTTGACAGAGTCATGAATGATGAAAATACATTTAATGTTAAAGATGTTAATGATAAAGATTTTAGCTGATTTTGCCCTTTGACCTTGAAAATGTAATAGCTTCTTGCCTCTCAGGATATGAATTTGCATTCTTTTTTATTATTATTATCATTATTTTTAATTTAAACAGTAGCAGCATACAAAAATATAGAGTATTAGATGATAAAGCAAGATTCAATATAATAATCCACCACCTCCAGAATTTCTGCAGCATGACATCAGGGTGACATACATTGGTTGTCTTAAAAAAAAAGCATAATCCAAAATGGCAGAATATTTATGTATAAATCTAATATGGGTATCATTTTCTTTGTTATATTTTGCAAAAACAATAGCACTTAAAATCTTAAAAAGTCTGCTGGGCTGTTGCACTATAAAAGACAGGAGGCAAAGCTGAAGATGCTGTGATTTTCTTTGGGAGTGACAAGGATGGATGGGATGACAAACGAACATATCAGAGGGACAGATCAGATGATTTGGAGATTAACTCAGAGAGGTGAGACTGAGCTGGTTTAGACATGGTCAGAGGAGAGACCCAGAATATGTAGGGGGGAAGGGTGCTCAGGATGGAGCCACCAGGCAGGAGGAGAAGAGGGAGTCCAAAGATGTGGTTTATGTGGTAAGAGCGGACATGCAGGTGGTTGGTGTGAAAGAGGAAGGTGCAGAGAACATAACAAGGTGATATGGTGGATATGCTGTGGAGATCCCTAACATGAGCATCCAAAAGAAGAAAAAGGAAAAAGAATTAGTGAGGTAAACCTGCATGCTAAGCTCCTTCTTGGCTATTCAGTGGTGACGATAAGTAGTTTCACTGTTCAGGTCTTTGTGTCGTCATACAATAATGTTGCCCTTAGCTCCTACTCACTAACAGTATTTACATTGTAAATCAATAAACCACTGGTTAATTTCATTGTGCTTCTTCTTTGGATGTGGCTGTACCACAATTTTTCCAAATAAATGCATCTTATTGGCTGTTACAACATTTATTTCCTCTTCACGATGCATTTTTGGACAGATGCAACTAATAAACCAGTGCACATACAGTACAATACAATAATTTTGGCAACAGTTATTTTATTGTATCTTGTCCTCTATTTTATCCTCCATTACCATTTTGATTATGGCAGTGGTAGGTCCATGACCTATACGGGATCTAGGTGCTCCCGCCATCACGAGCCTCCCAGTTGACTGGGTTATAGCAGTGGGTAGATGGGACTCATTAGCCATGTTAAGGCGGTCCACCTAGGGGAAGGAAAACCCTGATGTTAAACCCCCAGCCTGGGTTACTGCCCCCATGCCTCCGAGGAAGGTTCTTTAGCCAGAGGCTAGGAGAAGGTCACTCTGATGTAAAACCTACAGCCTGGTGGTTGCCACAGCCGTCTCATCTTGTCTGTGCCACTGTGGAGTGCCACCTTGCCTAAAGAGTGGAATTGGTGTGCGCGTGCTGATCCCCACTTTAAGCAACGAGCGCAGGCGGGAAGGAAAGCCCTGCAGCAATGGGAAGAGGCAAAAACAGCAGGTGCATGATGGCACTGGGAGCTGCATTCTCGATCCTGCATGCAGGCGGATCAGGAGCTATGGTTGTTTGATTGCTGACCCGAGACAACAGCATCATCCGGCAGGGCCCTGGGTGACCAAGCAGCCCTGTTTAGGGATAGCCCTGCTTGCTCCACATGGAGACAGACCTAGAAAAGATGGTCTAAACATGGCTTGTCTCACTAGACCCGGTTGGCTCACCGCTGCCAACGGGCATCACTACACGCAGTGCGAAAAGAAAAACAAAGAACCTGAAAATTGCGTGCTGGAATGTACGCACAATGATGGACTCAGACAATAGCGATCGTCCTCGAAGACACTCAGCCTTAGTCGCCAAAGAGCTAGCAAGGCTTGACATAGACATTGCTGCACTCAGCGAGGTGCGCTTTGCAGACCAAGGGTCAGTCACCGAGGAAGGCACAGGCTACACACTGTTCTGGTCAGGGAAGGCTAAAGAAGATCGTCAACTCTCAGGAATCGGGTTCATGATTAAGAGCGCCATAGTACATAGGTTACACAGTTTGCCAGTTGGACATTCTGACCGACTCATGTCACTCCGGCTCCCCATCAACAAAAAGGATTTTGCCACTATTGTTAGTGTGTATGCCCCAACCATGCAGGCTGACATCGGAGTTAAGGAGGCTTTCTATAGCAATCTGCACAACGCTTCTACAGCGCGTCGACACCCAGGACAAGCTCTTCATCATGGGAGATTTCAACGCCAGAGTGGCCCGCGAATCTGATGTATGGAAAGACGTGCTAGGGAAACATGGCATAGGCAACTGTAATGACAATGGCCGCCTGCTGCTGGAGTTCTGCTCTGCACATGACTTGACGATCACCAACAGCCTGTTCCAACAGAAAGAGAGATTCAAAGCAACCTGGAGACACCCACGCTCCAAACACTGGCACCTTCTGGACTACGTTCTGACGTGACAGCGTGATAGAAGAGACATACTACATACCAGGGTGATGCCTAGCGCGGATTGCTATACGGATCATCGCTTGGTCCGTTCCAAGATTGCTTTCACTTTCAAGCCCCCTCCTAAGAAGAAAGGCCCACAGTTTAAGAAGCTACAAGTCCACAAGCTGCAAGACATAGACACAAAAATGGAGTTCCAGACCAAACTAGAGGAGAGACTGGGTGGAGAAGAAGGCCTGTCTGACGACCCTGAACAACAGTGGATGAGATTAAAGACCATCCTTCAGGAGACGGCAGCAGAAGTAGTGGGCTTCTCAGCCAGGAAAAATAAAGACTGGTTTGATGAGTCTGATGCACAGATCCAGGAACTACTAGAAAAGAAACGTGCATGCCACAAGATTATTTTAGCTAAACCTGATGACCACTCTGCCAAGACAGCTTACAGAAATGCCTGCTCCACACTACAAAGCAAGCTCCGCATACTGCAGAACGACTGGTGGCTAGCTTTTGCGGAGAAGACACAACAACATACCGATGCCGGAGACATGCACTCCTTTTATGAAGCCCTTAAGACCATCCATGGGCCAGCACATCAAGTGCAAGCACCCCTGCACTCCTCAGACGGCTCCACCCTTCTGACGGACAAGGAAACCATTATGCAGCATTGGTCAGAACACTTTGAATGCCTCTTCAGTGACAAGCGCACTGTGCAAGAGTCATCAATCGAGAAGATTCCCCAGGTGGAGGTGAAATGGGAACTAGATGACCCCCCAACACTTGAAGAGATCCGAAAGGCCACCACGCAACTGAATCCAGGGAAGTCTCCTGGCATAGATGGCATCCCAGCAGAGGTGTACCAAAATGGAGGTGAGGCAGTCCTCGACAAGCTTCAGATTCTCTTCTCCAGTTGCTGGGAAAAGGAAATGGTTCCACATGACCTTCAGGATGCGGTCATTGTCTCCCTGTACAAGAACAAGGGCGACAAGTCCGACTGTTCTAATTACCGGGGCATCACTCTCCTCTCAATGGCAGGTAAGAGTTTGGCTCAAGTGCTGCTCAACAGGCTTACCCCTACCATAGTGCATGAAAATACTCCAGAGAGTCAGTGCGGATTTCGGGCCAACAGGGGAACCACCGACATGATCTTCGTCCTGAGACAGATCCAGGAGAAGTGCAGAGAACAGAACATGGCCCTTTATGCAGCCTTCATAGACCTAACCAAGGCTTTTGACACGGTCAGATGTGATTGTTTGTGGAAGATTCTTGCACGTCTTGGCTGCCCTCCAAAGCTCCTCACCATCATCCACCAGCTGCATGAAGGCCAGATGGGACAAGTGAAGTACAACGGGACTCTGTCCGGCAGCTTCCCCATCTCAAATGGCGTCAAACAAGGTTGCATCCTCGCGCCCACTCTGTTCTCCATCTTCTTCAGCATGATGCTTCGTGAGGCCAAAGAAGACTTGACAGACGGCATCTATATCCGCTTCAGAACCGACGGAAGTCTGTTTAACTTGCGGCGCCTTCTGTCCCACACTAAGATCACAGAACAGCTAATCATGGAGCTGCTCTTTGTAGATGACTGCGCCCTCATCGCCCATATGGAGCAAGCCTTGCAGCACATTGTCAACTGTTTTGCTGAAGCAGCAAGAGACTTCGGCCTCACCATCAGCCTGAGAAAGACAGAAGTGCTATATCGAGCGGTCCCCCATACAGCATATACCCCACCCCAAATCAACATCGAGGGTACCAGCCTGAATGCAGTAGAGCAGTTCACGTATCTCGGTAGTGTTATCTCAAATGACGCATCTGTTGCCAAGGACCTAGACAGTCGCCTTGCCAAGGCCAGCAGTTCTTTTGGTCGACTCTCAAAGAAAGTCTGGCAGAATCATGCACTGCGCCTTTCCACAAAAGTTCAGGTCTACAGAGCCATTGTGGTCCCTACCTTCCTGTATGGAGCTGAAACCTGGGTTCTGTATCGCCAGCAGATCAGATTACTGGAACGCTTTCATCAGCGTTGTCTCCGAAACATCTTCGGGATCAAGTGGCAGGACTACGTCTCAAATGAGGACATCCTTACCAGAGCCAAATTGCCCAGCATGGAGTCTATTATACTCAAACAACAGCTTCATTGGGCAGGTCACGTAGCCAGGATGGATGATACACGCATGCCGAAATTAATTCTCTTTGGCGAGCTCAATGAAGGGAGACGAAACCAAGGGGTCCCCAAAAAGCGCTATAAGGACCAGCTGAAGAAACAGCTCTCCCTTGCAGGCATTCAGCATCAGTCATGGCAGCATCTAGCTACAGATAGACTCAGCTGGTGTTCCAGCATCAAATCCGCCAGCCTGAAGTTTGAGGCAGAAAGAAGTGAGGCCTCACGCCAGAAGCGTCAAAGACAGAACGAGCGGGCAGCAGCACAAGCCCAGCCTACTCAAGTGTTCATTTGCCCCAAGTGTAACAGGTCTTGTGCATCCCGCATTGGACTTTTCAGCCATCAGAGGGCTTGTAGAAAATAAACTAAAAAAAAAAAAAAGGCCTTCCCACTATCCTCGCAAGCGAGGAAACTGCCAACAACAACCATTTTGATGTATTTTGCAGGAGCAGAGTGGATTAGTGGTTAGCACTGTTGCCTCACAGCGAGAAGGTCATGGATTTGATTCCCACCTGTGGAGTTTGCATGGGTTCTCTCTGGGTGCTCTGGCTTCCTCCCACATCCAAAGACATGCAAGATAGGTGGATTGGAATGTTTCAGTTATCCATAGGTGTGTGTGCGGGTGTGGAAGTGTTTGTTTGTCTCCATGTGGCCCTGCGACAGACTGCCGTCCTGTCCAGGGTGTACCACGCCTCAGGATCTACGATTCCTGGGATACGCTCCAGCCCCCCCTCGACCCTTAATGGAACTAAGCAGTTGGAGATGAGTGTGTTTGAGGTTTTGTTTTACTTTTTACTTTCTTTTATTGTGTTCAATTTATTCCTTCTTTTTTAAAAGTTACACTGCTTTGATCTCTCTTTTTCACAGAAGTCCTTCTTTGATGAAGACGTAAGTCCTATATAAGTGTAGCAGCTGCACTCTGTGTTGTGTTGTTTGGCTCCGCCCATTCGCTCCCCTCTGGGTGCAAACTCATGATCCTGGCATGGGAGGTGGACTTTCTAACCAGAAGGCTACAACCTAGAGTTCTGGCCTTGTGACCAGAGAATCCTATGCACAGTGACTCCTGCTGGCCTCCATTGCACTCACCCCCAACCAGGTCACGGCACCACTGTAGCGGCTGCGCTGTGTTGTGTGATTTGACTCCGCCCATTTGCTCCCTTCGGGACACAAACTCACAATCCCTGAATGGGAGGTGGACTCTCTAAGCATAAGGCTGAAACCACAGAAGTAGAGAGACTGGAATGGCAACTCGAGATCTCGTTCCATCGAGTTCTCTTTGTGAACTTGCGACCCACGATTTCAGCCACTTGGCTGCGAGAGTTGGGGTATTTCTCTTCCGGTCATCTGCCAGCAATAACACCAGATGCGCTTTTAAATTTTCTGCCATGGCTTCAGCAAATTATCCCTTTAAAGTATGTTCAAAGTGTAGACTGAATGAAGTTCGTGTTGATTTTAATTCATATTTGCTTGTTGCTTGTGCTTTTTGTTCTGCACCATTGCGGCTCCGTCCCGACGCGTGAATTCCTCCGCACGTCTTTCATTACAAAATCTCCTGTAACAGTGGAATGTGCCGCAAAAGTGCTGATGTCCAACTCTTCTGCAATTTCTCTGGTAGTCAGACGACGTCCCGGATCAACACAGCCTTCACTTTGGAAATGATCTGGTCGTTTCAGCCTGTCGATGGCCGCTCGGAGCGCGGTGCGCCCTCTGCCGCTGTGGGCCATCTTTAATCCGGTTGTAATGCTCCTTAATCTGTGTGACGCCCAGAGTATCCTCACCGAAAGCCGTCTGAATCTTCCGAATGGTTTCCACCTGGCTGTCTCTCACAGTTTTTGGAAAAATTTGAATCAGCGCTGCGCCAGTCGCTCAGCCATTTCCCTGACAATGAAAATCTGACGAGAGGGGTGCACCAGTGCTCACTCAAAGCCTGCCCACAGGCGAATGACGCAACCAACAGGTGTGAAAAAACTCACACATGCGCACGAAGGTTCAAGCTTGGCTGATGCAAGCGCACATGATTCGAAGCCATATAGTTTTTTAAAAAAATAAAAAGGTCAGATAGTTTTCTAACAGACCTCGTGTATATATATATATATATATATATATATATATATATATATATATATATATATATATATATATATATATATATATATATATATATATATATATAGTGAGGAAAATAAGTATTTGAACACCCTGCGGTTTTGCAAGTTCTCCCACTTAGAAATCATGGAGGGGTCTGAAATTTTCAGACCCCTCTCACATCCACTGTGAGAGACATAATGTAAAAAAAAAAAAACAAATCGCAAATCACAATGTATGATTTTTTTAATAATTTATTTGTATGTTACTGCTGCAAATAAGTATTTGAACACCTGTGAAAATCAATGTGAATATTTGGTACAGTCGCCTTTGTTTGCAATTACAGAGGTCAAAGGTTTCCTGCAGTTTTTCACCAGGTTTGCACACACTGCAGCAGGGATTTTCGTCCACTCCTCCATACAGATCTTCTCTAGATCTTTCAGGTTTGGAGTTTCAGCTCCCTCCAAAGATTTTCTATTGAGTTCAGGTCTGGAGACTGGCCAGGCCACTCCAGGACCTTGACATGCTTCTTACGGAGCCCCTCCTTAGTTGCCCTGGCTGTGTGTTTGGGGTCATTGTCATGCTGGAAGCCCCAGCCATGACCCATCTTCAATGCTCTTACTGAGGGAACCGTCAGAACTGCTAATTTATATACAGCAGTTTATTCAAGAAAATCCTTGTGGTTTTTTTCTTACATTAAATAACTTGTAATTCAAATAGTTTTAAGTAAAACAAAATAAAATTAAAAGATTCTTTATAAATCTTTGATGTTTGTCTGTAAATTAAAACCATAACTCATCTGTTGCTGTTATGAGTGAGATGATTTCTTGATTGACATGATAACGATCCTTGGACATTTATGTTTAGACAAAATAACATGAAAAGTAATGTGTGCATTTTTAAGTGGTAGATTCATTCATTCATATCTGCATTTCAACCAGGAAAAAGACACTGTAAATAAATACTGTATAAATATTTATTATCAACACAACAGGAGATGATGTAACAGTGACTGCACTGTGTTTGTTCTTTAGGATTTCTCATGATTAAATAATTTTTAACTGTGTCATTTCAACATTAAATCACACCCTCACTGTGTGATTGCTTTTAATGTTTTAATCAGCACAGCGTAATTACTAAAATATGAATTTCAGTATTCTAGTGGTTGTGAATGTTTTAAAATTATGCACAATAGGGGTGGGGCTTCTACTTGTGCAAATGTCTTTTTGACTGAACTTTGACTTCATGGACATGTTTAATGATTAATTAATTTAATATTAAAATAAGGAAAAAAATCAAATAATAAAACAGTTACTGTTCAAAGAGCCTTTGATTTATTTATAAGGGTAGCAGCAGGTGTGACTTTGCAGAGATGACAGGTGAGCTAGACTCTCAGCACATTTAACCAGATTAGCGCCTTGGGGCAACTGTTTGTTGTGATTTGGCGCTATATAAAAAAAAAATTGATTGATTGATTGAGATTAAGGTCTCCTCTGCAGCTTCAACCTCAAATTGGTGGTGTTTTTAAAACACTTTCCTCACATTTTGAAATGCAGAGAAGTTCCCTTTTCCATTTGGACTTCAAATTTTGATATATTTATTTAGACTAAAGCCCCTTTCACACCGATGCTGCTTCAATTTGTTTCATATGGCATCAGGACGACACAAGAATGTCTGTGTTAGGTACGCACAGCAGGGGGGCAGAGAGGAGGTGAGGAAGCAGCCTGCAGG
Organism: Thalassophryne amazonica; assembly: GCF_902500255.1. NCBI lineage: Eukaryota > Metazoa > Chordata > Actinopteri > Batrachoidiformes > Batrachoididae > Thalassophryne > Thalassophryne amazonica. The sequence goes on from NC_047121.1 coordinate 23,988,668, forward strand.
TTCTCTGCACAGAGGAATCAGAGTGCACAGTTTGGCTGCAGCCAGACTGCACTCTGATTTCTCTGCAAGTTTATATTTGTTCTTGTGCAGGGCTGCAGGGATGCACTCTGAGTTCTGTTATAGTTTATCTTTCTTCCTTTGACCGTGAGCTATGTGCGAGCATGCAGGAATGAACTGTCCATGTGATAAAGTGGAGATGTCTGGAGTTCTGTATGATGTGGACATGTCCTGTTTCTGGCAATCAGTCTATGAGCAGGACTTATGTCCTTTTTTGTCCTTTATTTAACACAGTGATTAGAGAGTTTGAGCGGAGAGTGAGGAACTGCAACCAGCCAGTTTTTTCCTTTTAATTGTTCACGTGTGTGCGCGAATGACTCGTCTGTGGGTGGACTGGAGATGTCCAGACTTTTTACTGGATGTGGACATGTCCTGTCTCTGGCAATCAGTCTGTGAGCAGGACTTTTATGGACTTTATTTAAACTCATTTGTGAGAGAATTTAAGAACGAGTAGCTGCAGCAGCAGTCAGGCTGCAATCAACTTTTTTTTCTGTGCTCTTTTTGAGCGTGTAGTTTTACTGCATTGTGTACATGGTATACAAACAACCCTGTGTGATTTATACTGCAGGAACAATGGAACACAGCAGGAATCATAAATTGGCATCAGGTAATGTTGTATTGTGAGGGTGTGGCTTCCAGTCATGTTGAGTACATCACGTTGCCTTGACTTGCGTTGAAACCACTTAATTTCTGTTGTGGCATTGAGCTACATTGTCTCGGCACTGGGTTGCCGAGAAGGTACCTTATAAGCCCATAATGCAAAAGCCTGGGGGGGGGGACCTAAGGATTCCCAAACCCCCAGCTTTTTAATTTTTCCATCCCATTATATGTTGAGAAAAAATCCTGCTGAGAACCCTGTTAACTGCAACTAGAAAAACAAAATGCTGTTGTTAAGTGTTTGCAGAACAAACATTATGGCACTTTCATTCATATGGCAGAACATTTAAAATAAAATTGTGCTACACTACTTTTGAAATCATTTTGGATTTGGCTTATAACAATGCGATTAATTGTGATTAATCATGGAAATCATCAATTTAGTCAAATTAATTTTTTTAATCATTGCCCAGCTCTCCAAATAATACTTCAAAAAATCAAAATATACATTAGAACATCTTACTTTAATGTTGGTGCAATGAATTATATCATTGTTTCATGAAAAAAAAACACCCCAGAAAAATCATGAAATATAATATTATTTTTACAGTGTGCAAACAATGATTTGTCTGTGATGAAGTTATTTAAGTCCTGTTAAGACCTTGGTTTTAAAAATAATGCAGCAGCATTATTCAGTCCATCTTTCTTCATCTGATAACAGCACAGATCTGAAGGTTCCACAGACAGAAGTACACTGTAAAAACCAAAGTACTTAACTTTATAATTATTATTATGAAAAAAAGGTAACAGTTCCACAGGCTGCACTGTAATAATCAAGGAGTTTAACTTCTGGTTATTATCCTTAATAAAAACAGGTCCACAGGTAGAACTACATTGTAATATCCAAGGCTTTTAACTTTATGGTTGTTATCAATAAATACAACAGTTACACAGACACAACTGCACTGTAATAACCAATAAATTTAACTTCCAGGTTATCATCAATAAATAAAACAATGCCATAGGCAGAACTACACTGTAATATCCAACAAGTTTAACTTCCTGTTATGATCAATATTTAAAACAGTTACAAAGACAGAACAGTACTGTAATATCCAATGAGTTTAACCTTCTGGTTATTATCAATAAATAAAACAGTTCCATGGGCAGAACTGCACTGTAATAAAAAGTTTAACATCTAGTTATTATCAACAAATCAAAATGTTCCACAGGCAGAACTAAACTGTAATGACCAACAAGTTTAACTTCTTGGTTATGATCAATACGTAAAGCAGTTACACAGAAATAAACACACTGTAATAACCAATGAGTTTAACTTCTGGTTATTGTCAATAAATAAAACCATTCCACAGGCAGACCTACACTGTAATAATCAACAAGTTTAACTTCCTCATTATGATCAATAAGTAAAGCAGTTACACAGACAGAAATACAGTGTAATAACCAAATAGTTTAACTTCTGGTTATTATCAACAAATCAAACTGTTCCACAGGCAGAACTACACTGTAGTAAACAACGACTACAACTTGAGAATTATTATCAGTGAGTCAATCAATCAATCAACATTTATTTATAAAGCACTTTACAGCACTGACTGGTGTCCAAAGTGCTTAACATTAAAAACACCAATTCACAAAAATAAAACACATATAGAATAAAATTTTAAAACAACACATAAAAAAGAACATAAAAATATCAGAACATGTCACCTGCCCACTAAGTGTTAAAAGCCAGTTTAAATAAATAAGTCTTTAACTTAGATTTAAAAAGTGCTAGGTCAGGAATAGTACATAACTCAAGAGGTAGCTCATTCCACAGTCTGGGGCCAGCTACCGCGAAAGCAAGATCACCCCAGTGTGTATATCTTGACCTTGGAACATCTAAGTAAAGCTGGCCAGACGCCCTTAATGTCCTACTGTAGGTGCGCAAAGTTAAAATTTCAGACAAGTAGGTAGGTGCAATGAGTAGAACTACGATGTAATAACCAAAGAGTTTAACTTCTGAGTTGTTATCAATAAATAAAACAGTACCTCACCCAGAACTACACTATAATATCCAAAGAGTTTAACTTCCTGGTTATAATCATTAAATGAAACAGTTCCACTGACAGAACTACACTGTAATAACCAAAGAGTTAACCTTCCTGCTTATTATCAATAAATAAAATATTTACATTGACAGAACTACATTGTAAAATCAAATACAATGGTTCCACAGACTTCTGTCTACACTGGAATGACCAAAAAGTTAAACTTGCTGTTTAATAGCAATAAATAAAACAGTTCCAGAGGGAACACTAAACTGCATTAACCAAATAGTTTAACTTCTTGGTAATTATCAATAAATACAACAGTTACAACGGCTCCACATCCAATCGTAGGGCAGATTTACCTCACGTGAAAAGCCAAAGATTGTTTTCAGGAGTGCTATGTTACTAGTTGGCCCATTTGAATAGCCCCCTGGGTGCGCCAATGACTACATACTATTAGTATATACTCAGGTTGCCCTGTGCCATTATGCACAGCAATCAGTGAAAGCAGGAGCACACGGAGAGCCTCTGATGACAATCTCTTGCTCAAACAAAGAGTGTGTAACTATCAGGATTGCTCCACTAGTTTGCATGTGAATGTTACTGGATAACTCTGTTGCTTTCTCTGCGTAAAGCACTGTTTACCATATCAATGGACAACAAAACGCATAGACCATTTTGTATATATTGTTCAAAATGTGCATTTGTGTTTATTGTTTGAACCTTTTTGTTGTGCAGTCTTTCACACAAGACCTCAAATTACCTTTATAAAGTGTCAAAACAGTTGTTTATTATAGTTTGTTGTGTGTTTTGAATAAATGTGTGTGGAAAATTATTTTTCGCTTTATTTTTTCCTTGCCTATTTTTTTGATTGTAAACCTTTATTACACAACAAAAACATATATTCTGAAAGCACAGGTTGTCCTGAAAAAAAGAGACATAAACTTGATTGTGGGATGCAGGGAGAGCTATTAACATCAATAATAAAACATTTATGCCAGGCTGTGAAATGTCCAAAAAATACCCTTGGACCCCAGAGGATTAAACTTAGGCAAGTTTTTCCAAACTTATTTGAATTTCATTAGAAATTGAACCTGCTCAGGTCATTTAACCCATAACATCTGTCTGAACCACACATTAGCTCCATTGAACTCAGCCAGTTTCATACCAGACTATACCACACATGCAGGACAGTTTCACAGTGTGTGTATTGCATATGTTCGTCTTGCACTGGGTGCATGTATAGTGTGTTTATCTGTCCATCTTGGGTCCACACAATTCATACACTAGTCCTGGCTGCTGAAGGGCTGGTGCTGAGGCTCTTTCATGCTTCGGAGCTGGCTGATGCTCATCCTCCTCTACAAACTCAGTGTCAGACTCTAAATTTTTACAAATGTGATCCTCACATTCTGAAACTTCTTCCTCTGTATCACCATCAAAACCCTATGTCTCTTTCAATATCAACTGTACGGCAGCCAGAATAAGTTGTGGTATGGAACCATGCAGACAAGAGTTATTTATAGTGTCAGGTCCCCAAGATTGGGGACAGAGGATGAAATGTGTGGGAATGTGGGTGCAGTCCTTGCACAATATTGCAACCTTGTGCGGTAACAGTGGGTGCTCACACCAAGGGCCCATTCACCTGCTTCGCTTCACTCTGCTCCACTCCACTCCACTCCACTCACTCACAGGCCCAGAGAGCAGAAAGGGAAAATGAGAGTGCACAGGACCTATGATTTCCACAGTTTCAATAGCCACAGGTCCAGTGGACCCGACGACCCTGTATGTAATATAAATGTGAATGGTGTGTGTGTGTGGGGGGGGGGGGGGGGGGTGTCATTGAAAATGTTTTGTGATTTAAGTTCCTTACAGAAAATTAGTCAAGGCCAGTGAATCTTAGTTTGAAAAAAATAATAATTATTTGTATAATTTTTCTTCAGCTAAAAACTGAAAATAGGTCCCACAGACAAGAAGACCTTATAAGAGTTAACCAACACGTTTATCTTCCTCTGTGTGGTGTGAGATGGCGTTGCACTGAACTGGAGGTGGACACAAAATGGGGACTCTCAGGCTGAGAAACTGAGGTAATCAAAAACGCTTTATAGAAAAAAAGGATTTGGTACACAGTTTGTCAGTCAGTGGTGCGGAGGTACCAGAGAATCGTGAGGCAGAACCATGGTTCAAAAAATGAACAGAGGTCAAAACACTGAGCAACAAAGTTCAAGGGCAGAGACAAAAGCAAGGTCATTCTAACAGTTACAAAATTTTGCAAAGTTTAACAACACAGAACATAACACAACAAAAGAAGATGTATTTGATGAAAAGTCCATGCAAGCCTCCATTCCACAGGCAGGGATCATCCAGCAGTGCTGATGCCTGTCAGTGGGCCTGCTCCTGCAGCAGAGTCTGCTCCAAATTCCACATCCATTTCAGAAATTATGCAGGCATCAATTCCAGCATGTGATGTCGTGGAAAAAGTGGAAAAAAAGCAGAGTCATTTGGCTAGAAAAACTACATCTACGGTATAATTCATTAGCATTAAGCAAAAGCAAAGCAGAGAAAATACTAAGGTGATAGCCCTAAGCATAACTAACAGACCCAGAATTTAGATAAAGTTGAGGCCGAGACCCGCTCCGTTTACTAATATAATGAATTTTAAAGGATAGGAAGAGAGCAGATCTTCTGTTGTCTGAAGCAAACCTTTTAGCTATGGTGTTGGTCTTCTTTAATTACACTCAACAAAAATATAAACGCAACACTTTTGGTTTTGCTCCCATTTTGTATGAGATGAACTCAAAGATCTAAAACTTTTTCCACATACACAATATCACCATTTCCCTAAAATATTGTTCACAAACCAGTCTAAATCTGTGATAGTGAGCACTTCTCCTTTGCTGAGATAATCCATCCCACCTCACAGGTGTGCCATACCAAGATGCTGATTAGACACCATGATTAGTGCACAGGTGTGCCTTAGACTGTCCACAATAAAAGGCCACTCTGAAAGGTGCAGTTTTGTTTTATTGGGGGGGGGATACCAGTCAGTATCTGGTGTGACCACCATTTGCCTCATGCAGTGCAACACATCTCCTTCGCATAGAGTTGATCAGGTTGTCAATTGTGGCCTGTGGAATGTTGGTCCACTCCTCTTCAATGGCTGTGCGAAGTTGCTGGATATTGGCAGGAACTGGTACACGCTGTCGTATACGCCGGTCCAGACCATCCCAAACATGCTCAATGGGTGACATGTCCGGTGAGTATGCCGGCCATGCAAGAACTGGGACATTTTCAGCTTCCAAGAATTGTGTACAGATCCTTGCAACATGGGGCTGTGCATTATCCTGCTGCAACATGAGGTGATGTTCTTGGATGTATGGCACAACAATGGGCCTCAGGATCTCGTCACGGTATCTCTGTGCATTCAAAATGCCATCAATAAAATGCACCTGTGTTCTTCGTCCATAACAGACGCCTGCCCATACCATAACCCCACCGCCACCATGGGCCACTCGATCCACAACATTGACATCAGAAAACCGCTCACCCACACGACGCCACACGCTGTCTGCCATCTGCCCTGGACAGTGTGAACCGGGATTCATCCGTGAAGAGAACACCTCTCCAACGTGCCAAACGCCAGCGAATGTGAGCATTTGCCCACTCAAGTCGGTTACGACGACGAACTGGAGTCAGGTCGAGACCCCAATGAGGACGACGAGCATGCAGATGAGCTTCCCTGAGACGGTTTCTGACAGTTTGTGCAGAAATTCTTTGGTTATGCAAACCGATTGTTTCAGCAGCTGTCCGAGTGGCTGGTCTCAGACGATCTTGGAGGTGAACATGCTGGATGTGGAGGACCTGGGCTGGTGTGGTTACACGTGGTCTGTGGTTGTGAGGCTGGTTGGATGTACTGCCAAATTCTCTGAAACGCCTTTGGAGATGGCTTATGGTAGAGAAATGAACATTCAATACACGAGCAACAGCTCTGGTTGACATTCCTGCTGTCAGCATGCCAATTGCACGCTCCCTCAAATCTTGCGACATCTGTGGCATTGCGCTGTGTGATAAAACTGCACCTTTCAGAGTGGCCTTTTATTGTGGGCAGTCTAAGGCACACCTGTGCACTAATCATGGTGTCTAATCAGCATCTTGATATGGCACACCTGTGAGGTGGGATGGATTATCTCAGCAAAGGAGAAGTGCTCACTATCACAGATTTAGACTGGTTTGTGAACAATATTTTAGGGAAATGGTGATATTGTGTATGTGGAAAAAGTTTTAGATCTTTGAGTTCATCTCATACAAAATGGGAGCAAAACCAAAAGTGTTGCGTTTATATTTTTGTTGAGTGTAGTTTTTGCAAAAAATAAAAAGGTCCGTTACTTTTCTAACAGACCTGGTATTGTGGATATACGTAACAGCCTGTTCAGATTTGTGGCAGCATGCACACAGTAGTGCATGGTGCCTTCGGTTTGATAGCCACTGTTCACATTCACTGTACATGACAATAATTCATAATTATTATCATGATGAAGCATGACATACATTTCTACAGTTCCTTTGCGCTTTGGGGGGCATAATTATATGTGGCACATGCAGGTCATACTGGAAGGCTTTGCCATACCAGATCCATCTCAAGGATCCCTCGTATGTGCTCAAATCGTTTCGGATCCTGTTTTTCCGCCATAAGAATATGTAAATTGCGGTCAGAATACCCTCAGATTGCGCATGGGCCGCCGTTGGATAGGTGTCCCATCTCGACAGCGCACAGAGGGTTTTGAACATGTGTGTCACACTCGGGGCTGCCAGCCAATTTTGACCAGCTGTGTGGACTCTCACAGATGGCTGTCAGAACATTTTGGAACTGAAACCCGACCCTTTTCGGATGTGCACCAATTTGTCATTCTGATGCCATTCTGCGTGATTCTGGCTATATGTGATACGGGTATAAGGAAGAGATAAACAATAATCAAGTTTTGACTATCATATGTCCATTAAATGTACAAAGGTTCAAATTGAACAACTCCACATAGTATAGATACACCATATTAGCTAAAAACAGCATAGCTAATGCCATCAGTATGCTATAAACAAATACAGACAACATGAGCAACTAAAGTGCTTACAACATAAATTTTGATGCTTTAACATAACACAAAAATATATGAATAATGTAATGAAGGTGAAGCCTTTGACAGAGCAGCATTTTTCTCTATTGAAAAATATTGAAGTTGTTTGGTTGAAATACTGCAAATATTGAAGATTCAATTGGGCAATATTGTTTTAATAATTTTCTTCATGAGCTGATAATTTTATTTAAAAAAGTGATGTTTACACAACAAAATATAGATATTCTCTTGACTTATGTGGCACTGACTACATGTGTAACATTTATTACATTGCAATTATAATACTGAGAGATATTTAATGGCAATATCATAAAACATTTTAATTCAATGAAAGTAGATACTTATAGTATGTACAATGTAGAAATATTCATTACAGGACCTCTAATTATAAATAAGCAACAAATTAGTAACAGTCCATGGTATTTCTATATATAAAATATTCATTATACAACCTGGTCTCACGGCAAGTCATGTTTCAGCAGCATGAATACATTAATCTATTGGTTTGTTATATTGTGACGAAAAGTGCCTCATTTTCATCACAGCAGCACAAATTCATTCTAATTCATTCCGTGATGGGTGCACAATATTAAAAGTGAAGCGGGGGTGGTCGGGAGTGGTTATGGTTAGGGTAGGGGGAAAGAGTAAAATTAGGTTATGTTAAGGTTAGGGTTGGGGGTGAGAGTAGGGTTAGTAATAGTGAGTTAAAAAAAGCCCCGTCATGAAACTCATTTCGTCATGGGAGCACAAAAAAAAAAAAAAAGTGAGACTGTGCTGTCATTATAATACCTGCCATTATGAATAAGCAACAAATTCCGAACAGTTCATACTATTTCTATATATATCACATAAATTTGATTCTTTCTTCCAGATCTCAGAATCAGAATCACCTTTATTGTCATTGTAAATTGCATTACAACAAGATTTGAGTGCAACTCCAAAAAGGTGCTTTCCATGGTGCGAGCAATTTTTAGCCAAAGATAGTGAAATTTGACAGTAAATTATTCAGAGTATATGTCAAACTAGTATAAACATAACATAAAATAAAATAGATCTGTAATCAATGTCACAACAATATATATTATTTATGCCTAATTCACAAATTTGATTTAAAATGACTAATTGCTCTGAGCAGGCAGCATGGTGGCTTGGTGGTTAGCACTGTTGCCTCACAGCGAGAAGGTCATGGGTTCAATTCCAGCCTGTAGCCTTTCTGTGTGGAGTTTGCATGTTCTCCCCGTGTTTGTGTGGGTTTCCTCCAGGTGCTCTGGTTTCCTCCTACATCCAAAGACATGCAGGTTAGGTGGATTGGAATCTTTAAATTGTCCGTAGGTGTGAGTGGGTCTGAATGTGTTTGTTTGTCTATTTGTGGCCCTGCGACAGACTGGCGTCCTGTCCTGGGTATACCCCACCTCGCGCTCTATGACTGCTGGGATAGGCTCCAGCCCCTCGCAACCCTTGATTGGACTAAGCAGTTGACTATGAGTGTGTGTGTGAGTGTGCATTGCTCTGAGCACTTTTTAAGAAGCTGATCCATTAGATAATCAGAGTTCAGGCAGATTCCTGGTATATTTCAGCATTGGGAAGACTTATGTGACACATGAAAAGATTACTAACAGGGCTTTATATTTGACTTTCAGATAAAAACATTAGTAACCTGAATGTAGATTGTTCTCTGTAGTGACAGTGACTAGATGAATTGTATTGATCCTTGGCGGATGACAGCTAATGTTTGTGTGACAAGTAACGCTTCAGTGTTGGTGAATTTTGGAACTAAAAAAATAAAATGTAAGCTTAGACTGGCTTATGGGTCAACCCAACCCTTATCTTTAAATCAGCCCTACATTTGTGGTCACCCCCCCCCCCCCCCCCCCCCAAAAAAGGAAAAATGTCATTATAATGTAACTATAATGTAACAGCAAACAGACAAGGATTGTAAAAAATTTAGACCTCTCTCGTCTGAAGGTGAAAACGCTTATTATTTCAATGACACAATGTTACAAATGTGACTCTTAGTGTTTTGAAACTAAAACATTCTTTAATTTCTCTTGTGTGCTTCTTATAGATATATTAAAATAAGAAGAAAGCTATGATAACATTTATGATATTAAAGGAAAGCTGATACATACAAAGAGAAAAATAACCATGACATAATTGTCAATGTTAAATATAAATATTTTCAACAGTTTCAACAGTTTAGTTGTTCTAAGGCAAGCATCAGAACTACATACTTTCACAAAAAAAAGAACAGGTCTTGTACAGTAAAGTGTGCATAGTCTGATTATTTTGCTACTTTGTTTCCAAACTGTTGTGTGCTGCTTGGATCTTGCCTGCTCTGTCATCTCTCTCCTTCTCTGTTTCCAGGTGGCATGACACTGACCTGATTAACACACCTGCAGCTCATCAACGCAGAAGCATTTATCCACCGATTCAACCCTTCCACCTTCGTCAGAAACTCAGCGTTGCTTCTGGGTATGTGACTCCTCTGAAGTTTGTCTCTGAGTTTACCTTTGCGTCTTACGTGGGTTGTGCTTCCATGCCATTCACCTTCTGTTCATTTTCTTGGACCCTCATCGGTCTTCTGTTTTGGCATGTTACACCAGGAACTGACCTGTGCCATTTTTCTCTCTCCAGCAACTCAACCTCGTCAGCTCAGTGGACGGCCACCTGGCTCTGGTTCATCACTCCACTCATACTCTCTGGTACTGGTTCTGGTTCGGATGGACTCCGGCTCCCGGTTTCCACTATTGCACAATAAATCCCTGTTATTCATTCAAGTTGATTCATTTCTGCCCTCAGCTTATTTGGTTCCTTATTCGGGTTCTATCCGTTACAGGAGTTTCTGACCAACAGTGTCCCCACAGTTTCAGTTCAGGTCTCCTAGCCCCACATCTGGCATCCCGATCCATTTTCAGGTGATGTGAATACAAGTATATTCTTTCTTATGCAGCAGTGTTCTTTTCTTTATTTCTCAATGTCCGTCACAGTATTCCTCCGCTGCCAGTAAAATCGGTTATATTGTCAATTTGCTCCGAGGGTAGGCCAGGGTGTGGGCCACCTCACTCTGGAGTAACGATTCTCCTCTTCTTTAGTCTTTCATCACATTTTCAGCTGAATTCAAACAAATATTCAATCATCCAATGCAGAAGCATGCCACCTCCCAGTGACTCCTCTCTGTCCGTCAGGAGCAGCAGAGTGCCCCAGACTATTCAGTCAACTTCCGCATTCTCGCCACGGAAGCCGATTGGAATGACCCGGCACTTCAAAGCGCTTATATAAATGGATTATCTGAGACTTTGAAAGATGAACTGGTGGTCCAGGATGCACCAGAGGACCTGGATACATTAATATGGTTAGTCAACCGTATCGATAGCCAGCTTAGAAAGCGGCAGCGGGAGAAGAGCCAGAGGGGTGACCAAGTGCTTCCCACTCCGATCCCTCCATGACACGGCCCTGGTCCTTCTTCCCCAAGCTCCTGTGGATCCCTTCTTTGCGGTGCACCAGCTCCCCCTGTAGATGAGCCCATGCAGCTCGGCAGGGCCAAATTGTCCCCACAAAAATGTCAGCGAAGACTGGAGGCTGGAGAGTACCTCTATTGTAGTGCTAAGGGGTGTGTACTTAGCACCTGTCCTGTGCAGCCAAATGCAAATGCTCACTCATAAGGTTGGGGTTGCGGGAGAGCTAGATAAAATTCACAGGTGAACAATCAGGTTGCACCCAAATCCCAGCCACAATCATGATTGGCTCTAGCTCTTTGTCTGATTCTGCACTGGTAGACACCAGGGCTGAGGAAAATTTCTTGGATCACCAGGTGGTCACTGCTTTAAATCTTCCACTTAAGACACTTCTGGCAGCATTATCTGTGCATGCATTAGATGGCACATTCCTGCCACCTATCCCTCACGAAACTGTTCCTGTTAAGCTGGTGGTGTCAGGGACTCACCAGGAGGAAATTAGCTTTTTGTGTTTAAATCCCCCCCCCCCCCCCCCCCCCCCACCCAGTGTCCTGCAGTTCTGTCACTTCTCTCAACTGGCTTGTCACTCCAGAATCCACAAGACCTCCGACCTTGTTCGTCATCGATTCTGGTGGCCTTCAGTTCAGGCAGACATGAGGAATTTGTGCAAGCCTGTACCACCTGTGCCAGGGGCAAGTCTCTCCACCAGCCCCCTTCTGCTCCAACCTCTACCAACTCCTAGCCGCCCCTGGTCCCACGTCTATCTGGACTTCATCACCGGACTACCTCCATCACATGGGATCACTGTCATCCTCACGATTGTGGACCGGTTTTCTAAAGCAGCACACTATGTGGCCCTGCCAAGACCATCATCAGCCCATCACACCATGTGTTCAGGCTGCATGGCATCCCTCAGGACATCATCTCTGACTGGGGTCCCCAGTTTACTTCCTGTGTCTGGCAAGTCTTCTGTACAGCACAGAGTGTCACGGTCAGTCTCTCCTCATACTAATGGCCAGGCAGAATGGGCAAACCATGATTTGGAATCCACCTTAGGACGTGTCTTCTCTTCCCACCTGACCACCTGGAGCTCTCACCTACCCTGGGTCGAATATGCCCACAATACTCAACTCTGTTCAATCTCACTTCCACTCTCTCCCTTTGAGGCCTCCTTAGGATATCAACCTCCTCTCTTTCCCAGTCAAGAGGACAAAATCTCTTTACCATCTGTCCAACACCATCTGAGATATTGTCATCGGGTGTGGAAGACGGTCCGTTCCACCCTCCTATGGACAAAGGAGTGGACCTGGCGCCATGTAGACTGGCATCAGAGCCTGGCCCCTGAGTATCAACCGGGCAGAAGGTTTGGCTTTCATCCAAGGAGATTCCTCTCCAGACCAAATCCCGTAAACTCACTCCCCGGTCGGGGTGGTTATGGTTCGGGTTGGGGAAGGAGTTGGGTTAGGTTATGGTTAAGATTAGGGTTGGGGGAAGGAGTCGGGTTAGGTTATAGTTAAGATTAGGGTTGGGGGTAGGAGTAGGGTTAGTAATAGTGAGTTAAAAAAAAACTCATAAAAATGTGACTCATTCCATGACGGGAGCACAAAAAAAAATAAATGCGAGACTGGGCTGAGTATTGTTGCATAATGTGGCTATACTCCATTTAGTAGCAGCACCTATCATGTCCCGGTAAAATTTCTGGGCCCAGAGTTTTCTTTTCCTTTTTGTTATTTGATTTATTTTTTTTATCATCATTATTTTAAATTTAAGTCATGAGGCATACAAAAATGCAGAGTATTAGGTGAAAAACAAAGATTAAATATAATAATTCCCCACCCCAGAATTTCTGAAGGAAGAATGATGTCAGTGTGACATACCTTGGTTGGACAAAAAAAAAAAACATAATCAAAGATGGTGGAATATGCACCCAGACAGCCATATTTCTGTATGAATCTAATATGGTTGTCATTACCTCTGCCAACGAAGTTGGAGGAGGAATATTCTTTGTCAGTCCATAAAGGAAGCCATCCAACATACCACTTTCAAATATGAAATAAATTCAATCTTTTTTGACAGAGTTATGAATTTTTGAAAATGAATTCAAGTTAAAGGATTTAGGGGTAAAAACATAACCTCCTCCAACTTTCTTGGTGGAGGTAACAAAGGCACAGTGATGAATAGCCCCTACAAGCAGTCACCTAATCCATAAAGAAAAAACACCACATGAAAACACATCAGTGAGACCACAGCATTATCAAGTTAATGCACATGATTTTAATAATTTACTTACAATACAAATTAGTAAACTGGCTGAGCATTTGCTTTATTAAAATAATTTCAGCTTCCTGATAGTTATAGAAAGTCTAGTACTTTAACAAAATAAGGAGGGGATGGCAACTCCTTGAAAGTCAACTGATTAGTTTCCAGTGTTTTTTGACATGATGAAGTCAGATGTGGTCACTTCTCTGAGTTCCCAGGGTTTCTTGGGCTCCAAAAACAATATAAGATCTGGTTTAACACCTGTTCCACACACCTTACAGGGGAATGCAGCATAATTTCATTGCAAAATTGATTTGCTCAACCCACAGGAATACCATAGACCTGACTGACTCACATTTGGAGCCAGCCTCACCTGGCCACTTGAGAAACTGCATGATTTGACACTTCCACATTCTTTCACATGAGAGGTTGTCTTTTGCTTGTAATTCGCTTAAAACATTTGCTTCTAGTTGACCATAAAATGTGGGTTGCATAGTGTTGGGGTTTTATTCCATGTGTGTGTTGCTAAAGAGCGAGCTCAGCCAGCTTTACTTCGTGCTTATAGATCCTGAAGCCATAATGAAATATGGAGTACTTGAAGGTTCTATTACACAGTTCACTGCCATTGTCTCTTTGTCGAGCAGGTCTTGGTCAGATGACACTGTGCATGGTAATTGGATTAACATTTACAGTTAGGCTGATGACCTGCATATGTAAATGCCTCTGTAGAAACATCTCAAGGATGATCAGTGGAAACAAGGTGAACCTGGGCTCAATTTTGAGCTTAATGCGAAGGATGTGAATACTTATGTACATGTGATTTCTTAATTGTTTTATATATGCATATAAATTTGCAAAAATCTAAAACCTTTTTTTTTTTTTTACATTGTCCAACCCATGTCATTCTGCAGAGGGTGCTTTACCATCTCCCCTGAGACAACCTCCTAATTGGGCCAATTTTAGAAACCGCAGTTTCTCATTGTACATATCTCTTCATTGTACATATCTTTTAATATGGGACTGAGTGAAGCAGAAAACCTTATAATATTCAGCAGTAAAGCCATCAAGTTCAGCAGACTTGCCACTCTGTAGTGCACTAATAGCCTGTTGGACCTCCACCATGGTGATGGGGCCACCCAATCTTTCTGTGGCCTCATCATCAATATGAGGAAAGTCAATATTATTTAATGAACTGTCTCTGACAAAATCATCCAGGTGGCAATGTAAGTGTCTCAACGGCCCAACTCAGATTTTGATGAAATTTTCACCAATTATATAATTCTATTTTATTTGATTGGTATCATATACTGGACATTGTCCATAATGAAATTGAGCACTGTCAGCTCCTCCATTCAGTGTAGATGCATGTATGTGTAATAGTGTATGTAGTTTCATGTGGTGTTATAAGCATAAAACTGCATTATCTGAGAAAAAAATATTTTATAGATTGTACATTATCTGGTACTGACATGTTTTCTGAAAGATGGTCTAGTTTATTTTCATAATGGGGTTTAGCTTAGCTAAACAAAAGTAAGACCTATGATCATGCAATACAGGACCAGTATTCTGTCACTTTTTCTGTCCAAAACAAGCAAAACATGTTTTCATTTTGGAGATTGACCTTGGAATTATGCAGTGATCTTGACCTCTGATGATACAACTAACCACATAGTTCTACTCCCTATATCTGAAAACATATAAATTCATACTTTGGTTGCTGAAATAGGTAAGGTATTGACTGGAATAATGAGATTCAAATTTGATGAAATAGAGCGAGATTTCAAAGAACCTTACTTTGCCAACCTTAAAGACCTGAAATCTATTAAACACCATTCATATTGCATATCAACAGAAAGGCAATAATCTCTTCTACCACACTGATTCACTGCTGAATATGAAAAATTAGCACAAAATTGCAGAACCTTGACATTTGTCAATAACCTTGACATCTGATCATAAAGCTAATTGCATAAATGAACTCCCCATAGCAGAAAACACATGAGATGATGACTTATTTACTGAAATAGGCAAAATATTGACCAATATATGAGGAATTTAAAATTTCCCGCTCACCATGATTTGGCCATTAAAGTGTCTGTCTAAAAAATTCAAAAAGTGTTGATTAGAGAAATATAAGGAAACGTTCCACCAAATGGACAATGGTTTACAGAGGTTCAGGGCATCCCTGATGATGCCTCATGCTCAGTTTTTCTAACCATATACTCGAATGTGAAAATTGCTTTGTCAAACTTGATCAATTTTGCTATATATTTTATTGTAACAGATTCTCAGGGTGTTTTAACATTAAATTTTGAATTGACCAAAAATGGGGCAAAATTTGGTCTTATGAAAAAACAAACTTTACCATGCCTAATCAATCTATTTGAAGGGTAATTCGTGGAAATTTGATCAAAATCCGATTCGGGCCATCGGGACAACTCTGCCTGATTTCCTCAGAGACAGCCTATTAATATCACTTTACAAGAACGAGGACAATCTCAAGTATAAAGAGCTGCATAAAACTTTGCAAAGATATGATTTATCTCTATTAGATCAGTGAGGGAATCCCCTGAGGGAGACTTTATTGCTGGAATAAATCTTGAATATGCCTTAACCCTACTTTGATGTGAAAGAAGCTTTCCGGCTTTGTCATCAGACTCATAAATGCGTGTAGTTTTTAATAACAAAGATTTTACCTTAATAGTAGAGACAAGATCAAAGTCCGTCTGCAAAGAATCACGCCTCGCATACAAAGTAGGAGAATCTTTTTGAGCCACTGCAGTCTGCTTTTAGAAAATATCATTCCACAGAATCATTTTGGCTGGCTTCCTGTCCCAGTGAGATCAGATTTTAAGGTTCTGCTAATAACCTATAAAATTGATCACAGACTGGCATCTCTCAACTCAGCTGACGTAATTAAACCCTACGTGCCGGCCCAGGCTCTGCATTCTCAGGGTGCAGGACTACTTTGTGTCCCTAGGGTGAATAAAAAAGTCTGCAGGTCACAGAACTTTCTCTTATCATGCCCCTGTTCTGTGGAGTGAGCTCCCTGCATCAATAAAATAGTCAGATGCTGTGGAGACTTTCAAGTCCAGACTTAAGACACACTTATTTTCCTTTTTGTATGGCTAGCATACTGGCATCATATGTTTCTATACTTTTACTCTTTTAAATCCATTGGAAACTTAGCAGGCCGCTGCCTCAACTTTATCTAAATTCTGGGTCTTTTAGTGAAGCTTAGGGCTAGTGGCCGATGATCACCTTAGTATTTCTTCTGTTTTTCTTGTTGCTTAATGCAGACAAATTATACTGTATTTCTTGTCTTTCGGATGCTTGACTCAATTTTTATTCTTTCTGTTTGAGGTGCAGCTCCAACCAGAGCTGGGTGTGGTGTCTGTTTCTGCAACTCTCCTGTCCAGTGCACCTGCAAAATTTCCTGTATATTCGTTTTGTAAATTGTTTTGTGTTGGTACCATGGCCCAAGCAGAGGGTCACCCCTTTGAGTCTGGTATGGTATGATTTTATTTCTCAGGGACAGTGCACAATAATACATTGACCTAAAAAACAGGAAAGATGCATTGTGCCAGGTTATAGCAAAAATACTAATTTCCACCTGTAGTCCCTGGACAGGTTGATGTCTATAAGTGACAGAGTTTGTAAGTGAAAAGAAAGTCCATTTAGCACAAAGACTATTCATACTGTAAACATATCATACCTCGCCCCTCAAATATACCGTTCATAAAAACTTTCATAATTTTATCAATTCAAAGACATATACAAAAGATACCACTTTGTTCACACTCACACTCATCATATATATATATATATATATATATATATATATATATACACTCAACAAAAATATAAACGCAACACTTTTGGTTTTTCTCCCATTTTGTATGAGATGAACTCAAAGATCTAAAACTTTTTCCATATACACAATATCACCATTTCCCTCAAATATTGTTCACAAACCAGTCTAAATCTGTGATAGTGAGCACTTCGCCTTTGCTGAGATAATCCATCCCACCTCACAGGTGTGCCATATCAAGATGCTGATTAGACACCATGATTAGTGCACAGGTGTGCCTTAGACTGCCCACAATAAAAGGCCACTCTGAAAGGTGCAGTTTTATCATGCAGCACAATGCCACAGATGTCGCAAGATTTGAGGGAGCGTGCAATTGGCATGCTGACAGCAGGAATGTCAACCAGAGCTGTTGCTCGTGTATTGAATGTTCATTTCTCTACCACAAAGCCGTCCCCAAAGGCGTTTCAGAGAATTTGGCAGAACATCCAACCAGCCTCACAACCGCAGAACACGTGTAACCACACCAGCCCAGGACCTCCACATCCAGCATGTTCACCTCCAAGATCATCTGAGACCAGCCACTCGGACAGCTGCTGAAACAATCGGTTTGCATAACCAAAGAATTTCTGCACAAACTGTCAGAAACCGTCTCAGGGAAGCTCATCTGCATGCTCGTCGTCCTCATCGGGGTCTCGACCTGACTCCAGTTTGTCGTCGTAACTGACTTGAGTGGGCAAATGCTCACATTCGCTGGCATTTGGCACGTTGGAGAGGTGTTCTCTTCACGGATGAATCCCGATTCACACTGTTCAGGGCAGATGTAAGACAGCGTGTGTGGCGTCGTGTGGGTGAGCGGTTTTCTGATGTCAATGTTGTGGATCGAGTGGCCCATGGTGGCGGTGGGGTTATGGTATGGGCAGGCGTCTGTTATGGACGAAGAACACAGGTGCATTTTATTGATGGCATTTTGAATGCACAGAGATACTGTGACGAGATCCTGAGGCCCATTGTTGTGCCATACATCCAAGAACATCACCTCATGTTGCAGCAGGATAATGCACGGCCCCATGTTGCAAGGATTTGTACACAATTCTTGGAAGCTGAAAATGTCCCAGTTCTTGCATGGCCGGCATACTCACCGGACATGTCACCCATTGAGCATGTTTGGGATGCTCTGGACCGGCGTATACGACAGCGTGTACCAGTTCCTGCCAATATCCAGCAACTTCGCACAGCCACTGAAGAGGAGTGGACCAACATTCCACAGGCCACAATTGACAACCTGATCAACTCTATGCGAAGGAGATGTGTTGCACTGCATGAGGCAAATGGTGGTCACACCAGATACTGACTGGTATCCCCCTCCAATAAAACAAAACTGCACCTTTCAGAGTGGCCTTTTATTGTGGACAGTCTAAGGCGCACCTGTGCACTAATTATGGAGTCTAATCAGCATCTTGATATGGCACACCTGTGAGGTGGGATGGATTATCTCAGCAAAGGAGAAGTGCTCACTATCACAGATGTAGACTGGTTTGTGAACAATATTTGAGGGAAATGGTGATATTGTGTATGTGGAAAAAGTTTTAGATCTTTGAGTTCATCTCATACAAAATGGGAGCAAAACCAAAAGTGTTGCGTTTATATTTTTGTTGAGTGCACACACACACATATACACACACAGTCACACTTTTCAAACATCTTCACGCTATACTCTCATGCATAGGCACATACATACATCAAATACGAGGTCTGTGAGAAAAGTAACGGACCTTTTTATTTTTTTCAAAAACTATATGGATTTGATTCATATGTTTTTACGTCAGTCAAGCTTGAACCTTCGTGCGCATGCGTGAGTTTTTCCACGCCTGTCGGTTGCGTCATTCGCCTGTGGGCAGGCTTTGAGTGAGCACTGCTCCACCCCTCTCGTCGTTGTTTCATTGTGAGGAAATGGCGGAATGATTTGGGCTTCTTTTTCCATCAGAATTTTTTCAGAAACTGTTAGACAGAGGCAGCTGGAAACCATTCGAAAAATTTATCTGGCTTTCGGTGAAAATTTTACGGGCTTAACAGAGAATAAGGAGTGTTACTACAGCTTTAAGGACGGCCCACAATGGCGCACGGCACGCCGCGCTCCAAGCCACCATCGAGAGGCAGAAACCACCACATTATTTCTAAACGGATGGCTGTGTGGAGCCGGGACCGTTGTGTGCAATTTCTCTGGTTATCACAAGAGCTGGACATCAGCCATTTTCCGGCAGATTTCCTTTTTAACAAGAGATTTTGTCATGGAAAGCCGCGCGGAGGCTTCGCACGTCACGACCGATTCACTGATGGAGCGAGACAAAGGAACACCTCCGTTTCGGAGTGTTAGAGGACAAGTTGGGACATGCCTATCTCGGCTTTCAGTGCTTACCAGTCAAGTGAGTATAAGAGAAATTGTGGAGAGCTGAAGCCTCCGCGCGGCTTCGCTTCGGGAAATTGCACACGACGGTCCCGGCTCCTCACAGCCACCCGTTTAGAAATGATGTGATGGTTTCTGCCTCTCAATGGCGACTCAGAGCGCGGCACGCCATGCGCCATTGTGGGCTGTCCTTAAAGCTGTAGTAACAGTGCTTATTCTCTGTGAAGCCCGTAAAATTTTCACCGAAAGCTACATAAATTTTCCGAATGGTTTTCAGCTGCCTGTCTCCAACAGTTTCTGAAGAAATTCTGATGGAACAAAGCCCAAATCATTCCGCCATTTCCTCGCAATGAAACAACAATGAGAGTGGTGGACCAGTGCTCACTCAAAGCCTGCCCACAGGCGAATGACGCAACCGACAGGCGTGGAAAAACTCACACATGCACACGAAGGTTCAAGCTTGTCTGACATAAAAACATATGAATCAAATCCATATAGTTTTTGAAAAAAAATAAAAAGGTCCGTTACTTTTCTCACAGACCTAGTATACAAATCATACTTTTCAGATGCCTGCACTCTGTGCTCTCAGGTGCACACACTCTCATACACATACATTCATCAGTGGTGGGAGCAAACTTGCTTTAATAAAAGCCATTTCTTTGTCAGCTGTACAAATGTTGGAAAAGTTGTACATTTCATTATGTCGTTTGGTAAGATATTCCACTGACTAGAGGCAACAACAGAAAAGGCAGATTTGGCAAAAGAGGTCCTACATTTAGCGATGCTGCACTCTCCTCTAGAGGTAGCCCTTGAAACCCTAAGCAGACATTGTGGTCTGCTTATGGTTTCATCCTCAAATCATCAGAGGGAGTTTTCTTACCACTGTCGCCTGTGTGGTTGCTCTGGGGGTTGGTAAGGTTCAACTTTAATTGTCTGAAGCGTCTTATAGCAACTTTGTGGTGATTTGATGCTATATAAATGAAAATAAATTGAAAATAAATTTAAAATTATTATCAATCAATCAATCAATTTTTTTTTATATAGCGCCAAATCACAACAAACAGTTGCCCCAAGGTGCTTTATATTGTAAGGCAAGGCCATACAATAATTATGTAAAACCCCAACGGTCAAAACGACCCCCTGTGAGCAAGCACTTGGCTACAGTGGGAAGGAAAAACTCCCTTTTAACAGGAAGAAACCTCCAGCAGAACCAGGCTCAGGGAGGGGCAGTCTTCTGCTGGGACTGGTTGGGGCTGAGGGAGAGAACCAGGAAAAAGATATGCTGTGGAGGGGCGCAGAGATCGATCACTAATGATTAAATGCAGAGTGGTGCATACAGAGCAAAAAGAGAAAGAAACAGTGCATCATGGGAACCCCCCAGCAGTCTACGTCTATAGCAGAATAACTAAGGGATGGTTCAGGGTCACCTGATCCAGCCCTAACTATAAGCTTTAGCAAAAAGGAAAGTTTTAAGCCTAATCTTAAAAGTAGAGAGGGTGTCTGTCTCCCTGATCTGAATTGGGAGCTGGTTCCACAGGAGAGGAGCCTGAAAGCTGAAGGCTCTGCCTCCCATTCTACTCTTACAAACCCTAGGAACTACAAGTAAGCCTGCAGTCTGAGAGCGAAGCGCTCTATTGGGGTGATATGGTACTACGAGGTCCCTAAGATAAGATGGGACCTGATTATTCAAAACCTTATAAGTAAGAAGAAGAATTTTAAATTCTATTCTAGAATTAACAGGAAGCCAATGAAGAGAGGCCAATATGGGTGAGATATGCTCTCTCCTTCTAGTCCCCGCCAGTACTCTAGCTGCAGCATTTTGAATTAACTGAAGGCTTTTTAGGGAACTTTTAGGACAACCTGATAATAATGAATTACAATAGTCCAGCCTAGAGGAAATAAATGCATGAATTAGTTTTTCAGCATCACTCTGAGACAAGACCTTTCTAATTTTAGAGATATTGCGTAAATGCAAAAAAGCAGTCCTACATATTATCATTGTTATTGATCGGCAGCATGGTGGCTTAGTGGTTAGCACTGTTGCCTCACAGCGAGAAGGTTGTGGGTTCAATTCCCGTGGCCTTTCTGTATAGAGTTTGCATGTTCTCCCCGTGTTTGCGTGGGTTTCCTCCGGGTGCTCCGGTTTCCTCCCACATCCAAAGACATGCGGGTTAGGTGGATTGGAATCTTTAAAATTGTCCGTAGGTGTGTGTGTGGGTGTGTCTGTGTTTGTTTGTCTATTTGTGGCCCTGCGACAGACTAGCGTCCTGTCCTGGGTGTACCCCGCCTCACGCTCTATGACTGCTCTGCTGGGATAGGCTCCAGCCCCCCGCGACCCTTAATTGGACTAAGCGGTAGAAGATGGATGGATGGATCATTGTTATTGATATTATTTTCTTTTATTATTGCTTCTGTTTTGTCATTTGATTTGTAAATAGACCACAATGGAAATAAGTGTTTTCACTTTCTAATGTCATCCATGTAATTCTAATGTATTTACAATTATATTATGCTCTTACATTGAACTTAATAAACTTGTGCACCCACGCAATATGTAATACTAATATGTAGATAATCTGCATGTGAATGATATATGTTCAAACATCTTCAAGCTGTTTAACAATTCATTTTGTTGTTAAATGCATGGAATAATGAACTACACGAGAGAGCTTTTTGTCTTTTTGGCACTCTGCCACTAGGATGCACTCTTATTTGTTTTAGATAAAACAACACAGGGACGGCATCAGACACTATCCACTTTTCACTTATGGTGACTACATGATGACTCTTAACTCACTAAGCCAATTGAACTACAAAAACAATAAATCAATAACACTCACAACACTGTTTAACTAACATGAATCACAACAACAACATTTAAAACCCCAAAACCCAGAACTCCCATAATGCATTGCAGCACAACAATTTACAGGTTTAGCGATTGGCAATTTTGCTGACATCATGACATTACATTATTTTCACGATTACGCAGTTCAGGTTATATGATTGGTTGATTTTAATGTTCATTCATATGTAGGAGATCAGAACACGTTATTCACGTTTATTTCCCCTTCCCTTTCTGTGGCAATCAATCACAGCTCTTACAAGACCACGTCATACCTAGCAATGGGGCCAACCATGCCTCCTCACTATGATAGGTGTTTATGTCGACTCTTTGCCTACAGTTGCTCTCAGACAGCTCTTCTGTCTGAGGCCGTGAGTCCTTGACAGGATATTTTAGGCTAGGTTTGGAGCTCTTTGAGAGGACTTTGAGATGCACCGAGGATATGGGCCCAAGCATTTAATGACTTCTGGAACTCAACCAACAGAAGTGTATCTATATGTTTTGAAAATTTTGAAATTGTAGAGACATTCCCTTATACTGGCAATGATATTCACATCTCTGGGTCCTCAGTTATTATTATTATTATTATTATTATTATTATTATTATTATGACTGCTGGGACAGGGTCCAGCCCTCCACCAGCACTTTAATCTGGAATAAGTGGGTTCAGAAAAATGTATGTTTGTATGAATTATTGTTGCTGCTGTTATTAATTGTTGTTGTTGGTATTTTTGTTCTTAGTATGTGTAATTCTATCTAGAAACTGAGCTGTATTTGCATGGGACAAAGTAAACTGCTTGAGTGGCCAGGAGCAGTAAAGGACAGTGAGTGTGTAAAAGGCAAACAGATCAATTGTTGATTGCTTCACACTCCCCCAGCCCCGCCCACCTCATTCAGTGAGCACCACATCAATACACTGAGACCTTGGAACAGTGAACTATCTCTGTCATGACCTGTGACGGAGTACCACTCTGAGCACTGTGCTGTTCAGGAGGACAGCCATTACAACCCCTGGCAAAAATTATGGAATCACCGGCCTTGGAGGATGTTCATTCAGTTGTTTAATTTTGTAGAAAAAAGCAGATCACAGACATGACACAAAACTAAAGTCATTTCAAATGGCAACTTTCTGGCTTTAAGAAACACTATAAGAAATCAGGGAAAAAAATTGTGGCAGTCAGTAACGGTTACTTTTTTAGACCAAGCAGAGGGAAAAAATATGGAATTACTCAATTCTGAGGAAAAAATTATGGAATCATGAAAAACAAAAGAACGCTCCAACACATCACTAGTATTTTGTTGCACCACCTCTGGCTTTTATAACAGCTTGCAGTCTCTGAGGCATGGACTTAATGAGTGACAAACAGTACTCTTCATCAATCTGGCTCCAACTTTCTCTGATTGCTGTTGCCAGATCAGCTTTGCAGGTTGGAGCCTTGTCATGGACCATTTTCTTCAACTTCCACCAAGATTTTCAATTGGATTAAGATCCGGACTATTTGCAGGCCATGACATTGACCTGTGTCTTTTTGCAAGGAATGTTTTCACAGTTTTTGCTCTATGGCAAGATGCATTATCATATTGAAAAATGATTTCATCATCCCCAAACATCCTTTCAATTGATGGGATAAGAAAAGTGTCCAAAATATCAACGTAAACTTGTGCATTTATTGATGATGTAATGACAGCCATCTCCCCAGTGCCTTTACCTGACATGCAGCCCCATATCATCAATGACTGTGGAAATTTACATGTTGTCTTCAGGCAGTCTTCTTTATAAATCTCATTGGAACGGCACCAAACAAAAGTTCCAGCATCATCACCTTGCCCAATGCAGATTGCAGATTCATCATTGAATATGACTTTCATCCAGTCATCCACAGTCCACGATTGCTTTTCCTTAGCCCATTGTAACCTTGTTTTTTTCTGTTCAGGTGTTAATGATGGCTTTCGTTTAGCTTTTCTGTATGTAAATCCCATTTCCTTTAGGCGGTTTCTTACAGTTCGGTCACAGACGTTGACTCCAGTTTCCTCCCATTCGTTCCTCATTTGTTTTGTTGTGCATTTTCGATTTTTGAGACATATTGCTTTAAGTTTTCTGTCTTGACGCTTTGATGTCTTCCTTGGACTACCAGTATATTTGCCTTTAACAACCTTCCCATGTTGTTTGTATTTGGTCCAGAGTTTAGACACAGCTGACTGTGAACAACCAACATCTTTTGCAACATTGCGTGATGATTTACCTTCTTTTAAGAGTTTGATAATCCTCTCCTTTGTTTCAGTTGACATCTCTCGTGTTGGAGCCATGATTCATGTCAGTCCACTTGGTGCAACAGCTCTCCAAGGTGTGATCACTCCTTTTTAGATGCAGACTAACGAGCAGATGATGATTTGATGCAGGTGTTAGTTTTGGGGATGAAAATTTACAGGCTGATTCCATAATTTATTCCTCAGAATTGAGTGAGTCCATATTTTTTTCCTCTGCTTGGTCTAAAAAAGTAACCGTTACTGACTGCCACAATTTTTTTTCTTAATTTCTTATAGTGTTTCTTAAAGCTAGAAAGTTGCCATTTGAAATGACTTTAGTTTTGTGTCATGTCTGTGATCTGCTTTTTTTCTACAAAATTAAACAACTGAATGAACATCCTCCGAGGCCAGTGATTCCATAATTATTGCCAGGGGTTGTAGGAGGCCCGCTTTGATGTCTTACTTTGTTAAAGTCTACTGATAGTAAATAGACATGGTCTATCCATATTTCATTTCTTGTTCTCTCTCCAGGGAGCCTTCCCACATCCTTGTCAACCAGCAAACATTCTCGGTTGCAGCAAACTGCCACTAGCCCCCTGAGGTCGACCGATCACATCCCCTGTTACCTAACAGCATCATTGCCAATGACCAAAAATGACTCTGCCACGATTGATTGAAAACATCAATCACTGTTGGTACCTTGTGTTGCCTCCAGTGGAGCAATGTCATCAATGCCTACAAATGACTTAATTCATGTTAATGGATTATTGGTGTTACAGTTTTAGGTGGCTGGTGGTTGCTCTTAATTTTGATAAGAATTGCACTGAAAACCACAATTTCAGTGTGACATCCACATTTTAAATGAAGGATAATAACTCTGTGTACATACAACATAGCAGGGGTTTTTATTTATATTTATATAAACCATGTGCAATTTTCCCGTGCAATATGATTCCACAGTTGTATATAATTCTCGTTTTACATTTTACTTAGTCCACATTTTATTTGATTTTATTTTACCTTATGTTTATATTAGTTGCACATATAAGTAAGTCCCTTCAGCTGCTGCCTTGTTTGCACTCGGGGTCGCCACAGTCCCCAAATCCAAGGTGGATCTGCATGTTGAATTGGTACAGGTTTTACACCGGATGCCCTTCCTGATGCAACTCCACAGTACAGGAAGAAATGTGGCAGGGGTGGGATTTGAACCAGGAGCCTTCTGAACTGAAACCAAGTGCATTAACCACTTGGCCTAAACAGAATTCTATATACAGAATTCTATTTAGAATAGATACAGAATTCTAAATAGAATTCTGTATCTCTCTGCCAAACATCAACATGGCAGCCTTATCGGCTCCTGAAGGCCAAATTCCCTGCTCTTCCCCCAGAAGGATCTACAGCCTTGGTGAAGGAATTCGCCCCACCCTCTTCTTATCTACCCCCCCTCCAGCCTGCTGTTGCCTAGCAACATCAGACTTCACACACATGGACAGAAACTGTCAGAGTTTACACACACACGGACAGAAATTAACAGAAATTTAACTCATCTGCACACGACACGTCTCCCTCCCTCCATCCCTATTACCCCCCCGTGTCTCTCCACTCCCCCCACCCTGGCTTCCTCCTTGCCACCTTGAAGGCAGCGTGGTTTTTACTGCTGCAGCCTTCAACCCCCAGGCTGGGCAGCGTGGGCCCCTCCTGCTGCGGCCTTCACCCACTTTGCCTCAATTTGGAAGACAGACTACTTCAAGTTCAGTGCACATATACACTGTCAAATGTATATGTGCTGTCTTTAATTTTGATGTGTGCCATTATTACGGTAAACAAATAAATAAATAATAAAATAAGTAAATAATTGTGGATTAATTGCTGTATCTTGTCTGAGGTAATTGGAGTGTAAACATAATTGCCCTTTTTGGGATCAATAAAGTTGTCTGAAGTCTTAAGTCTGGCCACCACCCCTGCTCTTATATTACTTAAATAAATATATTTATTAAGTAAATATACTCTGAATAGTTTACTGTTAAATTTCACTATCTTTTATTTGGCTAAAAATTACTCGCACCACGGAAATCACCTTTTTGGAGTTGCCCTCAAATCTCATTGTAATGCAAATTACAATGACAATAAAGGCAATGCTGATTCCGATTCTGTTTCTGATATTTGTAAAACACCCTTTGTAGTTTGTATTTCAAATTTTTGCACCCCCAAACATTTCCCTTGTCTCTACCAGTCACACTTTAAAATAAAAATTTAGACATCTAGAAAATAAAGTGGTTAAACAAAACCCTCTTAAATCTTTGATATTGACATCCCTTGGTTTACATTTAAAAATAAGTGTTATCATATGTAATTTAAATTTGCAAAAAGGCATTATCAAGTAAAATCTAAATACTATATTAATTTTGTAATTTAAATTTGGACTTATTCACAAATAAAAATGTATTCAGTCCCATATTTTCAAAAGTGTGATCCCATATTTTCAAATGTGTGAATAATTTTGTGAGTATTGACATTGTCAGTAATTTCAAAAGTATTAATTGGATGTATAAAAAAAATGATAGCAGATGTTTTTGCATCTTATTATATTTCATATTCCCATCAATTAAATGTAATACCATCTGCTATATTTGCCCTTTCCATTTCTGTGACACCAACATGGTGGACCATGCCCACAGTCAAAATGTTGTACCTGACTTTCTCTTATTGGTCAAGTAAAGTATCTGGTATAGCACATCAGCACATGACAAAATATATTTGGAGAAAAGCACACTGTCACATAGTATCATGTCCTGTGTAACCTAAGACATGAATGCCAATTTGGTTTAAATATATTTCATTGAAAGTGAAAAGGTCAAGAGCATTCTGGATATTTTCCTCTGTATATTTCTCCAGATCATAATTTGAAAAAAATCACATTGGTGGCCTCCCACACAGTATGCCTTGCTACCTCAGTCAGTGAAATGGAGGCTCATGGACATTACTGTGTACTTGACTGTTGTCAGCAACAACTACACATGGTATGGGCTTGTGTCAATGTCCTTAGCAAATGTAATTTACACTTCTGTGATGGCAGCATTAATACAGAAAGGTACATTGAGATTTCAGAGCAATATATGTTGCCTTCATTCTTATCCAGCGATGCCTATGCATTTTTGAACAAGATGGTGCAAAACTGTTTGGAAGCACCAGATATTTCCAAAATCTCTGCCAGTCATATTTTAAAATCTTGAAATCAAATTGTTTCTAACAAACCCTCACATTTAAAGCAACATCCTTGTTAGTTGTATATTTTTTAAGTGTATTCATATTGAGAGTACTGTTGAAATATAATAAGATATAACACACTACATCAATAGAAAAGAAAGTGTTTGATAAGTCATTTAATATCATCATTGAAAGCAATCAGTAAGAAACACATTTCAGTGTGGACTTTGTTTCCAAACTTTTAATCGACCAGACGTTTCCATTTTTCCGACTGCATGTGGCTGACACCGTCTTCGCCTTGCGGAACACTGAAACATTCCCTACTCACCTTAAGGAGTCGTGCTGCATCGATCGAGCACAACTCTGAGCCAGCAGCTCCATGCCCAGACCCTGTCAAGCTGTCTCATGACATTGCTTCATGTCCTGCCTGGAGATCCACTCCAATGTGCCCCGTGCTCACTGCAGGTCAGAGCTCATTTCATTTATTCAGCTCAGCTCTGCTCAGTCATGCACCTGACAACCAACAGTTTGCAGGAAAACAACGGAGCTGTTTCATCATCCAGCATGTGGAACTGTGGCTTTTATTTTCAAAATGTTTACTTCAGCTCTGGATTTTTGTTCACTGCTTTGTTAGTAGGATTTAAAGAGAAATTTTAACTGTTCTTCTGTTTTGTTTGACCTTGTTTGGTCTGGAGCAGACAGTTACATCTTACATTTTTATTTTTTTACTTATTAGCAATACTTCATACAGTTTTTGTGAAAAGGTTAGATGAGATCATATTTTATGTCAAAACGGCAAATATTGCCATAATCTGAGGAAAAGAGGAGTGGTCAGTAGTCTCAGAATGCAGCCAGACTATCTCATCCACACATGCACAATGGCATCTTTGTTGTGAAAGTGTCGTGACACGGACCCACAACAGGGGGCGTAAATGAACGGACAATGGATAAGCCAAAAGTAACAATTTAATGTTGTGAATCGCACAACGACGTACAGACAATAACAATATATTGACTGTCAATCATACACCAGGTGACGTGTGGGCAGGCTCGACGATAGAAGACGCCTGGCGAGAGAAGAGCCGGATCCCACACAGCTTCCACTGCCAACGGAGCTGAAGAACACCGGAGCCGCCAAGCCCTGCGCCCCAGGTGGCAGCTGTCTTCAGCAGTCAGACCCGGTACTGCTGGCAGAGAACAGAGACAGTCCTGATGAGTGTGAGGTCGCACACTCAGTAATCCCACAGTCTGTATTCAGTAAGGAGGGAGCACCTCCACCTCCAGTCATACACTCGTGTAGCTCCTGTCTAACCACTTATCTGGTTGGGGTGTGAAGCGAAGCCATCGCTGATCACACCAAACGCCAATCCCACCAATAAGGCAACACCCACAGGAAAATGGCTGCAAAGAAGTTCAGACTATTAGTCAGTTTAAATTCAGCAGAGAAATTACCTGATTGGTAGTTGATTTCTCGGCGGGGAGGTGGAGTTGCAGTCCGGCCTTTAAGGTGGTGGTGATGATGTGGATGAGTGACAGCAGATGCTGATGACGAGTAACAGCTGTCACTCCCGGTTGCTATGACACCCTCTCGTGCTTGAAGCCCGCACTTCAAGCAGGGCGCCATCTGGTGGTGGTGGGCCAGCAGTACCTCCTCTTCAGCGGCCCACACAACAGGACCCCCCCCTCAACGGCGCCTCCTGGCACCCGACCAGGCTTGTCCGGGTGCCGCCGGTAGAAGTCGGCCAGGAGGGCCGGGTCCAGGATGAAGCTCCTCTTCACCCAGGAGCGTTCTTCGGGTCCATACCCCTCCCAGTCCACCAAATACTGGAACCCCCGGCCCTTCCGACGGACGTCCAGGAGCCGGCGCACGGTCCAAGCCGGCTCCCCGTCGATGATCCGGGCAGGAGGTGGCGCCGGTCCGGGGGTACAGAGGCGTGAAACGTGGTGAGGTTTGATGCGTGACACATGGAAAACCGGGTGGATCCGCAGCTTCAGCTTCACTGCAGCTGGACTGAGGATCTTGAGTATGGGGAAAGGTCCAATGTATCTGTCCTTCAACTTCTGGGATTCCACTTGCAGGGGAATGTCCTTTGTGGAAAGCCAAACCTCCTGCCCAGGCTGATACGCAGGGGCCGGGGCACGCCGGCGGTCTGCATGGTTCTTGGCCCTCGTCCGGGCTTTGAGCAGGGCAGAGCGGGCGGTACGCCACACCCGACGGCACCTTCTCAGATGGGCCTGGACCGAGGGCACCCCGACCTCTCCCTCCACTAGCGGGAACAATGGGGGCTGGTACCCCAAACACACTTCAAATGGGGAGAGGCCGGTGGCAGATGAGACTTGGCTGTTGTGAGCGTACTCGATCCAGGCCAGATGGTCACTCCAGGGCGTCGGGTGCGCGGAGGTCACGCAACGGAGGGCCTGCTCCAACTCCTGGTTAGTCCGCTCTGCCTGCCCGTTCGTCTGGGGGTGGTACCCAGACAAGAGACTGACGGTGGCCCCCAGTTCCCTGCAGAAACTCCTCCAGACCTGGGAGGAGAACTGAGGACCACAATCTGAGACAATGTCTGCTGGAATCCCATGCAGACGCACGACGTGGTGGCTCAGGAGGTCTGCAGTCTCCTGGGCCGTAGGGAGCTTCGGGAGGGCCACGAAGTGGGCCGCCTTGGAGAACCGGTCCACTATCGTTAAGATGGTGGTGTTGCCCTGGGACGGCGGGAGGCCCGTGACAAAGTCCAGGCCGATATGATGGGCGACGAGGCACAGGCAGAGGCTGGAGGAGGCCTTGGGCCTTGTGGTGGTCGGCTTTGCCCCTGGCACAGGTGGTGCAGGCCTGGACATACTCCCGGACGTTGGCTTCCATAGACGCACACCAGAAGCGCTGCCGGACCACTGCCACGGTCCTTCGCACCCCTGGGTGACAGGAGAGCTTGGAACTGTGACAGAAGTCAAGGACCGCAGCCCTGGCCTCTGGTGGGACGTACAGTTTGTCCTTCGGACCTGTCCCCGGGTCCGGGCTCCATGTCAGGGCCTCCCGGACGGTCGTCTCCACGTCCCAGGTAAGTGTGGCCACGACAGTGGACTCGGGGATGATGGTTTCAGGGGGGTCTGACAGCTTGGTCTTGACCTCCTCTTCATGCACCCGGGACAGGGCGTCAGATCGTTGGTTCTTTGTCCCGGGGCGGTAGGTGATCCGGAAGTCAAAATGCCCAAAGAACAGCGACCAGCAGGCTTGCCTGGGGTTCAGACGCTTCGCGGTCCGGATGTACTCCAGGTTCCGATGGTCCGTGAAAACCGTAAATGGTACCGATGCTCCCTCCAACAGGTGTCTCCACTCCTCAAGAGCCTCCTTCACCGCAAGAAGTTCCCGATTGCCGACGTCATAGTTCCGTTCAGCTGGGGTCAACCTGCAGGAAAAGTAGGCTGGAGAACCTTGTCGGACTCCCCGCTCTGGGATAGCATGGCTCCTATCCCTGAGTCAGAGGCGTCCACTTCAACTACGAACTGGCGCTTGGGATCGGGCTGCACCAGAACTGGTGCAGTCGAGAACTGGCGTTTCAACTCCCTAAAAGCGGCTTCGCACCGATCCGACCAGGTGAAGGGGACTTTTGTGGAGGTTAGGGCTGTCAGGGGGCTAACTACCTGACTGTAGCCCTTGATGAACCTCCGGTAGAAATTAGCAAAACCGAGGAACTGTTGTAGTTTCCTACGGTTCGTTGGTTGGGGCCAATCTCTCATCGCCGCAACCTTGGCCGGATCAGGGGCGACGGAGTTGGAGGAGATTATGAACCCCAGAAAGGACAAAGAAGTGCGGTGGAACTCACACTTCTCGCCCTTAACAAACAGCCGGTTCTCCAACAACCGCTGTAGGACCTGACGTACATGCTTGACATGGGTCTCAGGATCCGGAGAAAAGATGAGTATATCGTCTAGATACACGAAGACAAACCGATGCAGGAAGTCCCGCAAGACGTCATTAACCAATGCTTGGAACGTCGCGGGCGCATTGGTGAGGCCGAACGGCATGACCAGGTACTCATAGTGACCTAATGGGGTGTTAAATGCCGTCTTCCACTCGTCTCCCTCCCGGATCCGAACCAGGTGATAAGCATTCCTAAGATCCAATTTCGTGAAAATTTGGGCTCCATGCAGGGGCGTGAACACCGAATCCAACAGAGGTAATGGGTATCGGTTGCGAGCCGTGATCTCGTTCAGCCCTCTGTAATCAATGCATGGACGGAGTCCGCCGTCCTTCTTGCCCACAAAAAAGAAACCAGCACCCATCGGGGAGGTGGAGTTCTGGATCAACCCGGCAGCTAACGAGTCCCGGATGTAGGTCTCCACTGATTCGCGTTCCGGACGTGAGAGGTTGTACAGCCTGCTGGACGGGTACTCAGCGCCCGGTATCAAATCAATGGCACAATTGTACGGACGGTGCGGGGGCAGCGTGAGTGCCAGATCCTTGCTGAAGACATCAGCAAGGTCGTGGTACTCGGCTGGCACCGCCGCCAGATTGGGGGGGACTAAAACCTCCTCCTTAGCTGTCACACCGGGTGGAACTGAGGATCCTAAACACTCCCGGTGGCAGGTTTCGCTCCACTGAACCACAACCCCAGACGGCCAATCAATCCGGGGATTGTGTTTTAACACCCATGGAAAACCCAAAATTACTCGGGAGGTAGAAGGTGTTACATAAAACACAATCTCCTCCCTGTGATTCCCAGACACCACCAATGTCACTGGCTGTGTCTGGTGTGTGATTAGTGGAAGAAGGGCGCCATCTAGCGCCCGCACCGACAATGGTGACGGTAAGGCCACTAGAGGGAGCCCAACCTCCTTTGCCCATCTGCTATCCAGCAGATTCCCCTCCGACCCCGTGTCCACCAGTGCTGGGGCGTGAAGGGTTAGATCCCCACTCAGGATCGTGACTGGGATTCGTGCAGATCATCGGGGTTTCCCCACATGGGTGTTGTGACCCACTCTTAGCCCAGTCTCTAAGGACGAGTGCTGCTGTTTTGACCGTTTGGGGCATTCTCTCTGTATGTGCTCGGTAGAGCTGCAGAGAAAACACTCTCCACGGATCAGCCTCCTTTGTCTCTGATCTGATCGTTTTTTGGCCCTGCTCGTTTCCCTAGCAACGTCAGCAGGGGGAGCTGTCGTCACGTGGAGAGCCCTGGCAGCGGAGCGTGGTGAAGTCGGCTTCCTTTCGGACCCGGGAGGAAGAGGGACGGCTTGTGCCTGACCACGCCCTTCGTCTCGCTCCCGTCGGTGTTCTGTTAATTGGTTGTCTAACCGTATAACCAGGTCGATAAGCCCGTCTAAATCCCGCGGCTCGTCCTTCGCCACCATGTGCTCCTTAAGGACCAGAGACAGTCCGTTTACAAAGGCGGCGTGGAGCGCAACAGCATTCCAGCCGGCTCGCGCTGTTGTGATGCGGAAGTCGACTGCATACTTCGCTGCGCTCCGACGCCCCTGTCTTATCGACAGCAGCACGCTTGAAGCGGTCTCGTCTCTATGAGGGTGGTCGAACACCTGTCGGAACTCCCTCACAAACTCAGTGTAAACCATTAGGAGCCGTGAATTCTGCTCCCAAAGCGCCGTAGCCCAGGCGCGTGCCTCTCCTCGAAGCAAATTGATCACATAAGCCACCCGGCTAGCGTCTGCTGCGTACATGACGGGACGCTGTGAAAAGACGAGCGAGCACTGCATCAAGAAGTCCGTGCACGTCTCCACACAGCCTCCGTACGGCTCCGGAGGGCTTATGTTTGCCTCAGGGGAAGGTGGGGGGGTTCGTTGAACAACCAGCGGAATGTCTGTTTCTGGCACACAGTCAGCAGGAGGAGGTGCTGCAGCAGCGCCCTGAGCATGCGCTTCCACCTGGGCGGTGAGAGCCTCCATCCTACGATTGAGAACACTGCTCTGCTCGGTAACTAAGTCCAACCGAGCGGTAAAGGCGGTTAAGATGTGCTGCAGCTCACCCAACACGCCTCCTGCTGGCGCCTGTGCACCTCACTCTTCCATTGGCTGTTCAAGCGATGGTTGACGCCCCTCAGGATCCATGACGCTGGCCGAGAAATCCTGTTGTGAAAGTGTCGTGACACAGACCCACAACAGGGGGCGTAAATGAATGGACAATGGATAAGCCAAAAGTAACAATTTAATGTTGTGAATCGCACAACGACGTACAGACAATAACAATATAGTGACTGTCAATCATACACCAGGTGACGTGTGGGCAGGCTCGACGATAGAAGACGCCTGGCGAGAGAAGAGCCGGATCCCACACAGCTTCCACTGCCAATGGAGCTGAAGACAGCGGCCACCTGGGGCGCAGGGCTTGGCGGCTCCGGTGTTCTTCAGCTCCAGTCAGACCCGGTACTGCTGGCAGAGAACAGAGACAGTCCTGATGAGTGTGAGGTCGCACACTCAGTAATCCCACAGTCTGTATTCAGTAAGGAGGGAGCACCTCCACCTCCAGTCATACACTCGTGCAGCTCCTGTCTAACCACTTATCTGGTTGGGGTGTGAAGCGAAGCCGTCGCTGATCACACCAAACGCCAATCCCACAGATAAGGCAACACCCACAGGAAAACGGCTGCAAAGAAGTTCAGACTCTTAGTCAGTTTAAATTCAGCAGAGAAATTACCTGATTGGTAGTTGATTTCTCGGCGGGGAGGTGGAGTTGCAGTCCGGCCTTTAAGGTGGTGGTGATGATGTGGATGAGTGACAGCTGATGCTGATGACGAGTAACAGCTGTCACTCCCGGTTGCTATGACGCCCTCTCGTGCTTGAAGCCCGCACTTCAAGCAGGGCGCCATCTGGTGGTGGTGGGCCAGCAGTACCTCCTCTTCAGCGGCCCACACAACAATCTTAAGCGCATACAGAAAACACGTAGATGACACAGACTGTTGTCAGACGGCCGTAAAAGGCACTGAAGACTGCCCGGCAAACACGAGACTGGAGTGGGAGGCAGTGTTGTGTCCTTCTTTTGCACAGAAACTGATGGTACTGGACATCAGAGTACAGCCAACATATGGATGGGACTCACACCATATGTGTTAAAGCCGTCATCGGTGCTATCACTCACTCTGTGTGAGTGAAAGCACACACTGTGTGTGTGTGTGTGTGTGTGTGTTCATAACAGCTGAATGAGCCACAAAGCATGTGCGTGGGGAGCCATGCATACGGGGCACACATGCGCGTGTAACACTGGACACCTTTGCTCAAAGTTTGCAGGAGTCACACCATGCATCAGACACAGCCTTTCCAGTGAACTTTAATTTCTTTTTTGTTCAGTTCAGCAGCACAATGCAACTCTGTACACCGTGATGTCAGTTGGATTATCACATCGTTCACTTTGGAAATGATCTGGTCGTTTCAGCCTATCAATGGCCGCTGAAGCGCGGCGTGCCCTCCGCCGCTGTGGGCCATCTTTAATCCGGTTGTAATGCTCCTTAATCTGTGTGACGCCCAGAGTATCCTCACCGAAAGGCATCTGAATCTTCCAAATGGTTTCCACCTGGCTGTCTATCACAGTTTCTGGAAAAATTTGATTCAGCGCTGCTCCAATCACTCAACCATTTCCCTGACAATGAAAATCCCATAAGGGGGGTGGACCAGTGCTCACTCAAAGCCTGCCCACAGGCGAATGACGCAACTGACAGGTGTGAAAAAACTCACACATGTGCACGAAGGTTCAAGCTTGGCTGATGCAAGCACACATGATTCAAATCCATATTATTTTTTTTTTTAAATAAAAAGGTCAGATAGTTTTCTAACAGACCTCGTATCCTGTAGCATCTTTTGTATAACATTATTTCTGTAAATTTTTATGTAAAATGTTCAGTAGCAAAAATATAGTCTCTGAAAATCATATACATGTATGAATGAAACCCTGAGCCTTGTCATGATTTGGACTTTTTTGTATTATATTTCTATTTACTTCTGTTTAGTTTAGTTTTGCTTGTTTTTTTTTCATTGTGTGATTTCTCTTTATGGGTATTTCCTGTTTGGGCTTTGTCTGTTCCTATCTCTCTTGTCTGTATGTCTTGGTGTTTGGTAGTGGGCATTGCACTCTGTCTGGGGCACAGCCTATTCTGGAACTTTCCACACACCTGTTTCTAATTTGTAGCTCCTTACCAGGGTGTATATAAGCTTCACTGGTTGCACTAGTTCCTCGCCAGATCATTGTGCCTTGTACCTATGCTTCCAGCTCTGATTTCTGTTTCCTAGTCATGCTACCACTTTGTATTTTGACCACCTGCCTGTTTACACTGACCACTCCTTATGCCTGATGTTTTGGATTTGTTTGTTTATTTTGGACTGCCTTTCTGTGTACCAGACCCCACTGAATACTTCAGTAAAAGTTTTTACAAACCAGAGCTGTGTTGTTGAGTCCAGCAATTGTGTCCAGACGTCTCTGTCCACCCAACCTGATAGAACAATCTGGCCAACAATGGACATAGTGGACTCTGACCTGTTCCACTTGGCGGTTTACCATCATAGCTGCCAGCTAACACAGCAGGAAGACTGTCTAATCGCTCTGAGCTCCGGAATCAGCAACCTCGCCAAGCGGCAAGATGCCTTCATGTCATGTGTGTTCTCAGATGTAACAACTTCTTGCTAAAGTGTCACATCAGGCCTCCACTGACTCGGCACACACCATGACCAGTCAATCATTTCCGGGTCTGAATACAGATCTGCCGGCATCTGCAGCTGCACCTGTTTTTTGCAATCAGCTGTCATGACCAGAGCATTTCTCTGGTGAATCCGGAGACGTCAAGACTTTCCTCACCCAGTGTGAATGACATTTTGAGTTAATGTCAGCAATGTTTCCATCTGAAAAGGCAATGATAGCATTCATCATATCTCACCTGACCAGCTGGGCTGTGGCATGGGCATCGGCAGAGTGGAGCAGTCAGTCACCCTCATGTGGCTCTCTTTAGGCTTTCAAGACCGCTCTCCTGCAAGTGTTAAAGCATACATCACCAGGGCATGAGGCCACCCATTCCCTGATGCAGCTCAAGCAAGGCAGCAGATGAGTCACCGACTACGCCATTGACTTCCGCATCCTGGCGTCTAAGAGTGATTGGAATCCGGCTGCTCTCCAGGACATGTTCTTCCAGAGCCTGTCCAATCATATCCAAAATCAACTCATTGCCATAGATCTCCCCGAAGACCTGGATGCACCTGGACCCTCACCATTCGCACAGACCACTGGCTGACGGACTGACCTCGGCGGGAGTCTTGCATCTCGGCTCAGCATTCTGATACACCCCCTGCTCGATCCACCAGCCCGTCTCATTATGGCTCCCGCTCTCCTCACAACTCCTTGGAGGAACTCATGCAGCTGGGACATAACAGGTTGTCCACGGAGGAATGGCAGCACCATAGGTTTCAGGGTCTGTGTTTTTACTGTGGGCAGGCGAGGTGTATGATCATGAATTGATAGGTCAGGGGTGCCCCCACGCTGTCAACACCGGCACCAAAGGTGAGTCAAAATTCCATTTCTTCTAATAACCCTCAGAATGTAATCTCTACTAAATTCATGAGTATTTGTCTTGTTCCGCTCCTGTGTTTATTGACTTGGGCTCTGATACTAATCTGTTGCTATCTTCCCTCGCCAGGTCCTTGCACTGTACCATCTCTTGTGCCCTCTGATGGTGTATGCTGTGGACTGCCATGAGCTCGATCAAATCACCCACTGTACACAGTCAGTCTGGCTTATTATTGCAGATAATCATTCTGACACTATTAGTTTTCATGTATTTGACAAAATGACTCGCTTGGTGAACTTGGGGCACCCCTGGCTTAAGAAACACAGCCCACAGTTTGACTGGTCTAAAGGACAGTTTAGTTTTTGGGGACCCGCCTGCACGGGCCGTTATTTAAATGTCTCCGCCGTTAGGGTTTCTACGCCAAATTCAGATCTTATCAGAGTCCCGTCATGTTATCATGACCTCGTGGAGGTTTTCAGTAAAGCTAAAGCTAAATCTCTCCATCCTCATCGGGCATACGATTGTGCCATTAAGTTACTTACCGGAACTAGTCCCTCTCAGGGTAAACTATTTTCTTTGTCTACTCCTGAACACATTGCAATGAATGACTATATTCAAGAATTTTCAGAGGCAGGCCTGATTCGGCCCTTTTCATTGCCCGCAGGGGTGGGATTCTTCTTTGTGGAGAAAAGGATAAGTCACTCCCTCCATACATAGATTATCGCAACCTCAATGATGTAACAGTCAAGAACTGATATCCCCTGCCTCTCATCGCTACCACCTTTGAACTGTTAGAGGGTGCCAAAATCTTTACAAAGTTAGATCCACATAATGTGTATCATTTAGTACATATTAAGCAAGGTGATGAATGGAAAACGGCTTTCAGTACTTCCATTGGCCACACAACTATTTTTGATTGAACTTGCTCATAACTGCTTACCCTCAGCTTCAACAGGTTACTCCCCATTTCACGTGTTGCATGGATTTCAACCATTTTGTTTCCTCCTACAGACTTGAACTCTCATGTGCACTTAAGCTTGTCCATAATCCTTTGAACCTGAAAGCGGGCCTGTCAGGCTCTGCAGCGTGTCTGCCGCCTTTAATGTCGCAGCCGATAGGAAGAGGTCCCCTGCGCCTGCTTACACACGGGTCAGAAGGTCTGGCTTTCCAGACATCACATGCCCATCCATGGACTGCCTAGAAAACACTCTCCCATGTTCATTGGTAAAATTTCCCATTTCCAAGATCATCAATACAGTTTCTGTCCATTTATGTTTGCCAAGGTCCATAAAAATTCAACCCACTTTCAATGTCAGACATGTGAAGCCTG
The DNA here is from genome assembly GCF_902500255.1 of Thalassophryne amazonica. Lineage (NCBI taxonomy): Eukaryota > Metazoa > Chordata > Actinopteri > Batrachoidiformes > Batrachoididae > Thalassophryne > Thalassophryne amazonica. Next base: position 24,027,554 of record NC_047121.1, read on the forward strand.
TACACGCTAGTCCTTTGTGTCCTCCTGCCATTCCCCCGCCACCTGCCTGGTTCATGTGGTGTGGGCCTGTTTTTTGTGTGTCATGCCTCCTGTTATCTTGGTGGTGTGGGTGCAGTACTTGGTTGACTGGGAGGGGTATGGTCTAGAATTGCGGTCATGGATCCCCTTCCACTTCCCATCCTAGACCCAGACTTGATAAGAGACTTTCATGTTGCACATCCTGATACTCATGGGCCATCTGGTGTCAGCCATCAGGAGGGGGACACTGTCATGACTTTTACTTTTTTGTATTATGTTGTGTTCTGGTTCGTTTTGTTTAGTTTAGTTTTGCTTGTTTTTTGTCAGGGTGTGATTTCTCTTGATAGGATTTTCTTGCTTGGGCTTTTTCTGTCACTATCTCTCTTGGTACATGGTGGTGGGCGTTGCACTCTAAACACCACCATAAGCTGTTGCTCATCACCAGGGTGTATATAAGCTTCACTGGTTGCACTAGTTCCTCACCAGGTAGTTGTGCATTGTGCCTATGCTTCCACCTCTGATTTCTGTTTCCTAGTCCTGTTACCACTTTGTGTTTTGACCACCTGCCTGTTTATACTAACCACACCTTACGTCTGATGTTTTTGATTTGTTTGCTTATTTTGGACTGCCTTGCTGTGTACCGGAACCAACTGAATGCTTCAGTAAACGTTTGTAGAAACCAGAGCTGTGTTGTTGAATCCAGCAATTGGGTCCAGACATCTCTGTCCACCCAGCCTGATAAGCCTGAGCTAAGCCCTTTGGTATAAGCATGATTACTGTAAAATAAATGTCCTACGTTGTTCATGCAAGAGCAACTGAATTCAATTACACATACCTTTTCTAGTTATGAACCCAAAAAAACAATGACTCCTGGGATAAACAATATTACTGATAATGTGGACACATATGTGAAAATCAGCCTTTCAGTAGCTCTACTTGGTCCATGTTTGCCATCAATTAATGATGCCATGGCACATTCCTAACTTCAGGATCTCCTCTTTCCACATGAACACCATGAGTGCACAATCAGGTAACTCTGATTCAACCCAACCCAATCAGGTAAAGTGAAACTGAAACTAAATTTAGGATTTTGTAACAGAAAGTGAAAGTGAAACTGGAACTGTATTTTGGATTTCAAGCAGTGCAAAAGAGTCAGGGCACCCCAGTAAGCGGTACCCCAGTAAAAAACTATGGAATCCCCCAAAATGCACATTTCCGACTACCGGGTCTTCTGACAGCTGGGCTTTCTGAAAACAAGGCAGACCTCTCGCTACAGGGCAGACCCCTCCCTGACAATGTAAGTAATACTCCTCATCTTAGCACACATTACATAAAGACATAATAATTAATCACTAGTAAGTAGAAGAACAATGCTTGTTTGTTGTTGGTTTATTTTATTTTTTATAAATCAAAGACAAAATAAAAAATATATATATATAATTAAAGTTGTATGTCTGTTAAAGGGTAAAAATCTTTTTTTGTGAGTGTGTCTGCGAGGGCATTTGCATTGGCTGGGGGTAGATGAGCCTTTTTTTTAGGGGTCTCCAATGTAAATACATTTGAATGCCTACAATATGCAGTGTATTGAGCTCACAAATATTTTACTTCATGATTGTTTCATTTCAAGTTTGTTGTGATGGTGTAAGGTGACAACACTGCAAACATTACGTTGCTGTACAAATACTTATGGATCTGACTATGACCCCATTAAAGGAAAATAAAGTGCATAGTTCTTGTTTCGGGAGGGGTGAAAAGCAGAACATCACAGCAATTATTGCTGCATCAGCAAATCAGAAGGAAATCAGGTGAGCAGGCAGCAGTGAATGGTTTGGAAATAACAGAGGAAATGAAGAGTGAATGGATTTCATTAACTCTGCCATCTCAGACCCTTATTATGTTCAGTAATTGCAGACATTCTCTCAGAAATACAACCAACTCTGTGTAAGTAACTTAAAGATCTTAAAAGTGATTTTATGATTATGTAATTATTTTGAAGGTGCAGTGTAACAGATGCAGGGTGAAAAAAAAAAACTGTCATGTTTACACAAATTTATGCAAATTTATTCAATTCATTTGATAATTGCCTACTGGCCTAGGAATAACTTCACATCTGCATGCTGCGTCCGTATGCCCTATCTCTGAAAAAGGTATTTATTCTAAATTTCTGCTTTTACAACAAATAATTCTCTGTTTCTTAAATGCGTTAACTCACACGTAATGACAGAAAAATAACTGCTTGTGAGGCAGGATCCACAGCTCTGCAGCATAAAGCCAGCCACTCACAACACAATGATGAGATACAAATGTGTGTTTTCCCAGGACCTTGTTTTGTTTTGCACATCTCCAGGCTCGTCTCAAGTTGCTGTCTACTTTCACTACACATCACGTGCATACATTATAGTCCATAGAGACTCCTGTCTGATCTTGTCCGTCAACTGTCCATCACCACTGCAAACAAGAAAGTGCTCAGAGTGGATCTTTGATTTTATCCCACCTCCACCTTGAATGCAGCCATCATTCCAGCACCACCCACATATATTTCTCTGCCACTCCAGACTTCCTCATACATACCACAGCTCTTCTTTGGCAGCCTGTCATAAGATTTCTCTTAAACACACAATTCAACTCCTTCAGACCTCTCTCTACTTTTCCATCAGCACTCTCAGAGGAAATATAGCATTGTGGTGCTCTTTCTCAGCATGAAACCATATTGCTGCTCACAGATCTTAGCTCATCTTAGATCTTAGTAGCCTAGCTTCTGCTGCTTTTCCAATATGCGTCTGTAGATATTGCAGCTCTACACATCACTCTTCATCACTTTTTTTTTTTTTTTTAATCAGAACTACCACACATCTCCACTCCTTAGGCATCTTCTCAGCTTTCAAGATTTTATGAAACAATCTTGTTAAAAACTCCACTGCCATCTCTCCTAAACATTCCATGCCTCCACTGGAATGTCTTCTGGAGCAACTGCCTTTACTCTCTTCATATGAACCTTTTCTCTGTCTCTCTCTCATTTTCTTCAGTCATCAGCTCCTCAAAATACTCGCTCCACATTCTCAACAAAATCACCTCACTTGTCAGGACTTAACCATCTGCACAAGTCCTTTTTCTCAATCTTTAGCATTATGATGCCACCAGAGAGTGCTCCTTAGCCTGGGCACCAGACGAACATGATGGCTTATACATCATTTGACCTCCACTGGAATGTCATCTGGAGCAACTGCCTTTACTCTCTTCACATGAACCTTTTCTCTGTCGCTCTCATTTTCTTCATTCATCAGGATTATATTTGAGCTGGAAAATACATCTGAACCATGTCATATTCAAACGGCTTTTGACGCTCGAAAAATTGTCTGGTTGAGATGTGTGTGTCCATTCACAAGGAACCCAAACTTACCTGATGTTTTTATACATCCTGACCATGACTTGAACCGCAACTATTAATAAAGGCAAAATAGCACCACAATAAGTACACAGAATGTAACTGCCACTGGTGGTTGGCTCTCACTGCAGTTTTGTATCACTTCCTGTTCCGGAGCACAGCGGTGTTTTTCTGTATCTGTTAGCTGTTTAATCTGCACAGTTAGATTGATCTAGTTATCTAGATTACGATTTGTTTCCCAGTGTAATCTTTACGTGCCTTAACTAAAGCACTCCTTCTGCTGAATCACCTCTAAATTATTTACACATTATTCACTTTGCGTGTTTTTAGGAATCCGCTAGCTTAGCGTAGCTACTAGCTCTTAGCCGATTTAGCATGGCGGCTTCTCCTGTCTCTCCCGCACTTTTCTGCTCTGGGTGTGAAATGTTTAGTTATTCCTCGGCCTCCTTTAGCAGTAACGGTAGTTGTAATAAGTGTAGCTTATTCGTAGCTTTGGAGGCCAGGCTGGGCGAATTGGAGACTCGGCTCCGCACCGTGGAAAATTCTACAGCTAGCCAGGCCCCTGTAGTCGGTGCGGACCAAGGTAGCTTAGCCGCCGTTAGTTCCCCCCTGGCAGATCCCGAGCAGCCGGGAAAGCAGGCCGACTGGGTGACTGTGAGGAGGAAGCGTAGTCCTAAACAGAAGCCCCGTGTACACCGCCAACCCGTTCACATCTCTAACCGTTTTTCCCCACTCGACGACACACCCGCCGAGGATCAAACTCTGGTTATTGGCGACTCTGTTTTGAGAAATGTGAAGTTAGCGACACCAGCAACCATAGTCAATTGTCTTCCGGGGGCCAGAGCAGGCGACATTGAAGGAAATTTGAAACTGCTGGTTAAGGCTAAGCGTAAATTTGGTAAGATTGTAATTCACGTCGGCAGTAATGACACCCGGTTACGCCAATCGGAGGTCACTAAAATTAACATTAAATCGGTGTGTAACTTTGCAAAAACAATGTCGGACTCTGTAGTTTTCTCTGGGCCCCTCCCCAATCGGACCGGGAGTGACATGTTTAGCCGCATGTTCTCCTTGAATTGCTGGCTGTCTGAGTGGTGTCCAAAAAATGAGGTGGGCTTCATAGATAATTGGCAAAGCTTCTGGGGAAAACCTGGTCTTGTTAGGAGAGACGGCATCCATCCCACTTTGGATGGAGCAGCTCTCATTTCTAGAAATCTGGCTAATTTTCTTAAATCCTCCAAACCGTGACTATCCAGGGTTGGGACCAGGAAGCAGAGTTGTAGTCTTACACACCTCTCTGCAGCTTCTCTCCCCCTGCCATCCCCTCATTACCCCATCCCCGTAGAGACGGTGCCTGCTCCCAGACTACCAATAACCAGCAAAAATCTATTTAAGCATAAAAATTCAAAAAGAAAAAATAATATAGCACCTTCAACTGCACCACAGACTAAAACAGTTAAATGTGGTCTATTAAACATTAGGTCTCTCTCTTCTAAGTCCCTGTTGGTAAATGATATAATAATTGATCAACATATTGATTTATTCTGCCTAACAGAAACCTGGTTACAGCAGGATGAATATGTTAGTTTAAATGAGTCAACACCCCCGAGTCACACTAACTGTCAGAATGCTCGTAGCACGGGCCGGGGCGGTGGATTAGCAGCAATCTTCCATTCCAGCTTATTAATTAATCAAAAACCCAGACAGAGCTTTAATTCATTTGAAAGCTTGTCTCTTAGTCTTGTCCATCCAAATTGGAAGTCCCAAAAACCAGTTTTATTTGTTATTATCTATCGTCCACCTGGTCGTTACTGTGAGTTTCTCTGTGAATTTTCAGACCTTTTGTCTGACTTAGTGCTTAGCTCAGATAAGATAATTATAGTGGGCGATTTTAACATCCACACAGATGCTGAGAATGACAGCCTCAACACTGCATTTAATCTATTATTAGACTCTATTGGCTTTGCTCAAAAAGTAAATGAGTCCACCCACCACTTTAATCATATCTTAGATCTTGTTCTGACTTATGGTATGGAAATAGAAGACTTAACAGTATTCCCTGAAAACTCCCTTCTGTCTGATCATTTTTTAATAACATTTACATTTACTCTGATGGACTACCCAGCAGTAGGGAATAAGTTTCATTACACTAGAAGTCTTTCAGAAAGCGCTGTAACTAGGTTTAAGGATATGATTCCTTCTTTATGTTCTCTAATGCCATATAACAACACAGTGCAGAGTAGCTACCTAAACTCTGTAAGGGAGATAGAGTATCTCGTCAATAGTTTTACATCCTCATTGAAGACAGCTTTGGATGCTGTAGCTCCTCTGAAAAAGAGAGCTTTAAATCAGAAGTGTCTGACTCCATGGTATAACTCTCAAACTCGTAGCTTAAAGCAGATAACCCGTAAGTTGGAGAGGAAATGGCGTCTCACTAATTTAGAAGATCTTCACTTAGCCTGGAAAAAGAGTCTGTTGCTCTATAAAAAAGCCCTCCGTAAAGCTAGGACATCTTTCTACTCATCACTAATTGAAGAAAATAAGAACAACCCCAGGTTTCTTTTCAGCACTGTAGCCAGGCTGACAAAGAGTCAGAGCTCTATTGAGCTCAGTATTCCATTAACTTTAACTAGTAATGACTTCATGACTTTCTTTGCTAACAAAATTTTAACTATTAGAGAAAAAATTACTCATAACCATCCCAAAGACGTATCGTTATCTTTGGCTGCTTTCAGTGATGCCGGTATTTGGTTAGACTCTTTCTCTCCGATTGTTCTGTCTGAGTTATTTTCATTAGTTACTTCATCCAAACCATCAACATGTTTATTAGACCCCATTCCTACCAGGCTGCTCAAGGAAGCCCTACCATTATTTAATGCTTCGATCTTAAATATGATCAATCTATCTTTGTTAGTTGGCTATGTACCACAGGCTTTTAAGGTGGCAGTAATTAAACCATTACTTAAAAAGCCATCACTTGACCCAGTTATCTTAGCTAATTATAGGCCAATCTCCAACCTTCCTTTTCTCTCAAAAATTCTTGAAAGGGTAGTTGTAAAACAGCTAACTGATCATCTGCAGAGGAATGGTCTATTTGAAGAGTTTCAGTCAGGTTTTAGAATTCATCATAGTACAGAAACAGCATTAGTGAAGGTTACAAATGATCTTCTTATGGCCTCGGACAGTGGACTCATCTCTGTGCTTGTTCTGTTAGACCTCAGTGCTGCTTTTGATACTGTTGACCATAAAATTTTATTACAGAGATTAGAGCATGCCATAGGTATTAAAGGCACTGCGCTGCGGTGGTTTGAATCATATTTGTCTAATAGATTACAATTTGTTCATGTAAATGGGGAATCTTCTTCACAGACTAAAGTTAATTATGGAGTTCCACAAGGTTCTGTGCTAGGACCAATTTTATTCACTTTATATATGCTTCCCTTAGGCAGTATTATTAGACGGTATTGCTTAAATTTTCATTGTTACGCAGATGATACCCAGCTTTATCTATCCATGAAGCCAGACAACACACACCAATTAGCTAAACTGCAGGATTGTCTTACAGACATAAAGACATGGATGACCTCTAATTTCCTGCTTTTAAACTCAGATAAAACTGAAGTTATTGTACTTGGCCCCACAAATCTTAGAAACATGGTGTCTAACCAGATCCTTACTGTGGATGGCATTACCCTGACCTCTAGTAATACTGTGAGAAATCTTGGAGTCATTTTTGATCAGGATATGTCATTCAAAGCGCATATTAAACAAATATGTAGGACTGCTTTTTTGCATTTACGCAATATCTCTAAAATCAGAAAGGTCTTGTCTCAGAGTGATGCTGAAAAACTAATTCATGCATTTATTTCCTCTAGGCTGGACTATTGTAATTCATTATTATCAGGTTGTCCTAAAAGTTCCCTAAAAAGCCTTCAGTTAATTCAAAATGCTGCAGCTAGAGTACTGACGGGGACTAGAAGGAGAGAGCATATCTCACCCATATTGGCCTCTCTTCATTGGCTTCCTGTTAATTCTAGAATAGAATTTAAAATTCTTCTTCTTACTTATAAGGTTTTGAATAATCAGGTCCCATCTTATCTTAGGGACCTCGTAGTACCATATCACCCCAATAGAGCGCTTCGCTCTCAGACTGCAGGCTTACTTGTAGTTCCTAGGGTTTGTAAGAGTAGAATGGGAGGCAGAGCCTTCAGCTTTCAGGCTCCTCTCCTGTGGAACCAGCTCCCAATTCAGATCAGGGAGACAGACACCCTCTCTACTTTTAAGATTAGGCTTAAAACTTTCCTTTTTGCTAAAGCTTATAGTTAGGGCTGGATCAGGTGACCCTGAACCATCCCTTAGTTATGCTGCTATAGACGTAGACTGCTGGGGGGTTCCCATGATGCACTGTTTCTTTCTCTTTTTGCTCTGTATGCACCACTCTGCATTTAATCATTAGTGATCGATCTCTGCTCCCCTCCACAGCATGTCTTTTTCCTGGTTCTCTCCCTCAGCCCCAACCAGTCCCAGCAGAAGACTGCCCCTCCCTGAGCCTGGTTCTGCTGGAGGTTTCTTCCTGTTAAAAGGGAGTTTTTCCTTCCCACTGTAGCCAAGTGCTTGCTCACAGGGGGTCGTTTTGACCGTTGGGGTTTTACATAATTATTGTATGGCCTTGCCTTACAATATAAAGCGCCTTGGGGCAACTGTTTGTTGTGATTTGGCGCTATATAAAAAAAATTGATTGATTGATTGATCTTCAACAATGTCTTCAAATACTTCCCACAACTTAATTTTCTTTGGGTGTTTTTTCTTTGAAATTCACCCATCATCAGCTTCACCCACAGCTTCCATGTCCACTTTCCAGTCATACAGGTTTATGGTAAGAAAACACTGCATCTTTTCACGATTGGAGTTATTCAGCTAATGATGTTTTATAGATAAAGTATTTCTGATATATAAAATTTGACTCATATGCCTTAAAATTATTTTCGCTGCCCTCCCTGCAAATGACCCAAATACCATCCATCCATCCATCCATTTTTTTCCGCTTTATCTGAAGTTGGGTCGCGGTGGCAGCAGCTCAAGCAAAGCCGCCCAGACCTCCCGATCCACACACACCTCCCCCAGCTCCTCCGGGGGAACCCTGAGGCGTTCCCAAGCCAGCCAAGAGATGTAGTCCCTCCAGCGTGTCCTGGGTCTTCCCCGGGGCCTCCTCCCAATGGGACGTGCCCGGAACACCTCTCCAGTGAGGCGTCCAGGGGGCATCCGGAAAAGATGCCCGAGCCACCTCAACTGACTCTTTTCGACATGGAGGAGCAGCGGCTCGACTCCGAGCTCCTCCCGAGTGACCGAGCTCCTCACCCTATCTCTAAGGGAGCGCCCAGCCACCCTGCGGAGGAAACTCATCTCGGCCGCTTGTACTCGCGATCTCGTTCTTTCGGTCATGAGCCAAATCTCATGACCATAGGTGAGGATCGGAACATAGATCGATGGGTAAATCGAGAGCTTTGCCCCCCTACTCAGCTCTCTCTTCACCACGACGGTCCGATACAGCGACCGCATCACTGCAGATGCGGCACCGATCCGTCTATCGATCTCACGCTCCATCCGTCCCTCACTCGTGAACAAGACCCCGAGATACTTAAACTCCTCCACTTGAGGCAAGGACACTCCACCGACCCAAATACCATTAAAATTATTTTTGTATGACTTGTAACCATGGGTGACTGTAAGCATCTCCTAATTTTGGATCAGTCCTTGTTGGCTCAGCCAATCATCACCATTCATTTCCAGAATGACTGTGAACAAGATGGCTGCTGTTGCTCTCGGTGTGCACTTGAGCACCTTACATTGCAGCTTACTCACATTGGTGTGTTTGTGTGTGAATGGTTGAATGTGAGACCTTATTGTGAAGTGATTTGTGCTTCTGATTCAGATAGAAACACACTTTACAAATGCAGCCCATTCCATTTACCATTTAAATGTTTTCAGGTGGAATTGCTAAGAGCTGCAACTATTTTATTTCATTTTATCTTTCACTTTGCATTAAATCATAGTGGTATTGTTACTGCTTCCATCTGAAACATATTTCACCATCTGTCATTGACAAAATGAAGGGGGCAGAGTCAAGCGCCCTTCATTACATTCACTGTTAGAAAATCATCAAGGCCTCAAGACATTAATCCTTGAGGCCTTGAGTTGCCTCATTGTTTTGCTTCTTTTCTCAAGCTATGAAGCACTGAAATGTCTGTAGAAAGCCAAAATACACTTCACGGTACAAAGAGCTGTTTTTTCATCATACCAGCCCCATGATGGCATGATTCATATTTGACAAGTTGTCACTCAGTAAAGCCGGGACCTTACAGCGAGGATTACAGCATCCGAAGTAGATCAAAGTCTTTCTGTGGCAGCGTTTGTTGCTCCATATATCAACTCTCCAGTGCTGAGATGTTTATTTGAAGTATTTATCATACTCCACCTGCGCCGAATATGCAAGGACAATGTCTGACAGTGTAAAGAGAGTGAAAGTAGAGCAAGAGGGAGTGAGACAGAGAGGAAGATTTGACAATTTTTTACTAATGCCTTGTGACACTGGTGAAGACTTCCTGAGGAAAATAAAGTACATTAAACAAACAAGTTGCCTGAATCTAAACCATTGCTAACCTGATTATGTCAAACAGCATGGCCAGCATCACCATGGCTGTTCCAGCTGCTTTGAAAAGTATAGATAAGGAGTGTGTTGTCAAAGTGATCAATCACTCGTCTCTGACATATTTGAGTCTGCTCAGCCTCCAGGTGTGTTTAGGCAATGAGCAACTTTCTCATTACACTGTGTTCTGTGGTATGCTGTGGTGTGGTTGTATATCCTGCTCTGCTGCTCCTTAGCTGTGAGTTTTTAACAGTACTTTGTGTATTTTTTTATGTTTATGGGCTGCTTACCATTGCACATTTTTGAGATCCAATTCCTAAAATTATGGGGAAAATCTTTGCTGTTATTGGATAGATTTCTGTGAATTGAGCCACTGAAGAAATGTGACATTATCATTACTGTGTTCATCTGGCAGTGATATTGACATTAAAAATGCTACACAGAAGTTTTTAGCTGATCATCAGGATAAAGGCTGAACCCTTTTTTTAAAGTTATTTGTGAAGTAAAGGTTTCTTCCTTTTAGAGATGCATTTTTAGGCCAAGGTGATCCACTTTCAATGGTGGGCAGGGGGACATTTTTGTTGTTGTTATTGTTTTTGTTTTTCGCACTGTGCATCCACCTCGACAACCCATTGCAGGAGTGAAAAAATCAAGAAGCCCAGATGAGTCAGCCATCTTCATCTTCCCTCTCTCCAGTCCCGCAGGTCTCCTCTCCATCCATGGCTCTGGTATTTCTCAGTCCTGTGGCCCCCCTGCCGACTGCCCCATTGTAGATTGGTAGGTTCCAGCTCTTGCCTGAGTAGAGAGCGCACCACCTATAGGCTAGGGAGTGTATTTATTAAGAGATATAAAGGGCATATCTGAAAGGATTGCCCCGTTCGGCCCAAAGGACAGTGCTGACCAACCACGTCTAGGTGGTTTGTTGCAGAAAATGTACCATGGGTGACTTTGCTTCTAAGACACCAATCTTGGTCACCCTTCAGTTTAAAAAGAATCATTTTTCCACCTCTGCCTTGATTGATTTTGAGGTAGAGGCCAGCTTTATTAACCAGAACATTGTTGATAGATTTAGGATCCCCCTAGTGGAACACCTGAGCCCTGTAGGAGTTCAGGCATTAGATGTTTCTCCCCTCACCTCCCCTCTTTTTGATGGTTATGGAACCATCAAAAAGAAGTATCTGCTTCCCCTCATTAACTCCAGTTTTGAGCCCTTATCCATCCATTTTCACAAAACTGGACCTCCACAATGCCTATAATTTAGTTCACATGAGAGAGGGAGTCGAGTGGAAGGTGGCCTTTAACACCCCTCTGGGCCATTTCAAATACCTGGTTATGCCCTTTGGGCTGATCAATGCTCCTGCAACCTTTTATTCTTATTTTTGCAAAAGACCTGCTCATCACACACTTGTTTGTCAGGCCCTCCAGCGGCTGTGGAAGAACCGACTGTTCATGAAGTCAGAGACATGTCAGAGAAATCAGAGTCAGAGAAATCAGAAGTCAGAGAAATGGAATTAACCACACTTTGGATACTATCAATCAATCAATCAATTTTTTTTTTATATAGCGCCAAATCACAACAAACAGTTGCCCCAAGGCGCTTTATATTGTAAGGCAAGGCCATACAATAATGATGTAAAACCCCAACGGTCAAAACGACCCCCTGTGAGCAAGCACTTGGCTACAGTGGGAAGGAAAAACTCCCTTTTAACAGGAAGAAACCTCCAGCAGAACCAGGCTCAGGGAGGGGCAGTCTTCTGCTGGGACTGGTTGGGGCTGAGGGAGAGAACCAGGAAAAAGACATGCTGTGGAGGGGAGCAGAGATCGATCACTAATGATTAAATGCAGAGTGGCGCATACAGAGCAAAAAGAGAAAGAAACAGTTCATCATGGGAACCCCCCAGCAGTCTACGTCTATAGCAGCATAACTAAGGGATGGTTCAGGGTCACCTGATCCAGCCCTAACTATAAGCTTTAGCAAAAAGGAAAGTTTTAAGCCTAATCTTAAAAGTAGAGAGGGTGTCTGTCTCCCTGATCTGAATTGGGAGCTGGTTCCACAGGAGAGGAGCCTGAAAGCTGAAGGCTCTGCCTCCCATTCTACTCTTACAAACCCTAGGAACTACAAGTAAGCCTGCAGTCTGAGAGCGAAGCGCTCTATTGGGGTGATATGGTACTACGAGGTCCCTAAGATAAGATGGGACCTGATTATTCAAAACCTTATAAGTAAGAAGAAGAATTTTAAATTCTATTCTAGAATTAACAGGAAGCCAATGAAGAGAGGCCAATATGGGTGAGATATGCTCTCTCCTTCTAGTCCCCGTCAGCACTCTAGCTGCAGCATTTTGAATTAACTGAAGGCTTTTTAGGGAACTTTTAGGACAACCTGATAATAATGAATTACAATAGTCCAGCCTAGAGGAAATAAATGCATGAATTAGTTTTTCAGCATCACTCTGAGACAAGACCTTTCTGATTTTAGAGATATTGCGTAAATGCAAAAAAAGCAGTCCTACATATTTGTTTAATATGCGCTTTGAATGACATATCCTGATCAAAAATGACTCCAAGATTTCTCACAGTATTACTAGAGGTCAGGGTAATGCCATCCAGAGTAAGGATCTGGTTAGACACCATGTTTCTAAGATTTGTGGGGCCAAGTACAATAACTTCAGTTTTATCTGAGTTTAAAAGCAGGAAATTAGAGGTCATCCATGTCTTTATGTCTGTAAGACAATCCTGCAGTTTAGCTAATTGGTGTGTGTCCTCTGGCTTCATGGATAGATAAAGCTGGGTATCATCTGCGTAACAATGAAAATTTAAGCAATACCGTCTAATAATACTGCCTAAGGGAAGCATATATAAAGTGAATAAAATTGGTCCTAGCACAGAACCTTGTGGAACTCCATAATTAACTTTAGTCTGTGAAGAAGATTCCCCATTTACATGAACAAATTGTAATCTATTAGACAAATATGATTCAAACCACCGCAGCGCAGTGCCTTTAATACCTATGGCATGCTCTAATCTCTGTAATAAAATTTTATGGTCAACAGTATCAAAAGCAGCACTGAGGTCTAACAGAACAAGCACAGAGATGAGTCCACTGTCCGAGGCCATAAGAAGATCATTTGTAACCTTCACTAATGCTGTTTCTGTACTATGATGAATTCTAAAACCTGACTGAAACTCTTCAAATAGACCATTCCTCTGCAGATGATCAGTTAGCTGTTTTACAACTACCCTTTCAAGAATTTTTGAGAGAAAAGGAAGGTTGGAGATTGGCCTATAATTAGCTAAGATAGCTGGGTCAAGTGATGGCTTTTTAAGTAATGGTTTAATTACTGCCACCTTAAAAGCCTGTGGTACATAGCCAACTAACAAAGATAGATTGATCATATTTAAGATCGAAGCATTAAATAATGGTAGGGCTTCCTTGAGCAGCCTGGTAGGAATGGGGTCTAATAAACATGTTGATGGTTTGGATGAAGTAACTAATGAAAATAACTCAGACAGAACAATCGGAGAGAAAGAGTCTAACCAAATACCGGCATCACTGAAAGCAGCCAAAGATAACGATACGTCTTTGGGATGGTTATGAGTAATTTTTTCTCTAATAGTTAAAATTTTGTTAGCAAAGAAAGTCATGAACTCATTACTAGTTAAAGATAATGGAATACTCAGCTCAATAGAGCTCTGACTCTTTGTCAGCCTGGCTACAGTGCTGAAAAGAAACCTGGGGTTCTTATTTTCTTCAATTAGTGATGAGTAGAAAGATGTCCTAGCTTTACGGAGGGCTTTTTTATAGAGCAACAGACTCTTTTTCCAGGCTAAGTGAAGATCTTCTAAATTAGTGAGACGCCATTTCCTCTCCAACTTACGGGTTATCTGCTTTAAGCTACGAGTTTGAGAGTTATACCATGGAGTCAGACACTTCTGATTTAAAGCTCTCTTTTTCAGAGGAGCTACAGCATCCAAAGTTGTCTTCAATGAGGATGTAAAACTATTGACGAGATACTCTATCTCCCTTACAGAGTTTAGGTAGCTACTCTGCACTGTGTTGTTATATGGCATTAGAGAACATAAAGAAGGAATCATATCCTTAAACCTAGTTACAGCGCTTTCTGAAAGACTTCTAGTGTAATGAAACTTATTCCCTACTGCTGGGTAGTCCATCAGAGTAAATGTAAATGTTATTAAAAAATGATCAGACAGAAGGGAGTTTTCAGGGAATACTGTTAAGTCTTCTATTTCCATACCATAAGTCAGAACAAGATCTAAGATATGATTAAAGTGGTGGGTGGACTCATTTACTTTTTGAGCAAAGCCAATAGAGTCTAATAATAGATTAAATGCAGTGTTGAGGCTGTCATTCTCAGCATCTGTGTGGATGTTAAAATCGCCCACTATAATTATCTTATCTGAGCTAAGCACTAAGTCAGACAAAAGGTCTGAAAATTCACAGAGAAACTCACAGTAACGACCAGGTGGACGATAGATAATAACAAATAAAACTGGTTTTTGGGACTTCCAATTTGGATGGACAAGACTAAGAGACAAGCTTTCAAATGAATTAAAGCTCTGTCTGGGTTTTTGATTAATTAATAAGCTGGAATGGAAGATTGCTGCTAATCCACCGCCCCGGCCCGTGCTACGAGCATTCTGACAGTTAGTGTGACTCGGGGGTGTTGACTCATTTAAACTAACATATTCATCCTGCTGTAACCAGGTTTCTGTTAGGCAGAATAAATCAATATGCTGATCAATTATTATATCATTTACCAACAGGGACTTAGAAGAGAGAGACCTAATGTTTAACAGACCACATTTAACTGTTTTAGTCTGTGGTGCAGTTGAAGGTGCTATATTATTTTTTCTTTTTGAATTTTTATGCTTAAATAGATTTTTGCTGGTTATTGGTAGTCTGGGAGCAGGCACCGTCTCTACGGGGATGGGGTACTATCAACAGACATTTTTGGTGGCCCTCCATAGCTGCAGACTGCAGGGGTTTTGTGTTGTCTTATCCTGTTTGTGCCCAAGACAAAGCATCTCACCAACTTCCGCGGGTCTCCTCCATCCTCTCCCAGTTCCAAGTCATTCCTGGTCACACAGACGAGTGTATTTTGTCACTGTACTCCATCCTTCTCATGGGCCCATTATGATCTTCTCCATTGTTGACCGGTTCTCCAAGTCAGCGCACTTCATCCCCCCCCACCAAGCAGACCTCTTGGTCCACCATGTCTTCTGTCTGCATGGCATTCCTTTGGACTTAGTGCCAGATCATGGCCCCCAGTTCATATCCCAAGTCTGGAATTAGGGGCATTAGGGGCCACAGTCAGTCTGTCTTCTGGCTTCCACCCCCAGGTCAACCAGGACTTGGAATCTGCACTTCGCTGCACCCCCACCAAAGACCCTGTGGCAAGGAGTGACCATCTACCATGGATAGAATACGCTCACAACTCATAGGTGTGCATAGCCACTGGTTTGACTCTGTTTAAATGTTATTTTTTGTTACTAACCACTTCTATTCCCAGAACAAGAGAAGGAATTGGTCATGCCCCCCATCCAAGTGCAGTGGCAATACCAGAGGCAGGCAAATACCAAGCAAATGAGTGCATTTACGGATATCAACCACTTCACTTTCTGATTCTGGAGGGAGGTTCCACATGTGGTCTGCTGTTCACTGTCACAAGTGAACACTCCTTTTGTCTGCCCCTTTTCCATTTTCAAAGTGTTAAACCCAGTGGCAGTCCACCTAAGCTTGACATAAACCATGAGATTCCACCCCACATTCCATGTATCTTTTCTCAAGCCTGTGGTTTCCTGTTTGCATTTTGTGTCAGCTTTCACTATATGTCGTGAAAGTATCAAACTTGAAGCGACATTCACTTATCTTTGTAGTGTCATTTGTGTCTCTGGCTTTTGAAATTGAGATATGCCTGGGAAAGGATGATTGAGTCATGAGGTTGCTGGACAGAGGTGTTTGACGATACTAATATCTTTGTGGGCTAGAGAAGATTCAAGGTTCTTGATGCTAACTGTCTTATTGTAGAGTTGGGATACTTGGACACTGTCCAGTGATGTAAGAGGATAATTGGATGCCTTTGACAGTAGGTCTCTTTAGATGATCATTGGATATTAGTGGAATGATTTTGTATCAGTTGAGTGCCTACTTAGGGAGACCACAATCAATCAATCAATCAATCAATTTTTTTTATATAGCGCCAAATCACAACAAACAGTTGCCCCAAGGCGCTTTATATTGTAAGGCAAGGCCATACAATAATTATGTAAAACCCCAACGGTCAAAACGACCCCCTGTGAGCAAGCACTTGGCTACAGTGGGAAGGAAAAACTCCCTTTTAACAGGAAGAAACCTCCAGCAGAACCAGGCTCAGGGAGGGGCAGTCTTCTGCTGGGACTGGTTGGGGCTGAGGGAGAGAACCAGGAAAAAGACATGCTGTGGAGGGGAGCAGAGATCGATCACTAATGATTAAATGCAGAGTGGTGCATACAGAGCAAAAAGAGAAAGAAACAGTGCATCATGGGAACCCCCCAGCAGTCTACGTCTATAGCAGCATAACTAAGGGATGGTTCAGGGTCACCTGATCCAGCCCTAACTATAAGCTTTAGCAAAAAGGAAAGTTTTAAGCCTAATCTTAAAAGTAGAGAGGGTGTCTGTCTCCCTGATCTGAATTGGGAGCTGGTTCCACAGGAGAGGAGCCTGAAAGCTGAAGGCTCTGCCTCCCATTCTACTCTTACAAACCCTAGGAACTACAAGTAAGCCTGCAGTCTGAGAGCAAAGCGCTCTATTGGGGTGATATGGTACTACGAGGTCCCTAAGATAAGATGGGACCTGATTATTCAAAACCTTATAAGTAAGAAGAAGAATTTTAAATTCTATTCTAGAATTAACAGGAAGCCAATGAAGAGAGGCCAATATGGGTGAGATATGCTCTCTCCTTCTAGTCCCCGTCAGTACTCTAGCTGCAGCATTTTGAATTAACTGAAGGCTTTTTAGGGAACTTTTAGGACAACCTGATAATAATGAATTACAGTAGTCCAGCCTAGACAAAATAAATGCATGAATTAGTTTTTCAGCATCACTCTGAGACAAGACCTTTCTGATTTTAGAGATATTACGTAAATGCAAAAAAGAAGTCCTACATATTTGTTTAATATGCGCTTTGAAAATGAAAATGAAAATGACAACTGTTTATTTCGAACATTTGATACAACAACAATTACAAGATAGATCAGTAAAGACAACAACAAAAAAGTTCCTACTGTGTACCCAACATGTCCGAAAAGGGGTAGGGTGAAGCATCAGCTTATTTATCCCTACCCCTTCTTCCCCACAACCAGTGATACCCTTTGCCACATATACACATAAATTCCTACACACCTAAACCGATATCAATATATATATATATACATATATATACACATACACATACATATACACATCAACATATATACACATATACATATATACACATATATATACACAAACATAAATATACACCTACACATACCTACTTACATACAAAATACTATATATTTACAAGCCGAAGCAAAAAACAAAAACACCCTAACCCTCATTACCCTTCCTCCTCCCTATACCCAGAAAAAAACATATTTTTGTACCGCTGTTTGAACTGGTTCATGCTTGGACATTGCTTGAGCCCCACTCCCAATCTGTTCCACATCCTCACCCCACAGACAGAAATACAGAAACCTTTTAATGTTGTTCGTGCCCACTGATGCTTTAAATTAAATTTCCCCCTCAGACTGTAATCCCCTGATCTGTTAAAAAACATATTTTTAATATTTGCTGGAAGTAAATTGTTTATTGCTTTATACACAATTTGTACTGTTTGAAAATGAACCAAGTCTGTGAATTTTAAGAATTTGGATTGTAAAAATAGTGGATTTGTATGATCTCTATAGCCAGTATTATGAATAATTCTTATAGCTCTTTTCTGCATTACTGATAGTGATTGTGTTGTACCTGTATAAGTATTACCCCATACCTCTGCACAGTACTGTAAATATGGTAAAACCAGTGAGCAGTAAAGAATGCGGAGTGAGTTGTGGTCCAGAATATGTTTCGCTTTGTTTAGCACTGAAATGCTTCTTGACAGTTTACTTTGTATATGTTTTATATGAGTCTTCCAGTTTATCTTATCATCTATTATCACCCCCAGAAACTTATTTTCATGTACCCTTTCAATATCTACCCCCTCGACTTGTAACTGAACCTGTATGTCTGTATTACAATAGCCAAATAACATGTATTTTGTTTTACTTAAGTTTAATGATAATTTATTTCTGTCAAACCATATTTTCAATTTTCCCATTTCTATACTGATCCTCCTCAGTAACTCCTGCAAATCCCCCCCTGAACAAAAAATGCTTGTGTCATCTGCAAATAATACTAATTTTAATATTTTGGAAACATTGACAATATCATTTATATAAATTAGAAACAGTTTTGGACCCAATACTGACCCCTGTGGGACGCCACAAGCATTGTCCAAGCATGATGATGTATATTCCCCCAACTTCACAAACTGTTTTCTGTTACTTAAGTAGCTTCTCACCCAGTGCAACACCAACCCCCTAATCCCATACTGTTCAAGTTTATTGATTAATATGTCATGATTAATTGTATCAAAAGCCTTTTTAAGGTCTATAAATATTCCAACTGAATGTAATTTGTGGTCTATGGCGTTTGTAATCTCCTCAACTGATTCTATTAATGCAAGTGATGTTGAACTATGTGCTCTGAATCCATATTGACTATCAGTAAGTAATTTATGTTTATTTATGAATTTGTCTAATCTATTATTGAATAACTTTTCTAATAATTTGGAAAATTGTGGAAGCAAAGAAACAGGTCTATAATTTGTGAAGTGGTGTCTATCCCCAGTCTTATACAGCAGCACAACCTTAGCTATTTTCATTTGATTGGGAAATTTACCGGTTTGAAATGATAAGTTACAGATGTATGTTAATGGTTCTACAATCCATTCAATGACCTGTTTTACCACCACCATATCAATTTCATTTAAATCGGTAGATGTTTTATATTTACAATTATTCACAATGTCTATAATTTCATTTCCATCCACTGCTGTGAGGAACATTGAACAGGGATTTCTTTCTATGAGATTATTATCCCAATCCTCAGGTTGGGAATCGGGAATTTTTTCTGCCAAGCTTGGTCCAATATTTACAAAAAAATTATTAAAACCGTTGACTACCTCATCCTTATTTTCCTTCTTGACATTATTAGCAATGAAATACTGAGGGTAACTCTTTTTTTATTACCATTTTTGATAATGCTATTTAATATATCCCATATTCCTTTAATATTGTTTTTGTTATTATATAATATGTTACTATAATATTCCTTCCTACATACCCGTATAATATTAGTTAATCTATTTTTGTATTTCTTATATCTATTTTCTGCCTCTTTAGTCTTTAGTTTTATGAATTCTCTATACAGTGTATTTTTCTTATTACATGCATTTCGTAACCCTTTCGTCATCCATGGTCGAGCTTGGATTTTTTGTTTTCTGTAGTCTTGTTTAATTGGACAATTTTTATCATATAATGATGTAAATATTTGTAAAAAATTTTCATATGCACTATCAACATCACTTTCACTGTATACCTTTTCCCAGTTTTGCTCCTGTAAATCCTTCTTTAGTGTGTTCATGTTTTCCTCTGTCCGCACTCGCCTGTATTTTATTTTCTCCTCTGGCTGATTCCGCCGATGGTTTCTATTATAAACGATGAAAACTGGTAGATGATCACTAATGTCATTGATTAATAATCCACTCACAGTGTTATTCTCAATATCATTGCTGAATATATTATCAATTAAGGTAGCACTATGGGATGTAATTCTGCTTGGCCTGGTGATTTTTGGATATAAACTCATACTGTACATTATACTGATAAATTCATCTGTTATTTTATGCTTATTTGGATTGAGCAGATCAATATTTAAGTCACCACAAATGAACACAGTTTTTTGATTAGTTTTTGAGAACATTTTTCCCATACAGTCAGTGAATGTTTCAATACTAGATCCTGGTGCTCTATATATACAGCTGACTAATACATTTTTGCTTTTTTCTTCACATATTTCAATAGTTATACATTCTAATAAGTTATCAATCACAGTTGTCATATTGTCTACTATTTTATAATCCATGTTCTTATCCACATACACAGCCACTCCTCCTCCACTCTTATTTTTTCTGTTTACACAATTAAATTCATATCCATCCAGTTCAAAATCCATTCCTTTATCTTCATTGATCCATGTTTCTGATATAGCAATTATGTTAAATATTTTTTTAAACTGACTTAAATATTCTTTAATGTTGTTAAAGTTCGCATATAGACTTCTGCTGTTGAAATGGATTATTGATAATTTGTTATCCGTTTTAATGATCTGATTAAACTGTTCATCTGTATAATAGCAACAACTGTCATTGATATTTGAGAAGAAATTATTGTCCGGGTCTATATCGTGCTCCAAGTCCAGTACATTGTGGTCTGTGTATTTAAATGTTCTCAGTTCTACTTTGAATGACATATCCTGATCAAAAATGACTCCAAGATTTCTCACAGTATTACTAGAGGTCAGGGTAATGCCATCCAGAGTAAGGATCTGGTTAGACACCATGTTTCTAAGATTTGTGGGGCCAAGTACAATAACTTCAGTTTTATCTGAGTTTAAAAGCAGGAAATTAGAGGTCATCCATGTCTTTATGTCTGTAAGACAATCCTGCAGTTTAGCTAATTGGTGTGTGTCCTCTGGCTTCATGGATAGATAAAGCTGGGTATCATCTGCGTAACAATGAAAATTTAAGCGATACCGTCTAATAATACTGCCTAAGGGAAGCATGTATAAAGTGAATAAAATTGGTCCTAGCACAGAACCTTGTGGAACTCCATAATTAACTTTAGTCTGTGAAGAAGATTCCCCATTTACATGAACAAATTGTAATCTATTAGACAAATATGATTCAAACCACCGCAGCGCAGTGCCTTTAATACCTATGGCATGCTCTAATCTCTGTAATAAAATTTTATGGTCAACAGTATCAAAAGCAGCACTGAGGTCTAACAGAACAAGCACAGAGATGAGTCCACTGTCCGAGGCCATAAGAAGATCATTTGTAACCTTCACTAATGCTGTTTCTGTACTATGATGAATTCTAAAACCTGACTGAAACTCTTCAAATAGACCATTCCTCTGCAGATGATCAGTTAGCTGTTTTACAACTACCCTTTCAAGAATTTTTGAGAGAAAAGGAAGGTTGGAGATTGGCCTATAATTAGCTAAGATAGCTGGGTCAAGTGATGGCTTTTTAAGTAATGGTTTAATTACTGCCACCTTAAAAGCCTGTGGTACATAGCCAACTAACAAAGATAGATTGATCATATTTAAGATCGAAGCATTAAATAATGGTAGGGCTTCCTTGAGCAGCCTGGTAGGAATGGGGTCTAATAAACATGTTGATGGTTTGGATGAAGTAACTAATGAAAATAACTCAGACAGAACAATCGGAGAGAAAGAGTCTAACCAAATACCGGCATCACTGAAAGCAGCCAAAGATAACGATACGTCTTTGGGATGGTTATGAGTACTTTTTTCTCTAATAGTTAAAATTTTGTTAGCAAAGAAAGTCATGAAGTCATTACTAGTTAAAGTTAATGGAATACTGAGCTCAATAGAGCTCTGACTCTTTGTCAGCCTGGCTACAGTGCTGAAAAGAAACCTGGGGTTGTTCTTATTTTCTTCAATTAGTGATGAGTAGAAAGATGTCCTAGCTTTACGGAGGGCTTTTTTATAGAGCAACAGACTCTTTTTCCAGGCTAAGTGAAGATCTTCTAAATTAGTGAGACGCCATTTCCTCTCCAACTTACGGGTTATCTGCTTTAAGCTACGAGTTTGTGAGTTATACCACGGAGTCAGACACTTCTGATTTAAAGCTCTCTTTTTCAGAGGAGCTACAGCATCCAAAGTTGTCTTCAATGAGGATGTAAAACTATTGACGAGATACTCTATCTCCCTTACAGAGTTTAGGTAGCTACTCTGCACTGTGTTGGTATATGGCATTAGAGAACATAAAGAAGGAATCATATCCTTAAACCTAGTTACAGCGTTTTCTGAAAGACTTCTAGTGTAATGAAACTTATTCCCCACTGCTGGGTAGTCCATCAGAGTAAATGTAAATGTTATTAAGAAATGATCAGACAGAAGGGAGTTTTCAGGGAATACTGTTAAGTCTTCTATTTCCATACAATAAGTCAGAACAAGATCTAAGATATGATTAAAGTGGTGGGTGGACTCATTTACTTTTTGAGCAAAGCCAATAGAGTCTAATAATAGATTAAATGCAGTGTTGAGGCTGTCATTCTCAGCATCTGTGTGGATGTTAAAATCGCCCACTATAATTATCTTATCTGAGCTAAGCACTAAGTCAGACAAAAGGTCTGAAAATTCACAGAGAAACTCACAGTAACGACCAGGTGGATGATAGATAATAACAAATAAAACTGGTTTTTGGGACTTCCAATTTGGATGGACAAGACTAAGAGACAAGCTTTCAAATGAATTAAAGCTCTGTCTGGGTTTTTGATTAATTAATAAGCTGGAATGGAAGATTGCTGCTAATCCTCCGCCCCGGCCCGTGCTACGAGCATTCTGACAGTTAGTGTGACTCAGGGGTGTTGACTCATTTAAACTAACATATTCATCCTGCTGTAACCAGGTTTCTGTAAGGCAGAATAAATCAATATGTTGATCAATTATTATATCATTTACCAACAGGGACTTAGAAGAGAGAGACCTAATGTTTAATAGACCACATTTAACTGTTTTAGTCTGTGGTGCAGTTGAAGGTGCTATATTATTTTTTCTTTTTGAATTTTTATGCTTAAATAGATTTTTGCTGGTTATTGGCAGTCTGGGAGCAGGCACCGTCTCTACAGGGATGGGGTAATGAGGGGATGGCAGGGGGAGAGAAGCTGCAGAGGTGTGTAAGACTACAACTCTGCTTCCTGGTCCCAACCCTGGATAGTCATGGTTTGGAGGATTTAAGAAAATTGGCCAGATTTCTAGAAATGAGAGCTGCTCCATCCAAAGTGGGATGGATGCCGTCTCTCCTAACAAGACCAGGTTTTCCCCAGAAGCTTTGCCAATTATCTATGAAGCCCACCTCATTTTTTGGACACCACTCAGACAGCCAGCAATTCAAGGAGAACATGCGGCTAAACATGTCACTCCCGGTCCGATTGGGGAGGGGCCCAGAGAAAACTACAGAGTCCGACATTGTTTTTGCAAAGTTACACACCGATTTAATGTTCATTTTAGTGACCTCCGATTGGCGTAACCGGGTGTCATTACTGCCGACGTGAATTACAATCTTACCAAATTTACGCTTAGCCTTAGCCAGCAGTTTCAAATTTCCTTCAATGTCGCCTGCTCTGGCCCCCGGAAGACAATTGACTATGGTTGCTGGTGTCGCTAACTTCACATTTCTCAAAACAGAGTCGCCAATAACCAGAGTTTGATCCTCGGCGGGTGTGTCGTCGAGTGGGGAAAAACGGTTAGAGATGTGAACGGGTTGGTGATGTACACGGGGCTTCTGTTTAGGGCTACGCTTCCTCCTCACAGTCACCCAGTCGGCCTGCTTTCCCGGCTGCTCGGATCTGCCAGGGGGGAACTAACGGCAGCTAAGCTACCTTGGTCCGCACCGACTACAGGGGCCTGGCTAACTGTAGAATTTTCCACGGTGCGGAGCCGAGTCTCCAATTCGCCCAGCCTGGCCTCCAAAGCTACGAATAAGCTACACTTATTACAAGTACCATTACTGCTAAAGGAGGCCGAGGAATAACTAAACATTTCACACCCAGAGCAGAAAAGTGCGGGAGAGACAGGAGAAGCCGCCATGCTAAATCGGCTAAGAGCTAGTAGCTACGCTAAGCTAGCGGATTCCTAAAAACACGCAAAGTGAATAATGTGTAAATTATTTAGAGGTGATTCAGCAGAAGGAGTGCTTTAGTTAAGGCACGTAAAGATTACACTGGGAAACAAATCGTAATCTAGATAACTAGATCAATCTAACTGCGCAGATTAAACAGCTAACAGATACAGAAAAACACCGCTGTGCTCCGGAACAGGAAGTGATACAATACCGCAGTGAGAGCCAACCACCAGTAGAGGCAAGCAAGAGTACTCAGAGATGAGTACTCTTGCTTGAAGTATCACCTGCTTCGTGAAGAAGTGTCAGCTATATAACATTTTTGCCATGTGGTATGGTGCTTTATATATGATCCAGCACACAGGTGTTTGACTGTTGAAGACACCAGTGGCTGGAGAAGGCTAGATCTCACCTGGTTCTTCCAGATGGATGGTTGCCTTCCAGTGGTATGGATGGAAGAGTTGTAAGCCTGGGCAGTTACCATCCAGGACCCAGGTGTTTCTGTGGTATGATGGAGGTACCAATGTGTAGTACCAGTACATACTCCTAGACATGACTCAACTTGAGAATATTGAAAGATGGCTACTTGAGAATGCTGAATGAAATCTAATCATTTCAAGTTTGCTAACACTGAAATTTTGAAAATTATGAAACACATTACACCTCCAAAACCTGCCCTGATATGAGAGAGAGAGAGAGAGAGAGAGAGAGAGAATTGCCTTCAGATATGCTTTAATTTATTTTGTGGCAGTGATTCAGTTAAGTCATGGAGACAGTGTTCAGAGATCTTTTTTTTTTCCACGTTCACTTGAGAGCATCACCTAGTTTAATCACTAAAAGACTGTTATCATCACTTACCTGGGTTGGAAACACACTGACATCCACTGACCTTGTGTCCATGCTTTTCAGTTACTGAGCTCAGTCTAGGTGAAAAATGATTCTATCTTGCTGGTGATGGCCTCAGATCAGGATGTAAACCTTCAGCTTTTTGATTGGTTTCTGAGAATCCTTGAGTGTGCCCATCAAAACACGAAGGAGGACATTTGTACAGCCACCTCCTGTGACCCCCAACAATCCCTTTTCTGTCACTATCAGCTTTAAATATTCATTAGTAGATGGTGAGCCAAGAAAAAAGGGTCCTCAACAAACAAGGCAGCAGGCATCACTGCAAAAATCACACCACATATCTGTGTGATAGAATTTAAATAGAAACTGAGCATGGAGTACAACTACCTTCAGATGAGTTTCTCCCTGTGTTTTCTGCTTGATCTGTATCGGTTTCATTCTTTTTTAACTTGTTATGCCCTGTGCATTCACTCAGATAATGTTGCTGCGAGCAAGATTTATATGAAATATATTCCACAAAGACAAAAGTAATATTCATGAATGCTTGAATGCCTCCCAGCCACATGTTAATTATACATTGAATGTATTAATACGGTATTTAGAGAGTATCAATTATGGTGCAAACTGAACCTCTTTGTCTATCTTACAAAACAGGAAGGACCTCCACTTCATTTATTTTCTTTTTTGTTTGTTTGTGTTTTGAGAGGTGATGCAGTCACAGTGAACTACGAAAAAAATCCACCTATAGACACCTTTACGGTGTCAAATCACACATGTAATCGTGTTCTCGCTGCGGAGGCTGAGATTTTGTTGTCAGTGTAAACAAGCATTTAGCATGTCTATGGCATTTTCAATGTTAAAGTTAGCATTAAGCTGAGCCATTATCAAGCCTCCCTCCCCAGCGTGCAAAGGATTCTGGGATACTCCAAAACCATGAATAGCACAGTTGCTCCCAAATTTTTCTCATCAGTCTTTAGACATTAAAGACACAAAACTCACAAAACACAAAAGTAAAAATTGAAGAGTAAAACAAAAGGCATCAGAGGGATGACATAAAACCTCTGCACACATACGACAATTCTGACTCTCTTAGTATAATGATGAAATGTTATGTCATTTCAATTCGCCCTATTGACGTATCCCATACTCCCTTGCATGCCAGAGAGTTGCTGCAGTCAACAACATAGAGAATCAACACAATGACAGTTGTAAATCAATATTATACAGTGGTCCCTCATTTATCACGGGAGTTACGTTCTAAAAATAACCCGCGATAAGCAAAATCCGCAAAGTAGTCAGCGCTATTTTTTGCAATTATTATGTTTTAAGGCTGTAAAACCCCTCACTACACACTTTATACACTTTTATACACAGGCATTAACATTTTCTCACTTTTCTCTCCTGTGTAAACACTCTCTTTTTTCTTCTGGGCGAGAAGATTATAAACAGACACACGCAAAACACAATGCGCGTGCACTCCCTTCACTCACTGCCTCCGGAGGTACGGATGCGGGACCCGCAAAGAATGCAAGTCCTCTCTTGGTGGCCACGGAGCTCTGCGGCTGCGGTCAACATCCGCATCAAAACACCAAGCGTAGTCTCTGGAACGGTTGCCAGATTTGGCACAGCTCCGCACAGCAGACAGGAGGGCGGTGCGAGTGGCCCACTGAGGCAGTGAGAGCAATCGCGGTGATGCTGAACGGTGCTGTGACCGGCCTGCCTGATAAGGACGCAGAACACAATGTGCTGTTAAAAAAAAAAGCATGCAAAATTGCACAAAAAAAAATCTGTGAAACTGTGAGGCCATGAAAGGTGAACCGCGTTATAGCGAGTGACCACTGTACTACAAAAATGTAATTTTTTTATGCTTTTCGTCACGTTAATAAAAGACTGCTGCATGATACCCTGAAAACTTGCTAAAACAGTTCCAACAAATAATCTGTGTCTGTTACGTTTAATCTCTGTGGAATTTAATAAACGCAAACCGAATTTCAGACATATTATATATTAGTCTGAAACAAAGAGGACAAACAGTGTTGTAAAGAACAATAATAAAGCTGTTAAAGAGCAAACTTCACTTTCCCCAGAACGGAAGCGAGCGTAGCTCACAGCAGCTCTCGTTGAAAATAATGGAGAGACAACCTGTGATTCTCGCATGTTTACATAAAATAAACACAATAACAACATCATAAACCCAGAGAATATATTCATGAGAGTTTTAGGCACAATATAAAAATAGTTTTATGTTGCGATGTTAATGGTGTTGTCTGTGTGCAGCGGTTAAAGTGCAGCCCGATCAGAGCGTCTCAATGCGGTTCTCAATGTTACTGAGATCTCGCAGCACGGCGACCTCTCCGAGGTTTTGTGGGATTTGAAACGTCAGTAGGGCGAATTAAATCATCATGATGTCATCTACACCACCTAATATTAAATGATTAGCTGATTGATACAAGCTTTGGATCTCCCCTGGTGATTGAAATATTAGAATGGCAGTTAACTCGAGTTAACCTGTTTTAATGTCAGCAAATAGGATGTTAAACAATTTTTTATTATTATTTTTTTATGACAGTGTAGTTCGGAATGTGGAAATGTTTTATCCATTGATAATAACAGGAAGTTAAACTCTTTGGTTATTACAGTTTATTTCTGTCTGTGTAAGTGTTTTATTTATTGATAGTAACAAGGAAGCTAAACTCTTTCATTATTACAGTACTGTTCCATCTGTGGAACTGTTTAATTGATTGAAAATAATCAGGAAGTTAAACATTTCTGTTATTGAAGTGTAGTTATGTCTGTGTAACTGATTTATTTATTGATAACAACCAGAGGTTAAAGTCATTGGTTATTACAGTGCAGTTGTGACTGTAGAAATGTTTTATTTATCTATAATAGCCAAGATGTTAATGTCTTTGTTTAATACAGTATTGTCTGCTTGTGGAACCTTTATTCCTTGAAAATATCAAGGAAGTTAAAGTAATTGGTAATTACAACAAAGTTATCTGTGTAACTGTTTTATTCATTGAAAATAACCAGGAAGTTAAACTCTTTGGTTATGACTGTGTAATTATTTGTGAAAGTGTTTTATTCATAATACCTAGGAAGTTAAAGTATTTGGTTATTGCAGATTTTTAATGACTATGTAATTCCTTTATTAATTGATAATAACCAGGAAGTTAAATTATTTGTTTATGGTAATGTATTTCTTCCTGTGAAACTGTTTACTGACAATGAACAGGAAGTTAAACTCTGTGGTTATTAGAGTCAGTTATGTCTGAGTAACTGATTTATTTATTGATAACAACCAGAAGTTTAACTCATTGGTTATTACACTGCAGTTGTGACTGTGGAAAGTAATATATAAGTAACATGTAAGGTGCACACAGGTGGACTACATTCTTTAAAGGAGATGTAAAGTAAAAGGAATTGGAGACTGTAAGGTGGTGGCAGGAGAGAGTGTAGTTAGACAGTAAAGGACGGTGGTTTGTATGATGACTTTAGAGGTAAATAAAAAGACGAGAGTGAAAGCTAAACAAAGGATCAGATGGTGGAAGCTAAAGAAGGAAGACTGTTGTGTGAAATTTAGTGAGCAGGTGAGAGAGGCACTGGATGGAGGGGAAGCAATTTTGGACAACTGGAAAGTACTGCAGATGTGGTGAGGGAGACAGCTATAGGTGTGACATCTGGACAGTGGAAGGAAGACAAGGACACTTGGTGGTGGAACAAAGAGGTCCAGGAAAGCATAACGAGAAAGAGATTGGCGAAAGTTTTGGAATAGTCAGAGAGATGAAGAAAGTAGACAGCAGTACAAGGAGATGCAGCATAAGGCAAAAAGAAAGGTGGCAAAGCTAAGGAAAAGGCATATTCCGAGCTGTACAAGAAGTTGAATAGTAAGGTTGGAGAAAAGGACTTGTACCGATCTTTTGTCTGGACGACACGACACCCATGATTTCCAAAAACAATTTGAAATGTCGACTCATAAGACCACAGCACACTTTTCCATTTTGCGTCTGTCCATTTCAAATGAGCTCGGGCCCAGAGAAGGCGGCTTCATTTCTGGATGTTGTTGATGTATGGCTTTTGCTTTGCATGATAGAGTTTTAACTTGCACTTGTAGATGTAGCAACAAACTATGTTAACTGAAAATAGTTTTCTGAAGTGTTCGTGAGCCCACGTGGTAAGATAATTTACACAATGATGTTGGTTTTAATGCAGTGCCACCTTAGGGATTGAAGGTCATGGGCATTCAATGTTAGTTTTCGGCCTTGCCGCTTATGTGTAGAATGATCTCCAGATTCTTTGCATCTTCTGATTATATTATGGACTGTAGATGATGGAATCCCTAAATTCCTTGCAATTCAACTTTGAGAAACATTATTCTTAAACTGTTGGACTATTTTTTTTAATGTAGTTGTTCACAAAGTGGCGATCCTCGCCCCATATTTGCTTGTGAACACCTGAGACTTTTGGGGATGTTCTTTTTATACTCAATCATTACACTCACCTGTTTACAATTAATCTGTTCACCTGTGGAATGTTCCAAATAGGTATTATTTGAGCATTGTTGCCCCTGTCCCAGGTTTTATGAAATGTGTTGCAGGCATTCATTTCAAAATATCTTGTCTTTGTGGTGTATTCAATTGATATAAATTTTACATTTTACACACCATCCCAACTTCACTGGAATTGGGGTTGTAAGAACAACGTTGATGTGCAGAGCTGCAGTAACAACAGAGGCATAAAGTTGATCAACCACAGCATGAAGTTATGGGAAAGAGTAGTAGAAGCTTGACGTAGAAAACAGGTGAAGATCTCTGATCAGCAATATGATTTCATGCTGAGAAAGAGCTCTACAGATACAATGTTTGCTCTGAGATTAGTGTTGGAGAAGTATAGCGAAGGCCAGAAAGAGTTACATTGTGTATTTAGAAAAAGCTTTTGATTGGTTACCAAGAAAAGAGTTGTGGTACTGTATAAGGAAGCCTGGAGTGGCAGAGAAGTATGTTGGGGTAGTACAGGACATGTACAGGAATAGTGTGCCAGCGGTGAGATGCGCAGTGGGAATGACAGACACATTCAAGGTGGAGGTGGGATTACACCAAGGATAATCTGAATCCTTTCTTATTCATAATGGTGATGGACAGGTTGACAGATGAGATCAGAGTCTCCAAGGACTCTGATGTTTGCAGATAACATTGTGATCTGTAGTGAGAGTTGTGAGCGAGTTGAGTCTAGCCCGAAGAGGTGGAGATATGCACTGGAGAGAAAGGGAATGAAAGTCAGTAGGAGCAAGACTGAGTACATGTGTGTGAATGGGAAGCAGACCAGTAGTGCCGTTAGGTTGACATCATACCTAACCAGTCGTTCTTACTGTGTCTTGCACAACAGCACTACCTCTAACCTTAGTGACATGAAATATGGGGTTCCACAGGGCTCCTTGCTCCCTTTATATAGCACCCCTTATATCTTGCAATGTCTTACTTTCAAAATCAGAAAATACTGAAATAATGGTTCTTGGTCCAGCGAGACATCAGTATCAGTTTTATAAGCTAATGCTTAACGTTAGCTCGTGTGGCATACCTCACACTGATAAAGTGAGGAACCTTGGGGTGATTTTTGAAAATATATGTAATATGTAGGTAAAAGCTACATATTAGAGATATTAAGAGGACTGCTTTTTTCGACCTGCGAAATCTAGCCAAGACTCATCCTGTCTATGGCTGATGCAGAGACCATGAGCCATGCATTTGCCTCTTCTAGATTGCACTACTGCAATGTTCTGCTTTCTGGTTTACCACAGTCCAGTATCAGGGGCCTCCAATTGGTTCAAAATGCTGCAGTCAAACCCTTGACAGGAAGCAATTTGACCACATTACACCCATTTTGACCCATCACCCATCTCTTCACTGGCTTCCTGTCTCTGTGAGGTCAGATTTTAAGGTTCTGCTATTAACCTATAAAATTATTAATGGACTTGCACCTCCTTAATTACCTGACCTAGTCAAGCCCAATATTCCGGACCGTGCACAGCATTCTCTCTGTATGTCACCATTAAAATGGTCAAACACTTTGGTTATATGAACTTAAATTCCATAGTTTAGCTGATTTACATAATGTACAGCATATTTGTCAACAGCTGTATGTGTATGTTGTGTGCTGAGCAATCATAAAACAGCTGCAAAAAGGCACCAGGTGAGGCACGTAGTTGTCCTGCCTCATGTTAGGGGCACTAGTGATCCCAGGGATTCTTCTTGCAGCACCTCCTCAGCTGCAGAATAACTGACAGCAAGCTACAAGAGCAGCCACTCATTTATTTATTTTTTTTTCCTATCGCCTGTACTTTACTTTCAGAATGGAGGATTACATATCCAAACTTAAACAATTTTGTAAACTGGACTTTCAAACAGAGGAGGAGGTAATATGTATGTGTGACTATAAGGAAAATTGTAACCGTGACAGTGGTATGTTATTTTTGCATGGTACATGTGGTCCATGGTTACATGGCATGATCATAGCCTAGATACCTCCAACACAGTCTCACAGCATGTCATGATTCAGGAGCACATGATATTGTGACGAAAAGTGCCTAATATTCATTACGGCAGCACAAATTCAATTCTAATTCATTCCATGATGGCGGCACAAATTTAAAATTGAATGCGGGGTGTGGGGGCGTTAGGGGTCAGCTTTGCACAGGTAGGTGACGGAGATGGGCTGAGTTTGTTTGTATCTCAGAATTTCACTGGCTATAAAAGCTAGAACGTGGAACAGAACCACTACAATGTGGCAGAGAGCCCATTAAAAATTCTCAGCCAATTAATGCCTGGAATCTATGAATATGAGAGCACAGAAAATTAACCAAAAAATAAAACTACACCAGGAACACAGTGACATGCAATAAATCCTCCCTTGTTTCAATCAGGGTCACCACAGCAGATCCGAGGTGCATTTACACGTTGATTTGGCACAAGTTTTATGCCAACACAACTCCATATTACATGAAGAATGGGCAGGGGCGGTCTTGAACTGTGAAGTTTACACGCTGGAAACAAGTGCACTTAACCATCATCCCTGTCCAACACAGTGACAGAGAATAAAAAACACAAATACTGGAAAATGGAGGAGAACAAATAGAAAATAGTAAACAATGAAAATGATAGATAACACATATGGATGAGGAGGAAAAAAAAATACAAAGATATGGGGAGAATGGATGAATGATGTGAAAACCAAAATTAAAACCCAGTCGAGAAACCTGCACAAACAACAACATGGATGGAAAAACAAAACAGATTACACTGAGGTGATTATCAAAAGGGTGTGCAATTTGCGTGCACTGGGACAGAACCAGGTAAAAACAGGGGACACCTAGATTACGGTGAATCAAGAACTCTGAGGAACACACCAAGCAGGAGAACACACAGCCAGTGTCCTCGAACTAGCTGAGATGAATGTGGACAGGTCAGACACACAAGGATCACACATAGAAAACTCCCACTTAAAACATGCAAGCCCTCCCACAGAGGAACATGGAAAACATGGAAACTAAAACAAAAGTATAAATCATGAGTCTAATGAGACAATGTCTACACAACCAATGTGAGCATGTGTGTGGGTGAAGATTGTGACAACTATATGGCATATCTGCCACCAAACTTCAATGAGAACCCAAACAATAAGGCGATGAGTGAATGAAATGTTTGACAGTTGTTTAAATGTTTTCACCAGTCTAATGGTGATGGCAAAATCATTATTCAGTGTCTGTCATGACTGAGTAAGGAAATTAATCAGCTTTAATAAGTGATTTTTTAAATAGTTTTATTGTATTTATTTATTTTATTAAGGAAAAATTCTGCACCTTTGAATATATATATATATATATATATATATATATATATATATATATATATATATAGGTGATTCTATGGTAATGGAATTACAATCAAATCAAAATCAAATCAGTTTTATTTATATAGCGCCAAATCACAACAAACAGTTGCCCCAAGGCGCTTTATATTGTAAGGTAAAGCCACACAATAATTATGGAAAAACCCCAACGGTCAAAACGACCCCCTGTGAGCAAGCACTTGGCGACAGTGGGAAGGAAAACTCCCTTTTAACAGGAAGAAACCTCCAGCAGAACCAGGCTCAGGGAGGGGCAGTCTTCTGCTGGCACTGGTTGGGGCAAAGGGAAAGAACCAGGAAAAAGACATGCTGTGGAGGGGAGCAGAGATCAATCACTAATGATTAAATGCAGAGTGGTGCATACAGAGCAAAAGAGAAAGAAACACTCAGTGCATCATGGGAACCCCCCAGCAGTCTAAGTCTATAGCAGAATAACCAAGGGATGGTTCAGGGTCACTTGATCCAGCCCTAACTATAAGCTTTAGCAAAAAGGAAAGTTTTAAGCCTAATCTTAAAAGTAGAGAGGGTGTCTGTCTCCCTGATCTGAATTGGGAGCTGGTTCCACAGGAGAGGAGCCTGAAAGCTGAAGGCTCTGCCTCCCATTCTACTCTTACAAACCCTAGGAACTACAAGTAAGCCTGCAGTCTGAGAGCGAAGCGCTCTATTGGGGTGATATGGTACTACGAGGTCCCTAAGATAAGATGGGACCTGGTTATTCAAAACCTTATAAGTAAGAAGAAGAATTTTAAATTCTATTCTAGAATTAACAGGAAGCCAATGAAGAGAGGCCAGTATGGGTGAGATATGCTCTCTCCTTCTAGTCCCTGTTAGTACTCTAGCTGCAGCATTTTGAATTAACTGAAGGCTTTTCAGGGAACTTTTAGGACAACCTGATAATAATGAATTAGTCCAGCCTAGAGGAAATAAATGCATGAATTAGTTTTTCAGCATCACTCTGAGACAAGACCTTTCTAATTTTAGAGATATGGCACAAATGCAAAAAAGCAGTCCTACATATTTGTTTAATATGCGCATTGAAGGACATATCCTCATCAAAAATGACTCCAAGATTTCTCACAGTATTACTAGAGGTCAGGGTAATGCCATCCAGAGTAAGGATCTGGTTAGACACTTCTAAGATTTGTGGGGCCAAGTACAATAACTTCAGTTTTATCTGAGTTTAAAAGCAGGAAATTAGAGGTCATCTGTCTTTATGTCTGTAAGACAATCCTGCAGTTTAGCTAATTGGTGTGTGTCCTCTGGCTTCATGGATAGCTAAAGCTGGGTATTACCGTTTCCATAGAATCACCCATATATATATATATATATATATATATATATATATATATATATATACACACAGGGTTGGTCATATAATTACAATATAATGAAAAAGTTGATTTATTTCAGTCATTCCATTCAAAAAGTGAAACTTGTATATTATATTCATTCATTACACACAGACTGATGTATTTCAAATATTTATTTATTTATTTTGATTATTATAACTGACAGCTAATGAAAATCCCAAATTCAGTATCTCAAAAAGTTGTCTATATATATATAGGTATCAAGGAAAAAAAAAAGTACTGCATTCCTTTATTACGTTCTGGGAGTGGTGTTGGCCAAGTGGGTAGCACTGGTGTTCTATTCCACCTAGTCTGCTGGTGTTAACTTCAAATGCTGGTATAGGCAAGCTCCCTCATTACCAAGGGTACTGAGGCTCATTGGGTACCCTCACATGGTTTTGTCAGTCTGTCAAACTGTTGCCCATGGTATGGTCACTGCCGCATGCAAGCAGCTTCTGGGAGCTAAAAGTGAGAGTTGGGTACCATCCATCTGTCCATCCATTTTCTTCCGCTTTATCTGGAGTTGGGTCGCAGGGGCAACAGCTCAAGCAAAGCTGCCGAGACCTCCCGATCCACACACACCTCCCCCATCTCCTCCGGAGGAACCCCAAGGCATTCCCAAGCCAGCTGAGAGATGTAGTCCCTCCAGCGTGTCCTGGGTCTTCCCCGGGGCCTCCTCCCGATGGGACGTGCCCGGAACACCTCTCCAGTGAGGCGTCCAGGGGCATCCGGAAAGATGCCCAAGCCACCTCAGCTGGCTCCTTTTGAGGTAGTCGTGGAGGAGCAGCAGCTCGACTCCGAGCTCCTCCGGAGTGACTGAGCTCCTCACCCTATCTCTAAGGGAGCGCCCAGCCACCCTGCGGAGTAAACCCATCTCGGCCGCTTGTACTCGTGATCTTGTTCTTTCGGTCATGAGCCAAATCTTATGACCATAGGTGAGGGTCGGAACGTTGGGTACCAGTGGGGCGCAATAGAGAATGACCCACCTGTGGGGGTGTAACAGGCTGTCCATCTAGAGGTGGTACTACCCCATATATCAGTAAATTATTTACAAGCATATAAGAAT
The DNA here is from genome assembly GCF_902500255.1 of Thalassophryne amazonica. Taxonomy (NCBI): domain Eukaryota; kingdom Metazoa; phylum Chordata; class Actinopteri; order Batrachoidiformes; family Batrachoididae; genus Thalassophryne; species Thalassophryne amazonica. Next base: position 24,062,772 of record NC_047121.1, read on the forward strand.
GATGCTATGATAATGTCCAAAAGGCATAATGACATGATGTCATAATTATGAACACACACGCACTTTCCAGGTGACCCAAAGCTTATGTCAATCATCTTGTGTACAACACTGTCTTTTTTGTATTTGTTGTTCTTAACAGGTGACATTTAGACTCCTGACAGCCACTTGCAATTGGGTGAAAAAGACAATCCCAGACTCAAGATTAAATTAGAAGGGCACCCAGAGAGTGTAGATTGGGCAGGAAAAAGTCTTGCTTTTTTTCACAGTCACATCTTTGCAGCTCGTCTGCTCTGTGTGAGCCTGAGCCTGTCAGCACTCAGAAGCTAAGCAGAGTGGGTTCTGTTTAGTAATTGGATGGGAGACCTCTTCGGAATACCAGGGGCTGTGCGTTTCTCCTGGTTTAAACTGGAGCTGCATTAGGATGGGCATCCAACTTAATGCTTGTGCCAAATGTCAAAGCTAGATCTGCTGTGACAGCTCTGAACAAAACAAGTCAAGGAATTTGACTTTGGTTTGAGCTGCACTCTGTCTGCACAGCATGCAAAAATATACACTAAACACAGTAATAAAATATGCAAAAGAAATGTGGAAGTAAAATAAAATGTGCAATAACAGAAAAAAAAGAATGTGTGAAACAGACAACAGATTGAAATTAAGCACTTCATGAGGCATATGAAATAATGAGTTTTTTTGGCAGGTTATATTGTTCGTCAGTGTAATAGCATGTGGAAAGAAACTGTTACTGTGTCTTGTTTTGACATACAGAGATCTGTAATGTCGACCAGAGGGGAGGAGTTTGATAGTGTGTGTCCAGTAGAGGTGGGCGATACCGGGAATTTTGGTATTGATCCGATACCAAGTAAATACAGGCCCAGTATCACCGATATCGATACTGATACTGATAATTTTTCATATTTAAGCTTCATAGATCCAAAAGATCCAAAAGACCTAGGATAGTATTTCACCAAACATTGTATGTGACAACAAAATACTTTATTATCACAATAAAACATTTTTTTGTTAAAAAAAAAATATATATATATATATATCACTCAACACAACTTAAAACAAAATCTTCTGAGTTGGAGGGCTGACAAACCACAATACAAGGGTGCGCTGCTCCGTGTTGTGTGACACAGCGCAGCGCTGCTCTTACAGACAGAGAGTAGACTTTGATGAATCTGTGTGTGCAGCAGTCAGTGAGTGCGGAGACAAAAAAAAGCTTGAGTATCGATCTTTTTACACGAGTATCATTCAATATCAATACCAGCTTTGGCATCGATATTATCGATGTTAGGATCGATCCGCCCACCTCTAGTGTCCAGGGTGTGAGGGGTCTGCAGAGATGCGAAGATGTGAAGTGAGATCACTTAATGTGTGTTCTCCACCATCAATCTCGCACACACACACACACACACACACACACACACACACACACACACACACACACACACACACACAAAAACAGTGAATTACAGTAATTACTCAATAAACACTTTACCACGCAAAAAAACCTTATTACAAATGTTTTTTTTTTCCATATATAATACAGCTATAAATACAGATGAGGCAAGATTTGTTAAAAAAAAAGCTATGATAATGCCCTTCAAGCTGAGCATTCATTCCACTGTAATGTAAATTCCAAAGTTATTGCAAAGTAATGGCTTGACATGTTTTATTTCGCTTGTAATAGCTGTGACAGCTTGTTAGATTACAAGCTTTTCTGTGCTTTTCTTCATTATCAACCGAACGTGTTTTGGAATGCAATATATCGGCAGGCCAGCATGCATGCTGCTCATCTTCTGGCTGACCCCTGTGCATATCAGTATGCATTTGGCTCTCAGCACTGACTGTGCATAATCATTTTCCCACACTCATAATGGTGTCTACACAGTCCTCTCATCTGTGATGCAAAGGCTGTTCTCAGCAGCATCAGGGCAGTGAACAGAGGGAAATAAACAATGGCTCTTTTTCTTTTAGAAAAAGTAATGTAACATTTACATAACATAGGTTCATCCCTATTATGGCCGTCAAAGAGGACATTTCTGTGTTTTTGTGGCATATTGCAAAAAAAAAAAAAAAGAGGACATTTTCATGAAAGATGGTGAAAAACTAGGACCTGGCCTGAAGTATATACCATTACATTTTGCAGTAGATTTGATCAATGTCTGGTGGTTCCCCAGCACAGAACCACTTTGGACATGGACCTGGATGGCAACCACCCAGGTATACAACTAATCAATTCCTACTACTCAAAAGTATCCATAATTGCTGTAAAATGTGGTACCTTGGCCTTCTACAGCCTAAGGGGTCTTCGAGACTTTCTGAGGGACACTACACATCAGTCCCTCATAAACACCCTGATTTCTCACTCAACGTCTAAGGTTTTAGAATTATGGTGTCCATTATTTCTCCAAGGATCACAGAATTCTCTATGAAACTGAGATCAGTAAACCCTTTAAAGCCAGCCTATATACCGGTATCTGTAGTGTGTGTGTGTGTGTGTGTGTGTGTGGAGCAGGTGCATTATCTCAGAATCTTTCCCAGTGAATGCTGGTGCTCTTCAATGATTTGTTCTGGCTACTATACTGTTCAGTGTTGCACTGATGGGATATTGGGTCAGTTTGTGGAAACTAGCAACTTATGTGCCATTGTGGGTGATAAAAGGTTTACTGATCTAGCTTCATGGGTGATGCTCTCTTTCTATATTTGGCCATACAATAGCCTGTCATCCTGTCCAGGGTGTACCCTGTCTCATGTCCTGAGACTGCTGGGATAGGCTTTGCCAACCTCATGACCCTTAATTGGAGTAAAGGGTATAGAAAATAAATGATGGAACAAGACACAATTGTAGTTTGTTGCAGTAGAAACCACAGAAATTTGTTACAGTATGAGTCCAACCACTCTGTAAAGCCAGCATTGAACAGTATAGTCACCAGAACACATACACACACACATATACCTGTGTATAGACTGGCTATGAGGCAAGCAGGACTAGAAAAACACAGGATCAGAGCTGGAAGTGAAGGCACAAGATGCATCGACCTGGTGAAGAAACAGACAACCAAGTGAAGCCTATATACACCCAGTAGATGAGCTCCGGATTAGGAACAGGTATGAGAGAAAGCACCAGAACAAAGATGTGGCGAGACAGAGAGAAACGCCCACCAAGAAGTACCAAGAGACAGACAAGAGCGATAGAGACAGAATTACCAAAGCAGGAAAAAGACCAGCAAGAGAACTCACAACCAAAGAAATCAGTCAAACAAAAATAACAAAACCAGAACACAATCTACAAAGTACAAACCCTGACAATGTCCAGCAATTGCTCAGGTATCCCTGGAGTTATCAGGTTGTCCTGGAGAACAGCCTGGTAGGAACCAGAGACTGGGAAGAAAAAGTGATTTTTTTTTTTTTTACTTTGTGAGACTTATTTGGTTGGTGCATGTATGCCCTCTAATAATATGTGGAATAGGTTTTTGAAATAGAAATTAAGAACATTTCCAGTTCAATATATGCATTATATAATTGCAATATGCAATATCCATTTTATTTTTTTTTTCTGTGAACAAATGAGCACAGTTTTGGTTTCATGTATTTTGGCAGAGGTAACGATGGTGAAGGTTGACTGACCAAACTAGGTAACTGTAAAGACTTTCAGTAATACAAAGCATGCACTAGCCCTTGGCACCTGCTAAACAAATAGCTCTTAAATATACTTAATTACAAATTTAAAAATCTAAACTATATTTGTAGATTTCATGGTAGCATCCATCCAAATAGACTTGGATCTACACATCAGCGACCTACCACCTGGTAATACATTTCCTAAGTCTTGCAACTCCAAACAGTAAAATCACCATTGTTAAATTAACTCTGACAGTGAACATATGGTCCCACTCTGCCCATAGGACCATTTGTACACTGGTAGTGTTAATTTAATACTGTCAGTGTTAGTTTTACACTGGTGATTTTACAGTGCATTCTTTGATAACCCAAGGTTACCTCCTTGGACTCACCCAACAGTTGGTAGTTTCTGGTTTTGCAAGCAATTAGATAGTAGTAGCAGCATGCACCCAGCTCTGTCTGTTGGCCAAAACAAACACGAACATGGTTGTGTGGTCTGCACAGTCATAAAATGTGAATGTCAGCTCTTGCAGAACAAATCTGAGAATTCTACATTAGGATTAAGAACAATAATGCTGTTTGTAGCTGTTTGTAGTTGAATGTTAAATGATGTATTTCACTGTCACAGCTCCAGATCTTTTTTTTTTTTTCAGATATGCACAATTTTTACAAGATGTCTTGCCTGTCATGGAAAGTATCTCAAGTAAAGTATTTACCATAAGTGTATTTGAGAAACTGACTGAAATGTTGGCAGTTGGATCCACATCCAACCCTCACCAATGGTCATGAACTTTAACAGTGTGACTGTTGTTACCAGTAAAGTCTGGGAGCATGCACTGGTGCTGCACTTTACTGCATTTATGACACCATGGAATCACCATGTGTGGCAACCACACTGGCAGACAACTGTGGTTACAAGTGACCAAAATTAGTTTCATTTACAGAGTGACTGGTCTCATAGTGTAACAAATTTATGTGATTTCTACTGCAACACGCTACAATTGTGTCTTGTTCCATCATTCATTTTCTATACCCGTTTCCTTCAATTAAGGCTCACAGGGCTGGCAGTGCCTATCCCAGCAGTCCCAGGACAGGGTAGACCCTGGACATGATGCCAGTTTATTGCCGGGCCAACTATACACAGAGAGATAAACACATTCACATGCATACCTAAGGTCAGTTTAGAGTCACCAATTTACCTAACCTGCATATTTGTGGATGTGGATGGAAGCCAGAGCACCTAGAGGGAACCCATGCAGCCAGACCCCAGGTGGAAAGCAATCCTATGACACTGTTGTGAGGCAACAGAATTAACCACTTATCCATCATGGTGTCCTTGTGCCATCATTTAACTGTATATTTCAATGCATCATGGATCCAAAGTTATTACAGACAGAAGGCTAAGAAGAACAGTAAGTTGTAGGTGCAGAACAAACATACTGCTGTTTATATGTTGGTGGCCCTGGATTTTTCAGGGTCACCAGTACAGTACAGATCTGCTGTGTTCAGTGTTAGATGGTCTTTCCAAGCAGTCTCCCAGCCAATGGAAAAAAGGTAAATGGACTGTATTTATATAGCGCTTTTCCATCTGCATTAGAAGCTCAAAACACTTTATAAGTATGCCCCACATTCACACAGACACACACACACACACACACACACACACACACACACACACACACACACACACACACACAAACACCGATGTCAGGGTGCTGCCATGTAAGGCACTCTGTCCACAACAGGAACAATTTGGGAATTAAGGACCTTGCCAAAGGGCACTTAGTGACTTCCTGGTCTGGCTGGGGTTTGAACCAATGATCCTCTGATCAAAAACAAAGCCAGTTTCTACTAACCAGGATGTACTGTTTCACTTCTGAGAGCTGATGCACACAAAGTAGAAAGGCTGCTCATCCAGTCATCAATAATACAAAGGCAGAATGTACAGTGACAAAATGTGATCCATCTTGATAGTTATCGTAACCCAAGTTATGATAGATTGTTAATGCAACACCAGTTGAGTCGATCTTTGGAAGCTCATTTGAAACATTTTACAATATGCAAAGCTGTAAATTTAAAACATATAAATTAACAGTGAAAATAATTTAGTAGTGGTGCAGTTGTTTGCCTCCCAGCTAGAAGATCCTGGGTATAATTCTGCCACCTCTGTGGACGTGTCAATTTCACTCAGTATCTGCTTGCATTATCTCCAAATAACTCATTTTCAGCAGCATAGTAGTGCATTGTTTCTAGTTTTTGCCTGACAGCAAGACAGTCCTGTGTTAAAAGTGAACCAAGCCCATTCTCCATGTGCATCTGGAGTTGCAGTCAGCATTGAAAAAAATAACAAATAAAAAAAAAAGGCATGCCAGATCACACATTGGGTGGTTCACAGAATTGAGCAGATAGAATCCCCCTAATGGAAACATGAGAAATGAGACAAATAACTGCTGCTCCATCATGTAGAAAATAGCCACTTCATGAAAGGGAGTTTTATCTGCAGACAGCATCCCATGGAACTTTACGTTTAGAGCAGGTCTGGAACATCATTTCAAATCAATAAATTATCATTGCACCAAAATAAAGCATACGTCCCTTCAAAGACTTATACACAAGTAAGGTTTTGACCACACTGATACTGTGAGATATATTTGTGTGTTCAGTTGTGTTTTTCTTTATTTGTTTTCTGTACCTATACTGGGATTAAAGCTGTTATTTTACTTAGGATTGTAGTCTTAGTTTTCACTCCTATTCTTACTTTCCTTTGTTCTCTGTTGGTATGTGCAGGTAGAACCGGAGTTAACCAGTTTCTACCATTTATGACAAAGAGAGTTAGGTTACACTTATACAACCCAAATTCCAATGAAGTTGGGATGTTGTGAAAAATGTAAATAAAAACAGAATACAATGATTTGCAAATCCTCTTCAACCTATATTCTATTAAATACACCACAAAGACAATATATTAATGTTCAAACTAATAAACTTTATTGTTATTTGCTATGAAATGGATGCCTGCAACATGTTTCAAAAAAGCTGGGACAGTGGTATGTTTACCACTGTGGTACATCACCTTTCCTTCTAACAGCACTCAATAAGAGTTTTGGAACTGAGGACACAAATTGAGAGAGTCATGATTGGGTATAAAAGGAGCATCCCCAAAAGGCTCAGCCATTCATAAGCAAAGATGGGGCGAGGATCACCACTTTGTGAACAACTGCATGAAAAAATAGTCCAACAGTTTAAGAACAATGTTTCTCAGTGTTCAATAGTAAGGAATTTAGGCATTCCATTATCTACAGTCCATAATATAATCAGAAGATTCAGAGAATCTGGAGAACGTTCTACACTTAAACGTCAAGGCCGAAAACCAACATTGAATGCCCGTGACCTTCGATCCCTCAGGCGCCACTGCTTTAAAAACCGACATCATTGTGTAAAGTATCTTACCGTGTGGGCTCAGGAACACTTAAGAAAACCATAGTTTGTTGCTACATCTACCAAGTTAAAAGTCTACCATGCAAAGCAAAAGGCATACATCAACAACATCTAGAAATGCTGCCACCTTCTCTGGGCCTGAGCTCATTTGAAATGGACAGACACAAAGTGGAAATGTGTGCTGTGATCTGATGAGTCCACATTTCAAATTGTTTTTGGAAATCATGGACGTCGTATCCTCCAGACAAACAAGGAAAAAGACCATCCAGATTATTACTAGCGCAAAGTTGAAAAGCCAGCATCTGTGATGGTATGGGGGGTGTTTTAGTGCCCATGGCATGGGCAACTTACACATCTGTGATGGCACCATCAATGCTGAAAGGTACATCCAGGTTTTGGAGCAACACATGCTTCCATCCAAGCAACATTTTTTTCATGGACGTCCCTGCTTATATCAGCAAGACAATGCCAAGCCACATTCTGCAAGTGTTACAACATTGTGGCTTCGTAGTAAAAGAGTGCAGGTACTATACAATAAGAATACCTTGGGTCCCAGCACAGATCCCTGGGGTACACCAAATAATAATGTATCACTCATGGATCTGCCCTGCCCCATGTGAACATCCTGTTTTCTGGTTGTTAGGTAGGGCTCAGTCCAATTAAAGTCACTTCCCCTTATCCCATATTGCTGTTTTTTTTTTTTTTTTTCAAAAGCACCTTATGATCCGTTGTATCAAAAGCTTTATTACGATCAATAAAGATACCTATAGAGTATAATTTTTTTTAATCAATAGTATCTGTAATTTCCTCTATGAGGTCCATCAATGCTAGGGTTAGTGATCTATTTTTATGAAAGCTGTATTGGTTATCATTTAAAATATTACATTTATCCAAAAATGAGTGTAATCAGGCAGTATCTTTTCTAAAATTTTAGAAAATTGAGGAAGAATTGATATAGGACTATAATTTGAAAACTGATTTAGGTCACCAGTTTTTGTAAATAGGAATAACTTTAGTAATTGTAGAGGCCAATTCAGGCCAATATTTCTAAAGTATATGTTTTGACCATTAATGATGAAGCTGTCCGGTGGAACCTTATTTTTAGAGAAACAAATTTATTGCAATTATCAAAAGTGAGTAGAGCACTTAAATGTTTGATTGCTAAGAACATTTTTATTAATTTATTTTAGTTTCTCTTGTTTTTTGCTTTCGTTTCGTTTTGATTTGACAACAAAACCAATTTGTCTTTAACAGTGAGGTAGTTCAGGCCTCTTGGATAGCTCTAGAAAATGGGTGGATGAAAATTTATTAAAATAAACAAAGATATATATATATATATATATATATATATATATATATATATATACACAGTGAGGAAAATAAGTATTTGAACACCCTGTGATTTTGCAAGTTCTCCCACTTAGAAATCAATGAGGGATCTGAAATTTTCAACTTAGGTGCACATCCACTGTGAGAGACATAATCTAAAAAAAAAAAAAAAAAATCCGGAAATCACAATGTATGCTTTTTTAATAATTTATTTGTATGTTACTGCTGCAAATAAGTATTTGAACACATGTGAGAATCAATGTTAATATTTGGTACAGGAGCCTTTGTTTGCAATTTCAGAGGTCAAACATTTCCTGTAGTTATTCACCAGGTTTGTCCACATTGCAGCAGGGATTTCGGTCCACTCATCCATACAGATCATCTCCAAATCTTTCAGGTGTGGAGTTTCAGCTCCCTCCAAAGATTTTCTGTTGAGTTTAGGTCTGGAGACTGGCCAGGCCACTCCCGGACCTTGAAATGCTTCTTACGGAGCCCCTCCTTAGTTGCCCTGTCTGTGTGTTTGGGGTCACTGTCATGCTGGAAGACCCAGCCATGACCCATCTTCAATGCTCTTACTAAGGGAAGGAGTTTGTTTGCCAAAATCTTGCAATACATGACCCCATCCATCCTCCCTTCAATACGGTGCAGTCATCCTGTCCCCTTTGCAGAAGAGCACCCCCAGAGTATGATGTTTCCATCCCCATGCTTCACAGTTGGGAATCCAGTTCTCATCCTCTAAACATGGTAAGTGGAGTTGATTCCAAAAAGCTCTATTCTGGTCTCATCTGACCACATTACCTTCTCCCATGCCTCCTCTGGATCATCCAGATGGTCACTGGTGAACTTCAAACAGGCCTGGACATGTGCTGGCTTGAGCAGGGGGACCTTTTAAACCATGACAGCATCATGTGTTACTTATGTAATTTTTGTGACTGAGGTCCCAGCTCTCTTCAGGTCATTGACCAGGTCCTCCTGTGTAGTTCTGAGCTTTCTCAGAATCATCCTTACCCCACAAAGTGAGATCTTGCATGGAATCCCAGACCGTCATCTTGTGTTTCTTCCACTTTCTATTAAATAATCATAACAGTTGTTGTCTTCTACCAAGCTGCTTGCCTGTTGTCCTGGAGTCCATCCCAGCCTTGTGCAGGTCTACAGTTTTGTCCCTGGTGTCCTTAGACAGCTCTTTGGTCTTGGCTATGGTGGAGAGGTTGGAGTGTGATTGATTGAGTGTGTGAACAGGTGTCTTTTATACAAGTAACAAATTCAAACGTGCTATTAATAAGAGGGCTTCTTAAAGAAAAATTAACAGGCCTGTGTGAGCCAGAATTCTTGCTGGTTGGTTGGTGTTCAAATACTTATTTGCAGCAGTAACATACAAATAAAAATCATACATCTTGATTTCCGGATTATGTCTCTTACAGTGGACATGCACCTAAGATGAAAATTTCAGACCTTCCAAAATTGTAGGGTGTGTGTGTGTGTATATATATATATATATATATATGTTCCTGGTTCGAATCCCACCCCTACCTGCTCATTAGTTTGCAATAGGGAACAAGTGTTTTGGCTACATCTTTGTCTATTGTCTTGTGGTATATTTATAATTTATTCATTATTATGTTCATATTTTAAAGGGTTGGAGCAAATTTTGAAGTGACTCAAGGTGATAAAAGTGTAAAATGTGCATATATTGACGAGAGACTGTCATCTCTGGAGAGTAGGTAACCTGCAGCACTGACACCTATATACGAGGTCTCTTAGATAATAAACCAACCCTTTTATTTTTTTTTTTAACTATATGGATTTGAATGACATGCGATTACACCAATCATGCTTGAACCCTCGTGCGCATGCGTGACTTTTTTCACGCGTGTCGGTGACATCATTTCCCTGTGGGCAGGCCTTGAGTGAGATGTGGTCCCGCCCTCTCGGCTGAATTCCTTTGTTTCACACGCTGCTCGAGACGGCGCACGTTGCTTTATCAAATTTTTTTCTGGACCTGTGAGGAATATCCGAGTGGACACTATTCGAGAAATTAAGCTGGTTTTCTGTGAAAAGTTTAACGGCTGATGAGAGATTATGGGGTGTTTCTGTCGGTGTAAGGACTTCCCACGGAGCGGGACGTCCTGCAGCGCTTCCAGGCGCTGTCTTCGGCCTGTTTCGAGCTTAAAACATCCTAATTTAAGGCTTAATTCACCCAGGACATCGTGAGAGAACAGAGAAGATTCAGAAGAGGCCGGCATGAGGAATTTATGCGGACATTCCACTGTTTAAGGACATTTTTTTAATGAAAGACGTACGCGCAAATTTGCCGAGTCGTTTCTGTGACGACTCGGCAAATCTGTGTGCGCCGTGACAGGAAAAACACCTCCATGTTGAAAACCATTTGTAGAATTCAGGCGGCTTTTAATGGCTTTCAACAAGTGAGTAACTGAGAAATTGTTTAACAGCTTGGGCATGTTCCAACTTGTCCGTTAAGGTTTCCAACGGAGGTGTTTTTCCTGCCGCGACCCCCCGCGGTCGAGTCCAGCCCGACATGCGACTCTGCCCGCACGTTCTTTCATTACAAAATGACCGTTAACAATGGAATGTCCGAGTAAACTCCTCATGCCGACTTCTTCTAAAAGTTCTCTGTTCTCTGACGACTTACTGCGTCAACAGAGCCTGAAATGTGGAAGTTTTCAACTTGAAACGGCGAGACGCTGCCGCCTCGAAGCGCAGATCGCCGTCAGGTGCCGTGGACCGTCCTTAAAGCGACACTACCAGACCAAAATCTCTCATCAGCCGTTAAAATTTTTACCGAAAACCAGCTGAATTTATTGAATGGTGTCCACTCAGTTGTGCCTTACAGTTTTGAAAAAAATTTTATCAAACAAAGCAACAGTCTCTGAGCCATTCCTAAACAATGAAAAAATCGACGAGCGGGTGGACGACTCCTCACTCAAAGACTGCCCACAGGCGAATGACGTAACCGACAGGCGTGAAAAAACTCTCGCATGCCCACGAGGGTTCAAGCATGTCTGATGTAATCACACGTGATTCAAATCCATATGGTTTTTGAAAAAAATAATAAGGTCGGATACTTTTCTAATAGACCTCGTATATATATATATATATATATATATATATATATATATATATATATATATATATATATATATATATATATATATATATATATATATATATATATATATATATATATATTGTAGGGGAAAGCTGAACCACCATTCAACATCCTAAGTTTGCAAAGGAGAAACTCAACACAGTAAGGCCTGGTATATCTTTAGGTGTCAAAGGGAGACCTTCCGAGCCAACACAGGATGGCTCAGGGTCATAAACCCCCACCCTTTCCAGGATGTAAGACTCCCCAAATTGCATTCATCACGGAGCTGCGAATTCCCTTATCAAGATCCCAAAACACATGTGCCAGCTCCTCTCTCATAAAAAAAAAAAAAACAGACCACAGAAAGACATATCTGCCCCCAAAAGTCCTAAAAATATGTCTTTACAAACAGATTCAAGAAAAAACAGCTCACTGAAGATTTGCCATCAACTTGTTGTGTGTGTATATATATATATATATATATATATATATATATATATATATATATATATATATATATATATATATATATATATATATATATATACACAGTGGTCCCTTGTTTATCACGGGAGTTACGTTCTAAAAATAACCCGCAGTATGCGAAATCCGCAAAGTAGTCAGTGTTAGTTTTTACAATTATTATAGGTGTTTTAACGCTGTAAAACCCCTCACTACACACTTTTCTCAAACAGGCATTAACATTTTCTCACTTTTCTCTTCTGTGTAAACACTCAAAGTTCAAACCTTAGTAGAAAAATAAGTCCAGTATTACTGAATGAAACCAAAGATCAAAAACTGTTTTCAGGCCCAAATATTTGTTTGAGAAATATAAATAGAATGTTTTACTATAAATAATTATGATGGCTTTTAGAATTAATGAATTTAATTTTAACAATCAACCTACGAAATTGGACACATAAATTATTAATAGTGACTCACCAGCAGTGATGCCGGTAACGCCTTACTTAGTAACGCGTTACTCTAATCTGACCACTTTTTTTAGTAACGAGTAATCTAACGCGTTAATCTTTCCAAATCAGTAATCAGATTAAAGTTACTTCTCCATGTCACTGTGCGTTACTATTATTTTTCATTGTGGGTCGATAGCAGCATTAAACTTGGTCTGTGGGCAGGAGGTCGGGGTTCGACTGAACTGCCCACTTTAAGCGAACTGTGAGCTTTTCATCCGCGTTTTTTTGCAGCTGCTCGACTCGTCCTCACCTCTTAAAGCGCGGTGATCAGCACACCTGCACTGAGCTTTACAAAGACATTTTTATACTTTTTTTCCTCCTTTATTTAGAATTCTGAGCTGAGCCGCTCTGTATCTGGTCATTAAAAACAGCTGATCCTCAGCGACGCGTCAACAACTAACACTATTTTCCACTCAAATGCACCTAAACTCTCTTTCTGAGGACCACATGATGTGAAAACGCAATAAAACTTTCTTACCTGTAAATCTGGTCATGTTTTCTGCATAAATACATGTAATCCATTCTTTGTGCTCAAACGCCAAAGCAGGGGCGAATCCAGATGGAATGGGGGCGTGGGGGCAAGGATGTGCCCCCCTCACAACACCCCTAGATTAAAGGTCCAGTTTTGAAGCCGTTTTTTACTACAACTACTAATATTGCTTAAAATAATAATAATTTCGACAAGTAAAATGTTTAGAGAGAATTTAAATGTTAGAAAAATGTTAGAATTTAATAGTTACATTTATAAAAAATGTAGGTTCGAAATTGCAAGTTTTACTGTTACAGTGCTGTCAACAGTTAAATATGAGGTCAAGAAAGAGGTCTTTATTTTACTTTTTATAAAACAAGTATTTATTTTCATTGAAGTCAAGAAAGGGTGACTATAAATGTGAATTTTGGCAATGTTGTATCATTGTCATGTTGAGGTGGCAGAGGGTTGTTGTCGACAGCTGGGAAAAGTAACTAAAAAAGTAACTAGTAATCTAACTTAGTTACTTTTACAATTGAGTAATCAGTAAAGTAACTAAGTTACTTTTTCAAGGAGTAATCAGTAATTGGATTACTTTTTCAAAGTAGCTGTGGCAACACTGCTCACCAGTATTTCACAGTTCCTCTGACTGCGCCTCTTCGTCCTGGCGCCACTCCGTTGTCACGTGCTTTTCCACTGAGTGACACCTCGGTGCAGGTGTCTTTTTCTGAGTGAAGAACAGTTATGGGTAGTTGTTGGTGCTCTTTTTTCTTCTGGGTGAGAAAATTCTAAACAGACACATGCAGAACACAATGCGCGTGCTCTCCCTTCGCTCACTGCCTCCGGTGTTACCATTGCGGGGTACGGATGTGGGACCTGCAAACAATCCAAGTCATTAAAAAGATACAAACCTTTCTCAGTGGCCATGGATTTCTGCGGCTGCGGCTACCGAGACCCTGCAGCGCTGCGGATTTTTCCGCAACAAGTCTATCCTTGCGGGCTGCTGGAGTGCTCCACATCAAAACAGCGAGTGTAATCTCTGGACCTGTTGCCGCAGCTCTATACACCAGACAAGGGGGCGGTGTGAGTGGCCTGCTGTGGTGCTTACTGAGCCTGCAGACTCAGTAAGTGCATCGGAGGCCGTGAGAGCAATCGCGGTGATGCTGACCGGTGCTGCGACCAGCCTGCCTAATAAGGACGCAGAACACAATGTGCTGTAAAAAATAAATAAATAAAAATAAAAGCATGCAAAATTGCACAAAAAAATCCACAAAAATGTGAGGCCGTGAAAGGTGAACTTCATTATAGCGAGGGACCACTGTATATATATTTACATGTAAATCTACTTCACACCAAAATGTGATAACATTCGTCATTCCATTAGGTTTTTGTAGTAGTTGTAGTTTTCGTCGAGATCAACAGGATTATGAGTAATCCTTGTTTGCAATCCAGCAGATGCAAGTAAAACCACAGTGGAGATAAAAAAAAAAACAGCAAATAAATGTATAAATAGTCCAGAGGGGGGAAAAAATAATTCTAGTGATTTCTCTGCTTGACAGACACTGTGCCGAAGTTCATAGCCTGTAATTATACTATTTCTTTTTTTACAGAGGAGTAGCCTGAATTCCTTTCAGAACTGTTGATCTTGTGAGTTGTCACCACAAAGTTAATTTCCCCTGGGAGCACCATATAAATTGCATGCCACTGAACAGAGGTAATAGCTGTGGTCTTGGAGATATGTTTGGCAGCAATTTGCAAGGAGCTTGCAGAGGAGCTGTATCTGCAGAGAGCTACACTGATTTTCCTCACAGCACACCTACCCGCTCATTAGTTTGCAAAAGGGAACAAGTGTTTTGGCTGCATCTTTGTCTATTGCCTTGTGGCCTCTCAGCAATGTATTATTATGTTCATATTTTAAAGGGTTGGAGCAAATTTTGAAGTGACTCAAGCTGATACGAGGTCTGTTATAAAAGTATCGGACCTTTTTATTTTTTTGCAAAAACCTGATGAATTTGAATTATGTTTGCTTGCATGAGCAAACCTTGAACCTTCGTGCGCATGCGTAAACTTTTTCACACCTGTCGATTGCATCATTTCTGGTAAGCAGCCTTAGTGTGAGGTGTGTGTTGTGCGCTCGGCGGATTTTCATTTCAAGGAAAAAGACGGAACGACTGGAGCAGCGCCGCATCAAATTTTGCCAGAAACTGAGCGACAGCCAGGTGGAAACCTGGTAAAGGTTTTTTTTTGGTAAAGGTCCGATACTTTTCTAACAGACCTCGTATAAGTGTAAAATGTGCATATATTGACTAGAGACTGTCATCTCTGGAGAGTTGGTAACCTGCAGCACTGACACATGAGTTAATTGTCCTTTTCCAGAGTTTATTGACCTAGTTTTCCTCTTCTGTGTGGATTATTTTTAATCTGTAAACTATCAAGTTAACATCAAGTGAATTATTTGTAAAGTGCCTCATGGAAAAAGGTTCATTCTATTTGTAGAAGCAAATCTTGAGAAATAGCATGTACCTGTAACCTGTGTAATTTTCAGTAGTTGCAAGCAAATAATTTCAGGCTCTGAGTTTAACGTCATGAACCACATGCAAACCAACGTGGACTTCCTTAATAATGCAATATAGAAAATTGGATTTTTCTCCACTTTCACATAATTAGAGTGTTGAGGAAGGAAAGGCGCCCTATATGGTGCCATCCATAATTCATGGCCTTTAGACACAAGCAGTCCCAGTGTGATGCTGTAATGTAGAGTGTGAAATAAATCAATCAACTCCCTCTTATTGGGGTTTGTCAACCTGAACATTTTATTTTTGGACTGAAACTAAATATCACAATCTATAAGGAGTGGATGTAATATGTGTGCCATCCACTGAGATAGATTACCAAAAGTGATGTTTATATAACTGCACATGACAAGGGTTTTGATTTGAAGGCATTTATCCAAGAGTCAAACTTGCAGCTGATCTGCTCTGTGTAAAGCCCCATTTACACATAGACGGTAAACTCTCCCGGAAGCGTCCCGGCAGAGATTTTGCCCCCTTTGGGCCGTTTTATGGATCAAACGCTGTAGTTAATGCCGGCGCACGGGGGTGTGGTTTGGTTCCGGCTTCACCAGGAATCATCGAAAAAATTATTCAACATGTCGAATAATTCCGGGAGCACTCCCGGAGAAGTGGCCTGACGACGGAGACAACGCAAACAACGGCGTTTGATACTTTTTAATCGCCGTGTCATCCTGCCCCTTCCTGTAGTGCCGCAGTTTACACCGCCGTAATTGGCGGCCAGCGTTGTATCCCTAACCAACGGCGTGTAAAACGGCGAAAGAGCCCACATCGGCGTCCTCAAAGGCGTTTTAACCGGCGACAGAGGCAGACAAAACAGTGGCGCTAGCGGACAGTACGCTGTTCTAAACGCCACCTCCTGGTTAACGGCGTTCCAAACGGCCGATAGGCGGCAGTCAGTATAAAAACGCTAGCGCGCTGCATGCAGGTCTCTCACTAGTGGCCAGCTCCAGATACTTTGCAGAGAAGCTCCAGTATGCCTCCTAAAATAAAACTGGCAGCGGCAAGGACTTACCAAGAGGTCTGGTTCAGAAGCAGAGGGTAGCCCTCTGGTGGAGACGGAGCAACATGTTGAGGAGGGGAAAAGGAGAGAAAAGAAAAGGCTGAGAGATGAGCTCCCTCCCCCTGCACTGACAGCTGCTTCAGCCTATTATACTCTGGGGGCAGTGCCTATATGCAAAAGTTCCTGGAGTAATGCAGGATTTGCCTGGATAAATCCAGCGGTACACAGGGCATTATCGGTGGCAGCAGAACACCGCCGTTCTCACGCGCGTCTTAACCTGCGATTGTAAAGGATAGAACTGGGTATTAACCCCCGTTGCCTGGCTTGTGCCGGATGCTACGGCATCAAAACTCCGCTTTATTCAGCGGATTTAGCGTTGTTTTATCCGCGTATTTGCAGCTAGTACGGCTCTCAAAACGCCGGCGAAATGCTCTGCCCCTTTCCACCGCCAAAACAGACGGAACTACCGCGAACTTCGGTCTACATACTACCCACCGACAAAACCGTCTATGTGTAACCTGGGCTTAAGACTGATCCTGTCAGATCTCAGAAGCTAAGCAGTGCAGTACCTGGTTAGCATTTGGATGGGGGACCTCTTTGGAACACCAGCGGCTGTGTGTGTTTCTCCAGGTTACACTGTAGTTGCGTCAGGAAGGACATCCGGTGTAAAACTTGTGCCAAATACGAATGCGGATCGGGCTGTATGCGCTGTGGCGACCCCAAACACAACGGGAGCAGCCGAATGGACAATAACAACATCCAAGAGTCAAACTTAGGGGTGTTGTAATTCTACTTTTGGTGCAGTTCATTTGTATAAGGGCTGCTATACAACTGGACACACCAGATCAGAAAACAATAGTGATGGGAGTTCAGACCATCTTTATTTACAGCTAGCAGGCTGTTAACAGTAGTAGTCAGCAGTTAGCATGCACCAGTTTCTGTGCGGATCAACTCAAGACATGGTCAGGATCTCAGTTCTTCATTTCAGTCACCAAAAAAAAACCAATGTGGGCAGCAGCAAAGAAAGTACCTAATGATGTTAGCAAAAGGTCAGAAAACAACTAAACATGCCACGTAGGTGGCAGGCTGGTTTCAAAGGTTGTCATAGGTGAAGGCGGAAGTGGGGATAAGGTCCCACTGTCTATAAAACACTCCCAAAAGGTGTGCATCTCAAACAGCCTCTGGCAGCCAATTCCATCTCCTGGCCTTCTCGTGGGGCTTAGTTACTATGCCGGGCAAAACTGTTTCTACTAACAGGAGAAGGGGCAAAGCTCAACCACTGGCATCTCAAAATAAGGTGTTTCGGGCAAGTTTGGCTATTCAGCCTGGGAAGGCAGCTCACCTAAGGAGACGGTAAACTCTGCTGTTCCTTTTAGATTTAACGGTGTAGGGAAGAGAGGGGACAAGTTGCATGGTCAACAGCCTGTCCTCCATATCACAATGTTCAGGCTTTCATCCATTCACATCAGCATTTACACACTTACACCTTCACCTGGAGAGGGGACTCAGCATGGACACAGGAAGGAAACACAGGAAGCAACAGTTACCGGTTAATAAGTCATCGCTCTTTTGGTATAGAGCTGGGTGCCAGGTGTTGCTTTTTGCTTCTTGATGGTGGAAGAGATCTTCATGTCTCAGTGGACATCAACCACCCGCCTCAAGATGGGCAACCCCCAACCAATAAGGTGATTCTCTCTCTCTCTGTCTCTCTCTCTGCATGTTTTTGTTAATCAGCTTCAAATCATTTTCTTATATGCCACGGTCTGCTCTCCTTAATGGGTGCATGAGGATTAGGAAACCATCCAACAAGTACATCATCACCGATTGCATCAGGCAATAACAAAATAAGAACTTCAACAAAGATATCAGCTCTAAACCAGGGATGCTGCTATATACGAGGTCTGTCCATAAAGTATCATACCTTTTTAATTTTTTAAACTATATGGATTTGATTCATATGTTTTCACGTCAGACTACCTTAACCCTTGTGCGCATGCTTGAGTTTTTCCACGCCTGTCGGTGATGTCATTCGCCTGTTGCACGCCTTTTAGAAGGAGTGGTCCCGCCCTGTTGTCGGATTTTCATTGTCTGGAAATGGCGGAATGATTCCAGCTCTCCACAATTTAACTGATACTTACTGGACTGGTAAGCACTGAAAGCTGAGATAGACATGTCCAAACTTGTCCTCTGACACGCCGAAACGGAGGTGTTCCTTTGTCTCACTTCCAAAGCGAATCGGTCGTGACGCGCGAAGCCTCCGCATGGCTTTCCATGACAAAATCTCTTGTTAAAAGTGAAATCTGCCAGAAAATGGCTCATGTCCAGCTCTTGTGATAACCAGAGAAAGACCACACGACGGTCTCGTATCCACAGAGCCATCAGCTCAGAAATGGTCCGGTGGCTTGTGCCATGTCATCGCAGCTCGGAGCGCGGTGCGCTGAGTGTCCTTAAAGGGGTCCTTAAAGCTGTACTACCAGACCTTATTCTCTGTGAAGCCCATAACATTTTCACCGAAAGCCAGATACATTTTTCGAATAGTTTCCAGGTGCCAGTCTCTAACAGCTTCTGAAAAAATTCTGATGGAAAAAAACCCAAATCATTCCGCCATTTCCAGACAATAAAAATCCGACGACGGGGCGGGACCACTCCTTCCACAAGGCGTGCTCACAGGCGAATGACGTCACCGACAGGCGTGGAAAAACTCACACATGCGCACGAGGGTTCAAGCTTGTCTGACGTGAAAACATATGAATCAAATCCATATAGTTTAAAAAAAGATAAAAAGGTACGATACTTTATGGACAGACCTCGTGTATATATATATATATATATATATATATGTGTGTGTGTCTGTGTGTGTGTGTGTGTGTGTACATACAGGTATCACGTTCAAACAGGTGCAATTAATATAGGTAAAGATTGCAGAATAGCAGGGCTTCTGAATTAAAGAAAAACTAACAGGTCTGTTAGAGCCAGAATTCTTGCTGGTTGGTTGAACAAATACCTATTTCATGGAATAAAATGCAAATTAATGATTTAAAAATCATACAATGTGATTTTCTGATGATTTTTTTTAGATTCTATCTCTCACAGTTGAAGTGTACCTACAATAACAATTACAGAGCTTTCCATTCTTTGTAGGTGAGAAAACTTGCAAAATTTACACTGGATCTTATTTGCTTCAGTGCATATATTTATGAAGCTTATATATTTGATAACAGCATATTTCTAATCAATGCAACTGAAGTAAATCAAAGCTCCG
This sequence comes from Thalassophryne amazonica, assembly GCF_902500255.1. NCBI lineage: Eukaryota > Metazoa > Chordata > Actinopteri > Batrachoidiformes > Batrachoididae > Thalassophryne > Thalassophryne amazonica. The sequence continues at coordinate 24,082,550 of NC_047121.1, forward strand.
CCCACTGTTTGAGCACTTATAGTAAACACGACCAGTAACATTTCATCATTGCTGGTATTAAATGAGCTTCCCCCTGAGGTGATACATTTTACTTTTCTCATAAATGTCGATTTATGGCCAAAGCTTGTAACCTTTTGAATATGACTGCTCAGAATATGTGCCATTAATCCTGAAGGTTAACTGTAACAGTTGCATGACAGACTTCTTCTTGTGTTCATGTGGCTTTGTGATTGATACCTTGGCACGTGGCTTTCTGAGGCCAATGGCTGCTGTAGCTGCATGATAATTCACCATCACAGCAAAGCTCGCCATCCATCAAAGAGCCCAATAATTTCCCTGAGGATGTAATAAAGCTTCTTTTATGAAGCTAACTGCTTTTCTGTCTCTGTCCTGTTCACTCTCTTGCTACAATATTTATCACTCATGTCCACAGACAGACAGACAGACACATACAGTCTGAGTCGCTAATCGCTGCTTCAAACTCTCACTCAGTTCAGCGTGATGTTACAGTGTGTAACTCTTTTGCCACTTCTCTGGCACGTCATGTTGCCACACTTTGACAAAAGGATGAAATCCATAGCTTTTCTTAAACCAACACAAGTCTTTTGAATGAAAGTCTTTTTGCCGTCCAAGCCGGCCTACTTTTCTTCTGGCCTTTTTGTGCAGAGCTGTAAAAAGTTTGGCATGATTAGACCATTTTCAGCCTTGTTTGTATTGCATCTGCGCTCCGATGGGCCTCTGAATCACTGATGACCATAGTTGCATTCGCTGATGAACATGTTCCATCAGCAAAACACTTTTTGCAACTTTATTTTGTGAAGTGGGCAGAATAAACCGCAGCAGATCTGAAGTGATAGTCTCCCCAAAGGTCACACACATGATTTTTATAAGCTATTAAGATTTTATGGTTGATAGAAGTCTTCTTCAGAGATGATGGAAGATTCCAGAAGGGACCTTTTAGAGCCAGCTAATTGCTATCTTGGCCTCTGTGTCCACAGAACCTTAAAGTTAAACTCAAATAAAACTTTCCACTTCATTTAAACTTTTGCAGAAAGTTGGTTTTATGCCAGATACAATGGGAACTTTATGTGATGCAAAGCTGCTTTTGGAACATTTACCACACGTTATCACGAGAAGCAGCCCTATCGGCAGCCCGCTGAGTGACCAGGGGAATACGTCCACTCTGATTTATGCTCACTGACCAGGAAAGCCAATCAGATTTCAGCACAAAAGCATTGCACTGAGTTTAGTGCCTGCTGTACAAAGCTTGAAAGTTATCTACAACTTTATTTCAGTGATTGTAGGAATGAAAATCCCAATGGATGCTTGGAGAATGGCTGAAACCATCAGTGTTTTGAAATGAAATATAGAAGATGTTGTTCTCAAAGCTACAGGGTGAATTGTAGAAAATAATTCATTGTGTTTTCTGATTTGATACTCCAAACTTACATTGAGCAACACTCAGCACCAGTAATTCCGGTTACTCTAATCTGACCACTTTTTTTAGTAACGAGTAATCTAAATGCGTTAATCTTTCCAAATCAGTAATCAGATTAAAGTTACTTCTCCAAGTCACTGTGCGTTACTATTATTTTTGCATTGTGGGTCGATAGCAGCATTAAACTTGGTCTGTGGGCAGGAGGTCGGGGTTCGACTGAACTGCCCACTTTAAGCGAGCTGTGAACTTTTCATCCGCGGTTTTCTGCAGCAGCTACGACTCGTCGTCACCTCTTAAAGCGCGGTGACAACAGCACACCTGCACTGAGCTCTACAAAGACATTTTTATGCTTTTTTCCTCCTTTATTTAGAATTCTGAGCTGCTCCATATCTGCTCGTTAAAACAGCTGATCCTCCACAACACGTCAACAACTAATACTATTTTCCACTCAAATGCACCTAAACTCTCTTTCTGAGGACCACATGATGTGAAAACGCAATAAAAATGTCTTACCTAAAAATCTGGTCATGTTTTCTGCATAAATAAATGTTATCCATTCTTTGTGCTCAAACGCCAAAGCAGGGGCAAATCCTGATGGAATGGGGCGTCGGGCAAGGACCCCCCCCCCCCCCCCCCCCCCACACACACACACACACACACACAACACCCCTAGATTAAAGGTCCAGTTTTGAAGCCTTTTTTTACTACAACTACTAATACTACTTGTAATAATAATTTCGACAAGTAAAATGTTTAGAGAGAATTTAAATGTTAGAAAAATGTTAGAAAGAATAGTTACATTTATAAATAATGTAGGTTAGAAATTGCGAGTTTTACTGTTACAGTGCTGTCAACAGTTAAATATGAGGTCAAGAAAGAGGTCTTTATTTTACTATTTATAAAACAAGTATTTATTTTCATTGAAGCCAAGAAAGGGTGACTATAAAGTGAGTTTTGGCAAAACAAGCATCATTGTCGTGTTGAGGTGGCAGAGGGTTGTTGTTGATAGCTGGGGAAAGTAACTAAAAAAGTAACTAGTAATCTAACTTAGTTACTTTTACAATTGAGTAATCAGTAATCAGTAACTGGATTACTTTTTCAAAGTAACTGTGGCAACACTACTCAGCACACCATGTGCCACTGGAGCAGTGTTCATTGTTGATCAAGCAAAGTGAAAAAGGAATGTTTTTCTTTTTGTGTGTTTCTAAGTACTGCTCTGATTTGGTGTTTGGTTTGGTTTCTCTGTGTATCAAGGTGGCTGCGTCACAGAGCTGATTAACCTGATTGCAGTCAATGCCACCTGTTATATACTCCGGTCCTGCCTCTCCATATGACCACATAAATACAGCAATCAGACACATGAAATGAAATGAAAACTGTTTATTCCGAACATTTGATACAACAACAAATACAAGATAGATCAGTGAAAACAACAACAAGAAGCCCCAAGCAATTAGACGATAATACAAATAAATAGATTAAAAAAAGTTCCTAATGTGTATCCAACATGTCCAAAAAGGGGTAGGGTGAAGCATCAGCTTATTTATCCCTACCCCTTCTTCCCCACAACCAATAATACCCTTTGCCACATATACACATAGATTCCTACACACATAAACCAGTATCAATATATATATATATATATATATCCAAACATAAATATACACCTACACATACCTACTTACATACAAAATACTATATATTTACAAGCCAAAGCAAAAAACAAAAACACCCTAACCCCCATTACCCTTCCTCCTCCCTATACCTAGAAAAAAACATATTCTTGTTCCGCTCTTTGAACTGGTTCATGCTTGGACATTGCTTGAGCCCCACTCCCAATCTGTTCCACATCCTCACCCTGCAGACAGAAATACAGAAACCTTTTAATGTTGTTCGTGCCCACTGATGTTTTAAATTAAATTTCACCCTCAGACTGCAATCCTCTGATCTGTTAAAAAACATATTTTTAATATTTGCTGGAAGTAAATTGTTAATTACTTTATACACGATTTGTACTGTTTGAAAATTAACCAAGTCTGTGAATTTTAAGAATTTGGATTGTAAAACTAGTGGATTTGTATGATCTCTATAGCCAGTATTATGAATGATTCTTATAGCTCTTTTCTGCATTACTGATAGTGATTGTGTTGTACCTTTATAAGTATTACCACATACCTCTGCACAGTACTGTAAATATGGTAAAACCAGTAAGCAGTAAATAATGCGGAGTGAGTTGTGGTCCAGAATATGTTTTGCTTTGTTTAGAACTGAAATGCTTCTTGACAGTTTACTTTGTATATGTTTTATATGAGTCTTCCAGTTTATCTTATCATCTATTATCACCCCCAGAAACTTATTTTCATGTACCCTTTCAATATCTACCCCCTCGACTTGTAACTGAACCTGTATGTCTGTATTACAATAGCCAAATAACATGTATTTTGTTTTACTTAAGTTTAATGATAATTTGTTTCTGTCAAACCATATTTTCAATTTTCCCATTTCTATACTGATCCTCCTCAGTAACTCCTGCAAATCACCCCCTGAACAAAAAATGCTTGTGTCATCTGCAAATAATACTAATTTTAATATTTTGGAAACATTGACAATATCATTTATATAAATTAGAAACAGTTTTGGACCCAATACTGACCCCTGTGGGACGCCACAAGCAATGTCCAAGCATGATGATGTATATTCCCCCAACTTCACAAACTGTTTTCTGTTACTTAAGTAGCTTCTCGCCCAGTGCAACACCAACCCCCTGATCCCATGCTGTTCAAGTTTATTGATTAATATGTCATGATTGATTGTATCAAAAGCCTTTTTAAGGTCTATAAATATTCCAACTGAATGTAATTTGTGGTCTATGGCATTTGTAATCTCCTCAACTGATTCTATTAATGCAAGTGATGTTGAACTATGTGCTCTGAATCCATATTGACTATCAGTAAGTAATTTATGTTTATTTATGAATTTGTCTAATCTATTATTGAATAACTTTTCTAATAATTTGGAAAATTGCAGAAGCAAAGAAACAGGTCTACGAGGTCTATTAGAAAAGTATCCTACCTTATTATTTTTTTCAAAAACCATATGGATTTGATTCATATGTTTTTTATGTCAGCCAAGCTTGAACCTTCGTGCGCATGCGTGAGTTTTTCCATGCCTGTCGGTTGCGTCATTCGCCTGAGAGCACGCCTTGTGGGAGGAGTGGTCCAGCCCCCTCGTCGGATTTTCATTGTCAGGAAATGGCGGAATGATTTGGGCTTTTATTCCATTAGAATTTTTTCAGAAACTGGTAGAGACAAGCAGCTGGAAACCATTCGAAAAATTTATCTGGCTTTCGGTGAAAATTTTACGGGCTTCACAGAGAATAAGGACGGTTACTACAGCTTTAAGGACGCCCCATAATGGTGCACGGTGCGCTGCTCCGAGCCGCCATCGAGAGGCAGAAAACACCACATCATTTCTAAAGGGATGGCTGTGTGGAGCTGGGACCGTCGTGAGCAATTTCTCTGGTTATCACAAGAGCTGGACATCAGCCATTTTCTGGCAGATTTCACTTTTAACAAGAGATTTTGTCATGGAAAGCCGCGTGGAGGCTTCGTGCATCAGGACCGATTCGCTGATCAAGCGAGACAAAGGAACACCTCCATTTCGGAGTGCCAAGGGACAAGTTGGGACATGCCCAGCTTTCCACAATTTCTCTTATACTCACTGGGCTGGTAAGCATTGAAAGCCGAGATAGGCATGTCCCAACTTGTCCCCTGGCACTCCGAAACGGAGGTGTTCCTTTGTCTCGCTCGATCAGCGAATCGGTCCTGACCCGCGAAGCCTCTGCGCGGCTTTCCATGACAAAATCTCTTGTTAAAAGTGAAATCTGCCGGAAAATGGCTGATGTCAAGCTCTTGTGATAACCAGAGAAATTGTTCACGATGGTCCCAGCTCCACACAGCCATCCGTTTAGAAATGATGTGGTGCCATAGGTATTAAAGGCACTGCACTGTGGTGGTTTGAATCATATTTATCTAATAGATTACACTTTGTTCATGTAAATGGGGAATCTTCTTCACAGACTAAGGTTAATTATGGAGTTCCACAAGGTTCTGTGCTAGGACCAATTTTATTCACTTTATACATGTTTCGCTTAGGCAGTATTATTAGACGGCATTGCTTAAATTTTCATTGTTACGCAGATGATACCCAGCTTTATCTGAAATTTGGCCGGCACCTGCCGCGAGAGGGTGCGATGGGTTCGCACAGTGCACACTTTGTCTTTCAGGTGCTTGTGTGTGCAAATAGTTGTAGCAACAGGTGTACCAGGCATTGGCGACAGGGACGACATTACACGGTTTGCACACGATTCCTGCTTCATGCGCACTAAGTGTGCACTTTGTCTAAACTTCGCACTATGTGTGAAGGAGCCCTAACATTTTCATTAAACAATCAAATTCTTCTTTGGCATGTCCCACAACTACATCTGTGAAGATTTTCAAGTTGTTTGATTGTAGTATTTCTTACACAGTTAACAATATGCATGTTTTGTTGATTGTCCAGAATTAAAACTGTCAATAAATAGTCAAGTAAAATGATCAGTTATCTCATAAATTTTCTAATTATTGTATCTATTAACTGATTCCATCTATTACATTATCTAATAAAATTATCAAAGTGCAGGGGTGGTGGACAAGTGGATAGTGTGTTTGGTTTTAGTGTGGAAGGTTCCTGGTTCAAACCCCACCCTGCCACATATCTCTATATAATGTGGAGTTGTGTCAGGAAGGGCATGTGGTGTAAAACTTGTGCCAAATCAACATGCAGACACATCTTGGATCCACTGTGGTGACCCTGAGTGAAAACAAGGGAACAGCCAAAGGGACTTCCTTTTAGGCTAATAAAATTATCAGCAAACTCAAACATATTCTTATACAACATTTCTCCAACTACTTATCTGAGCATTTTCAAGTTGTTTGACCTATGAAATTACTGAGTTAAGAGACTACAATGCAGAAAATAGGCAGCTTGGAAAGGTCATAATTCATTTTTTTTTTTTTTTTTTTATTATTTTTCTCAAAGCCAGGGACAGTCCAACCTCATATACAGCTATCAGTTAATGCAAACATATCTGAACTGTCTGTGAGAGGTCAGTCAGAGACAGTTGTAGTAAACAAGCAAGAGATCAGAGTTTAGGAGGGAAATCAGCATGGTGTCCATTATCTAGGGAGCAGGCAGAGGCAGTGTCCAAAGAAAAGCATTAAGATCAGTTTTGATAAGATGACCAAACACTGGCAAACAGAATCCAAAATAGCAGGCAGGGGGGGAGAAATCAGAACTGGATAAATTGTCGGTGATGAGGAATCACAAGAATGATTCAAATGCAGGTTGTCTAAAAAACCAAAGGACGTACTGGCAATGAGGAATAAGAAAGTGGATTAGAAGCATTACACAGGAAATTTTGCTGAGTAAAATTTACTCTGCTGGGATAGCATTTGATCCCAGTCCAGACAGAGTGAAATATTCTCTATCACAGAGCTTAATCAACTCAGCACAGTGTGAAATCAGCTCTTACTGGAGTAAAACCACTTGCATTGACCAGAAGATGTCACAGCCAAACGGTCCCCATCAGCCCTGCCATCACTGTGCCAGAAGAGTTAAGTCAGGATTATTTTATGTTAGTTGCACATTTTGAGTAAAGTTGTGTTTTGGATATTAGTTAATGTTACAGGATCTTTGGATTTTAATGGAACTGCCCATAGGAAACCATAAACGCTTTACGGGTTCACCCATAGATCAATATGAAGCCCATAGGTGGGCATAACTATGGTGGCAGCGCTGAGTGTGCCTACGTCACTACAAACCCATAAATGGATGAAGAGGTGGAGCATGGGTGTCTCAGTGTGTGACGACAGAAGGCTGAACACAGTCATGTCTTTGACTTTGAACTAGCTAAGAGTGTATCCTTGTTTTGGCTTTTTATTAAAATCAGATTTTTATGGACTGTGTGGTGGTTGTCATAATGGTTTACTTTGGTGTGGACATTAAAAGTTATGAGCCACATATTTTCTCATTAATAGTACTTAACAGATGAAGGTACCTATTGTTGCAAAAAGTGATAATGCCATTAGAATACAACATTAATGCCCCTATCACACATAGCAAGAATGTGCAGGTACCAGGCCGACACAGCAAATATTTCCATAATCGGATGCAGTCGGAGGGAAAGAGGCATGGTCACCAATGTCAGAACGCAGCCAGACTAGCTCGTCCACACCTGCATGATCACATCCAAAGCATAGACCGCCTGCAGATGGCCATAAAAGGCGCTGAAGACTGCCCAATGTCCAAATGTCTAGATGACAAACACCAGAGTGGGAAGGAGCACTGTGTTCCTCCCTTTGCACAGTCCCTGCCAGTAATGGACATTGGATTCTACAACGTATGGACCGGACTCATCCCATATATGTCCGAGCCGGCATTGCTGCAGTCACTAACGCAGTCATACAATCACACCTCCGCTGAACCTCTCCTTCCCAGCACTACTGACCTCACATGTGGAGAGCAGGTGCTGGACTGATTACATGATCCCTGTGTGTGTGTGTGTGTGTGTGTGTGTGTGTGTGTGTGTGTGTGTGTGTGTGTGTGTGTGTGTGTGTGTGTGTGTGTGTGTGTGTGTGTGTGTGTGTGTGTCAACACAACCTTGGCCCTCTGTTGGTAGTGGGCCATTGTTTCCCATGTGTCAGATGCAGCCTTTCCAGGGAACATTAATTTCTTTTTTGTGTTTTGGCTCATTTCAGCAGCACAACGCAACTCTGTACACTGTGATGGTTGGATATCACATTGGATTTATTTTTGCCATGGTTAATTACAGCACACATGCAACAGCTGGGTGAGAGGATTTTAACCACAAGCTGTGATCCCGGAGCCACGTCCACCCTGCGCTGTGAAACACTCCTGGGCTCTTGCTGGAGGAGAGATTCATGTTTTTTAATCTTGTCACGGTTTGGCAAAACAGTTCCTCGTCATATCTCCTACACAATTAGAATGTGATCAAGTAATAATATGTATATTACAGTGGTGAGATCAGTTCAGCTCCGAACATGATGCAGGCAATGATGCATTACTGCGCATGAGACCATGGTGAGGTGCAGCTGCCTGTAGCATATATAGATATGATGGACACAATATTTCACGTTATTTATGTAGCCATAGGAAGGACTGGACATATATCTGTACTGTCAGGTCTATTATGGATATAACAACCGATTCAGATTTGTGGCGGCGTGCACTGCACAGTAATGCATGGTACTTTCAGTTTGATAGTGCTGTTCACATTCACTGCACATGATGAATGTGTGCCACATACATGTTATTACATATCACCATTTCCATTGCCCTGCCCTGCTGGAGTCCAGTGGAGGTGGACATACGTAGCCATGACCAATGCATCTCAAAGCTCAATAGACTGCGATTGGATTGTTTCATGTGCTGTTATGATGCCATCAGAATATGTAGACTATGTTCAGATGATGCAAAAAACTGGACATAGGACATTGTCAGATGTGCGTCCCATCTTGATGGCGCCAAGAGTGTTTTGAACATGTGCAACACACTTGGGACAGCTGAGTGAATATGACCAAATATGTAGACTGCCCTGAGATCGCTGTCCGTTGGTCTTCAGACTGCAATTCGATACTTCCCGAATGTGTCCCGATGTGTCATTCTGACACCCTTTGGCCTCAAATGACATATGTGTGATGGGGCTATTACTAAGATAAGAATTTCAGTCAGCGTGAATATTACAGCAGGGATGTCTTAGCTCAGTGGTGTCCAAAGTATTCTAGAAAGGGCCGAGAGAGTGCAGGTTTTCCATGCAGCCATTGACTCCAGCAGGTGATTTCACTGATGAACACACTTTGAGCAGGTGGGATGAGTTCATCAGTGAAATCACATGCTGGAGTCAGTGGCTGCATGGAAAACCTGCACCCTCTCAGCCCTTTCTGGATTACTTTGGACACCACTGTTTTAGCTGATCCATAAGGATGTTTCACCACACAACAGTAAGTCCCTTCGGCTGCTCCCTTGTTTTGTACTCGGGGTCGCCACAGCTACAAACAAAATGCTACATCCTCCACAACAGCTAGCGGCCACATCATGCAGCCATGAGCTTTTGAAAATTGGAGCAAGCTTGACATGGCCACTCAAGGAATAGCAAAGGACATATTCTGGGTGGGCTTCATCTGAGACATTTCAAGCTTACCATTTGTTTGGTGTCTTGGCTTTTCTCTGGATTCTGCCCTAATTGTTTTGTTTTTTTCCCCAGGTGTTGGGAGTAGAGATCAGTTGATTGGCTTTGTGGAAGCACATGGCTGAGCACAGCTGACCAAAGACACATAACTCAGTTAACTGGTGAAGAGTTGTGACAGGCTTAAGAATGTTGTCAAATGTGCTGCATTCTCTTATTAACATGAAAGAGTGTTGAGTTCCTGAGACAGAGGCAGTCTCTCTGAGGGATAATGCACTGACCTTTTAGACCACAGAAAGGGAAATTAATCCATATCTTTTTCAAACCTGCAAAACACCACATAGATGCAATCAGAGCTGCTGACAACACCCACCATGCACCAGGATACAGCAATCCATCAACCACACTACTCACATGGGCAGAGAGCCGACCAATGAAATGTTGGCATTCTCATATTCACCCTAAACTTTGAAAACTTAATTGTGAATAGATGTGGAATCTAACTGTGAGCTCTTCTCATTCTCTCTTGGTGAAATCCCACATATTCTCAAACGTTTACAGGAGCAGTTCTGATTGGATGGTTTACCTCTGCAGGGATGCATCTGCCTGACCCCCAGGTCCTGTGATTGGTGTGTTTGCTAATCAGAAGTGGCAGCCTGATTACACAGGTGGTCTGGGGAATAAAAAGCCACACAGGAACCTTGGAGTCACCTTACAACATATGAGATTGCTGAAAAAGAAAATAAAAAAAGCTCAGCCATGCTGTCCATGTCACTTTACACCTACACAGGCACCTGAGCTAATCACAACCTTTCACATCCTGGAGTGGGGATGGTACAAGGAAACCAAAGTGCAGTTCCTGTTTCATTAGTAGATGAAGTTGGTGAATCAACATGCTATTTCCAGCCTGGTAATGCAGCATTTAATGAGTTCTGGATTCCACTGCAAAGTGATATGAAAATAACTGTAAGTGACATTTTTCTATATGTGTAAATTTGATTTGCTCACAGTGGTGCACAAGTTTCCACTGCTCCAAGTAGAAATGATCATCGACTGGCTGAAACTGTAAAATAATGTCACCCAGTGAAGGAAAAGTCAAGCTTCCATTGTGGATACAGTAGAAAAACGCAGTCATAGACAGCAAAACATATTTTCCAGTGCTGAAGCAGTATTCAGCACTGTTCAGAGGCAAATGACACTCAGAATGATAACTCTGGCGATAAGGCTTGTGAAGTTCAATTTCACAGGTGAAACAAAACTAAAGGGGCCTTCACACTAGAGGCTGAATGCCGTATGAGAGGATTGAATCAATGGTCCTGCAAAGTTGAGCTGCTCCCGACCACCTTGTACGGCAGTGTAACAGCAGTCAGCACAGCTGTGTGGCCAGAGCACATGCACTCAAAATTTGTGTGCACACATGTTGGAAAACAATCGAATGCCGTCTGAATTTCAGTTGTACCACAGTCTGACTGTAGTCGCAAAGGTCAAACAGCAATTCACGTGCAAGTCAAAGCAGTTGGACTGCGTTCGAGGGTCTAATACAAAATGTTCGGTCATGTCAAATCCTGGCTGCATGTCGCTACTATGAACTTCACTTCCCCTTCACAGACGTCGAATGAGGGCGAATGTCACCCAAATGCATATTTGACCTACAATCGGCAAAGTCCAGGTGCACTCCAAAATCCTCTGACAGCAGTCGCAGTGGACCCACAACAGTCGGGAACAAACGTGCGGCCAGCCCAAATATAGATCACATGGCCACTACTGTTGAAGTGGTGAATGCCTGCACGCTGGTTGAGGTGCTGCCTGACCACAGTCTGACTGCAGTCGTAGTGGTCGACACGACACCCCAACCGCATCCAAAACAGTCTGCATTAGGGCCAGGTGACATACTGCAGTGGCCAGCCACAACAGACCGTGGTCAGATACCCTGGGTGTGGCACAAATACGACTCTGCCTGAGTGCCCCCAGTATGTCGCAAGTGTGTGTGTGTGTGGGGGGGGGGGGGGGGGGGGGCAACACAGATGCCAAATACATGCCCCGAGTGGGGGCGCCATGCAACACGAATGGTATCTGATTTGCATGAGTGGGTCACTAGTGCAACACAAATGGGGTCCAAATGTCCCTGGTGGCCTACTCATGCAACACAAAACGTGTCCAATTGCCACAAGTGGGCAGCAAATGCAACACTGTGCCACAACTGTGGTCGGGACATAGTGACTGCAACACCACGAGATAAAAGGGCTGGACTTTGACATGCAAACCAGTGCCAGCATTCACCATATGACTGCCACCAGCACATGAGACAACAACCCAGTCTCACGGTATGTCGTGATTCAGGAGCACGAAATATACATTAATCTATTGGTTTGTGATTTTGTGATGAAAAGCACCTCATTTTCGTCATGGCAGCACAAATTCATTCTCATTCATTTCATGGTGGCTGCACAAAATTAAAAGTGAAGCAGGGTGTTGGGGTGGTTATGGTTAGGGTTGGGGGTAGGAGTAGGGTTAGTAACAGTGAGTTTAAAAAAAAAAAAAACCCTCATGAAAATTTGACTCCTTTTGTGATGGGAGCACAAAAAAATGTGAGACTGGGCTGGAGAGAGACAGAGAGAGAGAGAGAGAGAGAGACACACACAGTCAGACAGCCAGACAGACGGACACACACACACACACACACACACACCAATCACAACCACACCATGCTGACATGGGAGCCAGTGCCAGGCCAAGGTGCAGCATGTTGACACAGACTGTGCTCAGGGACAGGGCCGCTGACGTACTGCAGGCTGGGAATGCTCAACCAAGCCATCCCTTGAACCACAACAGGTTGCGCCTACACCAACCCTGCTGCAACTCCTTGCAGAAACATGCACCCCAGACACCCCTCCCCGGTCAAACCCAACCAGAGTCGGCCAGGACCTGGAGCCACCACTGGACCTCATGGTGGAGACCGACAGCCAGCACGCCCTCACTGATGCGGCCATGTGTACAACCAAGTGGCCGCATGAGATGGTGACAGCCAGCATCACCACGGACCAGGAACAGGATATGATTGACTGGCTACAGGCCTCTGAGCAGGAGTGCATCTTGAATAAGAAACATCCGCACAATGTCAGGAAGCAGCCGAAGGATGCACTGTGGGAGGAGAAGGCCTCAAAGATGGCTAAGACAGCTGACCAGCTCTTCAGATGGTACACAAACAAGAGGAGGTGGTTTGGGAAGCTCAAAGGTGTTTTGGACTTTGGGTGGAAAGTGTATCAACCTGGACCCCTGGTGTTCTCCGAGGCTGAAATCTGCTTCATACTGGAGCGGTGTCTGCATCCTCCTCCATGTTCCAGCAGTCAGCACTGTGGCGTGTCTCTGCTGCACGTTTGAGCAGATATCTGGATCTGGAAACAGAAGTGCACGATCCGACCCTCTGTTCAGATATCCGTGCACATGTTGGTGGATCCACCTGTTTTGGTTGCTCCTCCAGAACAAAAGAGGCATCATCTCTTTCAGCACCAGAATCCTCACTTTCTGTTTCAGACACTGCATGTGCAGTCTTCCTCCAGTTCCAAAAATAACTGAAGCACTTCCTCCACATTTATAAAACACCTCATTTTTACAAAAAATATGCAAACAACAACAAAACACTAACCACACATGCTTTCCATCAGTAATAAAGAGAAAGCAACCACACAATCGGACCCACATGGGGTGGGTGGGCTGAGATCAAACACACGTGGGGTTTGTGACTTCTGATTGGTGGAAAATTCACGAACCAGCCAACCAATGAAGAAGAAGGAATCATATTTCTTCCCACTGCTCTTGCTGCTGCAGTAGAGAAGGAAATAAAAATTTGGCTGTGTGTGTGTACATAAATGCGCATGTGGTGAAAGAAGAAATGCTGAATGGTACATTCCAGCTTGCACCGAATTAAATAATTGTTCCATTGAAAGAATGTAAAAACATTTATTATTTGTTTTATATATTTTATTTTATCTAAAGTAGATCCTTTTTTTTGTGGGTTGAGGTTTTTACGTGGGTCGATGGTAGTTCAAAGGTATTGTTTTTACTTTGTGAAGCACTCTATGTTGCATTTAATTGTATGAAAAGTGCTTTATAAATAAAGTTTGATTGATTGATTGATTGTCATTTGATATTATACTCAACAAAAATATAAACGCAACACTTTTGGTTTTGCTCCCATTTTGTATGAGATTAACTCAACGATCTAAAACTTTTTCCACATACACAATATCACCATTTCCCTCAAATACTGTGCACAAACCAGTCTAAATCTGTGATATTGAGCACTTCTCCTTTGCTGAGATAATCCATCCCATCTCACAGGTGTGCCATATCAAGATGCTGATTAGACACCATGATTAGTGCACAAGTGTGCCTTAGACTGCCCACAATAAAAGGCCACTCTGAAAGGTGCAGTTTTGTTTTATTGGGGGGGGATACCAGTCAGTATCTGGTGTGACCACCATTTGCCTCATGCAGTGCAACACATCTCCTTCGCATCATCCGTGAAGAGAACACCTCTCCAACGTGCCAAACGGCAGCAAATGTGAGCATTTGCCCACTCAAATCGGTTACAACGACGAACTGGAGTCAGGTCGAGACCCCGATGAGGACGACGAGCATGCAGATGAGCTTCCCTGAGACGGTTTCTGACAGTTTGTGCAGAAATTCTTTGGTTATGCAAACCGATTGTTTCAGCAGCTGTCCGAGTGGCTGGTCTCAGATGATCTTGGAGGTGAACATGCTGGATGTGGAGGTCCTGGGCTGGTGTAGTTACACGTGGTCTGCGGTTGTGAGGCTGGTTGGATGTACTGCCAAATTCTCTGAAACGCCTTTGGAGACGGCTTATGGTAGAGAAATGAACATTCAATACACGAGCAACAGTTCTGGTTGACATTCCTGCTGTCAGCATGCCAATTGCACGCTCCCTCAAATCTTGCGACATCTGTGGCATTGTGCTGTGTGATAAAACTGCACCTTTCAGAGTGGCCTTTTATTGTGGGCAGTCTAAGGCACACTTGTGCACTAATCATGGTGTCTAATCAGCATCTTGATATGGCACACCTGTGAGGTGGGATGGATTATCTCAGCAAAGGAGAAGTGCTCAATATCACAGATTTAGACTGGTTTGTGCACAGTATTTGAGGGAAATGGTGATATTGTGTATGTGGAAAAAGTTTTAGATCGTTGAGTTCATCTCATACAAAATGGGAGCAAAACCAAAAGTGTTGCGTTTATATTTTTGTTGAGTGTATAAGGACTAAAGTTGGTGATCACCATCCGTGACCTGACCTCAGGGGATAAATACCCCAGCCTTATGTACAGCTTCCGCATGTCTCAAAACACCATCTGCATGATCATCTCCGAGGTCTGCAGAGCCATCACGGAAGTGTACAAAATTGAGGTCATCACATGCCCCACCAGCCGGGAAGAATGGAGGCCAATAGAATAGATGTTCCACACCAGATGGGACCTCCAACATGCCATGGGTGCTGTATATGGCAAGCATGTGACCATCAGGAAGCCACTGAGGAGCAGCTCCTTGTACCATAATTACAAGGGCTTCTTCTTGATGGTGCTGATGGCACTGGATGACTGCAAATATAATTTCCTGTGTGTGGAAATTGGTGCCTATGGCAGCATGTTGGATGGGCAAATATTCAATGACTCTGAGTTGAAAGACTGCCTGGACAATGGGAGCATGTGTTTCCCAGAGCCACCCCCCATCACCGACAATGGCATAACCATGCCAAACTACATCCTGGGGAATGACGTGTTTACCCTCAGAACGTACCTCATGAAACCCTATGGCCACAGACAGCTGACACGTGAGGAGCACATTTCTAATTACCACATCTGCAGGGGCTGACGTGTGGTGGAAAATGCATTTGACATCCTGGCGCAGCGATGGCAGGTCCTCCTCATGACCATGCTGCCAGGACCATTGGTGGTAGAGGAGATCATCATATGCTGTGTCTGCCTGCACAATCTGATGCGGATGCACTACCCCGCCCACCATAACAGCTTGCTGGATGCCAAGGATGACCACCATAATCCCATGCCAGGGGTGTGGAGGCAGCACCAACAGTTGGCCGATGTGTAGCATGGCCGAGGCAGTCATCACCACACCAACATCAGTAAGAGGCAGTGCGACATTTTGAGGCGCTACTTTAACAGCCCGGCACAAACCACGCCATGGCAGGACTGCATGCTTGATTGCTGAGCAAAACAACACCAACTCCACAGTCTGCCACAACCAGCCACACCAACACCCCCACTGCAACCGCAAGCCCACCATCTACCACAAGCACCTGCAAGCGCAAGCCTACAGTCTACCACATGCACTCCCACCAACTCCCCCTCCCCTACATGCAACTGCAACCACCACATGTGTATGTCCCCACACCACATCACAAATGCACACGACACCATCGCTGCAGACAGCAAGGGGGGAGTTCTCCCAAACACAGCAGTGCTGAAATGCTCACCATTCCACACAAGCACAGAACACACCAGAGCAGCAGACAGCAAGAGGGAGCTGTCCCAAACACAGTGGTGCTGAATGCCCACCACTCCACACAAGCACAGAGCACACCATTGCAGCAGACAATAGCATAGGAGCTGGACATTTAAGTATGTGAGTTTAAATGGCAATATTTTCCTTTTTTGTTGGGGGGGCACACATCAGACTTTAAATGGCAATATTTTCCTTTTTTGTTGGGGGAGGGGGCACACACCAGACTTTGAACTTTGTGATCTGATGTTACGAGCTGTGATGAAACAGCAGTGTTTTCCGAGCACAGAGATGTGACACGCAATTATGCAGGAAAAACACTGAGTATATTTCGGGCATACTTTGAATGCAACACAGTGCAACTCTGTTTCCGCCGGTGAGAAAGGGGCTTTAGAGGTACTGTGTCAAAAACAATAGAAGCTGAGGCTCAGCTGTTGTCCTCACATGCTGCTCGCTGCAATGTAAAAGGAAAATGGAATGTGTTCATCCCTGTGTGTAAAAGATTACATCAGAGCAGCGCGTGCACACTCTAAAGTAACAATGAATGCAAATAACTGCAAAGTGGCTGATAGTGTGACTTTGACGTTACACATACATTTCATGACAAATACTGAACACAGTCAGAGCCTGTTGGGAAGGCCATCAAGAAAAGGTGAACATGACCAGGATAATGACAGCAAAAACATATTTGCATGCACACATGCCTGGTGTGCATTTGCACAGCATATATGATGTGAATATTGATGGAATGAAAATATTTCCTATAAGCAAAAACACTGGCATTATGTGATGGTGACTTAATAGCAATATGTGTGCAGTCAACAGCCCCAATTACATTAGGGGAACCGGCTATGGCTGCAAAATGCACTTAAATGTTGGAATGTCATGTACCTGGATGACATTCGGATGACTGCGTTCCAAACAGCTGGCATGGCTAACAGGTGTACAATTACTACCCACCACGGCAAGTTGCACAAATGAATGCAATGCATTCTGGGTAACATGTAGTGGACAAGACACGTGTCCTCATTCTACAACCATAAGTGAGTGGTTGGGTAATATTATGTGCGTCAACATGCTGAGCTTGTTGCTGTTGGAGTGTAGTGATGTTGGAGAAATCCAGAATGTCTCCAGTGTGCACCCAAAACGCAGACAATGTAACAGTTGAAACATTACCTGGAGTCAGACTTATGGTGTCTTTCCATCTTAAATCTCAAGCAGGAGACATTTCTGGCATTATACCAGCATCACTACACTCCAACAGCACAAAACTCAACATTTTGAGCTATATAATACAACCCAGCCACTCACTTATGGTATCATGTTGTTTTGTAGTTTAGACATCAAAAACAGCTATGGACATAATTTTAACCCTCTGGGGTCCGAGGACATTTTTTGGACAGTTCACTTGCCTGGCATACATGTTTTATTATTGCTTTTAAAAGCTCACCCTGCATCCCACAATCAAGTGGTATGTCTCTTTTTTTTTTTTTAGGACAACCTGTACTTTCAGAATATATATGCTATAGTGGTGTTTTCAAAGTGTAATAAAGGTTTACAATCAGAAATAAGAAAGGAAAAAAATAAAGCGGGAATTTCACACATTTATTCAAAACACACAGCAAACTACAATAAACAACGATTTTGACACTTTATAAAAGTAGTTTGGGAACTTGTACAAAAGAATACAAATAAAGGTTCTCACAATAAACACGAATGCACATTTTGACCAAAATGGTCTATGCGTTTTGCTTGTCTTTATGCCACATCTCAAAGCAATTTCTGTCTGCTATTACACAAAGGCTTACAACACAAAACTTTTACTTCCATGGAGTTAACTCCCTCTTGGAATATGTTCCTGCACTGTAAACAACCTATTTTCACAGTTTGAGGCCCTGTTAACACCCCCCCTTCATTGATATGTGCAAATAGCACTTTACGAGTGAGAGCGAGAGAGTCTTATTCAACAATATTCACTGTAGTGAATCATTTGTTCCACTGACACTCTTTGGTCAACCATGTGAGGTTGTGTGAGGCCCTCTTATGCTGATCACCTCCATTCATATGCGCAACGCTGCTCTTTAACGCATGGAGCCAGCAGCCAGAGTGCTCCTGAAACTGCATTCACATTCACAAGAGTAACACATCGCTACTCCTAACAATCTTTGTTATACCATGTGAGACTGCTCTGCCCTACGATTGGATATTGGAAAACCATGTGACGGTGAACCAATTCCGATTGGACACTCACATTGCGCACGTCATCACACAGCTTCTAGGAGGAGTAGAAACATAATGTATGGCTGGCTGGAAAGTCAGCGGAGTTCACATTTTAAAAAGGTATTTATAATTTAGTAAAACTTGCACTCAGCCATCATATACGACAGCGTTGGCCCCAGATGGTTAACAAGCTCTAACCAACTTCTAGATGTTCTCCACAGTAGTAGCATGAAGCATCACAATCTGTAGAATAAGGACACATGTACTTATCAGTACATCTTACCCAGAATTCATTGCATTGATGCAACTTGAAGGGGTGGCCAGTGATTGGTCACAATTTGCCACTTGTGCATTGGTATGGTAATCATATGGTAATCGTGTGAATTATGTAGTGGGTACTGACTTTCTGATTCAAAGAGAATTTACATACTACCAGATATATCCTACGAGTAAAATTCTCGCCGGCGGGCACCATCTGCTGGATGCCAATGTGAATAGCGAGCCAACACATTAATGCGATCCTCTGATGGTTCTCTGTGCTCAGGACCCGACGTGTTTTTGCTGGATGGGAGTTGCTGTTGGCCCCACTGCTTAACTCAACCATCGAATGGAGTGCATTTCTGCAGACGTCACAATATTTACAAAAATATCACAAAATAAAGACAGATAGTGAATCCTAATAATAATAAGCCAAAAATTAATCATTATAATTACTGATCAATTGGATGTCCTGTCGGAACTGCTGGATACAGCCAATGATATGGACTACAAGAATGTTCTTCTTTTGTAGCCTTGCATAGAGGATGTCCATATGTAGCATGATACAATGGAACAGTTGCAGGAATTCCTGGAAGTCCGGATGCACCAGTAGCATGCCGAAGACTCCATCTTCTCTGACCACACTGGGGTCAAGGTCACCTGTGTCTTGTATGGTCATAAAACAGCGAATGAGGTCCTCCTTGTACTCAAACACTGTGTTGATGGCATGGCTGTGGAAGTTCCACCTAACAGTGCTGGATGTTGGCAGCCTTTGGGCCACAATGTAATCAAGCACACTCTTCATTAAGCTGTTCAGCGATGCTGTGCCATCCAAAAACAGTCAGCCTTAAACAGTTGTTTAAATGGCTTTGGCTATGCTTGTGCTGTTTGCATTTCTCAGAGAGTTGCTTCAGGTCATGAACCCCCGCTGTGGTCCACCACACATCTGTGCCAACAGTATGTAACAGCAAACAATACAAACATGCAATAAAAGGCATTCCTCACAATGCAGCCTGCTAGCCAGCTCCGCTTAGCATAGCTTAAGTGGGAAAATCCTCGGGTCTAAGATCACCCCGATCACTTGCCTGCTGCTTTATCTGTAAATCAGCTTGATCAGGTCCATGCTCCTATACTTTTTTCTTCCAGTGAATGACTTGACAACGAGTTATTTCATTAATGAAATAATGAAGTTTTTTGCAAATCCAGTTGTAGCTGCCATTTTCCACACCAGCATGAGAAAGGGCTTGTACGGTCATTGTGCATGAGTATGACATCAGCTGAGGTGACGCATGTGATTGACAGTGCTCAATGTCCAATCACATGAGAACAAGTAACACCAACACAATATAAGTCGCTGTCAATAGAAATGGGAGGCAGGATTGAGGTGGGCCAATCAGAGAGAGGCATCAGATCATATGTTGGGTAAAAGCTGAAGGCTTGCCATTGAGTCCTGTTAGACTGGCGGCCCTCAGTTAATAAATCACTTATTCAAACATCGTACTTAGTAATCCATACATTGTGAAACCCCTTTTATTACATAATGACAGATGCTCAGAGGCTATTATTGTATGGCCAAGGCACATGCTGATTTCCATTTTCTAATATGACATAGTAACATATTTTGCTATGTTTATAGATTTCCCCCGTCACATATCGGAGGGGATGGTGCCCTAGTGCTCCCTAGATGTTAATGATTATTTGTTGTCATTCAGAGGTCATAATCCCTCCCAGACTGCTCCAATATTAAACAGACTAGTCTACTCCATAGGTGCTCATTCTGTACCGTAAAGTTCAACTGTGTAGTTGTAGTGTATGAGATAATAAGAGCTGTACTTATTGTGCGATGACATCATCCCCCCAGACAGCTCCAAAATGAATCAGACTGGTCTACATTCTTAGTGTTCCATTTGTGCTGATTTGTGCCATTAAAAGCTTTGTTTGTGCTTCTATAGCTTCTGTGATATTACGGGTGTATCTCTAAGCAATGACGGCGGGCACAGGCACGGTGCAGGAAGGCGAGTGCGCTACCGCCGACTCTGCTGCTACATTCAGGTACTGTCGGATATTACAGTAATTACAATATTACTTGTGTTGTGGTTTCAAACTGAGCAGTGTCTCCTGGCAGGAGGGTGGTAGTGATTACACTTTAGGTCAAATAATTCATTGTATCCACACAAATGATTAAGTTGGACCCATATGATCTGCCTGGGCACACAAACCAGTTTACACTCCAGCAAGCTACACACACTTGCTTGGGTCTTTTGTACATCTGCAAATTAAAGTATTACCTGTTTATGTTTGAAAATGTTTGCTATACCATGTTAACTCAGTATGTCAACTGAAACATCTGTATTTGACAAGAACCACTTACTGTGTCTTGAAATCAAATATAACTGAGGGTTGTACAAAACCGACTGAGATGGTACAATTGTGTAAAGGTCATTGAAGTTGTTTGTTCAGGATACTTTTGTTTCGTTTATAATGGGGATTATAAAATGTTCCTACTCCTCTCTATTTTCCTGTAAAGTAAGAAAACACCAACCGCTCCACACTCCCAATAAACCTTCAAAGAATTGGATTAATGTTGCCTGACAGAAATGTGATTGTCAAAGTAAAGATGGACAGTTCCTTACAAAGGTAAATCATTTATTTATTCACATAGAAAAATAAATTCAATGTGCTTCTCACCAAACATTACTTAACGTATTTGCACACAAAGAAATAAAGTAGAGGTGGGCGATACAGGGAATTTTGGTATTGATCCGATACCAAGTAAATACAGGCCCAGTATTGCCGATATCGATACTGATACTTTTTCATATTTAAGATTCGAAGATCCAAAGGATCCAAAAGACCAAGTATAGAATTTTGCCAAACATTGTACGTGACAACAAAATACTTTATTATCACAATCACTTTTTGTTTAAAAAAAATCACTCAACGCAACTTAAAATCTACTGAGGTAGAGGGCTTACAAACCACAATACAAGGGTGCGCTGCTCCGTGTTGTGTGACACAGTGCCGTGCTGCTCTTACAAAGAGTAGACTTTGGTGAATTTGCGTGCGCAGCAGCCAGTGCATGGGGGACAGAAAAAAAGCTTGAGTATTGATTTTTTTACACGAGGATCGTTCAATATCAATACCAGCGTTGGTATCAATATTATCGATATTAGGATCAATCCGCCCACCTCTAGCACAAAGTCATATCAAGACATTTCCCAGCTATAACACAGGTTGAACATTGTCAGATGTCAATCTAGTAGTTATTACACATGTATATACATTAACACATTATAGCCATTGCAGACCGCAGATGTACTCACATCAGGTCAAGATATGCGATCCACATATATAACTTTTAAGATATCAGAAATCATAGCAGCACTACCAAACAATTTCACAGCACAGATCAACACAAACACAGCACCAAATATGTAGATCAGTGCGGTTACATTTGGAGCAAGCTGGGCCAATGATGACATCTGAATGACCAAATGGAATATACCTCATCTCAAAAACCATAGCAGCACAGGCACCAACTACTCAGCATCTTTGCCTGGATATGTTTGCCATGGTAAACTGGGGCTGGATTGTGGGTGTCATGCGTCAACGTGCCACCTGCATGTGCCATGGAACATGTTACACTCCATCTACCCCACATCCCACTCACATTATGCCATCACTGAGCATCACTGGTCTGACACACAGATAATTTATGTTGATGTAACGATTCCATTGGTGTTACATTACTGTTGTGTGAACCCCATGTCCGCCTGTGTAACCTCACAGTTGGTGTGTCACTGGGACATTGTGAAAAAACAGCATGCCCAACGCTGCACAGACGCACAACATGAGGATGGAAATACCTTTGTTCACCTTTACTGAGGGACACTTCTTATACAGACCATGTATATGACAGTGGGATGACACATATTTGCACTAGCACCAGACAGATGCACAGACACCGCAGGTCTCTGTGTGACCCTGCATGCAGATGTGATGGGGGGGCTGGTGATGTAGCAGACAGTAGCATGTCCACAACCCCCCCAACCCTAACATGGTGACATCACCAGTGACTAAACCCACTGATCTTTATATTACACTTGATCTCTCATTGTCTTAAAATGGTTCGCCCAACAAAAAAACGCAACATGTGGCTCCACTCAAGCTGCTGATTCATTGAAATATTAATGCCGCATTTCGCAGGTGTGAGTGTTCATGTTTGCATAAAGATCTTGTTTTCTCATATAAGCCGCCAACCCTGTGAGTGACAAGGGGTAGAGGTGGGAGGTGCCCCCTCCTCTCTCTCTCTGTCCCTCATAGAGAGAGAGAGGACGGGAGGAAGCTGATCAGTGTAAACAGTGGATGGATGCGCCTCACGCTGTTAAATCCAGCTTAGTAATATTACTAACCGACAGTCCTCACCACCCAGCTTCAGTGAAACAGTAGTGTGAGACACTGATTCCGAAATTAAGAGGTCTGTCCATAAAGTATAGGTCCTATTTATTTTTTTCAAAAACTATATGGATTTCATTCATATGTTTGTACGTCAGACATGCTTGAACCTTCTTGCGCATGCGTGAGTTTTTCCACGCCTGTCGGTCATTCGCCTGTGAGCACTCCTTGGGAAGGACTGGTCCCGCCCCCTCGTCGGAATTCCTTTGTCTGAGAAGTTGTTGAGAGACTGGCACTTTGTTTGATCAAAATGTTTTCAAAACCTGTGAGGCACATCGAAGTGGACACGGTTCGAAAAATTCAGCTGGTTGTCGGTGAAAATTTTAACGGCTGATGAGAGATTTTGAAGTGATTCTGTCGCTTTAAGGACTTCCCACGGAGCGGGATGTCGCGCAGCGGTCCCAGGCACCGTCGTCAGCCTGTTTCAAGCTGAAAACCTCCACATTTAAGCCTCTATTGATCCAGGACGTCGTGAGAGAACAGAGAAGTTTCAGAAGAAGTCAGTTTCAGCATTTTATCCAGATATTCCACTGTTAAAGGAGATTTTTTTAATGAAAGACGTGCGGGCGGATTCGCACGTCAGCTTGCAGCTGCCGCGATGTGCCGCCACAGGAAAAACACCTCCGTGTTGATAACCATTTGTAAAATCCAGGCGGCTTTTGATGGCTTTCAGTGGAGTGAGTTTCTGAGAAATTGTTTAACAGTTGGGCATGTTCCAACTTGTCCTTAAGGCTTCTAACGGATTAGAAATTAGAAAGGTCTTGTCTCAGAGTGATGCTGAAAAACTAATTCATGCATTTATTTCCTCTAGGCTGGACTATTGTAATTCATTATTATCAGGTTGTCCTAAAAGTTCCCTGAAAAGCCTTCAGTTAATTCAAAATGCTGCAGCTAGAGTACTAACGGGGACTAGAAGGAGAGAGCATATCTCACCCATATTGGCCTCTCTTCATTGGCTTCCTGTTAATTCTAGAATAGAATTTAAAATTCTTCTTCTTACTTATAAGGTTTTGAATAATCAGGTCCCATCTTATCTTAGGGACCTCGTAGTACCATATCACCCCAATAGAGCGCTTCGCTCTCAGACTGCAGGCTTACTTGTAGTTCCTAGGGTTTGTAAGAGTAGAATGGGAGGCAGAGCCTTCAGCTTTCAGGCTCCTCTCCTGTGGAACCAGCTTCCAATTCGGATCAGGGAGACAGACACCCTCTCTACTTTTAAGATTAGGCTTAAAACTTTCCTTTTTGCTAAAGCTTATAGTTAGGGCTGGATCAGGTGACCCTGAACCATCCCTTAGTTATGCTGCTATAGACTTAGACTGCTGGGGAGTTCCCATGATGCACTGAGTGTTTCTTTCTCTTTTTGCTCTGTATGCACCACTCTGCATTTAATCATTAGTGATTGATCTCTGCTCCCCTCCACATCATGTCTTTTTCCTGGTTCTCTCCCTCAGCCCCAACCAGTCCCAGCAGAAGACTGCCCCTCCCTGAGCCTGGTTCTGCTGGAGGTTTCTTCCTGTTAAAAGGGAGTTTTTCCTTCCCACTGTAGCCAAGTGCTTGCTCACAGGGGGTCGTTTTGACCGTTGGGGTTTTACGTAATTATTGTATGGCCTTGCCTTACAATATAAAGTGCCTTGGGGCAACTGTTTGTTGTGATTTGGCGCTATATAAATAAAATTGATTGAAATTGATTGATTGAAGTAGCTATAAGCGCTGTTGTCGTGCATTAATGGTCAATGTGGACACTGTCTCATGCTCAACTTCCACGCCCTTTTATTGTGTTCTGGTGTCGCAGTGATATTGGTCCGGCCACACTTTCCGACCATTTAGTACATTCCACTGGCGGTGGTGCTTCCCAGTTTTGCTGGCGGGGTGGGGGTCTGCGGCAGTTGGCCTGCGCTGAGGGAGTGGTTGCACAGGTGTGTCCGCCCTATTGGAATATCCCATAATCCCTTGCACAGTCTAACACAACATAATTGCAAATGAACATTATACTACTACAATGGGATATTGCATGCTTTGCATCATGTTAATAACACACTGATACCCTGACAACTTGGTAAACAAAAGAATCCAAATATTCCGTGTCTGTGACGTTCAACCTGCGTGGACCTTCATACATGCAAACCGAATTTCAGAGATCTTTTATACGTGATTCTGGAACAAACAGCACAAACAGTGTTGTCAAGGTCAATAAGCAGGGAGTTAAAGAGCATACTTCACTTTCCCACAGAATGACATGTGATTGCAGCTCACGGCAATTGGGCAGTGCAGTCTCATTTGAGGGCAGGCACTAAATGGGTAAAATATGATGCATATGACGTAATTTCTCTACTTCCGCAGACAGTAACATGGCAGTTTCTCTGAGTTTTTGGGCAAGTTACACACAAACAAAGTGTAAATGCAGAGACATGGTGAAGATGCAGTGGAAGGTCCACATGTGTTGTGGGTTGTTTCTGACCCAGAGCTCAAACGTGCCAAGGCGGTTGTGCAGCCAAGGGAATGCAGCAGTGACAGCTGCTGGTATGTCAAAGAGGGGAAGCTCATTGTTGGCTTACATTATAAAATTTGTCAATTTATTTATATGTAAATTCAAATATGTAAAATGGTCATAACAGTCCCTAGTTGCACAAGCATTTCACAATTTATATGTCTATTACATTCAGTATTTTATGATGGCACAAATCACTTTTTTTCTGATTTGGCGCAGTATAAATACAATAAATTAAATAAAACCAAGGATAACAAAAAGTGTGTAAAATGCAATTATTGCCAATGTGGTCCTCTTGGCAACAACAGACATGCTTCAAAAATAATGTGGGTGTATATATGCATACAGTGAGAAAGAGTGAGAGAGAGTGTGAGAGAGATGGACATGAGACAGTGAAAGCATCAGAGAGGAAAAAAGTGAGATTTCTGCATTGTCCAAGAGTAGTAATGTTTGGAATTCTAGTTCCTTGACAATACCTGGATTTTGTTGGTTCATTCAGTTCTTTGTGTTGTTATTTATTTAGTTTTGACGTGGTAGTGCTGCTGAAAGCACCTTTCACACTGGGGCCTACGTGGAATTGCGTATTAAGGCATACCGTATATGCTGAGTTATGCAGCTCTATGCCGAGTTTAAGCAGGTCTACACCGGGTTGTTTTTTTTTTCTCCCGACACAGCGGTATGCTGAGGGCTATGTGAGGAGGACACAAGAAATTAAACATGTTTAATTTTTTCTGCATAGAGCATTGGACGCAGAAAGTACGCAGTTTTTAAACAAATCTACACAACACACTGCAACTGTTTGTAAATCTACACAACACTGCGCGACTGTACACAAAGCCTCCGCAATTCTACATTTCAGGGCAACAAATCTTTTTTATCAGTACATACCTGGATTGATAGATTTTATTCATCCTGTTGCACTTTGCTGGCAGTGGAACTTCAAAACCAAACTTCAGTGGAACTTCAAAACCATAGGGATCATGTGCGACATTGCAGCTGCAGCTCGTAGCTTTCATTCACCTCCTCCAGTTCTTTCATGGTTGTGGCCAGTGGTGGGCACAGTTCCGATAATCCGATAATTATTGCAGATAATGTTTTCATTATCGGATTATCTTTTTAGATAACTTTAAAAACCATTATCAGACTAATTATCTTGCAATAAATTTTGTCCAATAATTTTTAGACCGATAACGTGGTAAACAAAGCTGAACAGCTACAAACATTTATAAAATTTAAAATCAGTTGAGCACCTACCTGTTAAATGTTTCGTAGCAGATATGCAGTTCTACCCTCTGCAAAACAGAGGAGAGCTACTTCTACAACCCCTGGCAAAAATTATGGAATCACCGGCCTCGGATGATGTACATTCAGTTGTTTAATTTTGTAGAAAAATAGCAGATCACAGACATGACACAAAACTAAAGTCATTTCAAATGGCAACTTTCTGGCTTTAAGAAACACTATAAGAAATCAAGAAAAAAAGATTGTGACAGTCAGTAACGGTTACTTTTTTAGACCAAGCAGAGGAAAAAAATATGGAATCACTCAATTCTGAGGAATAAATTATGGAATCACCCTGTAAATTTTCATCCCCCAAACTAACACCTGCATCAAATCAGATCTGCTTGTTGACATTGACCCTATGCCATGATATTGACCCTACGTGTCTTTTTGCAAGGAATGTTTTCACAGTTTTTGCTGTATGGCAAGATCATCTTGAAAAATGATTTAATCATCCCCAAACATCTTTTCAATTGTCCAAAATATAAACGTAAACTTGTGCATTTATTGATGATGTAATGACAGCCATCTCCCCAGTGCCTTTACCTGACAAGCAGCCCCATATCATCAATGACTGTTGAAATTTACATGTTCTCTCTTCAGGCAGTCATCTTTATAAATCTCATTGGAACGGCACCAAACAAAAGTTCCAGCATCATCACCTTGCCCAATGCAGATTCGAGATTCATCACTGAATATGACTTTCATCCAGTCATCCACAGTCCACGATTGCTTTTCCTTAGCCCATTGTAACCTTGTTTTTTTTTTCTGTTTAGGTGTTAATAATGGCTTTTGTTTAGCTTTTCTGTATGTAAATCCCATTTCCTTTAGGCGGTTTCTTACAGTTCGGTCACAGACGTTGACTCCAGTTTCCTCCCATTCGTTCCTCATTTGTTTTGTTGTGCATTTTTCGATTTTTGAGACATATTGCTTTAAGTTTTCTGTCTTGACGCTTTGATGTCTTCCTTGGTCTACCAGTATGTTTGCCTTTAACAACCTGCCCATGTTGTTTGTATTTGGTACAGAGTTTAGACACAGCTGACTGTGAACAACCAACATCTTTTGCAACATTGTGTGATGATTTACCCTCTTTTAAGAGTTTGATAATCCTCTCCTTTGTTTCAATTGACATCTCTCGTGTTGGAGCCATGATTCATGTCAGTCCACTTGGTGCAACAGCTCTCCAAGGTGTGATCACTCCTTTTTAGATGCAGACTAACAAGCAGATCTGATATGATGCAGGTGTTAGTTTTGGGGATGAAAATTTACAGGGTGATTCCATAATTTTTTCCTCAGAATTGAGTGATTCCATATTTCTTTCCTCTGCTTGGTCTAAAAAAGTAACCGTTACTGACTGCCACAATCTTTTTTTCTTGATTTCTTATAGTGTTTCTTAAAGCCAGAAAGTTGCCATTTGAAATGACTTTAGTTTTGTGTCATGTCTGTGATCTGCTTTTTTTCTACAAAATTAAACAACTGAATGAACATCCTCCGAGGCCGGTGATTCCATAATTTTTGCCAGGGGTTGTAGAAGAAACTGCTGTAGTCCATCCCAGCCTTGTGCAGGTCTACAGTTTTGTCCCTGGTGTCCATAGACAGCTCTTTGGTCTTGGCTATGGTGGACAGGTTGGAGTGTGATTGATTGAGTGTGTGAAAAGGTGTCTTTTATACAGGTAACAAGTTCAAGCAGGTGCAATTAATACAGGT
This sequence comes from Thalassophryne amazonica, assembly GCF_902500255.1. Classification (NCBI taxonomy): domain Eukaryota; kingdom Metazoa; phylum Chordata; class Actinopteri; order Batrachoidiformes; family Batrachoididae; genus Thalassophryne; species Thalassophryne amazonica. Next base: position 24,111,174 of record NC_047121.1, read on the forward strand.
AAAGAGTGCAGAATAAGAGGGCTTATTAAAGAAAAATTAACAGGTCTGTGTGAGCCAGAATTCTTGCTCGTTGGTAGGTGTTGAAATACTTATTTGCAGCAGTAACATACAAATAAATTATTAAAAAAATCATACATTGTGATTTCCGGATTTTTTTTTTTTTAGATTATGTCTCTCATAGTGGACATGCACCTAAGATGAAAATTTCAGACCCCTCCATGATTTCTAAGTGGGAGAACTTGAAAAATTGCAGGGTGTTGAAATACTTATTTTCCTCACTGTATATATATATATATATTTATATATATATATATATATATATATATATATATATATATATATACACACACACACACACACACACACACACAGTATATGAAAGCAACCAATAGCTGCTAATATCCAAAATGAAATCAAATTATAATTTTACTCACTGCAAGTAGTGGTGCACATATGTCTTTGATGTTCCATTAGGAGACACAGCCACATAACAAGCCATATTATAAGAGATATTTGTAATAAAATGCTAAAAACAACAGAGTCAGTGCCCCATAACAGCTAGTATCCACAGCGTTCTGACCCAGCAATGCTATTAACACTGCTCATGGAAAAGTGTCCCTCAGAGTGGCCACATCCCTAATTAAGCATAACGTTATGACTTAAAATGTTGTAAAATGTAAAAAAAACAACAAAAAAAAAAACAGAATACAATGATTTGCAAATCCTTGTCACGTATATTCAAATGAATACACCACAAAGACAAGATGTTTAATGTTCAAACTGAAAAAAAAACTTTATTGTTGTTGTGCAAATATTTGCTCATTTTGAAATGGATGCCTGCAACATGTTTCAAAAAAGCTGGGATGGGGCAACAAAAGACTGGGAAAGTTGATGAATGCTCAAAGAACCCCTGTTTGGAACATTCCACAGGTGAACAAGTTAATTGTAAACAGGTGATTGTCATGATTGGGTATAAAAGGAGCATCCCCAAAAGGCTCAGCCATTCAAAAACAAAGATGGGGTGAGGAGCACCACTTTGTGAACAACCGCATGACAAAATAGTCCAAAAGTTTAAGAACAATGTTTCTCAACATTCAATTGCAAGGAATTTAGGGATTCCATCATCTACAGTCCATAATATAATCAGAAGATTCAGAGAATCTGAAGAACGTTCTACACGTAAGCAGCAAGGACGAAAACCAGCATTGTATGCCTGTGACCTTCGATCACAGGCGGCACCGCATTAAAAACTGACATCATTGTGTAAAGCATAGGTGTCAAACTGATTCCAGAAAGGGCCAAGAGGGTGCAGGTTTTCTTTGTAATCACCCACTGCACCAGGTGATTTCACTGATTAAGTGATTTCATCTGCGCAAAGTGATGTTGATCAATGAAATCACCTGGTGAAGTAGGTGGTTACAAAGAAAACCTGCACCGTCTTGGCTCTTTCTGGAATCAGTTTGACACCTGTGGTGTAAAGGAGCTTATTGTGTTGGCTCATGAATACTTCAGAAAACCATTGTCAATTAACCCAGTTCGTCACTACATCTACAAGTGCAAGTTAAAACTCTACCATGCAAAGCGAAAGACATACATCAACAACATCCAGAAACGCAGCTGCCTTCTCTGGGCCTCAGTTCATTTGAAATGGTCAGATGCAAAGAGCGTGCTGTGTGGTCTGATGAGTCCACATTTCAAATTGTTTTTGTAGATCATGGACATCGTGTCCTCCAGACAAAAGCGGAAAAAGACCATCAAGACTGTTACCAGCGCAAACTTCAAAAGCCAGCATCTGTGATGGTATGGGGGTGTGTTAGTGCCCATGGCATGGGCAACTTACACATCTGTGATGGCACCATCAATGCTGAAAGGTACATCCAGGTTTTGGAGCAACACATGCTGCCATCCAAGCAACGTTTTTTTCAGGGACGTCTCTGCTTATTTTAGCAAGACAATGCCAAGCCACATTCTGCACGTGTTACAACAACGTGGCTTCATAGTAAAAGAGTGCAGGTACTAGACTGGCCTGCCTGCAGTCCAGACCTGTCACCCATTGAAAATGTGTGGCGCATTATTAAGCACAAAATACGACAACGGAGACCCCGGACTGTTGAACAACTGAAGTCATACATCAAGCAAGAATGAGAAACAATTCCACCTACAACGCTTCAAAAATTAGTGTCCTCAGTTCCCCAATGCTTATTGAGAGTTGGTCGATGGAAAGGTGATGTAACAGTGGTAAACATACCACTGTTCCAGCTTTTTTGAAATGTGTTGCAGGCATCCATTTCAAAGTGAACAAATATTTGCACAAAAAGAATAAAGTTTATCAGTTTGAACATTAAATATCTTGTCTTTGTGGTGTATTCAATTGAATATAGCTTGAAGAGGATTTGCAAAATTGCATTTTGTTTTATTTACATTTTACACAATGTCCCAGCTTCATTTGAACTGGGGTTGGACCAGGCTGCAACTGGTGTGATTTATACTCCAGAAAATACAGTATATATAAATAATCTACAAGATAATACCAATGGGGCATATTAGATAAAATTTAGAACACTGCACACTAAAGTTTGTAGAGTAAAATAAACTCTGCCAAGATAAGATTTGGTCCCAGTCCAAATAGAGTTAAATACACTATTATAGATTCAAAACAGGTCTAACATCTTATCAAATTATTTTTTTTTAAATCCAATAAGTCATTCACAGCTTGATAGAGTTGATTTTACCCTGTGATAGATTTTATTTAGCACCGCGATAGAGTATATTTAACTCTATTTGGACTGGGACCAAATCTTATCATGGCAGAGTATATGTTACTCTGCAAAATTTACTGTGTATAAGTACTGCATTTTGGTTATGGTTAGGGTTGGAAGTAGGAGTAGGATTAGTAATAGTGAATTTAAAAAAGTCATGAAAATTTGACTCATTCTGTGACAGGCGTATGAAAAAATATGAGACTGGACTGGGATCCCATGTATTGATGTCAACAGTGTGGCCTGACATTCACTCTATTCTATAAAGTTCTCTCTAACAGTATTGGAACACTTGGTATTTCACACATTTAAATGTGTTTATGCCATTTCAAATACACACACACATACATGTGCGCACACACACACACATACACGCACACTCACACACACACAAAATCTAAAATTATCTTCCTGGAACTGAAACTGAAGGCAAATCTCTTGACATAAATTAATTAAAAATCTAAACGCAAAGATGATGGGTTGCTTAAGTAATGGAACACTTTGGTATAATTCCTATAAATAATCAGTTTCATTGCCAGTTTTCTTCAGTCAAGTCAAGGGATGGATGCATGAACATATTCAAATCACTGAATATATTGTGGATTTTATTTACATAAATTATTAAGAATTACAAACAGTATGGTACTCCATGGTAAATGTGTAACGAGTAGAAAATTTTCAAAAACTGTGTGACTGTGCAAGAAGGAGAAGAGTGAGGAAAGCCACCAAGACACACAGACAACCCAGAAGAAGTTATAGATTTCTGTCATCACAGTCAGTTTATCCTTCATGATATGTTAATAACAAATCAAAATGCTACCACTTTATTTGACGTCAAAGAATATCTGTATTACACTGTCATAATGGTGTCATGACAGTCAGTTTTAGGTATCTTGTCCTGTCTTGACAAACATCTATGACCAAGTGCTAGAATTGGTCTGTAACCTTGCACATTTAGATTGAATAGTCAGGTAGCACTTTATAATAACTACACAGTATTTAGCCTTAATTAAGCATGAATAAATACCTAATTAGTAACAATTAATTGTGGCACCACCTAATTTGGACTTTGGGCAGGAATAAAAAGTATTAAAAAACAATTTTAAATGTCAAAATAAAGACACACAGCATAATAATTAGCACACGCAAATAAGATAGGAAAGATATTCGTAACAGTTTACCCTCTGAAAATCTTTCTCTGAATTCTTATGTGACTTTGTCCATTTTTCTCTCTTCATCCTGTTTTTGGTCTTCCTCTTCTTGTCGTCATCATGGAGTAATGAATGAATGAATGAATGGATGATTGAATGAATGAATGAATGAAAGTTTTATTTCAGACATGAAAAACAAAAAAATAAAGAACAACACCAAAGAGAAAAGCAACAAATCATAAAAAAGACAAAACAAATGATAGGTAGTAGGAAGAAGCATATGCTTATTCAATCCTACCCCTTGTCCTTTCTGAGCAGGGGTGGTGGCCAAGTGATTAGTGGACTTGGTTTCTCTGCAGTAGGTTCCCAGTTCAAATCTGTATTGTTCTCCATGTAATGTGGAGCTGCATCAGGAACTGTATCCGGTATAAAACTTGTGAGAATTCAACATGCAGATCCACCTCGGATTTGCTGTGGCAACCCTCATTGCAAACAAGGGAGCAAGAACTTACTTACCCCTTGTCCTATGTAAGTCCTTTTCTTATCATTAGTTAATTTCAAAATACTCTTTCAAACAAATTTGAAATTAAATGTATGTAAATACCTAACATCTCATGATTATACATATTTACAGATGTGCATACTTAGAGACAACAAAGAAAAACATAAATAAATAAATAAATCACGCATACCTTACACAATATTGTATATTTTTCTGATTTTTTTTAAACCTCTGGGGCCGACGCCGTCGTATACGACGGCCAAGACCAAGCTTTACTACATTATAAAGAACCATTTAATGATTATGAGATAGAAACTTACTCTTTTTTTTTTTGCTGAAAAGTTAACTCCACGGACTTTCGAGCCAGCCATCGGCCATCTTTGTACTCCTCATAGGAGCTGCGTGATGACGTGCGCAATCTGAGTGTCCAATTGGAATTGGTTCACCATCACATGGTTTTCCAAAATCCAATCGTAGGGCAGATTCACCTCAGGTGAAAAGCCAAAGATCGTTTTCAAGAGTGATATGCTTTTAGGTGGCCCATTCCTACAGTGGTCCTAGAGTTGTCTTATCATCTTAGGACCACTGTTGATCATGCTAAACATTTTCTGTGAGCTGTAAAGATGAAATTTATTGCAAGATGATGGTACAATCATTGTAGGATCATTGCAATAGTTGTAAGACCATTGTAAGACGTATGTACAATTAAACCCTAAAAATGAATCCCCAATGTTATTATTAGGATTTGTAAGATTATTTTACAATAATTGTAGTACTAGTAGGATCATTGTACAATAACTGTATTGCTAATAGGATCCTCCTACAATGATTGTAAGAGGCATAAGAGCATCGTGTGAGAATGATCCAGGTATAAAGGGTTGGCTGTTTGATCCATTGTCAGCAACTATAGTTGCCGATGAAGAAGATGATGACAACTACGCTTGTGTTGAGATCACCATCCGATGATGAAGATGTCGACAACTCGGCTTGTGTTTGTTTTTATGTGATGTTCTTCCCATATATATACCGACGACAATATGTCAGTCTTATTGCAGGATGGCAGTACAAATGTTGTAAGACATGTATGGTCTTTGTACTATGTAAGTACAGGCAACTTGAGATAGCTACAATAAATATAAGACATAAAAGGCAATTGGGTGGTTCCTACAACAGTCCTACTACAATCTCAACATCATAGTGCAATGTCTGTACAACGGGTAGCATCAAGTCCACCCGTTTATCTCAAGACAAATGCACAATCATCTTGCGACTTGTACAAAGGCCTTATAATGTCTGTACCATTGTAGTAAGACTACAAAGATAATAAATAAATCTTATGCGAGATGTAGGACCTACAGGAACCAGGTGATTGCAGGATTAAAAACTCCTAAGATGGGTTGTGACTGAGGCTTAACACACACATGCACACATGAAAAAAAAGTGCAGGGTCTATACTCTAAAGGAGCATTTTACATGAAGCAACACACACCTAACAGATCAAACATTGCAGACAGGCAGCATGAGGGACGTATTTCACAAGCATCTGTTGTGTCATGTAAAATCCTGCATTCTGGAGAACAGACCCAAAGGCTATTTTTTTCCACACGTCGTGGGCAACATTCACCTAAATAGACAGAAAAAGACAAGAGACCAAAACCGAACCTGTATTTCTGCTGTAAAAAAAAAAGTTTGGCAATTTAACACAGGGTTCTGTGGGGATTGACTCACTTATGGAATCAGCCTCAAGTGACCATTCAATGAAGTAGACGTTTGGTACTTACATGTCTGCTGGGGCTTAGGGCTTGGTCCTTTTTGTAATGAGAACCTTTCAGAGCTATTGTTTGTGTCCCAATAAAGTGTTAATTCTGGGAGATTTCACAACGTGTGGTGGAGGGATACACTTTATTTTGTGTCATTCTATTTTCTAATGGCATTAGTTTGTTCCTCAGGAACTCAGCTTGCATTAAGAGAGGAGGGTTTTGTAGGACATGTCACTTCACTCTCCACTGAGTGTGTACAAGCAGTACAGGCTCATATCTGCACTGTAATAAGGTAAAACACACTCACAACTGTGTAATCTGCGGCTCGACTGCTCTCCAGGGATCACAAGACTGTTAACATTTTATTACCAGAGTTCTGAGGCCAAAATGATGAATTCAGCTTCATCACTTTGTGGTTTAACACTGTGGCTCCATGATGTCTTTTTAAAAGGCACTGCTCAATGGACACTATATGAGGTGTGTCCGCATGTAAAATGCCACTATTAAAAATGCCTATAAAGAAATCTCCCATGGTCCTTTGCAGCTGACATCTCTCATTCTTCATTGTATGGTCTTTGATGCTGGCAGGCTTTATCTTTTTTTTTTTTTCTGCTCCTGCCTGAGTGAGGTGAAAAATGAAAGGTAATGGCTTGTTCCTGAGACAGGAAAGAAGGCAGTGGCGGAGAGCTGTGTCGCTCCCAATGAGGCCATCTGATTGGCTGATGAGGCAATGTAAAAGCCCTTGGAGCAAGATAAGGAGAGTTAAAGGCGACTCTTGGCTGCACACCACTGCTTTCAGAGACACTGTGTTTAGATAAGTGTGATAGCAGCCATTCAGATTGAAGAAAAAAGAGCTGATAAGAAGTCATTCAGCAGGTATGCACATAGCATGGATGCTTCCAACTTTGCAGAAAAGATGTCATTTTTAACATAATATCCTATATTTGTCCTATTCTGAAGATAGTAAGAAGCTGCTAAACCTGGTTCTGTGGCCACACAGGTACACAGTAAAATCGCCAGTGTAAAACCAACACTGACAGTGTTAAACCAATACTGCCAGTGTACATATGGTCCGACTCTGGCCGGGGTAGAGCCATATGTACACTGGCAGTGTTGATTTAACACTGGTGATTTTACTGTGTAGATTGTAACTCATATGTGTCCAACAACACGTTTACTTATGTAATTTTATTAGGGCCTGAGTGACGACGAAGTCGTCCTATGAAGACCCTATTGTAATTGTGCTGTTAATTAATATTTATTATTATTCTGTACACTTTTCAAGCCCCAATTTTGACCGTTTCCCATACTCAAAAACTCACCAAACTTTGCAAAGTCATCCGACCAGATCCGAAACTTGATATTTTGGGGTCCCAAAATGGCAAAATGGTGCTCCCTACAAATTTTCAAAAAATCCTCCCCATTGTTTTTGATGTTGTTCTTGTTGTTGTAGCCTCACAAAATTTGTTACACATATTTACCATGCTGGGATGCATGGAAAAGTCTCTTAACATCATGGTGAAATTTCAACAGGAAGTCGGCCATTTTTATTTTAAGTTTTCATTTTGAGGTAATTTTGCCCATTTTTGTTAATTTCCACCACTTACATTTGAAAAAAAACACGTCCTAGGGATTTCATCCAGTCATCTTCAAATTTGGTACACATCATCATGACCCCATGCTGATCAAAAGTTATCAAAAGAATTTCTGTAGGTCAAAAGGCGTTGCTGCTAGGGTTTGTCAAACTGCCGAACATTTCAGAGCACACCATTTCATTTTGAATTGCTGTCCGGCCCATATACTTCATTATAGATCCTTCAAACTTGCTGGAGATGATGAGGGCTACACCCTGAACATCCCCATATATTAACCTCCCACCTAACTCATAGCACTCCCCGGAGGCCTGCCAAATATTGATCCTTCGCCATGACATTACATTCTTCCTTTTGATGACTTTAATTTTGTCATATCATCATGAAATGTGATACACAGGTCAAGCATGACAACCTCTTACAGGTGATAGGGGCGTCGCCCATGGGTGGAGTAAAATGCCTCAATGGCACCCCCTTGCATCTTTCAAAAACACCTCCCCATAGTTTTTTTTTTTTTTTTTTTTTTTCCAGCAGGTAGATGAAAATAGGTACAAATGTGTGACTTGCACAGATGTCCAAAAAAGTCTCTTGCACCATTGGTCTACTCTAAACAGGAAGTCAGCCATTTTTAATTTTCGTATCACTTTGGAGTGATTTCCACACATCATTTGAATGAACTCCTTTTATGGATTTTGTCCAATGCACTTCAAATTTGTTTCAGATCATCCAGAGACTGTACTGATCAAAAGTTATCAAAAACCTCTTTCTGTGTCAAAGGGTGTAGCCGCTATGGTGCCTCCATTTTGACCCTTCCCAATGGAACATTATACTTTAAAAGGTACTGATATCACCTAGTTATCCCCATCAACTTAATTCCACTTATAAAACATGCAGAACAAGCTGGTGATGGCCGTGAAGCTACAAGTAATGGAATCCGTGTGGCGGCATGCCGATTATTGATCTTTCGCTATGAAATTACATTCTTCGTTTTGATGGCTTTAATTTTGTCATATCATCATGAAAATTGATACATCGGTCAAGAATGACAACCTCTTAGGTGTGATGGGGTGTTGCCCATGGGCAGGGCAAAATGCCTCTACATCACCCCTTGCAACTTTCAAAAACCCCTCCCCATAGGGTTTTTTGGAGTAGGGAGATGAAAATTGCTACATGTGTAACCTGCATAGACACAGAAATGTTTCTTTCACCATAGGTCTACTCCAAACAGGAAATTGGCCATTTTGAATTTTTATGCCATTTTGGTGTGATTTCCACACTTTGTATTTGAACAAACCCCTCCTAGGGATTTTGTCCAATGCACTTTAAATTTATTTTAGATCATCCAGAGACTATAGTGATCAAAAGTTATCAAAAGGTTTTTTCTATGTTGAAGGGTGTGGCTGCTATCGTGCCGCCATTCTGACCCTTTGCCATGGAACATCAAGTCATGATAACTCCTTCAGGATTGTCTGATTGAGGGTCGGCCCCTGAACAGAACTCGCGCTGGCCCAGGGAGGTGGTGACGCGGACATGAGGGCCCGTCCATGACTGCTTGCAATTCAAATGTGTCAGAATTGTACAGCATTTTGTGTGTAATCTTCATTGTTAGTAACAAAGTCAAACCCCAAATCAGAAATAGTTGGAATGCCCCCCCACACACACACACAGTGATCCTTATGTTGACTTTTATTTAATTGCAGACCCTATGAACACGAGACTTTTTTGTGTGGTGAAATTTTTTCATTTGTAAATATACAGTCATTCCTGCATTTCAGGCATGCAACACAAATATTTACCACTTTGTGAGGTTGCGATTTCTTGTCACACATAATAGATGTGTTTGCATTGAGGACACCAAGTGATGAACCATTTCAGGCATTACTTTGTCCCATTCTTTCTTCAAACACACCTTTAAGCATGCAAAAGCATGTGGTCATCATTCTTACATTTTTGAGTTCAAAATTCTTCAGCACATTCTTGATTGTGAATATATATATATATATATATATATATATATATATATATATATATATATATATATATATATATATATAGTGGTGGGCACAGCTAACCAAAAAGTTAGCTTCAATAACTGAAACATTATCTTTGATAATGCTAAACCGATAAATCCCTAAAAAAAAGTTGTGGAAGTTACCGATAAAAGCTAAACCAGTAACTTTTAGTATTAACTTCAGTACATGGCAGCTACTGACTCAACAACGAATCAGCGCTTCTGTCTCAACATTGGCCTTCTCTCAGCAAAAGAGACCAGGTGATCAGAGAGAAAGGAGAAAGTAGAAAGTAGAGAGTAGAGAGTAGAGAGAGGAGAGAGCAGAGAGAAGAGAGGAGAGGTTGACGAAAAAAAAAAACTCTCTTCACACCATACAGACCTGCCGGTCATTTCACTGGAGTCTTGCACAGGCAGACAGTTTTGACTTATGGTTATATTTTTTAATAAACTAATTCCAGACAAGTTATTGAAATTAACATCACGTCTGTTGTTTTACAAAGCGAAAATATCAGCTATATGTTTTAGTTTGAAAGTTTTAGTGTTTAGGCACACATGCCACATTACATTATGGGTACATTAGTTTCCTGATGTCAGTGGTTGGCTGGTTGGTATAACACATTTACTGAAACATGTGGTGGGTTATGCAAACAAATCTGTATTTGTACATATGTCATTTTTTCATTTGTAAAAAAAAGGCAATTTGAAAACTGAAAATTCTGTTTAAGTCCTTCATCACTTATGAACGCTGCCATCTACTGCCAGTAGATGGCAGTGTTCATGGCACCCCACATGTAATCTTCAAAAATTCAGAATTAATCCCACCAGTGTGAACACACTGATACCTGTTGTGTAAATAGCAAGCTGTCCATTCATGTGCCAATCCCCTGATACCATACTTCTGTAATTTAATGAATCGTAAAGTGTGATCTATAGTGTCAGATGCTTTCTGTAAATCAAAGAAAACCCCCACAGTGTAAGGTAACTAAAAAGGCATTCAAAGAGCATATGCTCTTTGAATGCATGTTTTTTCTTTGTTTTTTAATCATTACACTTTGATGAATTTGTATTTTTTTATATTTTCTGCATTAAGTAAAAATGCATTGCATATTCAAAGAAAAAAAAAAAAAATCCCCACCTGCATATGTGCACATTTTTGGTGTTGTGTGCCTAAATGGTGTATCCAAATGGTGCATTGCAGAGTTCCCAAACTTGTTTCAGCACAGCAATTATGTAATATGTGGTGACAAGAGCAAGAGCAAAACAAGTGTTCCACCGCCAGAAGAACAAAAATGTTGTCACCATTAGCTCATCTGTCATATGCTGTCATACCACATTCGATTGAAGACACAACAGCAAGGTGAGAACACTGCTGATGAACAGTCAGCAGTGAGCCACCTCGTGTGGTGTGGCGTCTTATGTGGATTTCAGCTTCCATTTTCCGCCACGTCCCTCAGCTCAGCAAAGCATCTGTCTCAATCAATGAGACCAATAACCACAGGCTCCAGACAGCTCGTCTGTTTGCCACTGTTTGTCTCTGACTTTCACTCTGCTTCGCCGTCTGAAGTTACCAGTCACTGAAAGCTCCCACTCAGCAGCAGATCACCCGGCATAAATCATTATTAACGGCTACAGGCCCAGAGCATCACCACACAATGCAATTATATGTAGCAAACACGTACTCGATCTCACGAGGACCACAGATCAGACACTCATTTGAGCTCACACAGAGGTGTGTGTGTTAGGTGCATCGAGATCTACGAATGACGATTTTGTACACTCATTAAAGATTGTGTGTCTAATCCAGTCAACAATTAAACTGCAGAGTAAATAAAAAAAATAAATAAATAAAAAATCTGTGCAAATCAGATAGAGGAAACAGCACAGGGAAAAATAAAGAAATAAATGCTTGTTTAGCTTAAGTGTTGTGGATTTAAAACATCCCCATCAGAAAATAGATAATTCCATCTTTTGTACTTACTAAAGAAAGATGGGGCTGAAGGAAACGGCAGTGCTAATAGTTGGAAAAGCCTCCCTAACGGTGCTTTGTTGTTACACAAAACCCTGAACTGGGTAGAATGTTCATTCACACGGTGGGCATAACACAGGCTCAGCTTTGAAGCAGATGCCAGCTTTTGGTGCCTGTGACATCCATCAGACAGACAGGATAGAAGATGTTACACTGCTGAGAGAAGTGAGCACACAAAAGAACTGTGCCTCCTTGCTGGTTTTTGGCTAACAGAAGCCCTCCCAAGGAGCAGGAGTTGATGATTGTATGTCTTTTCTACACCAATGTGTACTTTTGTATTTCTGACAAAAAAAAAAAAAAAAAAAAGAAGTCACAGCTCATATTATGTCTCTTTGTTTGATATTAAATTAAATTTTATTATTAAATATTAAAAAATTTGAGAGCGTTTTTGTAGAGCCAGTTTTGTATTAAAATAATTGGAAGCTGGCGGTACGATCGCTTCGTGTTTGTCCCCTGTTTGCATGGGTTCCCTCCAGATGCTCTGGGTTCTTCCCACTTCTATAGACATGCAGGTTAGATGAATTTGTGAATCTAAATTGTCCATAGGTGTGAGAGTATGTATGAATGTGTTTGTCTGTCTATATGTGGCCCTGTCATCGATTGGCGTCCTGTCCAGGATGTTAAATGGACTGCATTTATATAGCATCTGCATCAGACTACAAATAATGCCTCACATTCACCGCAATGTGAGGGTGCTGCCATTCAAGGTAGTCACTACACACCGGGAGCAACTAGGGGATTAAGGACCTTGCCCAAGGGCCCTTAGTGATTTTCTGGTCAGGCTGGGATTTGAACCGAGGCCCTCTGGTCTCACCCCAACACTTTAACCACTAGACCATCCCATCACGTCCCTGATGGTACTATGTTCCCTGCCTCTTCCCCTACTAGGATTGACTGCAGCCCCCCTGTGACTCTTGATTAGAGTCAACAGGAATGGAAGAATGGTTTTAAGCTAGAGAGTAACAGATAAAAAGTAATGACAAGAAAAAAAAAAAACTCATTATAGGTATAGTAAAAACAGTCCAGTATAACAAAGCCCTAACTCACCATTCTATGTCCTCTTCCTGACTGATTCCTCCACCTGAAGGTGCTCTCACACCTAATAGATTTCTGCAAATCTGTATTAAATGTGGTCATGTGAGACCTGCTTGATGATTCCTCCCAAATAGGCACACTGCTCAACAAAAGCTATTTTCTTCTGGAGCTTGGTGGACTCCAAGCCATCTCAACCCCACTCATGCATGGTGTGGGTTGGCTTGGGGCATGACCAGAAGCAACTTGAAATAATTCCAGTTGAACTTTATCTGGCCCTGTGATAGACTTGCAGCCGGTCTCGGGTGTGCCCCACCTGTCACTGAATAACTGCTGGGAAAGGCTCCAGCTCCTCTGTGACCCTTAATTTCAATTAATGCGTATAAAAAATAAATGGACTTTTGTGTATATATACACAAAATCCATAAAAAATTCCCTTGGTTTTACAGAAAAATTCTGGCAGTTGTGATTACCAGGATAATTTTGTAAAAATTAGAGAGAATATGTAAATGGTTTTACATAAAATATGTAAATTTTATAGTGTAAACCTGTTGTAATTTTATTGTGTATTTAGAACATTATATCTCTGCAAAACGGTCAACTTATGTTTAATTACCCTTAAAATGTAGTTTAAACAGACACATCACCTCTTTTTTCAAACATTCAGTTATCAGTATTTTACTGTATTTGTGGAAATTCTCATCTGTAAAAGCTCACTGTATTGGACAGTTTTTGGTATTATGATTTTTCTGTGTTTAAACTACAGTCATTTGTAAAATATACAATGGCATATGATTATTTTAACATATTTGGAATGTTAAATTTACACTTCAGTTTGGTTCCACATTTTACAGATTATTGCTGTAAATTAAACACCACTCCATTGTTTTTCTTTCTACAATTTCTTTATGTTGTGATTTCACAGAATTTCACAGTTAATTTAACAGATTTTTTTTTTTTTTTTTTTTTTTTTTTTACAGTGTACTGTGTCTTCAACTCAAAATCTTGTGGAAATTCGGTGCTTGGAAAGTCAGATACCAAATTTTTTTGTGGAGCCTCTACACTTCAGTGGCTATTTGCTGGGCTTGAGGCAGTCTGGAGTCATGCCGAGCTTCCAAAAATTTTGAACTAATTTAAACTGCCTTTGCACAGTCGTGCTAAACTGTGCTGATCATCCAATTTCTGTTCAGAACACACACAGGCTTGCCAAGTTGCTGCTGGGCAAAACTGCACTGAACTTGGCCAGGTGGAAGCGCTGCTTAACCCTTCCCCCTTGCCCCAACCCACCCTTCATCCTCTTACTTTTCGCTCCAAATTCAGAACCGTAGCTCTGCCTCACCCCAACTCTAACTGCTATCCACACCTTCTATGTTTTTGTGTCATTTCAACTCTATTGTGGATACGTGAGAAAAATGTCAGTATCATCAAAAAGTGATATACCTGACACAAAACACAAAGTGTTACAGAGACAAGGGTGATAACAAGAGCTTAAACCTCCAGTGGCACTGCTAAAACTTACCATCCTGTCAGTAGTAGCTACCACACTGAGTGAAATTATTAAAATTGCATAATTTGACAGTTTCATATTTGTTTCTATATTTGTCAGTTAATACATTTTGTTTTGAAGTGGGGGATTTACCATGGAATGAGGGTCATATGGGTATTGCTTTGTTTGTTGAAGTAAAATATGAAAAATTTGTTCCACTGATTTCGCCTTTCAGTAGGAACTGACATGCAAAGTGAAAAACACATAGTATTTGTTTTAAAAGTAAGCAAAATAAACTCTTATAGCCCAACACTGTAAGTTAATATCAGTAAAGTGTGGACAGACATAAAGCGGGTGAGAGGTCGATTTCTCATCGAGGCAATTAGCTAAGTGCAACACAAGGCCACTTGGCACTTTGGGCGTTTGGATGCTGGATGAAAGGAAACACTCTCACCAAATATCTCAATCGATATGTGTGTTCCCTGGTTGGCTGTGTCCCACAGCAATTATCACACTTGTGCAACACACACACACGCACACACACACAATGCCACAAGACAACCTCACCATTTGGTTTAAAATGCATTTACCTTACAATGCTGCAACATCAATTAAAAGATCCCCCCTGTCCTCATCTGCTCGTACTTCAACTTGCTGCTGTAGATGTCACAGTTAAGCTCTGACTCCTGAGGATGGATTACTGAGCAGGCCTACTGGGCCCAAACCCAGGGGCCCTGGAGCCCAAGCCTCTGAACCACTATGTTGACATGTTAATGGCCCCTGAAGCCAAATAACACGAGTTATGTTATGTGATATGCCTTATTAGGGCCCCTCAGTCATATTATGTTATTCACCTTGATGCCTGAATGGGGCTCCACAATCAAATACCATGCAGTATGTTATTTTCATATGTCTTAATAGTGCCCCTCATCATATGCCACAAGTTATGATATTCACACGATTTCTGATAGGGCTACTCAGCCAAATGACATTACAACCTCAACTCCAATGAAGTTGGGATGTTGAGTAAAATGTAAATGAAAACATAATACAATGATTTGCAAATCCTCTTCAACCTATATTCAATTGAATACACCACAGACAAGATATTTAATTTTCAAACTGATAAACTTCATTGTTTTTGTGCAAATATTTGCTCATTTTCAAATGGATGCCTGCAACACGTTTCAAAAAAAAGCTGGGACAGTGGTATGTTTAAATCAAATCAAATCAAATTTATTATATAGCGCCAAATCACAACAACAGTTGCCCCAAGGCGCTTTATATTGTAAGGCAAAAGCAATACAATAATTACAGAAAAACCCCAATTGTCAAAACGACCCCCTGTGAGCAAGCACTTGGCGACAGTGGGAAGGAAAAACTCCCTTTTAACAGGAAGAAACCTCCAGCAGAACCAGGCTCAGGGAGGGGCAGTCTTCTGCTGGGACTGGTTGGGGTTGACGTTAGAGAATCAGGAAAAAGACATGCTGTGTAAGAAAGCAGGTGTCTGTCTCCCTGATCCGAATTGGGAGCTGGTTCCACAGGAGAGGAGCCTGAAAGCTGAAGGCTCTGCCTCCCGTTCTACTCTTAAAAACACTAGGAACTACAAGTAAGCCTGCAGTCTGAGAGCGAAGCGCTCTATTGGGGTGATATGGTACTATGAGGTCCCTAAGATAAGATGGGACCTGATTATTCAAAACCTTATAAGTAAGAAGAATAATTTTAAATTCTGTTCTAGAATTAACAGGAAGCCAATGAAGAGAGGCCAATATTGGTGAGATATGCTCTCTCCTTCTAGTCCCTGTCAGTACTCTAGCTGCAGCATTTTGAATTAACTGAAGGCTTTTCAGGGAACTTTTAGGACAACCTGATAATAATGAACAATAGTCCAGCCTAGAGGAAATAAATGCATGAATTAGTTTTGCAGCATCACTTTGAGACAAGACCTTTCTAATTTTAGAGATATTGCGCAAATGCAAAAAAAAAAAAAAAACAGTCCTACATATTTGCTTAATATGCGCATTGAAGGACATATCCTGATCAAAAATGACTCCAAGATTTCTCACAGTATTACTAGAGGTCAGGGTAATGCCATCTAGAGTAAGGATCTGGTTAGACACCATGTTTCTAAGATTTGTGGGGCCAAGTACAATAACTTCAGTTTTATCTGAATTTAAAAGCAGGAAATTAGAGGTCATCCATGTCTTTATGTCTGTAAGACATTCCTGCAGTTTAACTAATTGGTGTGTGTCCTCTGGCTTCATGGATAGATAAAGTTGGGTATTATCTGTGTAACAATGAAAATTTAAGCAATGCTTTCTAATAATACTGCCTAAGGGAAGCATGTATAAAGTGAATAAAATTGGTCCTAGCACAGAACCTTGTGGAACTCCATAATTAACTTTAGTCCATGAAGAAGACTCCCTATTTACATTAACAAATTGTAATCTATTAGATAAAAATGATTCAAACCACCGCAGCGCAGTGCCTTTAATACCTATGGCATGCTCTAATCTCTGTAATAAAATTTTATGGTCAACAGTATCAAAAGCAGCAGTGAGGTCTAACAGGACAAGCACAGAGATGAGTCCAGTGTCTGAGGCCATAAGAAGATCATTTGTAACCTTCACTAATGCTGTTTCTGTACTATGATGAATTCTAAAACCTGACTGAAACTCTTCAAATAGACCATTCCTCTGCAGATGATCAGTTAGCTGTTTTACAACTACCCTTTCAAGAATTTTTGAGAGAAAATGAAGGTTGGAGATTGGCCTATAATTAGCTAAGATAGGTGGGTCAAGTGATGGCTTTTTAAGTAATGGTTTAAATACTGCCACCTTAAAAGCCTGTGGTACAAAGCCAACTAATAAAGATAGATTGATCACATTTAAGATTGAAGCATTAATTAATGGTAGGGCTTCCTTGAGCAGCCTGGTAGGAATGGGGTCTAATAGACATGTTGATGGTTTGGAGGAAGTAACTAATGAAAATAACTCAGACAGAACAATTGGAGAGAAAGAGTCTAACCAAATACCAGCATTACTGAAAGCAGCCAAAGATAACGATATGTCTTTGGGATGGTTATGAGTAATTTTTTTTCTCTTATAGTTAAAATTTTATTAACAAAGAAAGTCATGAAGTCATTACTAGTTAATGTTAAAGGAATACTCGGCTCAATAGAGCTCTGACTCTTTGTCAGCCTGGCTACAGTGCTGAAAAGAAACCTGGGGTTGTTCTTATTTTCTTCAATTAGTGATGAGTAATAAGATGTCCTAGCTTTACGGAGGGCTTTTTTATAGAGCAACAGACTCTTTTTCCAGGCTAAGTGAAGATCTTCTAAATTAGTGAGATGCCATTTCCTCTCCAACTTACGGGTTATCAGCTTTAAGCTGCGATGTTGTGAGTTATACAACGGAGTCAGGCACTTCTGATTTAAGGCTCTCTTTTCAGAGGAGCTACAGCATCCAAAGTTGTGCTCAATGAGGATGTAAAACTATTGACGAGATATTCTATCTCACTCACAGAGTTTAGGTAGCTACTCTGCACTGTGTTGGTATATGGCACTGGAGAACATAACAAAGAAGGAATCATATCATTAAACCTAGTTACAGTGCTTTCCGAAAGACTTCTAATGTAATGAAACGTATTCCCCACTGCTGGGTAGTCCATTAAAGTAAATGTAAATGTTATTAAGAAATGATCAGACAGAAGGGGTTTTCAGGGAATACTGTTTAGGTCTTCAATTTCCATACCATAAGTCAGACAAGATCTAAAGTATGGTTACAGTGGTGGGTGGACTCATTTACATTTTGAGCGAAGCCAATTGAGTCTAATAATAGATTAAATGCAGTGTTGAGGCTGTCATTCTCAGCATCTATGTGGATGTTAAAATCACCCACTATAATTATCTTATCTGAACTAAGCACTAAGGTCAGACAAAAGGTCTGAAAATTCACAGAGAAACTCACAGTAACAACCAGGTGGATGATAGATAACAACAATAAAACTGTTTGGGACTTCCAATTTGGATGGACAGACTAAGAGTCAAGCTTTCAAATGAATTAAAGCTCTGTCTGGGTTTTTGATTAATAATAAGGTGGAGTGGAAGATTGCTGCTAATCCTCCCCCTCGGCCTGTGCTACGAACATTCTTACAGTTAGTGTGACTCGGGGGTGTTGACTCATTTAAACTAACATATTCAATCCTGCTGTAACCAGGTTTCTGTAAGGCAGAATAAATCAATATGTTGATCAATTATTATATCATTTACTAACAGGGACCTAATGTTTAATAAACCACATTTAACTGTTTAGTCTGTGGTGCAGTTTAAGGTGATATTATTTTTTTTTTCTTTTTGAATTTTATGCTTAAATAGATTTTGCTGGTTATTGGTGGTCTGGGAGCAGGCACCATCTCTACGGGGATGGGTAATGAGGGGATGGCAGGGGGAGAGAAGCTGCAGAGAGGTGTGTAAGACTACAACTCTGCTTCCTGGTCCCAACCCTGGATAGTCACGGTTTGGAGGGTTTAAGAAAATTGGCCAGATTTCTAGAAACAAGAGCTGCTCCATCCAAAGTGGGATGGATGCCGTCTCTCCTAACAAGACCAGGTTTTCCCCAGAAGCTTTGCCAATTATCTATGAAGCCCACCTCATTTTTTGGACACCACTCAGACAGCCAGCAATTCAAGGAGAACATGCGGCTAAACATGTCACTCCCGGTCCGATTGGGGAGGGGCCCAGAGAAAACTACAGAGTCCGACATTGTTTTTGCAAAGTTACACACTGATTCAATGTTAATTTTAGTGACCTCCGACTGGCGTAACCGGGGTCATTAACTGCGCGACGTGAATTACAATCTTACACAATTTACGCTTATCCTTAGACAGCAGTTTCAAATTTCCTTCAATGTCACCTGGCTCTGGCCCCCAAAGACAATTTTCACTATGGTTGCTGGTGTCGCTAACTTCCATTTCTCAAACAGAGTCGCCAATAACCAGAATTTGTTCCTCGGCGGGTGTGTCGCCGAGTGGGAAAAACGGTTAGGAGATGTGAATGGTTGGGTGGTGTACAGGGAGCTTCTGTGTAGGCCTATGCTTCCTCCTCACGGTCACCTAGCCTGGCCTGCTTCTCCCGGTCCTGCTCGGATCTGTTGGGGGACAGCTAATGGCGGCTAAGCTACCTTGGTCCGCACCAACTACAGGGGCCTGGCTAGCTGTAGGATTTTCCAAGGTGCGGAGCTGAATCTCCAATTCGCCCAGCCTGGCCTCCAAAGCTACGAATAAGCTACACTTATTATTAAGTACAATTACTGCTAACGGAGGCCGAGGAATAACTAAACATTTCACACCCAGAGCAGAAAAGTGCGGGAGAGACAGGAGAAGCCGCCATGCTAAACCGGCTAAGAGCTAGTAGATGCGCTAAGCTAGCGGATTCCTAAAAACACACAAAGTGAATAATGTGTAAATAATTTAGAGGGTGATTCAGCAGAGGGAGTGCATTAGTTAAGGCACGTGAAGATTACACTGTGAAACAAATCATTATCTAGTTATCTAGATCAATCTAACTACGCAGATTAAACAGCTAACAGATACAGCAAAGCAACGCTGTGCTCCGGAACAGGAAGTGATACAATATTGCAGTGAGAGCCATCACCAGTAGAGGCCACTGTGTTAAATCACCTTTCCTTCTAACAACACTCAATAGCATTTGGGAACTGAGGGCACTAAATGTTGATTCTTTGTAGGTGGAATTCTTTTCCATTCTTGCTTGATGTACGACTTCAGTTGTTCAACAGTCCGGGGTTTCTGTTGTCATATATGTGCTTCATAATGTGCCACACATTTTCAATGGGTGACAGGTCTGGACTGCAGACAGGCTAGTCTAGTACCCACACTCTTTTACTACGAAGCCACGCTGTTGTATTTTGCATTGATGGTGCCATCAAAGGTTTATGTAAGTTGCCCATACCATGGGCACTAACACACCCCCCATACCATCACAGATGATGGCTTTGAACTTTGCACTGGTAACAATCTGGATGATCTTTTTCCTCTTTTGTCTGGAGGACATAATGTCCATGATTCTAAAAACAATTTGAAATGTGGACTCATCAGACCACAGCACACTTTTCCCACTTTGCATCTGTTCATTTCAAATAAGCTCGGCCCCAGAGAAGGCGGTGGCATTTCTGGATGTTGTTGATGTATGGCTTTTGCTTTTCATGGTAGAGTTTTAACTTGCACTTGGAGATGTAGTGACGAACTGTCTTAACTGACAATGGTTTCTGAAGTGTTCCTGAGCCCATGCAGTAAGATCCTTTACAACAATGATGTTGGTTTTAATGCAGTGCTGCTTGATCGAAGGTCACGCACATTCAATGTGGAATGTAGAAATTCTCCAGATTCTCTGAATCTTCTGATTATATTATGGACTGTAGATGATGGAATCTGTAAATTCCTTGCAATTGAAGGTTGAGAAACATTGTTCTTAAACTGTTGGCCTAATTTTTCATGCAGCTGTTCTCAAAGTGGTGTTTCTCGCCCCATCTTTGCTTGTGACCGGCTGAGCCTTTGGGGATGCTCCTTTTATACTCATTCATGACACTCACAATTAGTGTCCTCATTTCCCAAATGCTTACTGAGTGTTGTTAGAAGAAAGGTGATGTAACACAGTGGTAAACATACCACTGTGCCATTGAGGTACAGAGCAAACAATGCAGCTGCTGCCTTTTTGCCAATGAAGCAACAGAGCAAAAGAACTGTAACCTCCTTACCCTTGTGTGACAATACAAATACGAAGTGTGCAATGGTAATGAATTGACAAGCAGGTGATCAACAATATTCCTTCATGCAAAATTAAACAATCTTAAAATGTTTAACTTGCACAAAATGATATTACACACAGGATTGAAATAATGATTTAAAATTATGACTAATTAGATATGTTTTATGTGCTGTAATGATGTACTGCAAAGATGTAGGGCAGTTAAATTGTCAATCTTTATTCATTCAAAATCAATTCATATTGCTTAACGTGAGTGAATTACATACTGTGAATAGGGTAAATAGCACTGTCTTGGTTATGTTTGTTGTGTGGTGCCTGTACATAAACTCTTCAGCAGGGATCCTGCTGGAGGATGTCCAGTCTGGTCTGGGTCCTCTGTCATCTCCTCTATCCCTGCAGTTTCTTGACCAAATGTCCATGTTGCTACTTCTGTAGCAACATCATGCCACTTCCCTCCATCCTTACTCCTCTCTTCTCCTCTGTCAGTACCGCAGTGATTTACTTTATATCACTTACTTTATACAACCCCTGGCAAAAATTATGGAATCACCGGCCTCGGATGATGTTCATTCAGTTGTTTAATTTTGTAGAAAAAAAGCAGATCACAGACATGACACAAAACTAAAGTCATTTCAAATGGCAAGTTTCTGGCTTTAAGAAACACTATAAGAAATCAAGAAAAAAGATTGTGGCAGTCAGTAACGGTTACTTTTTTAGACCAAGCAGAGGAAAAAAAATATGGAATCACTCAATTCTGAGGAAAAAATTATGGAATCACCCTGTAAATTTTCATCCCCCAAATTAACACCTGCATCAAATCAGATCTGCTCATTGACATTGACCCTATGCCATGACATTGACCCTATGTGTCTTTTTGCAAGGAATGTTTTTGCAGTTTTTGCTCTATGGCAAGATGCATTATCATCTTGAAAAATGATTTCATCATCCCCAAACATCCTTTCAATTGTCCAAAATATCAACATAAACTTGTGCATTTATTGATGATGTAATGACAGCCATCTCCCCCAGTGCCTTTACCTGACATGCAGCCCCATATCATCAATGACTGTGGAAATTTACATGTTCTCTTCAGGCAGTCATCTTTATAAATCTCATTCGAAAGGTACCAAACAAAAGTTCCAGCATCATCACCTTGTCCAATGCAGATTCGAGATTCATCACTGAATATGACTTTCATCCAGTCATCCACAGTCCACAGTTGCTTTTCCTTAGCCCATTGTAACCTTGTTTTTTTCTGTTTAGGTGTTAATGATGCCTTTCGTTTAGCTTTTCTGTATGTAAATACTATTTCCTTTAGGCGGTTTCTTACAGTTCGGTCACAGACGTTGACTCCAGTTTCCTCCCATTCGTTCCTCATTTGTTTTGTTGTACATTTTTCGATTTTTGAGACATATTGCTTTAAGTTTTCTATCTTGATGCTTTGATGTCTTCCTTGGTCTACCAGTATGTTTGCCTTTAACAACCTTCCCATGTTAATTGTATTTGGTCCAGAGTTTAGACACAGCTGACTGTGAACAACCAACATCTTTTGCAACATTGCGTGATGATTTACTCTCTTTTAAGAGTTTGATAATCCTCTCCTTTGTTTCAATTGACATCTCTCGTGTTGGAGCCATGATTCATGTCAGTCCACTTGGTGCAACAGCTCTCCAAGGTGTGATCACTCCTTTTTAGATGCAGACTAACGAGCAGATCTGATATGATGCAGGTGTTAGTTTTGGGGATGAAAATTTACAGGGTGATTCCATAATTTTTTCCTCAGAATTGAGTGATTCCATATTTTTTTCCTCTGCTTGGTCTAAAAAAGTAACCGTTACTGACTGCCACAATCTTTTTTTCTTGATTTCTTATAGTGTTTCTTAAAGCCAGAAACTTGCCATTTGAAATGACTTTAGTTTTGTGTCATGTCTGTGATCTGCTTTTTTTCTACAAAATTAAACAACTGAATGAACATCCTCCGAGGCCGGTGATTCCATAATTTTTGCCAGGGGTTGTATTACTAACCAGCCTCAGCATATACTGTAATGAGCATACAACTCCTCTGTGGTAAAAGTTACAATCTTTCTCTCTGACTTGAGTGTTAATCGCACTTTGTTCCTAAACAGCCTGATATGATGGGAGCTGCAGATACTATACATTCCAAAGCCCAGAAGCAGGTGTTCATACAATGTAATAGCACTTATCATATACCTATAAATGATACGCCAATATGATTGGATAAAACACTAAAGAATAAATAGCTATACACCCTATTCGCGGACGGGTAATATTTTTCATACCACCCGAGTAATCAGACAATTCGGAGAGCGGCGCGGCGCCACGACGAAGAGGCGCGTTCAGAGGAACTGTGAAATACTGGTGAGTCACTATTAATGATTTCTTTCGTGTCCAACCTCGTAGGTTGATCATTAAAATTAAATTTGTTAGTTCTAAAAGCCATCATAATTATTTATAGGAAAACATTCTATTTTTTTCTACTAAGGTTTGAACTTTGAGTTTTTACACAGGACAGAAAAGTGAGAAAATGTTAATGCCTGTTTGAAAAAAGTGTATAAAGTGTGTAGTGAGGGGTTTTACAGCCTTAAAACATCTATAATAATTGTAAAAAATAACTCCTATCGCGGGTTAGTTATAGAACGTAACGCTTCTTTTTTTTTTTTTTTTTTTTAAACAGCGCATTGTGTTCTGCGTCCTTATCAGGCGGGCGATTGCTTACTGCCTCCGATTCGCTTACTGAGACTGCGGGCTCGATAAGCGCCGCAGCGGGCCACTCACACTCTGCTGTGCCGAGCTGCATGCAGCAACAGGTCCAGAGACTATGATTGCTGTTTTGATGCGCAGCGCCCGCTGCATGGTCTCGGTAACCGCAGCCGCAGAGCTCCGTGGCCATGACTTGGATTCTTTGCAGAACCTGCATCCGTACCCCCGGAGGCAGTGAGCGAAGGGAGAGCATGCGCATTGTGTTCTGCGTGCATTTATCATTTATAAGTATATCAGAAAATCATTATCAAGTTGTTTTACCAATGAATATGGTTTTCTTCAGGGTGTATAAAGCCATATTCATTGGTGAACAACTTGATAACTGATGATACTTCAGAATTTACAATATTCAGCGCTGAATATTTGAATACACAGTCAGAGAATGCTTTAGACACAGAATATAAATGACATAACACACAAACACCAACACCCAGGTTCAAGGTCAGTCTGATTAATATATACGTATATTTACAAGATACACTATGGAATTCTTTATCAACATAAATAAATCCCAAACGGAACTAAAAGATTTAGTTTAAAAGTTAGACATTGGCTCAAGCATCAGCAAAATGTGAAATTTAATTAAGTTGTTTTTTCAAGTAATATCCCATATAATAGCACTCCACCAATGTTTAATGTTAAGGTTAATTAGTGTGTTAACCCTCTGGGGTCCGATGGCATTTTTTGGACAGTTCACTCGCCTGGCATAAATGTTTTATTATTGCTGTTAACAGCTCTCCCTGCATCCCACAATCAAGTTCTATGTCTCATTTTTCAGGACAACCTGTGCTTTCAGAATATATATATATGCTTTTGTTGTCTTTCATAAGTGTAATAAAGGTTTACAAACAAAAATAAGAAAGAAAAAAGTAAAGCGGAAAATAATTTTCCACACACATTGAAAACACACAGCAGACTATAATAAACAACTGTTTTGACACTTTATGAAGGTAAGTTGAGGTCTTGTGTGAAAGACTGTACAACAAAAAAGTTCAAACAATAAACACAAATGCACATTTTGAACAATATATACAAAATAGTCTATGTGTTTATGCTCCAGTCTGAGGAGCGGCCCTTCTCCCTCACGCATTGATATGGTAAACAGTGCTTTACGCCAGAGGGGGAGAGCCACAGAGTAATCCAGTAACATTCAAATGCAAAGTAGTGGAGCAATCCAGATAGTTACACACTATTTGTTTGAGCACGTGAAATTGTCGTGTGAGGCTCTCCATCTGCTTTCAGTTTTCAGAGTTAGGGGGCTATTCAAACGGGTCATATATATATATATATATATATATATATATATATATATATATATATATATATATATATATATATATATATATGTTTATGTTTATCATTTCAACCAAAAAAGTAAATGTTGTTTTATTATGTATAGAAAATCTGAATATTCTGTCTTTGAGTCACACTATGATTTTACAACAGATCTGTTCCTTTTTCCTTTTCAGCATTTGCTTATTTTCACTTAGTCTATTTGCCATGTTTCTTCCATTCTTTCCTCTTTTTAACTTCTCATCGCCCATACCCGTCACTGCAGTTCTTGAGGAAAAACATCAGAGGAAGCCTGTGGGCTGCAACCTAGAATTTAAATCAGAATGCCATATCTGCACCAATCAATATTGTTTCTTCAACATCATCTTTGTTCTGTGTGACAGCACATTGGCAGTGGGAATCAGCAGCTTTACATAAACAGGGCCTGATTTTGTGTGAACAAAGATGATGCTGGCTTGGATAAAACAGAGCAAGCTATGTGGGAGTGACCCCCGAGGCAAGCACAACAGTTTTTCTATAAGGCTCATCCTTTCCCAGATTTATGCCCAAAGCACATGGATCACTGACCCACATGCACATTACAAATAGTACAAACTCCACAGAAAAAAAGAACTTCAGGGGATCATTTTTATCTTCTGCTGTTGAATATTCCTGGGATTTCACATTCAATTTCTTCAAAGTAGGATCTACCCAGCTCAAAGCACAATTTGTGTCCAGATCTGAACCCTTTCCTGTTCTGTGAGACATGTCCACACACTGCAAAGGAGAGACCAACCCTGCAGGTGTCACACTGTTCCTGGTCCCTGTCACAGAACTGCTCCTTTCACTTTAGTGTACTTTTCTTTAATCTGGGGAAGCCTCTGGCAACTGCAGTCTTGTCATTTACAGATTTTCTTAAATAAACTGAAGGGAACCTCCAATTTACTTCTAAATTCTGCATTCACATGTCAACGACAGAAAAAAAAATCAAAATAATCTTTATAGCACTTGGATAATCCATCTCTCACTGCCTGGCGTTCCTCCTCGTTTAAGAAAAAAAAAAAAAAAAAAAACATCTGGATCATCCTTTGATGGCAAGTGCCCTCACAGTACGCAGTTGCCACGCTCACAGCCAACTTCTCAATGAAAACAATGGAACATATGGTTACCATCTGCCAGTGGTGGGCACAGGTTCCGCTAACTGCTAATTAGCAAAGCTAACTTTTCCATTAGCAGATGAGCTTTTCAGCTAATGTTGAAAACCATCAGCAGACCAATTAGCTTCCACTAAATTTAGTTCTGCTAACTTTCAGTCCACTAACATTTTTTTCTGGAAAATGGGGAAAGCTTAATGGTCAAAAACATTTGTAAACTCTAAAATCATACATGTTAGTTTCTGTTTGTTGTGTTTCTGCAACAGTCAGGCCGCTGAGAGAAGCTTAGCTTTGCCCCAGCAGAAGGGGGCGGGCCGGCTGCTACAAAGAATAGTCATTTACAGACAGTGGCAGAAGACATCAAACGCAAGCCACTTTTATTCATGCTGACAATATAGCTCTTCACCAAATGGACTACAGTACTTGAACTAGAAAAACACAACAAATCTATAACACTAAGAACACTGCTAAACCAACATGTACTTCAATAACAATAATAAAAAAATAAACCCAGAACTTCCATAATGCATTGCAGCAGCAGCACAACAATTCAGTAACGGGTCATCCATGTTATGTTGTCAGCATGAGTGAAAAGTGTCTTGCATTTGATGTCTTCTGCCACCGTCTGAGTTGCTGTGTGTTAAAAGTAAATAGCAGTCCTTTAAAGGAGACAACAGGGTGCATAAAGACAAATGCTCTGGCTCGTTCTTCCACGCAGTTTGCCACAATGTATAATACAGAGATGAACTGTGTCTTCTTTTGATAAAGATGATGGCAGTGTTTGGGGTTTATTTATTTATTTTTTATTTATTAATTTTTCATTTGTTTGTTTTGAGTTTGTGATGGCCCTTGAATTGGCTCAGAAGAGCCTGCGGTGCTTAAACTCGAAACTGGCTCATCAGCAGCCAACAGTGTACCAAAAGTTAGCCACTAACTATAACTTCTGTGATTTTTTTAAATTTTATTTATTTTTTTAATTTATTTATTTATGTAGCGGGATGAAGGTCCCGGATGCTGATTGAAAAGATATTCCCACTAGCTTGGCTAACAGGGAATTCCGCATTGGCTGACCTGGTAAAGGAATGGTATTTATTGCAAGCCGTCTGGGGTTCGATCGCACCGCTGTCCCGGCCACAAAGGTCCTACGGTCACAATCTGGCATCATGAACAGGATGTGGGTAGTCACAGAACATGCTTAAATGCACCTGTGACTTCGGGACGAAGTCAAAAATGGTCGGGAGATAGGTTGCGGGGTGAAGGTCCCAGGTCCTGATTGAAAAGAGTTTCCCGCTTGCTTGGTGAACAGGGAATTCCACTTTGGCTGACCCGGTAGAGGAACAGTCTTTATTGTAAGCCATCTGGGGTTCGATCCCACCGCCGACCCGGCCACAAAGGTCCTATGGTCACTTTTTTTTTTTTTTGCGGTTTAGCATTATAAAAGGTAACTTCTCAGTTAGCGGATTAGTAGTTATCAAAGCTAACTTTTTGGTTACCTGTGCCCACCACTGCCATCTGCTAATCAGCCATCCGCCATCAGCATTAGTGTACTCTATATTACACTTCTGAGTGTACTATTTCAATACTTCATGGAATTACATCAGTTAACTTTTTAGTTTACAAAATTATAGTTGTAAGTATACTGTAAGATAAGTGTGGTATAATTTGAATACACAGCAAGTTTTATTTTACAGTGCAAGTAAAGGGATAGGTCATAGTTAGATTGTTGTAGACATTTGAGATTAAGAAAGTACACTTACCCAAGGGATTTCAGTAGATGTCCAGACTGATCAGGATTTAGACACAACCCCACCTCCCTAACCACTAGACCATAAAATCCAGCTTTTCAATCACTGATTTATGTGTTACCTAAGGATGCTTTGTTTAGCTACACCTAGAAGCAATTGCAAGTTTTCAATTTACTAAAGTATGCTTACATTTTCCTGTATACCATTAATATAACACAAGTATACTTAGGCTTTCCACTATACTCGTCAGTATGGAATGAATATCATTAGTGTTTTCTGCATATTCATCAGTATATGCAAAGTATACTAGATTTTTTGTGGTGTGCTTGACAGTATAAACTAAGCAGTGGTGGGCACACTTCCGATAATCCGATAACAGATAATTATCAAAGATAATGTTTTCTTTATCGGATTATCTTTTTAGATAACTTTAAAAACCATTATCAGACCAATTATCTTCCGATTAATCTTTGTCCGATAACTTCTAAACCGATAAAATAAACAAAGCTGAACAGCGACAAGCATTTTTAAAATTAGTTTAGCACTCACCTGTTAAAAATTTGGTAACAGACGCACAGCTATAACCTTTGCTAACAGAAGAGAGCCGCTTGTATAAAAAGCATCTCAAGCCTCTGCAAACAAAATAGAAACAGCCCCCCCAAAAAATATTTTAATACCATACCAATAGGCTGCAGATATCACTTAAGTCATCCAGATGCATACGTTTTTAACTTATGGTTCAAATTTTAACCAAGCAAATTTTGGACAAGTTATTTAAAATTACTGTCATGTCTGATGTTTTATTAAGTGAAAATATCAGATATATGTTTTAGTTTTAAAGTAATGTGCTAATTTTAAGGTTTTGTGAGCACATCCTGTGACCCGCAATGCATTTTGAGTAGGATGATGTAATCTCAGTACATCGCCACAGGACAAATGCATTTCAGACACTCTGTTCAGGCTCCACAGACAACAGCATTAAACTCTAGTGCCTAAAACTCTCTTGAATATATTATCTGCGTTTACAGATGTTGGTTTTATTTGCGTTTGTTAAATTCCACACATTTTAAATGTAGCACACAGGGATTACTGTATCTGGAATTTTGTTTTCAAGGTCTCTACTGCCATCTACTGGTCAGTAGTGTTCACTAAGCATGTGGGAACCAGTAGATAGCAGTGTTCTATTTATTTTGACCCCGGTTATGTCAGATGATTGTCAAATCAACTTTTTGGCTTTGCAAATGGCTTTTTTTATGTGCAATGAATGTATATCTTATACAAGTTTCACTTTTTTAATGGAATTACAACCTTATTTCTTTTTCAAATTCTCCCATTTTTTGCATCCAGCCTTATTTCCTTTAGAAATGTCCTTGACAAATAATATCAGTCTATTAGGACGTCAGGTTATGTGTTACACATATACATGTGTGTGTATATATTTTCCAACTTATTCCCATTGATGAAACTTTTCATTTTCTGCCTGAAAGCTTATTAGATGAGTGTGTTCAGGGCTCCGTTTGTTGACAAAATACACACACGTTACAGACCTTGAAATCCAACAGCAGGGATTGATATTATCCAAAGATTTATGAACATACAAATTAACGTGCTTACACTTTATCATGATTTTCTCCGATGTGAGATATAAAAGTGTCTTATCGTAGCGTTCGTGTGTATGTGCATTATAACGCAGCGCACGTGCGACGTTGCGATATTCTTCAGAACGACAACATACGCAACATGCATCCAGCAGCAGACACGCTGCTGTCATAGACAACTGCCTGTAAAGTTTTTTGGCAAGTTATAACTTTCTAAACAGCGTAACTTGTAATGAAAGCCGCTTCATTTGTGCGGCTCTTTCGGCGCCATGTTTGTTTTTTCAGAGACAGCAGTAAGCTCCTCCTACACCTCCAAACGGAGGGATTTGTAGCCCTTCGCCTTCCCCTCCGCCTCACTCCAAAAAGAGGCACTTTTACCCAGAATCCTTTGCGATCTGTCTGTTTGTTGCAAAACCTCAGAATTAGTGCATTATTCAACATTAAAAGATATATGTTATATTTTAACTTTGTACAAATGACATAATTGACATTAATGGAGTTATTCTATTGGTATTGTTATTTATAATCAAAACCATAAGTCAGCATGACTTTATTTTTCAAGACCTCCGCCTGACCGGCGTGTCGTAATTGATAGAGAGTTGGCTTTATGGACGTTCTTGGTGTGTCTCTGTGCTGGGAGCTCTGTAGTAAACAAGAGCTTCCAGCAGGGGCACAATGTTGAAAAAAGTGTGGTCTCATTGTTGTGGTCTGTTATTATTATTATAAGCTCTTAAATTTGTTCTCCTACTAGTTGTAGATGTGTCAGAAGTAATATTGGAATTTATCGGTTATCTGTAACTTCTGATACATTTTTGGGTGGTTTATTGTTTTATCTTTATGGAAGATAACTTTTCCGTTATCTGATTATCTGTTATCGAAGTTAATTTTTTGGTTATCTGTACACACCACTGAAACTAAGTATACTTTACGTAAAATCTGTTAAGTATATTTCTGTCAAGCACATAAGTAAATATAAAGTACACTCCAGGGCTGTCCAGCTCCTACGTAAATGCTGAACTTTAAACCCCTCATGGCTTGAAACTGATGCTTGAAGCACAACTTAAAATCACTTCATTTAAATCACTTTATAATCCAGCATGTATAACCTTTTTAGCTGTTGAATGTGGTTGCATGGCCTGTGTATGGTTGATGGCTGTATACTGTGTGTATGTTATTTATTTATTTATTTATTATGTCCTTCAAGCTACTGTCATGCCTTTTTTTTTTTTTAATTGCCCCTTGGGGATAAATAAAGTGATTTGAATTGAATTTGAATTGAATATACTTGCTTATTCTTGCAAGACAGATAGTATGTGGTGCATGAGTGAATGTGGTGTGTGTGTGTGACCCCCAACCACCCTTCCTGATCAGCCTACACCATCCTACTTAAACCCAACAGACAACTTCTATCAGGAAGTGCCGACCATCAAAACAACATGAAGACAGACAAGAATGAAAGACAAGTGGCTACATCAAAAACTGTGAAGTGATGAAAAGTGAGACACCAAGGTCACGAGCCCCATTCATACAACATACCAGGACAAACAACACATGGACAAGCAGTGACAGAAACAGTCTGTTGTCTAGTTTGTGAGCATCCACACCGTAATCTAGAACACCAGAGTCTTGATCCCCTTGAGAAGACCCAAAACCGAATTGTGGTGATGCCACAAACACCTAACATCCTCAAATAGAGACCCGGATGACAGCCAAATATCCAATCACTACTGTGGCTGGTGTGTTGGGCCAAGACAACAGTACAGAACCTTACTGTATGACGTGGGCCACTCTGGCATGTCAGGAGCCATACAGTCAGCTGCATGCAACAGAAGGAAATGGGTCTAGGATGCAGGGCCCCAGGAAAAACCCCAATTCCAATGAAGTTGGGACGTTGTGTAAAATGTAAATAAAAACAGACTACAATGATTTCCAAATCCTCTTCAACCTATATTTAATTGCATATACCACAAAGACAAGATATTTAATGTCAAACCAATAACTTTGTTGTTTTTATGCAAATATTTGCTTCATTTTGAAATGGATGCCTGCAGCGCATTTCAAAAAGATGGGACAGGGCAACAAAATACTATGAAAGTTGATGAATGTTCAAAGAACACTTAATTGGAAACACGTGAGTGTCATGATTGGGTATAAAAGGAGCATGCCCCAAAAGGCTCAGCCATTCACAAGCAAAGATGGGGCTAGGACCACCACTTTGTGAACAATTGCATGAAAAACTAAGTCCAACAGTTTTAAGAACAATGTTTCTCAACATTCAATGTTGCAGGCATCATTTCAAAATGAGCAAATATTTGCCCAAAAAAATAAAGTTTATCAGTTTGATCATAAAATATCTTGTTTTTGTGGTGTATTCAATTGAATATAGGTTGAAGAGGATTTGCAAATCATTCTATTCCTTTTTTATTTACCTTTTTCACAACATCCCAATTTCATTGGAATTGGGGTTGTACAAACATTGAAGCCTATAGCTCCATCGATAGTTGTCATAGATATCTTAGTAGCTTCCCTCACATCTCTGTCTTGCACAATCAGTGTTTAAGAACTGTCTAATCCAGACGTATTTACCACTGTACTATTTCTGCATCTTATGATTAATGTAAATAAAGCCCAAAACATATTCAGAGACTTTAAAATACATGAAGAAAACTGTCTGTAAAAGTGATGATTTGTACTAATGAACCTTATATTTAGGTTGACCAATTACTAGTGGCCCTGAAGTTTGACATACTATGTACAAAAATTACTAAATAGTAAATGCAGTGTGTTTTTAAAGTCCCCCCAAATTTCTCCACTGTACATGATCACTTCTAGACCCTCTTTTAAACATATTTTCTGATTCAGTGATTTGAATTGTTTCCTTCTGATTGGGATGTAAACATCCTAATGATTGTAGATATTTTGTGATATTTTCTGTTCAAATATTAATTCAGACAATGTGATCTGCAAATTGTCATCACTGTCCCACATGTATGTATGTTGTGTGTGTGGTGTGTGTGTGTGTGTGTGTGTGTGTGTGTGTGTGTGTGGTGTGTGTGTGTGTGTGTGTGTGTGTGTTGTGTGTGGTGTGTGTTGTGTGTGGTGTTGGTGGGGGTGGGTGTGGGAGGGGGGGTGATGTCTCATTCATGTGATGAGACATTATTTGTCAGGTTGTGGTGTTGATTCCATTTGGACAACATCAGCTTTTTATGCGCGGCTGTGCTGGTGGTGTGGATAAAGCCTTCAAAGCACCATATGGCTGCGGAGATCTGAGACACCGATTCAAAAAGCCTCCACACACAAGGGGCACAAGCATAAAGCAGTGGTGGGAGCACTTCCTGCAGCTCAATTAACAACAGTCTGCCACAGCTTCAAGACCTTCACATGATTAAATGAGTCAAAGCTTTATCCAGGCATGTACAGAAAATTAAAACAGTGTTCTATTAAAACTCTCAGCTGTAGCAATCGTTGTGAGGAAGTAATGAGAGACTGTTCAATTAAATCTGTGAAAAGATCAATCCAGCTGAGAACTCAGACATGTTTCTGAAATAATTCCACATTATCTCAGCAAATGATGGACACTAGATTTAGATGACTGCCCAATCCCTTTTTTTTTTTTTTTTGGTGCTTCATAATATCCGTAAATTTGTGTGTGGTTGCGTGCGCCTATGTCACATACTGCAGCTGTTACTCACGTTAAACTCAAATTTATCCACAATTTGTGACACGTGGTGCTGTCACTCGGTGTTTTCATCTGGAGGTCACATGTTATCATCCACTGCTGACCTCCTGATCCAAAGCATTGTGGCTGCCTACTCTTTGTTCCTGCCCCCTTCATCTAACATCCATCATCAGGTCATCTTGCAACAGAGTGAACTTCTGTTCTGGAAGTCTGAGGGGAACTGAGATGTACAGTACCTGCAAGAGATATTGTACTTCTGTAATTGTTCCTCCAAAGAGTAACAGTGCTGTAAACGATTATTTGAAACATCAGTCTCCTTCACATTTCAACTATGTAAGTATGATACATTTGCAGATTTGGGGAGAAACACACAGTAGCATTATACAATCCAAAACCAAAACTCCGAACTGCAGTCTGTGTCTTACTGTTAGAATGAAACAAGGTATGACAGTTGGAGAATACAGCAACTGTGGGTTACATGTTTGATTGCATGCAAATGACATCTTTGCAGTTCAGCGATACTATGGTATATGGTTCTGCGTGGATTAATTATATGTTAATTTTAATCACTTTGAGTAACACCCCACCCTTCCACCATGGTTAATCAGTATTGGTGTAAACTGTTTGAGTTATGACTTTGGATTTGACCTTTTAAAGGTCACCCAAGCACAAAGGTTATGGAGTGTTTAATAAAACCACAGATCTATTCTTAAACAACTCAGAATAGAATTCTAGATATCTCTTATCTATATAAAAAGTTAGCTGTATGTGCATGGCTATGTATATAGCTATGCCCACTTTGGACCATCCGTTGCCTCGGAACACACACACACACACACACACACACACACACCACACATTGTAGCTCAAAGCTAAAGGTACCTTGACAGTTGCACAAATTTGATCCCCGCACTGGCACGCAATTACCACGGCAAGAGACTTAATTCGTTCGAAACTGTGCGCGGCTGCGTGCAAGTGCACAAAGAAAATTCTGAAATGTTCAAAATCTTGGCATGCATTAATTTTGGACTACATATGAACATTATGCAAACAATTCAACAGCACTGAGTGTCAGTGCGAGTCATTGCGTCAGCGCTTCGCATCACAGTGCAGCTCATCTGAATAATTAGGACGAGATGTAAATCTATAATAACATAATTTTACAGATACCTCATAAAAGGAATGAATGCAACATATTACTAAGCATATACAATATAAATACTAGGACTGCAAGCAGTCATATACGGCCCTCGTTCCACGCAACCGCCTACCCAGGCCATTGGTGCCCTTGTGACCACATGTGGGCATGTGCATGCAGGGGCAAACACTCATCACAACAGTTAAAATTTTAAACAAATCACCCACTGCATCAAGGAGTTATGACATGTTGATTGTTCATCCACTAGGGGGCGCTCAAGGTACAAACAGAGGGGCTGGGTGTGTTCAGGGGCCAACCGTCATCATACATGTGAGTTTCAAGTCAATCACGCCGCCAAACGGATGCCGTTACTCGTAACTTCACGGCGATCATCGCCTACGTTCACCAAAGTTGTTCTGCATGTTTAGAAGTGGAAGGAAGTTGATGGGGTTAAATATGTGACTTCAGTACCTGTTTAGTATAATGTTCATATGGCGAAGGGTCAAAATGGCGGCACCATAGCGGCCACACCCTTCGACATACAGAAAAGCTTTCGATAACTTTTGGTCAGTATCATCTCTGGGTGATCTGTAAGAAATTTGAAGTGCATTGGACAAAATCCCTAGGAGGAGTTCATTCAAATACAACATGTGGAAATCACGCCAAATTAGAAGGAAATTCAAAATGGCCGACTTCCTGTTTGGAGTAGACCCATGGTGCAAGAGACTTTTTTGTACGTCTATGCAAGTCACACATGTGTACCAATATTCATCTCCCTACTCCAAAAAAACCCCTATGTGGAGGGATTTTTGAAAGATTCAAGGGGGCGCTATTGAGGCATTTTGCCCCGCCCATGGGCGATGCCCCTATGAATTGTAAGAGGTTGTCGTGCTCGACCTGTGTGTCAATTTTCATGATGATGTGACAAAATTAAAGCCGTCCAAAGGAAGAACGTAATTTCATGGCGAATGGTCAATATTCGGCACGCCGCCACACGGACGCCGTTACTCGTAACTTCACGGCGTTCATTGCCTACGTTCACCAATTTGTTCTGCATGTTTTTAGAAGTGGAATGAAGTTGATTGGGTTTAAGTATGTGACATCAGGACCTCTTAAACTAAAAATAGGACATGTCCCGCCACCACCGGGAGGTGCTATGGCGCAGGTGGGAAGTTAAGATATGTAAACGTTCAGGGCGGAGCCCTCATCATGTCCAGCAAGTTTGAAGGATCTACGATGAAGTGTGTGGGCACGAAAAGCTCACCAAACTTTGACGACCCCTAGCAGCCACGCCTTTTGACTTAATTAGAATCTTTTGATAGCTTTTGATTACCATTGTGTTGTGATGATTTTGACCAAATTTGAAGACAATCGGATGAAATCCCTAGGACAAGTTCGTTCAAATGTAAGTAGTGGAAATGGCCAAAAATGGCAAATATTTGCTCAAAATCGAAACTTAAAATCAAAATGGCCGACTTCCTGTCGATATTTCACCATGACAGTAGGAGACTTTTTCGTGTGTCCTGGCATGATAAATATGTGTACCGAATTCGTGAGGCTACGATGAAAAGATGCTTCCAACTTTGCAGAAAAGATGTCATTTTTAACATAATATCCTATATTTGTCCTATTCTGAAGATAGTAAGAAGCTGCTAAACCTGGTTCTGTGGCCACACAGGTACACAGTAAAATCGCCAGTGTAAAACCAACATGACAGTGTTAAACCAATACTGCCAGTGTACATATGGTCGACTCTGGCCGGGGTAGAGCCATATGTACACTGGCAGTGTTGATTTAACACTGGTGATTTACTGTGTAGATTGTAACTCATATGTGTCCAACAACACGTTTACTTATGTAATTTATTAGGGCCTGAGTGACGACGAAGTCGTCCTATGAAGACCCTATTGTAATTGTGCTGTTAATTAATATTTATATTATTCTGTACACTTTTCAAGCCCCAATTTTGACCGTTTCCCATACTCAAAACTCACCAAACTTTGCAAAGTCATCCGACCAGATCCGAAACTTGATATTTTGGGGTCCCAAAATGGCAAAATGGTGCTCCCTACAAATTTTCAAAAAATCCTCCCCATTGTTTTTGATGTTGCTTGTTGTTGTAGCCTCACAAAATTTGTTACAATTTTACCATGCTGGGATGCATGGAAAAGTCTCTTAACATCATGGTGAAATTTCAACAGGAAGTCGGCCATTTTTATTTTAAGTTTTCATTTTGAGGTAATTTTGCCCATTTTTGTTAATTTCCACCACTTACATTTGAAAAAAACACGTCCTAGGGATTTCATCCAGTCATCTTCAAATTTGGTACACATCATCATGACCCATGCTGATCAAAAGTTATCAAAAGAATTTCTGTAGGTCAAAAGGCGTTGCTGCTAGGGTTTGTCAAACTGCCGAACATTTCAGAGCACACCATTTCATTTTGAATTGCTGTCCGGCCCATATACTTCATTATAGATCCTTCAAACTTGCTGGAGATGATGAGGGCTACACCCTGAACATCCCCATATATTAACCTCCCACCTAACTCATAGCACTCCCCGGAGGCCTGCCAATATTGATCCTTCGCCATGACATTACATTCTTCCTTTTGATGACTTTAATTTTGTCATATCATCATGAAATGTGATACACAGGTCAAGCATGACAACCTCTTACAGGTGATAGGGGCGTCGCCCATGGGTGGAGTAAAATGCCTCAATGGCACCCCCTTGCATCTTTCAAAACACCTCCCCATATTTTTTTTTTTTTTTTTTTTTCCAGCAGGTAGATGAAAATAGGTACAAATGTGTGACTTGCACAGATGTCCAAAAAAGTTCTTGCACCATTGGTCTACTCTAAACAGGAAGTCAGCCATTTTTAATTTTCGTATCACTTTGGAGTGATTTCCACACATCATTTGAATGAACTCCTTTTATGGATTTTGTCCAATGCACTTCAAATTTGTTTCAGATCATCCAGAGACTGTACTGATCAAAAGTTATCAAAAACCTCTTTCTGTGTCAAAGGGTGTAGCCGCTATGGTGCCTCCATTTTGACCCTTCCCAATGGAACATTATACTTTAAAAGGTACTGATATCACCTAGTTATCCCCATCAACTTAATTCCACTTATAAAACATGCAGAACAAGCTGGTGATGGCCGTGAAGCTACAAGTAATGGAATCCGTGTGGCGGCATGCCGATTATTGATCTTTCGCTATGAAATTACATCTTCGTTTTGATGGCTTTAATTTTGTCATATCATCATGAAAATTGATACATCGGTCAAGAATGACAACCTCTTAGGTGTGATGGGGTGTTGCCCATGGGCAGGGCAAAATGCCTCTACATCACCCCTTGCAACTTTCAAAAACCCCTCCCCATAGGGTTTTTTGGAGTAGGGAGATGAAAATTGCTACATGTGTAACCTGCATAGACACAGAAATGTTTCTTTCACCATAGGTCTATCCAAACAGGAAATTGGCCATTTTGAATTTTATGCCATTTTGGTGTGATTTCCACACTTTGTATTTGAACAAACCCCTCCTAGGGATTTTGTCCAATGCACTTTAAATTTATTTTAGATCATCCAGAGACTATAGTGATCAAAAGTTATCAAAAGGTTTTTTCTATGTTGAAGGGGTGGCTGCTATCGTGCCGCCATTCTGACCCTTTGCCATGGAACATCAAGTCATGATAACTCCTTCAGGATTGTCTGATGAGGGTCGGCCCCTGAACAGAACTCGCGCTGGCCCAGGGAGGTGGTGACGCGGACATGAGGGCCCGTCCATGACTGCTTGCAATTCAAATGTGTCAGAATTGTACAGCATTTTGTGTGTAATCTCATTGTTAGTAACAAAGTCAAACCCCAAATCAGAAATAGTTGGAATGCCCCCCCACACACACACAGTGATCCTTATGTTGACTTTTATTTAATTGCAGACCCTATGAACACGAGACTTTTTTGTGTGGTGAAATTTTTCATTTGTAAATATACAGTCATTCCTGCATTTCAGGCATGCAACACAAATATTTACCACTTGTGAGGTTGCGATTTCTTGTCACACATAATAGATGTGTTTGCATTGAGGACACCAAGTGATGAACCATTTCAGGCATTACTTTGTCCCATTCTTTCTTCAAACACACCTTTAAGCATGCAAAAGCATGTGGTCATCATTCTTACATTTTTGAGTTCAAAATTCTTCAGCACATTCTTGATTGTGAATATTATATATATATATATATATATATATATATATATATATATATATATATATTATATATATATATAGTGGTGGGCACAGCTAACCAAAAAGTTAGCTTCAATAACTGAAACATTATCTTTGATAATGCTAAACCGATAAATCCCTAAAAAAAAGTTGTGGAAGTTACCGATAAAAGCTAAACCAGTAACTTTAGTATTAACTTCAGTACATGGCAGCTGACTCAACAACGAATCAGCGCTTCTGTCTCAACATTGGCCTTCTTCAGCAAAAGAGACCAGGTGATCAGAGAGAAAGGAGAAAGTAGAAAGTAGAGAGTAGAGAGTAGAGAGAGGAGAGAGAGAGAGAGAGGAGAGGTTGACGAAAAAAAAAAAACTCTCTTCACCATACAGACCTGCCGGTCATTTCACTGGAGTCTTGCACAGGCACAGTTTTGACTTATGGTTATATTTTTAATAAACTAATTCCAGACAAGTTATTGAAATTAACATCACGTCTGTTGTTTTACAAAGCGAAAATATCAGCTATATGTTTTAGTTTGAAAGTTTTAGTGTTTAGGCACACATGCCACATTACATTATGGGTACATTAGTTTCCTGATGTCAGTGGTTGGCTGGTTGGTATAACACATTTACTGAAACATGTGGTGGGTTATGCAAACAAATCTGTATTTGTACATATGTCATTTTTTCATTTGTAAAAAAAAGGCAATTTGAAAACTGAAAATTCTGTTTAAGTCCTTCATCACTTATGAACGCTGCCATCTACTGCCAGTAGATGGCAGTGTTCATGGCACCCCACATGTAATCTTCAAAAATTCAGAATTAATCCCACCAGTGTGAACACACTGATATGTTGTGTAAATAGCAAGCTGTCCATTCATGTGCCAATCCCCTGATACCATACTTCTGTAATTTAATGAATCGTAAAGTGTGATCTATAGTGTCAGATGCTTTCTGTAAATCAAAGAAAACCCCCACAGTGTAAGGTAACTAAAAAGGCATTCAAAGAGCATATGCTCTTTGAATGCATGTTTTTCTTTTTTTTAATCATTACACTTTGATGAATTTGTTTTTTTATATTTCTGCATTAAGTAAAAATGCATGCATATTCAAAGAAAAAAAAAAAAAAATCCCCACCTGCATATGTGCACATTTTTGGTGTTGTGTGCCTAAATGGTGTATCCAAATGGTGCATTGCAGAGTTCCCAAACTTGTTTCAGCACAGCAATTATGTAATATGTGGTGACAAGAGCAAGAGCAAAACAAGTGTTCCACCGCCAGAAAACAAAAATGTTGTCACCATTAGCTCATCTGTCATATGCTGTCATACCACATTCGATTGAAGACACAACAGCAAGGTGAGAACACTGCTGATGAACAGTCAGCAGTGAGCCACCTCGTGTGTGTGGCGTCTTATGTGGATTTCAGCTTCCATTTTCCGCCACGTCCCTCAGCTCAGCAAAGCATCTGTCTCAATCAATGAGACCAATAACCACAGGCTCCGACAGCTCGTTGTTGCCACTGTTTGTCTCTGACTTTCACTCTGCTTCGCCGTCTGAAGTTACCAGTCACTGAAAGCTCCACTCAGCAGCAGATCACCGGCATAAATCATAACGGCTACAGGCCCAGAGCATCACCACACAATGCAATTATAGTAGCAAACACGTACTCGATCTCACGAGGACCACAGATCAGACACTCATTTGAGCTCACACAGAGGTGTGTGTGTAGGTGCATCGAGATCTACGAATGACGATTTTGTACACTCATTAAAGATTGTGTGTCTAATCCAGTCAACAATTAAACTGCAGAGTAAATAAAAAAATAAAAATAAAAAATCTGTGCAAATCAGATAGAGGAAACAGCACAGGGAAAAATAAAGAAAAAATGCTTGTTTAGCTTAAGTTGTGGATTTAAAACATCCCCATCAGAAAATAGATAATTCCATCTTTTGTACTTACTAAAGAAAGATGGGGCTGAAGGAAACGGCAGTGCTAATAGTTGGAAAAGCTCCCTAACGGTGCTTGTTGTTACACAAAACCTGAACTGGGTAGAATGTTCATTCACACGGTGGGCATAACACAGGCTCAGCTTTGAAGCAGATGCCAGCTTTTGGTGCCTGGACATCCATCAGACAGACAGGATAGAAGAGTTACACTGCTGAGAGAAGTGAGCACACAAAAGAACTGTGCCTCCTTGCTGGTTTTTGGCTAACAGAAGCCCTCCCAAGGAGCAGGTTGATGATTGTATGTCTTTTCTACACCAATGTGTACTTTTGTATTTCTGACAAAAAAAAAAAAAAAAAAAAGAAGTCACAGCTATATTATGTTTGATATTAAATTAAATTTTATTATTAAATATTAAAAAATTTGAGAGCGTTTTTGTAGAGCCAGTTTGTATTAAAATAATTGGAAGCTGGCGGTACGATCGCTTCGTGTTTGTCCCTGTTTGCATGGGTTCCCTCCAGATGCTCTGGGTTCTTCCCACTCTATAGACATGCAGGTTAGATGAATTTGTGAATCTAAATTGTCCATAGGTGTGAGAGTATGTATGAATGTGTTTGTCTGTCTATATGTGGCCTGTCAGATTGGCGTCTGTCCAGGATGTTAAATGG
Source organism: Thalassophryne amazonica (assembly GCF_902500255.1). Taxonomy (NCBI): domain Eukaryota; kingdom Metazoa; phylum Chordata; class Actinopteri; order Batrachoidiformes; family Batrachoididae; genus Thalassophryne; species Thalassophryne amazonica. Next base: position 24,152,488 of record NC_047121.1, read on the forward strand.
ACTGATTTATATAGCATGCATCAGACTACAAATAATGCCTCACATTCACCGCAATGTGAGGGTGGCTGCCATTCAAGGTAGTCACTACACACCGGGAGCAACTAGGGGATTAAGGACCTTGCCAAGGGCCTTAGTGATTTTCTGGTCAGGCTGGGATTTGAACCGAGGCCCTCTGGTCTCACCCCAACACTTTAACCACTAGACCATCCCATCACGTCCCTGATGGTACTATGTTCCCTGCCTCTTCCCCTACTAGGATTGACTGCAGCCCCCCTGTGACTCTTGATTAGAGTCAACAGGAATGGAAGAATGGTTTTAAGCTAGAGAGTAACAGATAAAAAGTAATGACAAGAAAAAAAAAAAACTCATTATAGGTATAGTAAAAACAGTCCAGTATAACAAAGCCCTAACTCACCATTCTATGTCCTCTTCCTGACTGATTCCTCCACCTGAAGGTGCTCTCACACCTAATAGATTTCTGCAAATCTGTATTAAATGTGGTCATGTGAGACCTGCTTGATGATTCCTCCCAAATAGGCACACTGCTCAACAAAAGCTATTTTCTTCTGGAGCTTGGTGGACTCCAAGCCATCTCAACCCCACTCATGCATGGTGTGGGTTGGCTTGGGGCATGACCAGAAGCAACTTGAAATAATTCCAGTTGAACTTTATCTGGCCCTGTGATAGACTTGCAGCCGGTCTCGGGTGTGCCCCACCTGTCACTGAATAACTGCTGGGAAAGGCTCCAGCTCCTCTGTGACCCTTAATTTCAATTAATGCGTATAAAAAATAAATGGACTTTTGTGTATATATACACAAAATCCATAAAAAATTCCCTTGGTTTTACAGAAAAATTCTGGCAGTTGTGATTACCAGGATAATTTTGTAAAAATTAGAGAGAATATGTAAATGGTTTTACATAAATATGTAAATTTATAGTGTAAACCTGTTGTAATTTTATTGTGTATTTAGAACATTATATCTCTGCAAAACGGTCAACTTATGTTTAATTACCCTTAAAATGTAGTTTAAACAGACACATCACCTCTTTTTTCAAACATTCAGTTATCAGTATTTTACTGTATTTGTGGAAATTCTCATCTGTAAAAGCTCACTGTATTGGACAGTTTTTGGTATTATGATTTTTCTGTGTTTAAACTACAGTCATTTGTAAAATATACAATGGCATATGATTATTTTAACATATTTGGAATGTTAAATTTACACTTCAGTTTGGTTCCACATTTTACAGATTATTGCTGTAAATTAAACACCACTCCATTGTTTTTCTTTCTACAATTTCTTTATGTTGTGATTTCACAGAATTTCACAGTTAATTTAACAGATTTTTTTTTTTTTTTTTTTTTTTTTACAGTGTACTGTGTTTCAACTCAAAATCTTGTGGAAATTCGGTGCTTGGAAAGTCAGATACCAAATTTTTTGTGGAGCCTCTACACTTCAGTGGCTATTTGCTGGGCTTGAGGCAGTCTGGAGTCATGCCGAGCTTCCAAAAATTTTGAACTAATTTAAACTGCCTTTGCACAGTCGTGCTAAACTGTGCTGATCATCCAATTTCTGTTCAGAACACACAGGCTTGCCAAGTTGCTGCTGGGCAAAACTGCACTGAACTTGGCCAGGTGGAAGCGCTGCTTAACCCTTCCCCCTTGCCCCAACCCACCCTTCATCCTCTTACTTTTCGCTCCAAATTCAGAACCGTAGCTCTGCCTCACCCCAACTCTAACTGCTATCCACACCTTCTATGTTTTGTGTCATTTCAACTCTATTGTGGATACGTGAGAAAAATGTCAGTATCATCAAAAAGTGATATACCTGACACAAAACACAAAGTGTTACAGAGACAAGGGTGATAACAAGAACTTAAACCTCCAGTGGCACTGCTAAAACTTACCATCCTGTCAGTAGTAGCTACCACACTGAGTGAAATTATTAAAATTGCATAATTTGACAGTTTCATATTTGTTTATATTTGTCAGTTAATACATTTGTTTTGAAGTGGGGGATTTACCATGGAATGAGGGTCATATGGGTATTGCTTTGTTTGTTGAAGTAAAATATGAAAAATTTGTTCCACTGATTTCGCCTTTCAGTAGGAACTGACATGCAAAGTGAAAAACACATAGTATTTGTTTTAAAAGTAAGCAAAATAAACCTTATAGCCCACACTGTAAGTTAATATCAGTAAAGTGTGGACAGACATAAAGCGGGTGAGAGGTCGATTTCTCATCGAGGCAATTAGCTAAGTGCAACACAAGGCCACTTGGCACTTTGGGCGTTTGGATGCTGGATGAAAGGAACACTCTCACCAAATCTCTCAATCGATATGTGTGTTCCCTGGTTGGCTGTGTCCCACAGCAATTATCACACTTGTGCAACACCACACACGCACCACACACAATGCCACAAGACAACCTCACCATTTGGTTTAAAATGCATTTACCTTACAATGCTGCAACATCAATTAAAATCCCCCCTGTCCTCATCTGCTCGTACTTCAACTTGCTGCTGTAGATGTCACAGTTAAGCTCTGACTCCTGAGGATGGATTACTGAGCAGGCCTACTGGGCCCAACCCAGGGGCCCTGGAGCCCAAGCCTCTGAACCACTATGTTGACATGTTAATGGCCCTGAAGCCAAATAACACGAGTTATGTTATGTGATATGCCTTATTAGGGCCCCTCAGTCATATTATGTTATTCACCTTGATGCCTGAATGGGGCTCCACAATCAAATACCATGCAGTATGTTATTTTCATTTCTTAATAGTGCCCCTCTCATATGCCACAAGTTATGATATTCACACGATTTCGATAGGGCTACTCAGCCAATGACATTACAACCTCAACCAATGAAGTTGGGATGTTGAGTAAAATGTAAATGAAACATAATACAATGATTTGCAAATCCTCTTCAACCTATATTCAATTGAATACACCACAGACAAGATATTTAATTTTCAAACTGATAAACTTCATTGTTTTTGTGCAAATATTTGCTCATTTTCAAATGGATGCCTGCAACACGTTTCAAAAAAAAGCTGGGACAGTGGTATGTTTAAATCAAATCAAATCAAATTTATTTATATAGCGCCAAATCACAACAAACAGTTGCCCCAAGGCGCTTTATATTGTAAGGCAAAAGCAATACAATAATTACAGAAAAACCCCAATTGTCAAAACGACCCCCTGTGAGCAAGCACTTGGCGACAGTGGGAAGGAAAAACTCCCTTTTAACAGGAAGAAACCTCCAGCAGAACCAGGCTCAGGGAGGGGCAGTCTTCTGCTGGGACTGGTTGGGGTTGACGTTAGAGAATCAGGAAAAAGACATGCTGTGTAAGAAAGCAGGTGTCTGTCTCCCTGATCCGAATTGGGAGCTGGTTCCACAGGAGAGGAGCCTGAAAGCTGAAGGCTCTGCCTCCCGTTCTACTCTTAAAAACACTAGGAACTACAAGTAAGCCTGCAGTCTGAGAGCGAAGCGCTCTATTGGGGTGATATGGTACTATGAGGTCCCTAAGATAAGATGGGACCTGATTATTCAAAACCTTATAAGTAAGAATAATTTTAAATTCTGTTCTAGAATTAACAGGAAGCCAATGAAGAGAGGCCAATATTGGTGAGATATGCTCTCTCCTTCTAGTCCCTGTCAGTACTCTAGCTGCAGCATTTTGAATTAACTGAAGGCTTTTCAGGGAACTTTTAGGACAACCTGATATAATGAACAATAGTCCAGCTAGAGGAAATAAATGCATGAATTAGTTTTGCAGCATCACTTTGAGACAAGACCTTTCTAATTTAGAGATATTGCGCAAATGCAAAAAAAAAAAAAACAGTCCTACATATTTGCTTAATATGCGCATTGAAGGACATATCCTGATCAAAAATGACTCCAAGATTTCTCACAGTATTACTAGAGGTCAGGGTAATGCCATCTAGAGTAAGGATCTGGTTAGACACCATGTTTCTAAGATTTGTGGGGCCAAGTACAATAACTTCAGTTTTATCTGAATTTAAAAGCAGGAAATTAGAGGTCATCCATGTCTTTATGTCTGTAAGACATTCCTGCAGTTTAACTAATTGGTGTGTGTCCTCTGGCTTCATGGATAGATAAAGTTGGGTATTATCTGTGTAACAATGAAATTTAAGCAATGCTTTCTAATAATACTGCCTAAGGGAAGCATGTATAAAGTGAATAAAATTGGTCCTAGCACAGAACCTTGTGGAACTCCATAATTAACTTTAGTCCATGAAGAAGACCCTCCCTATTTACATTAACAAATTGTAATCTATTAGATAAAAATGATTCAAACCACCGCAGCGCAGTGCCTTTAATACCTATGGCATGCTCTAATCTCTGTAATAAATTTTATGGTCAACAGTATCAAAAGCAGCAGTGAGGTCTAACAGGACAAGCACAGAGATGAGTCCAGTGTCTGAGGCCATAAGAAGATCATTGTAACCTTCACTAATGCTGTTTCTGTACTATGATGAATTCTAAAACCTGACTGAAACTCTTCAAATAGACCATTCCTCTGCAGATGATCAGTTAGCTGTTTTACAACTACCCTTTCAAGAATTTTTGAGAGAAAATGAAGGTTGGAGATTGGCCTTAATTAGCTAAGATAGGTGGGTCAAGTGATGGCTTTTTAAGTAATGGTTTAAATACTGCCACCTTAAAAGCCTGTGGTACAAAGCCAACTAATAAAGATAGATTGATCACATTTAAGATTGAAGCATTAATTAATGGTAGGGCTTCCTTGAGCAGCCTGGTAGGAATGGGGTCTAATAGACATGTTGATGGTTGGAGGAAGTAACTAATGAAAATAACTCAGACAGAACAATTGGAGAGAAAGAGTCTAACCAAATACCAGCATTACTGAAAGCAGCCAAAGATAACGATATGTCTTTGGGATGGTTATGAGTAATTTTTTTTCTCTTATAGTTAAAATTTTATTAACAAAGAAAGTCATGAAGTCATTACTAGTTAATGTTAAGGAATACTCGGCTCAATAGAGCTCTGACTCTTGTCAGCCTGGCTACAGTGCTGAAAAGAAACCTGGGGTTGTTCTTATTTTCTTCAATTAGTGATGAGTAATAAGATGTCCTAGCTTTACGGAGGGCTTTTTTATAGAGCAACAGACTCTTTTTCCAGGCTAAGTGAAGATCTTCTAAATTAGTGAGATGCCATTTCCTCTCCAACTTACGGGTTATCAGCTTTAAGCTGCGAGTTTGTGAGTTATACAACGGAGTCAGGCACTTCTGATTTAAGGCTCTCTTTTTCAGAGGAGCTACAGCATCCAAAGTTGTGCTCAATGAGGATGTAAAACTATGACGAGATATTCTATCTCACTCACAGAGTTTAGGTAGCTACTCTGCACTGTGTTGGTATATGGCAACTGGAGAACATAACAAAGAAGGAATCATATCATTAAACCTAGTTACAGTGCTTTCCGAAAGACTTCTAATGTAATGAAACGTATTCCCCACTGCTGGGTAGTCCCATTAAAGTAAATGTAAATGTTATTAAGAAATGATCAGAACAGAAGGGGGTTTTCAGGGAATACTGTTAGGTCTTCAATTTCCATACCATAAGTCAGAACAAGATCTAAAGTATGGTTACAGTGGTGGGTGGACTCATTTACATTTTGAGCGAAGCCAATTGAGTTCTAATATAGATTAAATGCAGTGTTGAGGCCTGTCATTCTCAGCATCTATGTGGATGTTAAAATCACCCACTATAATTATCTTATCTGAACTAAGCACTAAGTCAGACAAAAGGTCTGAAAATTCACAGAGAAACTCACAGTAACAACCAGGTGGATGATAGATAACAACAAATAAAACTGTTTTGGGACTTCCAATTTGGATGGACAAGACTAAGAGTCAAGCTTTCAAATGAATTAAAGCTCTGTCTGGGTTTTTGATTAATTAATAAGGTGGAGTGGAAGATTGCTGCTAATCCTCCCCCTCGGCCTGTGCTACGAACATTCTTACAGTTAGTGTGACTCGGGGGTGTTGACTCATTTAAACTAACATATTCATCCTGCTGTAACCAGGTTTCTGTAAGGCAGAATAAATCAATATGTTGATCAATTATTATATCATTTACTAACAGGGACCTAATGTTTAATAAACCACATTTAACTGTTTTAGTCTGTGGTGCAGTTTAAGGTGCTATATTATTTTTTTTTTTCTTTTTGAATTTTTATGCTTAAATAGATTTTTGCTGGTTATTGGTGGTCTGGGAGCAGGCACCATCTCTACGGGGATGGGGTAATGAGGGGATGGCAGGGGGAGAGAAGCTGCAGAGAGGTGTGTAAGACTACAACTCTGCTTCCTGGTCCCAACCCTGGATAGTCACGGTTTGGAGGGTTTAAGAAAATTGGCCAGATTTCTAGAAACAAGAGCTGCTCCATCCAAAGTGGGATGGATGCCGTCTCTCCTAACAAGACCAGGTTTTCCCCAGAAGCTTGCCAATTATCTATGAAGCCCACCTCATTTTTTGGACACCACTCAGACAGCCAGCAATTCAAGGAGAACATGCGGCTAAACATGTCACTCCCGGTCCGATTGGGGAGGGGCCCAGAGAAAACTACAGAGTCCGACATTGTTTTTGCAAAGTTACACACTGATTCAATGTTAATTTTAGTGACCTCCGACTGGCGTAACCGGGTGTCATTACTGCCGACGTGAATTACAATCTTACCAAATTTACGCTTATCCTTAGCCAGCAGTTTCAAATTTCCTTCAATGTCACCTGCTCTGGCCCCCAGAAGACAATTCACTATGGTTGCTGGTGTCGCTAACTTCACATTTCTCAAAACAGAGTCGCCAATAACCAGAATTTGTTCCTCGGCGGGTGTGTCGCCGAGTGGGGAAAAACGGTTAGAGATGTGAATGGGTTGGTGGTGTACAGGGAGCTTCTGTTTAGGACTATGCTTCCTCCTCACGGTCACCTAGCCTGCCTGCTTTCCCGGCTGCTCGGGATCTGTTGGGGGACAGCTAATGGCGGCTAAGCTACCTTGGTCCGCACCAACTACAGGGGCCTGGCTAGCTGTAGGATTTTCCAAGGTGCGGAGCTGAATCTCCAATTCGCCCAGCCTGGCCTCCAAAGCTACGAATAAGCTACACTTATTATTAAGTACAATTACTGCTAAAGGAGGCCGAGGAATAACTAAACATTTCACACCCAGAGCAGAAAAGTGCGGGAGAGACAGGAGAAGCCGCCATGCTAAACCGGCTAAGAGCTAGTAGATGCGCTAAGCTAGCGGATTCCTAAAAACACACAAAGTGAATAATGTGTAAATAATTTAGAGGTGATTCAGCAGAGGGAGTGCATTAGTTAAGGCACGTGAAGATTACACTGTGAAACAAATCATTATCTAGTTATCTAGATCAATCTAACTACGCAGATTAAACAGCTAACAGATACAGCAAAGCAACGCTGTGCTCCGGAACAGGAAGTGATACAATATTGCAGTGAGAGCCAATCACCAGTAGAGGCCACTGTGTTAAATCACCTTTCCTTCTAACAACACTCAATAAGCATTTGGGAACTGAGGGCACTAAATGTTGATTCTTTGTAGGTGGAATTCTTTTCCATTCTTGCTTGATGTACGACTTCAGTTGTTCAACAGTCCGGGGTTTCTGTTGTCATATATTGTGCTTCATAATGTGCCACACATTTTCAATGGGTGACAGGTCTGGACTGCAGACAGGCTAGTCTAGTACCCACACTCTTTTACTACGAAGCCACGCTGTTGTATTTGCATTGATGGTGCCATCAAAGGTTATGTAAGTTGCCCATACCATGGGCACTAACACACCCCCATACCATCACAGATGATGGCTTTGAACTTTGCACTGGTAACAATCTGGATGATCTTTTTCCTCTTTTGTCTGGAGGACATAATGTCCATGATTTCTAAAAACAATTTGAAATGTGGACTCATCAGACCACAGCACACTTTTCCACTTTGCATCTGTTCATTTCAAATAAGCTCGGCCCCAGAGAAGGCGGTGGCATTTCTGGATGTTGTTGATGTATGGCTTTTGCTTTTCATGGTAGAGTTTTAACTTGCACTTGGAGATGTAGTGACGAACTGTCTTAACTGACAATGGTTTTCTGAAGTGTTCCTGAGCCCATGCAGTAAGATCCTTTACACAATGATGTTGGTTTTTAATGCAGTGCTGCTTGATCGAAGGTCACGCACATTCAATGTTGGAATGTAGAAAGTTCTCCAGATTCTCTGAATCTTCTGATTATATTATGGACTGTAGATGATGGAATCTGTAAATTCCTTGCAATTGAAGGTTGAGAAACATTGTTCTTAAACTGTTGGCCTAATTTTTCATGCAGCTGTTCTCAAAGTGGTGTTTCTCGCCCCATCTTTGCTTGTGACCGGCTGAGCCTTTTGGGGATGCTCCTTTTATACTCATTCATGACACTCACAATTAGTGTCCTCATTTCCCAAATGCTTACTGAGTGTTGTTAGAAAGAAAGGTGATGTAACACAGTGGTAAACATACCACTGTGCCATTGAGGTACAGAGCAAACAATGCAGCTGCTGCCTTTTTGCCAATGAAGCAACAGAGCAAAAGAACTGTAACCTCCTTACCCTTGTGTGACAATACAAATACGAAGTGTGCAATGGTAATGAATTGACAAGCAGGTGATCAAACAATATTCCTTCATGCAAAATTAAACAATCTTAAAATGTTTAAACTTGCACAAAATGATATTACACACAGGATTGAAATAATGATTAAAATTATGACTAATTATGATATGTTTTAATGTGCTGTAATGATGTACTGCAAAGATGTAGGTGCAGTTAAATTGTCAATCTTTATTCATTCAAACTCAATTCATATTTGCTTAACGTGAGTGAATTCATACGTGGAATAGGGTAAATAGCACTGTCTTGGTTAATGTTTGTTTGTGTGGTGCATGTACATAACTCTTTCAGCAGGGAGTCATGCTGGAGGATGTCTCAGTCTGGTCTGGGTCCTCTGTCATCTCCTCTATCCCTGCAGTTTCTTGACCAAATGTCCATGTTTGCTACTTCTGTAGCCAACATCATGCCACTTCCCTCCATCCTTACTCCTCTCCTTCTCCTCTGTCAGTACCGCAGTGATTTTACTTTATATCACTTTACTTTATACAACCCCTGGCAAAAATTATGGAATCACCGGCCTCGGATGATGTTCATTCAGTTGTTAATTTTGTAGAAAAAAAGCAGATCACAGACATGACACAAAACTAAAGTCATTTCAAATGGCAAGTTTCTGGCTTTAAGAAACACTATAAGAAATCAAGAAAAAAAGATTGTGGCAGTCAGTAACGGTTACTTTTTTAGACCAAGCAGAGGAAAAAAATATGGAATCACTCAATTCTGAGGAAAAAATTATGGAATCACCCTGTAAATTTTCATCCCCCAAATTAACACCTGCATCAAATCAGATCTGCTCATTGACATTGACCCTATGCCATGACATTGACCCTATGTGTCTTTTTGCAAGGAATGTTTTTGCAGTTTTTGCTCTATGGCAAGATGCATTATCATCTTGAAAAATGATTTCATCATCCCCAAACATCCTTTCAATTGTCCAAAATATCAACATAACTTGTGCATTTATTGATGATGTAATGACAGCCATCTCCCCCAGTGCCTTTACCTGACATGCAGCCCCCATATCATCAATGACTGTGGAAATTTACATGTTCTCTTCAGGCAGGTCATCTTTATAAATCTCATTCGAAAGGTACCAACAAAAGTTCCAGCATCATCACCTTGTCCAATGCAGATTCGAGATTCATCACTGAATATGACTTTCATCCAGTCATCCACAGTCCACAGTTGCTTTTCCTTAGCCCATTGTAACCTTGTTTTTTTCTGTTTAGGTGTTAATGATGCCTTTCGTTTAGCTTTTCTGTATGTAAATACTATTTCCTTTAGGCGGTTTCTTACAGTTCGGTCACAGACGTTGACTCCAGTTTCCTCCCATTCGTTCCTCATTTGTTTTGTTGTACATTTTTCGATTTTTGAGACATATTGCTTTAAGTTTTCTATCTTGATGCTTTGATGTCTTCCTTGGTCTACCAGTATGTTTGCCTTTAACAACCTTCCCATGTTAATTGTATTTGGTCCAGAGTTTAGACACAGCTGACTGTGAACAAACCAAATCTTTTGCAACATTGCGTGATGATTACTCTCTTTTAAGAGTTTGATAATCCTCTCCTTTGTTTCAATTGACATCTCTCGTGTTGGAGCCATGATTCATGTCAGTCCACTTGGTTGCAACAGCTCTCCAAGGTGTGATCACTCCTTTTTAGATGCAGACTAACGAGCAGATCTGATATGATGCAGGTGTTAGTTTTGGGGATGAAAATTTACAGGGTGATTCCATAATTTTTTCCTCAGAATTGAGTGATTCCATATTTTTTTCCTCTGCTTGGTCTAAAAAGTAACCGTTACTGACTGCCACAATCTTTTTTTCTTGATTTCTTATAGTGTTTCTTAAGCCAGAAACTTGCCATTTGAAATGACTTTAGTTTTGTGTCATGTCTGTGATCTGCTTTTTTTCTACAAAATTAAACAACTGAATGAACATCCTCCGAGGCCGGTGATTCCATAATTTTTGCCAGGGGTTGTATTACTAACCAGCCTCAGCATATACTGTAATGAGCATACACTCCTCTGTGGTAAAAGTTACAATCTTTCTCTCTGACTTGAGTGTTAATCGCACTTTGTTCCTAAACAGCCTGATATGATGGGAGCTGCAGATACTATACATTCCAAAGCCCAGAAGCAGGTGTTCATACAATGTAATAGCACTTATTCATATACCTATAAATGATACGCCAAATGATTGGATAAAACACTAAAGAATAAATAGCTATACACCCTATTCGCGGACGGGTAATATTTTTCATACCACCCGAGTAATCAGACAATTCGGAGAGCGGCGCGGCGCCCCGACGAAGAGGCGCGTTCAGAGGAACTGTGAAATACTGGTGAGTCACTATTAATGATTTCTTTCGTGTCCAACCTCGTAGGTTGATCATTAAAATTAAATTTGTTAGTTCTAAAAGCCATCATAATTATTTATAGGAAAACATTCTATTTTTTTCTACTAAGGTTTGAACTTGAGTTTTTACACAGGACAGAAAAGTGAGAAAATGTTAATGCCTGTTTGAAAAAAGTGTATAAAGTGTGTAGTGAGGGTTTTACAGCCTTAAAACATCTATAATAATTGTAAAAAATAACTCCTATCGCGGGTTAGTTATAGAAAGTAACGCTTCTTTTTTTTTTTTTTTTTTTTAAACAGCGCATTGTGTTCTGCGTCCTTATCAGGCGGGCGATTGCTTACTGCCTCCGATTCGCTTACTGAGACTGCGGGCTCGATAAGCGCCGCAGCGGGCCACTCACACTCTGCTGTGCCGAGCTGCATGCAGCAACAGGTCCAGAGACTATGATTGCTGTTTTGATGCGCAGCGCCCGCTGCATGGTCTCGGTAACCGCAGCCGCAGAGCTCCGTGGCCATGACTTGGATTCTTTGCAGAACCTGCATCCGTACCCCCGGAGGCAGTGAGCGAAGGGAGAGCATGCGCATTGTGTTCTGCGTGCATTTATCATTTATAAGTATATCAGAAAATCATTATCAAGTTGTTTTACCAATGAATATGGTTTTCTTCAGGGTGTATAAAGCCATATTCATTGTGTGAACAACTTGATAACTGATGATACTTCAGAATTTACAATATCAGCGCTGAATATTTGAATACACAGTCAGAGAATGCTTTAGACACAGAATATAAATGACATAACACACAAACACCAACACCCAGGTTCAAGGTCAGTCTGATTAATATATACGTATATTTACAAGATACACTATGGAATTCTTTATCAACATAAATAAATCCCAAACGGAACTAAAAAGATTTAGTTTAAAAGTTAGACATTGGCTCAAGCATCAGCAAAATGTGAAATTTAATTAAGTTGTTTTTTCAAGTAATATCCCATATAATAGCACTCCACCAATGTTTAATGTTAAGGTTAATTAGTGTGTTAACCCTCTGGGGTCCGATGGCATTTTTTGGACAGTTCACTCGCCTGGCATAAATGTTTTATTATTGCTGTTAACAGCTCTCCCTGCATCCCACAATCAAGTTCTATGTCTCATTTTTCAGGACAACCTGTGCTTTCAGAATATATATATATGCTTTTGTTGTCTTTCATAAGTGTAATAAAGGTTTACAAACAAAAATAAGAAAGAAAAAAGTAAAGCGGAAAATAATTTTCCACACACATTGAAAACACACAGCAGACTATAATAAACAACTGTTTTGACACTTTATGAAGGTAAGTTGAGGTCTTGTGTGAAAGACTGTACAACAAAAAAGTTCAAACAATAAACACAAATGCACATTTTGAACAATATATACAAAATAGTCTATGTGTTTATGCTCCAGTCTGAGGAGCGGCCCTTCTCCCTCACGCATTGATATGGTAAACAGTGCTTTACGCCAGAGGGGGAGAGCCACAGAGTAATCCAGTAACATTCAAATGCAAAGTAGTGGAGCAATCCAGATAGTTACACACTATTTGTTTGAGCACGTGAAATTGTCGTGTGAGGCTCTCCATCTGCTTTCAGTTTTCAGAGTTAGGGGGCTATTCAAACGGGTCATATATATATATATATATATATATATATATATATATATATATATATATATATATATATATATATATATATGTTTATGTTTATCATTTCAACCAAAAAAGTAAATGTTGTTTTATTATGTATAGAAATCTGAATATTCTGTCTTTGAGTCACACTATGATTTTACAACAGATCTGTTCCTTTTCCTTTTCAGCATTTGCTTATTTTCACTTAGTCTATTTGCCATGTTTCTTCCATTCTTTCCTCTTTTTAACTTCTCATCGCCCATACCCGTCACTGCAGTTCTTGAGGAAAAACATCAGAGGAAGCCTGTGGGCTGCAACCTAGAATTTAAATCAGAATGCCATATCTGCACCAATCAATATTGTTTCTTCAACATCATCTTTGTTCTGTGTGACAGCACATTGGCAGTGGGAATCAGCAGCTTTACATAAACAGGGCCTGATTTTGTGTGAACAAAGATGATGCTGGCTTGGATAAAACAGAGCAAGCTATGTGGGAGTGACCCCCGAGGCAAGCACAACAGTTTTTCTATAAGGCTCATCCTTTCCCAGATTTATGCCCAAAGCACATGGATCACTGACCCACATGCACATTACAAATAGTACAAACTCCACAGAAAAAAAGAACTTCAGGGGATCATTTTTATCTTCTGCTGTTGAATATTCCTGGGATTTCACATTCAATTTCTTCAAAGTAGGATCTACCCAGCTCAAAGCACAATTTGTGTCCAGATCTGAACCCTTTCCTGTTCTGTGAGACATGTCCACACACTGCAAAGGAGAGACCAACCCTGCAGGTGTCACACTGTTCCTGGTCCCTGTCACAGAACTGCTCCTTTCACTTTAAGTGTACTTTTCTTTAATCTGGGGAAGCCTCTGGCAACTGCAGTCTTGTCATTTACAGATTTTCTTAAATAAACTGAAGGGAACCTCCAATTTACTTCTAAATTCTGCATTCACATGTCAACGACAGAAAAAAAAATCAAAATAATCTTTATAGCACTTGGATAATCCATCTCTCACTGCCTGGCGTTCCTCCTCGTTTAAGAAAAAAAAAAAAAAAAAAACATCTGGATCATCCTTTGATGGCAAGTGCCCTCACAGTACGCAGTTGCCACGCTCACAGCCAACTTCTCAATGAAAACAATGGAACATATGGTTTACCATCTGCCAGTGGTGGGCACAGTTCCGCTAACTGCTAATTAGCAAAGCTAACTTTTCCATTAGCAGATGAGCTTTTCAGCTAATGTTGAAAACCATCAGCAGACCAATTAGCTTCCACTAAATTTAGTTCTGCTAACTTTCAGTCCACTAACATTTTTTTCTGGAAAATGGGGAAAGCTTAATGGTCAAAAACATTTGTAAACTCTAAAATCATACATGTTAGTTTCTGTTTGTTGTGTTTCTGCAACAGTCAGGCCGCTGAGAGAAGCTTAGCTTTGCCCCAGCAGAAGGGGGCGGGCCGGCTGCTACAAAGAATAGTCATTTACAGACAGTGGCAGAAGACATCAAACGCAAGCCACTTTTTATTCATGCTGACAATATAGCTCTTCACCAAATGGACTACAGTACTTGAACTAGAAAAACACAACAAATCTATAACACTAAGAACACTGCTAAACCAACATGTACTTCAATAACAATAATAAAAAAATAAACCCAGAACTTCCATAATGCATTGCAGCAGCAGCACAACAATTCAGTAACGGGTCATCCATGTTATGTTGTCAGCATGAGTGAAAAGTGTCTTGCATTTGATGTCTTCTGCCAACCGTCTGAGTTGCTGTGTGTTAAAAAGTAAATAGCAGTCCTTTAAAGGAGGACAACAGGGTGCATAAAGACAATGCTCTGGCTCGTTCTTCCACGCAGTTTGCCACAATGTATAATACAGAGATGAACTGTGTCTTCTTTTGATAAAGATGATGGCAGTGTTTGGGGTTATTTATTTATTTTTATTTAGTAATTTTTCATTTGTTTGTTTTGAGTTTGTGATGGCCCTTGAATTGGCTCAGAAGAGCCTGCGGTGCTTAAACTCGAAACTGGCTCATCAGCAGCCAACAGTGTACCAAAAGTTAGCCACTAACTATAACTTCTGTGATTTTTTAATTTTATTTATTTTTTAATTTATTTATTTATGTAGCGGGATGAAGGTCCCGGATGCTGATTGAAAAGATATTCCCACTAGCTTGGCTAACAGGGAATTCCGCATTGGCTGACCTGGTAAAGGAATGGTATTTATTGCAAGCCGTCTGGGGTTCGATCGCACCGCTGTCCCGGCCACAAAGGTCCTACGGTCACAATCTGGCATCATGAACAGGATGTGGGTAGTCACAGAACATGCTTAAATGCACCTGTGACTTCGGGACGAAGTCAAAAATGGTCGGGAGATAGGTTGCGGGGTGAAGGTCCCAGGTCCTGATTGAAAAGAGTTTCCCGCTTGCTTGGTGAACAGGGAATTCCACTTTGGCTGACCCGGTAGAGGAACAGTCTTTATTGTAAGCCATCTGGGGTTCGATCCCACCGCCGACCCGGCCACAAGGTCCTATGGTCACTTTTTTTTTTTTTGCGGTTTAGCATTATAAAAGGTAACTTCTCAGTTAGCGGATTAGTAGTTATCAAAGCTAACTTTTTGGTTACCTGTGCCCACCCACTGCCATCTGCTAATCAGCCATCCGCCATCAGCATTAGTGTACTCTATATTACACTTCTGAGTGTACTATTTCAATACTTCATGAATTACATCAGTTACTTTTAGTTTACAAAATTATAGTTGTAAGTATACTGTAAGATAAGTGTGGTATAATTTGAATACACAGCAAGTTTTATTTACAGTGCAAGTAAAGGGATAGGTCATAGTTAGATTGTTGTAGACATTTGAGATTAAGAAAGTACACTTACCCCAAGGGATTTCAGTAGATGTCCAGACTGATCAGGATTTAGACACAACCCCACCTCCCTAACCACTAGACCATAAAATCCAGCTTTTCAATCACTGATTTATGTGTTACCTAAGGATGCTTTGTTTAGCTACACCTAGAAGCAATTGCAAGTTTTCAATTTACTAAAGTATGCTTACATTTTTCCTGTATACCATTAATATAACACAAGTATACTTAGGCTTCCACTATACTCGTCAGTATGGAATGAATATCATTAGTGTTTTCTGCATATTCATCAGTATATGCAAAGTATACTAGATTTTTGTGGTGTGCTTGACAGTATAAATAAGCAGTGGGTGGGCACACTTCCGATAATCCGATAACAGATAATTATCAAAGATAATGTTTTCTTTATCGGATTATCTTTTTAGATAACTTTAAAAACCATTATCAGACCAATTATCTTCCGATTAATCTTTGTCCGATAACTTCTAACCGATAAATAAACAAAGCTGAACAGCGACAAGCATTTTTAAAATTTAGTTTTAGCACTCACCTGTTAAAATTTGGTAACAGACGCACAGCTATAACCTTTTGCTAACAGAAGAGAGCCGCTTGTATAAAAAGCATCTCAAGCCTCTGCAAACAAAATAGAAACAGCCCCCCCCCCAAAAAATATTTTAATACCATACCAATAGGCTGCAGATATCACTTAGTCATCCAGATGCATACGTTTTAACTTATGGTTCAAATTTTAACCAAGCAAATTTTGGACAAGTTATTTAAAATTACTGTCATGTCTGATGTTTTATTAAGTGAAAATATCAGATATATGTTTTAGTTTTAAAGTAATGTGCTAATTTTAAGGTTTTGTGAGCACATCCTGTGACCCGCAATGCATTTTGAGTAGGATGATGTAATCTCAGTACATCGCCACAGGACAAATGCATTTCAGACACTCTGTTCAGGCTCCACAGACAACAGCATTAAACTCTAGTGCCTAAAACTCTCTTGAATATATTATCTGCGTTTACAGATGTTGGTTTTATTTGCGTTTGTTAATTCCACACATTTTAAATGTAGCACACAGGGATTACTGTATCTGGAATTTGTTTTCAAGGTCTCTACTGCCATCTACTGGTCAGTAGTGTTCACTAAGCATGTGGGAACCAGTAGATAGCAGTGTTCTATTTATTTTGACCCCGGTTATGTCAGATGATTGTCAAATCAACTTTTTGGCTTTGCAAATGGCTTTTTTTATGTGCAATGAATGTATATCTTATACAAGTTTCACTTTTTTAATGGAATTACAACCTTATTTCTTTTTCAAATTCTCCCATTTTTTGCATCCAGCCTTATTTCCTTTAGAAATGTCCTTGACAAATAATATCAGTCTATTAGGACGTCAGGTTATTGGTTACACATATACATGTGTGTGTATATATTTTCCAACTTATTCCCATTGATGAAACTTTTCATTTTCTGCCTGAAAGCTTATTAGATGAGTGTGTTCAGGGCTCCGTTTGTTGACAAAATACACACACGTTACAGACCTTGAAATCCAACAGCAGGGATTGATATTATCCAAAGATTTATGAACATACAAATTAACGTGCTTACACTTTATCATGATTTCTCCGATGTGAGATATAAAAGTGTCTTATCGTAGCGTTCGTGTGTATGTGCATTATAACGCAGCGCACGTGCGACGTTTGCGATATTCTTCAGAACGACAACATACGCAACATGCATCCAGCAGCAGACACGCTGCTGTCATAGACAACTGCCTGTAAAGTTTTTTGGCAAGTTATAACTTTCTAAACAGCGTAACTTGTAATGAAGCCGCTTCATTTGTGCGGCTCTTTCGGCGCCATGTTTGTTTTTTCAGAGACAGCAGTAAGCTCCTCCTACACCTCCAAACGGAGGGATTTGTAGCCCTTCGCCTTCCCTCCGCCTCACTCCAAAAAGAGGCACTTTTACCCAGAATCCTTTGCGATCTGTCTGTTTGTTGCAAAACCTCAGAATTAGTGCATTATTCAACATTAAAAGATATATGTTATATTTTAACTTTGTACAAATGACATAATTGACATTAATGAGTTATTCTATTGGTATTGTTATTTATAATCAAAACCATAAGTCAGCATGACTTTATTTTTCAAGACCTCCGCCTGACCGGCGTGTCGTAATTGATAGAGAGTTGGCTTTATGGACGTTCTTGGTGTGTCCTCTGTGCTGGGAGCTCTGTAGTAAACAAGAGCTTCCAGCAGGGGCACAATGTTGAAAAAAGTGTGGTCTCATTGTTGTGGTCTGTTATTATTATTATAAGCTCTTAATTTGTTCTCCTACTAGTTGTAGATGTGTCAGAAGTAATATTGGAATTTATCGGTTATCTGTACTTCTGATACATTTTTGGGTGGTTTATTGTTTTATCTTTATGGAAGATAACTTTTTCCGTTATCTGATTATCTGTTACGAAGTTAATTTTTTGGTTATCTGTACACACCACTGAAACTAAGTATACTTTACGTAAAATCTGTTAAGTATATTTCTGTCAAGCACATAAGTAATATAAAGTACACTCCAGGGCTGTCCAGCTCCTACGTAATGCTGAACTTTAAACCCTCATGGCTTGAAACTGATGCTTGAAGCACAACTTAAAATCACTTCATTTAAATCACTTTATAATCCAGCATGTATAACCTTTTTAGCTGTTGAATGTGGTTGCATGGCCTGTGTATGGTTGATGGCTGTATACTGTGTGTATGTATTTATTATTTATTTATTATGTCCTTCAAGCTACTGTCATGCCTTTTTTTTTTTTAATTGCCCCTTGGGGATAAATAAAGTGATTTGAATTGAATTTGAATTGAATATACTTGCTTATTCTTGCAAGACAGATAGTATGTGGTGCATGAGTGAATGTGGTGTGTGTGTGTGACCCCCAACCACCCTTCCTGATCAGCCTACACCATCCTACTTAAACCACAGACTAAACTTCTATCAGGAAGTGCCGACCATCAAAACAACATGAAGACAGACAAGAATGAAAGACAAGTGGCTACATCAAAAACTGTGAAGTGATGAAAAGTGAGACACCAAGGTCACGAGCCCCATTCATACAACATACCAGGACAAACAACACATGGACAAGCAGTGACAGAAACAGTCTGTTGTCTAGTTTGTGAGCATCCACACCGTAATCTAGAACACCAGAGTCTTGATCCCCTTGAGAAGACCCCAAAACCGAATTGTGGTGATGCCACAAACACCTAACATCCTCAAATAGAGACCCGGATGACAGCCAAATATCCAATCACTACTGTGGCTGGTGTGTTGGGCCAAGACAACAGTACAGAACCTTACTGTATGACGTGGGCCACTCTGGGCATGTCAGGAGCCATACAGTCGCTGCATGCAACAGAAGGAAATGGGTCTAGGATGCAGGGCCCCAGGAAAAACCCCAATTCCAATGAAGTTGGGACGTTGTGTAAAATGTAAATAAAAACAGACTACAATGATTTCCAAATCCTCTTCAACCTATATTTAATTGCATATACCACAAAGACAAGATATTTAATGTTCAAACCAATAAACTTTGTTGTTTTTATGCAAATATTTGCTCATTTTGAAATGGATGCCTGCAGCGCATTTCAAAAAAGATGGGACAGGGCAACAAAATACTATGAAAGTTGATGAATGTTCAAAGAACACTTAATTGGAAACACGTGAGTGTCATGATTGGGTATAAAAGGAGCATCCCCAAAAGGCTCAGCCATTCACAAGCAAAGATGGGGCTAGGACCACCACTTTGTGAACAATTGCATGAAAAAATAGTCCAACAGTTTAAGAACAATGTTTCTCAACATTCAATGTTGCAGGCATCATTTCAAAATGAGCAAATATTTGCCCAAAAAAATAAAGTTTATCAGTTTGATCATAAAATATCTTGTTTTTGTGGTGTATTCAATTGAATATAGGTTGAAGAGGATTTGCAAATCATTCTATTCCTTTTTTATTTACCTTTTTCACAACATCCCAATTTCATTGGAATTGGGGTTGTACAAACATTGAAGCCTATAGCTCCATCGATAGTTGTCATAGATATCTTAGTAGCTTCCCTCACATCTCTGTCTTGCACAATCAGTGTTTAAGAACTGTCTAATCCAGACGTATTTACCACTGTACTATTTCTGCATCTTAATGATTAATGTAAATAAAGCCCAAAACATATTCAGAGACTTTAAAATACATGAAGAAAACTGTCTGTAAAAGTGATGATTTGTACTAATGAACCTTATATTTAGGTTGACCAATTACTAGTGGCCCTGAAGTTTGACATACTATGTACAAAAATTACTAAATAGTAAATGCAGTGTGTTTTTAAAGTCCCCCCAAATTTCTCCACTGTACATGATCACTTCTAGACCCTCTTTTAAACAATATTTTCTGATTCAGTGATTTGAATTGTTTCCTTCTGATTGGGATGTAAACATCCCTAATGATTGTAGATATTTTGTGATATTTTCTGTTCAAATATTAATTCAGACAATGTGATCTGCAAATTGTCATCACTGTCCCACATGTATGTATGTGTGTGTGTGTGTGTGTGTGTGTGTGTGTGTGTGTGTGTGTGTGTGTGTGTGTGTGTGTGTGTGTGTGTGTGGTGTGTGTGTGTGTGTGTGTGTGTGTGTGTGTGTGTGGGTGGGTGGTGGGAGGGGGGGTGATGTCTCATTCATGTGATGAGACATATTTGTCAGGTTGTGGTGTTGATTCCATTTGGACAACATCAGCTTTTATGCGCGGCTGTGCTGTGGTGTGGATAAAGCCTTCAAAGCACCATATGGCTGCGGAGATCTGAGACACCGAATTCAAAAAGCCTCCACACACAAGGGGCACAAGCATAAAGCAGTGGTGGGAGCACTTCCTGCAGCTCAATTAACAACAGTCTGCCACAGCTTCAAGACCTTCACATGATTAAATGAGTCAAAGCTTTATCCAGGCATGTACAGAAAATTAAAACCAGTGTTCTATTAAAACTCTCAGCTGTAGCAATCGTTGTGAGGAAGTAATGAGAGACTGTTCAATTAAATCTGTGAAAAGATCATCCAGCTGAGAACTCAGACATGTTTCTGAAATAATTCCACATTATCTCAGCAAATGATGGACACTAGATTTAGATGACTGCCCAATTCCCTTTTTTTTTTTTTTTTTTTGGTGCTTCATAATATCCGTAAATTTGTGTGTGGTTGCGTGCGCCTATGTCACATACTGCAGCTGTTACTCACAGTTAAACTCAAATTTATCCACAATTTGTGACACGTGGTGCTGTCACTCGGTGTTTTCATCTGGAGGTCACATGTTATCATCCACTGCTGACCTCCTGATCCAAAGCATTGTGGCTGCCTACTCTTTGTTCCTGCCCCCTTCATCTAACATCCATCATCAGGTCATCTTGCAACAGAGTGAACTTCTGTTCTGGAAGTCTGAGGGGAACTGAGATGTACAAGTACCTGCAAGAGATATTGTACTTCTGTAATTGTTCCTCCAAAGAGTAACAGTGCTGTAAACGATTATTTGAAACATCAGTCTCCTTCACATTTCAACTATGTAAGTATGATACATTTGCAGATTTGGGGAGAAACACACAGTAGCATTATACAATCCAAAACCAAAAACTCCGAACTGCAGTCTGTGTCTTACTGTTAGAATGAAAACAAGGTATGACAGTTGGAGAATACAGCAACTGTGGGTTACATGTTTGATGCATGCAAATGACATCTTTGCAGTTCAGCGATACTATGGTATATGGTTCTGCGTGGATTAATTATATGTTAATTTTAATCACTTTGAGTAACACCCCACCCTTCCACCATGGTTAATCAGTATTGGTGTTAAACTGTTTGAGTTATGACTTTGGATTTGACCTTTTAAGGTCACCCAAGCACAAAGGTTATGGAGTGTTTAATAATAACCACAGATCTATTCTTAAACAACTCAGAATAGAATTCTAGATATCTCTTATCTTATATAAAAAGTTAGCTGTATGTGCATGGCTATGTATATAGCTATGCCCACTTTGGACCATCCTGTTGCCTCGGAACACACACACACACACACACACACACACACACACACACATTGTAGCTCAAAGCTAAAGGTACCTTGACAGTTGCACAAATTTGATCCCCGCACTGGCACGCAATCTACCACGGCAGAGACTTAATTCGTTCGAAACTGTGCGCGGCTGCGTGCAAGTGCACAAAGAAAATTCTGAAATGTTCAAAATCTTTGGCATGCATTAATTTGTGAACTACATATGAACATTATGCAAACAATTCAACAGCACTGAGTGTCAGTGCGAGTCATTGCGTCAGCGCTTCGCATCACAGTGCAGCTCATCTGAATAATTATGACGAGATGTAAAATCTATAATAAACATAATTTTACAGATACTCATAAAAAGGAATGAAAATGCAACCATATTACTAAGCCATTACAATATAAATACTAGGACTGCAAGCAGTCATATACGGGCCCTCGTTCCACGCAACCGCCTACCCAGGCCAGTGGGTGCCCTTGTGACCACATGTGGGCATGTGCATGCAGGGGCAACCACTCATCACACAGTTAAAATTTTAAACAAATCACACAATGCATCAAGGAGTTATGACATGTTGATTGTTCATCCACTAGGGGGCGCTCAAGGTACAAACAGAGGGGCTGGGTGTGTTCAGGGGCCAACCGTCATCATACATGTGAAGTTTCAAGTCAATCACGCCGCCACACGGATGCCGTTACTCGTAACTTCACGGCGATCATCGCCTACGTTCACCAAGTTGTTCTGCATGTTTTAGAAGTGGAAGGAAGTTGATGGGGTTAAATATGTGACTTCAGTACCTGTTTAAGTATAATGTTCATATGGCGAAGGGTCAAAATGGCGGCACCATAGCGGCCACACCCTTCGACATACAGAAAAGCTTTCGATAACTTTTGGTCAGTATCATCTCTGGGTGATCTGTAAGAAATTTGAAGTGCATTGGACAAAATCCCTAGGAGGAGTTCATTCAAATACAACATGTGGAAATCACGCCAAAATTAGAAGGAAATTCAAAATGGCCGACTTCCTGTTTGGAGTAGACCCATGGTGCAAGAGACTTTTTTGTACGTCTATGCAAGTCACACATGTGTACCAATATTCATCTCCCTACTCCAAAAAAAACCCCTATGTGGAGGGATTTTTGAAAGATTCAAGGGGGCGCTATTGAGGCATTTTGCCCCGCCCATGGGCGATGCCCCTATGAATTGTAAGAGGTTGTCGTGCTCGACCTGTGTGTCAATTTTCATGATGATGTGACAAAATTAAAGCCGTCCAAAGGAAGAACGTAATTTCATGGCGAATGGTCAATATTCGGCACGCCGCCACACGGACGCCGTTACTCGTAACTTCACGGCGTTCATTGCCTACGTTCACCAATTTGTTCTGCATGTTTTAGAAGTGGAATGAAGTTGATTGGGTTAAGTATGTGACATCAGGACCTCTTAAACTAAAATAGGACATGTCCCGCCACCACCGGGAGGTGCTATGGCGCAGGTGGGAAGTTAAGATATGTAAACGTTCAGGGCGGAGCCCTCATCATGTCCAGCAAGTTTGAAGGATCTACGATGAAGTGTGTGGGCACGAAAAGCTCACCAAACTTTGACGACCCCTAGCAGCCACGCCTTTTGACTTAATTAGAATCTTTTGATAGCTTTTGATTACCATTGTGTTGTGATGATTTGACCAAATTTGAAGACAATCGGATGAATCCCTAGGACAAGTTCGTTCAAATGTAAGTAGTGGAAATGGCCAAAAATGGCAAATATTTGCTCAAAATCGAAACTTAAAATCAAAATGGCCGACTTCCTGTCGATATTTCACCATGACAGTAGGAGACTTTTTCGTGTGTCCTGGCATGATAAATATGTGTACCGAATTTCGTGAGGCTACGATGAAAAAAGCCCAATGAGGAGGGGTTTTTGAAAATTTCTAGGGGGCGCTATTTCGCGATTTTTCTGCAACCATGTGCGCTGCCCCCAAAATATCGAATCTCGTATCCGGCTGGACAACTTTGGAAAGTTTGGTGAGTTTTTGAGCATGGGAAGAGGCCGAAATCTCGATTTCAAGAATGAGAATAATAATAATAATAATAATAATAATAATAATAAACAGCGCAATTACAATAGGGTCCTCGTAGGACGTTGCCTACTCGGGCCCTAATAAATATTACCTTTGAGATGATTCCAAATGTGTTCATGAAGCGTGAGAGAAAAGCTGCTACGATGGAAAATTCCTCTGTGATTCTAGAGTGATTACAGGTGGTTTCATCAACCAAACTCTGAGAGCAAATGATTAATCTGCTATAAAATAAATATTTAATATTATATCATGGCTGAGTGGATCCTTGTCATTTGATTGGTGCTTTGTATGTCACATGACATGGATTAATTTGTCTCATTTGTGTTGCATTGCAATTAGAGTGCAAATTTGGTTCCATACGTTTGGTACCATTGCACTCATATGCACGCACACTCGTCCACACACATGCAGGCACACACACACACACGCATGCGCACGCTCACACACACACAGTGCACACTCACACATGCATACTCAAAACAAATCCACTGCACTGTCTGGATGCTGTTAGCAGGAAGTTGGAACGAAAAGCTGGACTAATTCCTGATGTGATTTTTTTTCCGTGCACTGAGGATGTACACAGTCTTTTTATGGTAGTACACGTATGCACAAATGCCGACCCGGTTGCATGTGTGTGCGCCAACGCATGAGGGGCAACGACTCCACTGAGACATGATTGATTGAGCTAACTGACACTTCTTTTAACACACACACACACAAAATCCACTCCGCTGTAAGTCATCTGGATGCATGAAGAGCTGTTCAGATGAAAAGCTGACATGATTTTTGGGTGGACTGAGGAACTACACAAAGTCTTTTTTTTTTCTTTTTTTTAATAGAAGTCTGAAGTGAGTGCACAGCATCATTTGACTACACGTCACAATTTGGACTCAGCAGCAGTAGAACCACCAAATATAAGACCATTTTCTGTTGTTATAAACTAATAAAATTTCAAATGACAAGGATCATTTTAGGTGTTATATCAAACATTTTACATTTTTTCAATGGAACAAATATTTAATTTGGTGAAAGCTGGAACCTACCATTAAACTCGGCTTTGCCTCATTGAATGGAATGTTCCAGCTTTCACCTCATGAAATATTCGTACCATTGAACTCATAAACAGTCATTATTGGTATATTAGACTGCATCCACTGGCACAAAGTGCTGTGTCCAGTGGAACACAGCGGGTCACACTGGCACAATGCATTTCTCAGCAGTGTGGGGGTGTATGCAAGTGTCAAGGTGCCTTTACAGAGAAAGGATTTAAGGTGTGTATGTCTGTCTGCTTTTGACCGGCCCGTTGCCTATAGAGACTCGGAACAGCCAAAATTATCCCCTTTTCTGGGCGTCCCTATGTTGAGGGCCCCAACCACACTGATTTACGTTGAACTCCGCGATCTGGCAACTTGCTTCTGACGGATTGTTTGTTGCTGTGACGCCACTCTGAACTTCACACTGTTGTATACGCTTCTTTTATTTCTGTTCAGCACTCTACTGGTTATTAATTGTATCTACTCTGAACGCTATTTAACAACAGTCCTGTTGTGAATCGCTGGCAGTTAGCATTCGCTAGTGGTTAGCATCCGCTAGCTTGGTCGACTCCTCCACTCTCCATTGTTACTTTTTATAGCTGTTTCTTTTCTACCCATTTAAAAGTTCTGTTTGTTTTTCAGTTGAACTGCTGTGAATTTTAAGTAATTAAATTTACTCCTGTGTAAAATCTTAGGAGCGGCTAGCATTTTCACTAGCGGTTAGCTTGCATTAGCTATTTCAGACCCCCGTCATCATTTTTTCATTTCATTTTTTTACACTCCTGTTAGGTAACTGTTTAGTATATTTTATAGCTGCTGCATTTTTACCTGTTTAATACTTCTGTTTGTTTTTCAGTGTAACTGCTGTGAATTCTAATAAATTTATTTGCATCTGTGTGGGCCTTAGGAGTGGTTAGCTTATCCATTATTGGTTAGCTCGTGTTTGCTTGGCTACATTCTTGAATTTCTTAGTGTACAAAGTACACTACTAATTCTACTTTACACCCTCCGTAAATCCTGCGTGATGTTTGAAAAATAGGGTGGCTCTCTTAGAGAGCCGTGTCCGTTAGTTACAGCAGCTTCTTAGCGCAGTGGAGTTAGATGTTACAGGCACTCCAGATGAGGTTAGTGTTGACCCGGCTAGTGAGCCCATTAGCATCAGCTTAAAAACGCCGGCTGTGGAGGATGGCTTTTGGACTGTGGCTAGGCAGAGAAAGCCCCGTAGGGCTTGGTGCCCGGTTGTGGCACCCCGATCACACTCACCAGTGCGAACTGGGAATCGGTTCTTCCCCTTGGATTTGCCAGATGTGAATTCTCTTAGCCCACAAGTGGCTTCCACTTCTGTCTCCAGGCCAAATTACAGGACTTTAGTGATAGGGGATTCTATCACCCGCAAAGTCAGGTTACAGACGCTGGCTGACGTTAAATGTATTCCTGGGGCCAGAGCTCCCAACACTGCATCTCATCTTAGGGTGTTGACGCTGCAGAAGGGAAGACAGACGAAGGAACATGACATGAGATGTAGTCACATAGTTATTCACGTTGGCACCAATGATTTCAGGATGAAGCACTCAGAGGTCACAAAATGGACATAGAGAGGACTTGTGACCTTGCCAGAAAGATGTGTCGGCATCGATTAATAGTCTCTGGTCCCCTCCCCTCCCGGGGTACTGATGAGGAGTTTAGCAGGCTGACATAGATAAATAGGTGGCTGGTGCAGTTTTGTAGACAGCAAGGCTTTAGCTTTATTGATAACTGGCCTTCGTTCTGTGGCCGCCGTGACTTGCTGATGCCGGACGGCCTCCACGCTACTGGGAAAGCTGCCGCCATCTTGACTGCGAACATAGTAGAGCTCTACAGGGAGGGTAAAATTAGGAATCTACAGCAGGCCACGGAGCAGGTGATTGGAGACCCTGCAAGACTTATGACAAATGTGGATGTGGAATCCATTAGCTTAGCGGGGAATTTAGTGCAGAAAATCCACTATGGTGATAGTGCAGTTTATTTGCCAGGGAGGGAATTTCAACAAGTTGAGACTGTTGCGTGCTTCCGTAGTCGTGTCCATAAAAATCATAGAGGGATATGCTTTCCAAACTTAATATCCATTACTATATTGGATGATGTTGAAATTGAGGATGGCCCAGTGGTTGTTCCAGCAATGGCAAAGATTTTGTGTCTGCTACCTACAACGCGCGTGGAATGTCTTAAACCTAAATCTACTTCTAGGCATCTTATATATGCTACTCTGGAACCACCCCTAAACCCAAACAGTTCAACTGTCAACCCCACTGAGGTCCTTAGACTGGGTCTCATTAACATAAGATCACTGTCCTCAAAATCTTTGTTGATCAGTGATCTAATTATTGATCATCACTTAGATATGATTGGGCTATGTGAAACCTTGATTAAACCTACAGCTGTCCTCCCCTTAAATGAGGCCTGCCCACCAGCATATACATTTAGTCACGTCCCTCGTGATGCGAAGCAAGGCGGGGGTGTTGCTCTTATTTATAAATCTAGGTTTAGCTTATTAGCTGTTGGGGTTACAAATATCACTTGTTTGAGCATCTGATTCTCCACTCTGCTCAGGATATTACACATTGCCAAGGTCAGAAGAAAATCAGTCGTATTACTTT
Source organism: Thalassophryne amazonica (assembly GCF_902500255.1). NCBI lineage: Eukaryota > Metazoa > Chordata > Actinopteri > Batrachoidiformes > Batrachoididae > Thalassophryne > Thalassophryne amazonica. The sequence goes on from NC_047121.1 coordinate 24,179,921, forward strand.
GTCACTGTATATAGGCCTCCTGGTCCATATTCTGAATTCTTAGATGAATTTGGCGCGTTCATCTCTAACTTGTCAACTAGTGTAGATAACATTATGATCATTGGTGACTTTAATGTTCATATAAATAAGCCTTCTGATCCCCGCTGCAAATCATTTATGGAAATTGTGGAAGCATTAGAATTTCAGCAATGCATTCGGGATTCGACGCAAATTAGTGGAAATACCCTTGTTCTGGTTCTCGCACATGGTATTACTGTCACGAGTATTGACATCATGCCTCTTACATCAGTGGTGTCTGATCACAGTTTTGCTGCCGTGTTTAGTGGAACAACAACCTTATATATCATTACGGCAATGCATCAACCCCTCAACTAAGACTGAACTCGAAGCTAGACTGCCTGATGTCTTAGCTTCACATTTGACAGATACCCAGTCAGTAGACAGACTTGTCGATAGTTTAAACTCACTGCTCAAAACTATACTCAACATGATTGCACCACCTGTGTTAAAACCGCACTCCCCTAAATCACAGTCACCTTGGTTCAATGATTACCTGCTTGACCTCAAGCATAAAGCAAGAGGTCTAGAATGGAAATGGCGTTGTTCAAAATTAGAAGTATTTCACCTTGCGTGGCGTGATGCTATCATAGACTATAAGCATGCATTATTGGCTACAAAGCGGACTTACTACTCTGATTTGATAAACAAAAACAAGCATAACTCAAAGTTCCTGTTCGACACGGTGGCAACACTTTTGCATGGACAACCACCTGTAGTTTGCTCTCCAGATTTTCTGGATTACTTTGGGAAGAAAAAAGAAGACATCAGGTTAAACATATCCCGGCATGCCTTAATCCAGCCACAACACCCCGCTATTGATGTGGGTGCCATGACTGAGGTATTACCTAGATTTACAGAATTTGACAGTATCTCACTAGGCATGTTGACAAAACTCGTAATGTCAACAAAAACCACAACCTGTTTATTTGATCCTATACCAACAAAACTGTTTAAGGACCTGTGGTCCACTCTTTGGCCGACTGTGCTGGAAATTATTAATCTTTATTTAACTTCTGGATCTGTTCCTAAATGTTTCAAATCTGCAGTGATTAAACCATTACTTAAGAAACCTAATCTTGACCCTAGTGTATTGACAAACTATCGGCCGATATCAAATCTACAATTTTTCTGGAAAAAGTGGTGTCACAGCAGCTCGTAGACTATCTTACTGAGAATAATCTCTTTGAGCCACTGCAGTCTGCTTTTAGAAAATATAATTCCACAGAGACGGCTCTCACTAAAGTGGTGAAAAAGGCTGGAAAATCACTTTGGGATTACTGGGAGTGCCCTTGCATAGCTGACGTCATACTAGACCAGTCGTTCTCACTGTGTTTTGTACAGTAACACTACCTCTAACCTTAGTGACATGAAATTTGGGGTTCCACAGGGGTCTGTCTTAGGCCCCCTGCTTTTTTTTCCTATATATAGCACCCCTTGGGCACATTTTACGGTGTTTTGGGATTACCTTTCACTGATATGCAGATGATACTCAGTTACACATGCCAGTAACTGCTGGTGATCTCATTCACATAAAATCCTTAGAAGACTGCCTTGCAGCAGTGAGAAGTTGGATGTCTAGAAACTTTCTACTTTTAAACTCTAATAAGACTGAAATGATGGTTCTTGGTCCAGTGAGACATGAGCATCAATTTGACCAGTTAACGCTTAGCCTCAGCTCATGTGTCATACATCACACTGACAAAGTGAGGAACCTTGAGGTAATTTTTGATCCTTTGTTGTCCTTTGGCCTCCACATTAGAAATATTACTAGGACTGCTTTCTTCCACCTGTAAAATATAGCAAAGATTCATCCCATCCTGTCTATGGCTAATGCTGAGACCCTGATCCATGCATTTATCTCTTCTAGATTGGACTACTTCAGTGTTCTATTTTCTGGTTTACTGCAGTCCAGCATTAGGGGTCTCCAACTGGTTCAAAATGCTGCAGCCAGACTTTTGACATGAAGCAGAAAGTTCGGACACATTACACCCATGTTAGCATCCCTTCACTGGCTTCCTGTCCCAGTAAGATCAGATTTTAAGGTTCTGCTACTAACCTATGAAATTATTCATGGACTGGCACCTCCCTACCTAGCTGACCTAATTAAACCTTACGTACCGGCCCGGGCTTTACGTTCTCAAGGTGCAGGACTACTTTGTGTCCCTAAGGTGAATAAGAAGTCTGCGGGTCACAGAGCTTTCTCTTATTGTGCCCCGTTCTGTGGAATGATCTCCGTGCGTCAATAAAAGTCAGATTGTGTGGAGACTTTCAAGTACAGACTTAAGACGCACTTATTTTCCCTTTCATATGGCTAGCATACTGGTACAGTTTTGTTTTACGCTTTTTACTCTTTTAATTCATTTATTAGTAATTGGAGCTGGCTGCGGCCTCAACTTTACCTAAATTCTGTGTCTTTTAGTGAAGTTTAGGGCTAGTGGCCGGCGATCACCTTAGTATTTCTCTGTTTTTCTTGTTGTTTAATGCTGGCAAATTATACAGTATTTTTTTGTCTTTCTGATGCCTGATTCTGTTTTTTCTCTGTTTAAGGTGCAGCTCCATCCAGAGATGGGAGTTGTATTCATGTTGGCGATCCTCCTGTCCTGTGCGCCAATAGCATTTCTTGTATATTTGTCCGTGAATTGTTCTGTGAATTGTTCTGTAATTTATGTTTGTAGCATGGCCCAAGCAGAGGATCACCTCTTTGAGTCTGGTCTGCTTGAGGTTTCTTACTCAGAGAGAGTTTTTCCTTACCACTGTTGCTCTGGGGGTTGGTAAGGTTAGACCTTACCTGTGTGAAGCACTGTGAGGCAACTCTGTTGTGATTTGGTGGTATATAAATGAAAATAAATTGAAAAATTGAAATTGAACCATTATTGCAAAAAGGGGTGTAGTGTGGGTAGCTTTGTGTGTGAGATGAAAAAAAGCCTTAACGTGTCCCTAAATCTGAGTCCAAACAACGAGCTAACAGGGTAACTTTGGTTCAGGTGTTTATTAAAACATATTTTTGGGGAATTGCGCAGTGGTTCTGCAAACAGTTTATTTTGTTGTGAACAGCAAAACTTATGTGCCATGTGTTTCCTCAGTGATTGTGCATTAAGCGGACATACCGACAGCTGCTAAAAGTGTTAACACCATTAGCATACAACATTATATATGACCAGTGATGCCAGTAACGCGTTACTTAGTAACGCGTTACTCTAATCTGACCACTTTTTTTAGTAACGAGTAATCTAACGCGTTAATCTTTCCAAATCAGTAATCAGATTAAAGTTACTTCTCCATGTCACTGTGCGTTACTATTATTTTTCATTGTGGGTCGATAGCAGCATTAAACTTGGTCTGTGGGCAGGAGGTCGGGGTTCGACTGAACTGCCCACTTTAAGTGAGCTGTGAGCTTTTCATCCACGGTTTTTTGCAGCTGCTCGACTCGTCGTCTCCTCTTAAAGCACGGTGATCAGCACACCTGCACTGAGCTTTACAAAGACATTTTTATACTTTTTTTCCTCCTTTATTTAGAGCTGAGCTGAGCTGCTCCATATCTGCACGTTAAAACAGCTGATCCTCCGCGACGCGTCAACAACTAACACTATTTTCCACTCAAATGCACCTAAACTCTCTTTCTGAGGACCACATGATGTGAAAACACAATAAAACTTTCTTACCTGTAAATCTGGTCCTGTTTTCTGCATAAATAAATGTTATCCATTCTTTGTGCTCAAACGCCAAAGTAGGGGCGAATCCAGATGGAATGGGGGCGTGGGGGAGGGATGTGCCCCCCTCACAACACCCCTAGATTAAAGGTCCAGTTTTGAAGCCTTTTTTTACTACAACTACTAATACTACTTAAAATAATATTAATTTCGACAAGTAAAATATTTAGAGAGAATTTAAATGTTAGAAAAATGCTAGAATGAATTTAATAGTTACATTTATAAACAATGTAGGTTCGAAATTGCAAGTTTTACTGTTACAGTGCTGTCAACAGTTAAATATGAGGTCAAGAAAGAGGTCTTTATTTTACTTTTTATAAAACAAGTATTTATTTTCATTGAAGTCAAGAAAGGGTGACTATAAAGTAAGTTTTGGCAAAACAGGTATCATTGTCATGTTGAGGTGGCAGAGGGTTGTTGTCGGCAGCTGGGAAAAGTAACTAAAAAAGTAAATAGTAATCTAACTTAGTTACTTTTACAATTGAGTAATCAGTAAAGTAACTAAGTTACTTTTTCAAGGAGTAATCAGTAATCAGTAATTGGATTACTTTTTCAAAGTAACTGTGGCAACACTGTATATGACTAGAGTTTCACTCAATACTGAAAACAGGGATGTCTTAGATGATCCATTAGGACGTTTCACCACACAACAAGCCATATTATTCCAGGTGATTGGAATAAATTACTCTAAACAGACACAGACAGCAGTAACATAACAGTGAGTGGCCACTCCCTGCCAACTCTGAGTTACGGTCAGAGGCAATGAGAGGATGAGGAGACACTGAACTCAGCAGCTGTCACTCAAAGCACCCACACCCACAACTATACAGAAATTTATTGCTTAAAATGTCTTTAAGAATATCATAAAAAACCTCATTCCCTGTACAGTTGTCGTGGAGGTGGACACTATGTATGAAATGATGAGGTGTTTCAGAGGCTGACATTGTTAAATAGGTGGCTGCACAATTTTGTAGACAGCACGGCTTTAGCTTTAATGATAACTGGCCTTCTTTCTGGGGCCGTTGTGGCTTGCTGATGTCGGCTGGCCTCCACCCAACTGGGGAAGGCGCCGCCATCTTGTCTGCAAACATTGGTAGAGCTCTAAAGGCAGGGTAACATTAGACATTTACAGCAGGCAACGGAGCAGGTGATTAGAGATGCTGCATGGCTTATGACAAATGTAGTTGTGAAATCCATTAGCTCCGCAGGGAAATTAGTGCAGAAAATCCACTATGGTGATATGGTGATAGTGCAGTTTATCTGCCAGGGAGGGAAATTCAACAAGTTGAGACTGTAGCCTGTTTCCGTAGATGTGTCCATAAAAATCATAGAGGGATATGCTTTGCAAACTTAATACCCGTTAACACATTGGATGATTTTGAAATTGAGGATGGCCCAATGGTTGTGCCAGCAATATCAAATATTTTGTGTCTGCTACAACCCGCATGGAATGTCTCAAACCTAAACCTACTTCTAGGCATCTTATATATGCTACTCTGGAACCACCCCTAAACCCAAACAGTCAAACTGTCAACCCCACTGAGGTCCTTAGTCTGGATCTCATTAACTTAAGATCACTATCCTCAAAATCATTGTTGATTAATGATATAATTATTGATCATCACTTAGATATGATTGGGTTATGTGAAACCTGGCTTAAACCTACAGCTGTCCTCCCTTTAAATGAGGCCTGCCCACCAGACTCAACGCACATTAGTGGAAATACTCTGGATTTGGTTTTCGCACGTGCTATTGCTGTCAGAAATATTGACATCATGCCTCCTACAAGCCCGATTCCAGTGAAGTTTGGATGTTGTGTAAAATGTACATAAAACCGGAATACAATGATTTGCAAATCCTCTTCAACCTATATTCAATTGAATACACCACAAAGACAAGATATCTAATGTTCAATCTGATAAACTTTTTTGTGCAAATATTTGCTTATTTCAAATGATTTTCAAATCATTGTATTCTGTTTTTGTTTACATTTCACACAACATCCCAACTTCATTGGAATTGGAGTTGTACATCAGAGGTCTCTGATCACTCACTTATTAAGTTTACAGTTTCACTGCTGTGTTTAGTGGAACAACAACTTTATATATCACTACAGCGATGCATCAACTTCTCACCTAAGACTGAACTCGAAGCCAGACTGCCTGATGTCTTCGCTTCACATTTGGCAAATGCCCAATCAGTAGACAGTCTTGTGGATAGTTTAAACTCTGTGGTCAAAACTACACTCGACATGATTGTGCAACCTTTGTTAAAACTGCGCTCCCCCAAAACACAGTTACCTTGGTTCAATGATTACCTGCATGACCTCAAGCATAAGGCTAGAGGTCTAGAACAGAAATGGTGTAGTTCAATATTAGAAGTATTCCGTCTTGCATGGTGTGATGCTATCTTAGACTATAAGCATGCACTTCTGGCTACAAAGCAGACCTATTAGTCTGATTTGATCAACAACAACAAAAAACACAACTCGAAGTTGTTGTTCGACACAGTGGCAACACTTATTCATGGACAACCACCTGTAGTTCACTCTCCTTTTACAGAAAAAGATTTCCTGGATTACTTTGAGAAGAAAATAGAAGACATTAGGTAAAACACATCCCAGCATGCCTTAACAAGGCCACGACACCCTACTATTGAGGCGGGCGCAATAACTGAGGTATTACTGTGATTTACAGAATTTGGGAGTATCTCTCTAGGCATGCTCGTTCTTACTGTGTTTTGTACAGTAACACTACCTCTAACCTTACTGACATGAAATTTCCATCTAAGGCCCCCTCCTTTTCTTTATATGGCACCCCTTAGGCACATATTGCAGCACTTTGGGATTACCTTTCACTGCTATGCAGATAACTTCCTTCAGCTAAATGACAACAAAACTGAAGTCATTGTTTTTAGCCGATCAAAATTCAAACATTTCATCCCTATAAAACTTGGTCCCCTTGCCCTTTTCCCAAATCTCATGCAAAAACTTGGTGTTACTCTTGACTCCTAGCTCAACCTTGACAAACAATTTTCTTTCTGTCGTAAGAAAAACTGTTTTTATCAATTAAAAATTATTCCTAAACTAAAATCTGTTGAGTCCTAAAATAATGTGGAAAAAGTCATCCACGCTTTCATAACCTCATGCCGAGACCATTGTAATTCCCGTTACTTTGGTCTCCCTCTGAATCTGGTAGCATGCCTTCAGATGGTCCACAATGTAGCAACTAGGCTGCTTACTAACATTAAAAATGTGAGCACATCACACTGGTCCTAACCTCCCTGCACTGGCTCCCAGTCCAGTCTAGGATTCAATTTAAGATCTTATTGATGATGTTTAAGGCTGTTAACCCCCTGACCCCAGTTATATAGCTGATCTCATCCATTTCAAGGTAGCTACCAGGTCTTCTAGATTGTCCAGTCAAGGACTCCTTCATGTTCCATTGCCCTGGCTTAAACAAAAAGGTGACAGAGCTTTTGCGTTTGCTGGTGCTCATCTGTGGAACCAACTGCCTCCTGCCATTACAAATGCCCCCTCAATCACAGTTTTAAAATCCAGGCTCAAAATTGGTCTAGTGGTTAAAGTGTTAGGTTTGAGACCAGAGGATCCTTGGTTCAAATCCCAGCCTGACTGGAAAATTACTAAGGCCCGTTGGGCAAGGTCCTTAATCCCCTAGTTGCTCCCAGTGTGTACTGAGTGCCTTGTATAACAGCACCCTCATATCAGGGTGAATAATGAAACATTATTTGTAAAGCACTTTGAGCATCTGATTCAGACGATAAAGCACTATATACAGTAGTGTTTAGAATACTAGTAGTGCTATGTGACTAAAAAGATTAATTCAGGTTTTGAGTATATTTCTTATTGTTACATGGGAAACAAGGTACCAGTACATTCAGTAGATTCTCACAAATCCAACAAGACCAAGCATTCATGATATGCACACTCTTAAGGCTATGAAATTGGGCTATTAGTAAAAAAAAGTAGAAAAGGGGGTGTTCACAATAATAGTAGTGTGGCATACAATCAGTGAGTTCGTCAATTTTGTGGAACAAACAGGTGTGAATCAGGTGTCCCCTATTTAAGGATGAAGCCAGCACCTGTTGAACATGCTTTTTCTCTTTGAAAGCCTGAGGAAAATGGGACATTCAAGACAATGCTCAGAAGAACAGCATAGTTTGATTAAAAAGCTGATTGGAGAGGGGAAAACGTATATGCAGGTGCAAAAAATTAAAGGCTGCTCATCTACAATGTTATCCAATGCTTTAAAATGGACAAGAAAACCAGAGACGCGTGGAAGAAAATGGAAAACAACCATCAAAATGGATAGAAGAATAATCAGAATGGCAAAGGCTCACCCATTGATCAGCTCCAGGATGATCAAAGACAGTCTGGAGTTACCTGTAAGTGCTGTGACAGTTAGAAGATGCCTGTATGAAGCAAATTTATTTGCAAGAATCCCCCGCAAAGTCCCTCTGTTAAATAAAAGACGTGCAGAAGAGGTTACAATTTGCCAAAGAACACATCAACAGGCCTAAAGAGAAATGGATGAATATTTTGTGGACTGATGAGAGTAAAATTGTTCTTTTTGGGTCCAAGGGCCGCAGACAGTTTGTGAGATGACCCCCAAACTCTGAATTCAAGCCACAGTTCACAGTGAAGACAGTGAAGCATGGTGGTGCAAGCATCATAATATGGGCATGTTTCTCATACTATGGTGTTGGGCCTATATATCGCATACCAGGTATCATGGATCAGTTTGGATATGTCAAAATACTTGAAGAGGTCATGTTGCCTTATGCTGAAGAGGACATGCCCTTGAAATGGGTGTTTCAACAAGACAATAACCCCAAGCACACTAATAAACGAGCAAAATCTTGGTTCCAAACCAACAAAATTAATGCCTCGCAGATGTGAAGAAATCATGAAAAACTGTGGTTATACAATTAAATACTAGTTTAGTGATTAACAGGATTGCTAAAAAACCAGTTTGAACATAACCGTTTTGAGTTTATGGCGTCAACAGCAGATGCTACTATATTATTGTGAACACCCCCTTTTCTACTTTTTTTTCTACAAAATTAAACAACTGAATGAACATCCTCCGAGGCCGGTGATCCCATAATTTTTGCCAGGGGTTGTACTAATAGCCCAGTTTCATAGCCTTAAGAGTGTGCATATCATGAATGCTTGGTCTTGTTGGATTTGTGAGAATCTACTGAATCTACTGGTACCTTGTTTCCCATGTAACAATAAGAAATATACTCAAAACCTGGATTAAACTTTTTAGTCACATAGCACTACTCTTATTCTGAACAATACTGTAAATGCAGTCCATTTTTCATTTTACTATGCTTTTCCCACATTTTGATTGTCTTACTTTATTATGTCTGTAACTAATTGTTGTCTCCCGATGTCATCTGAGTTTAAATTGTTGATTTGTGAGTGTACACTTTATGATCATTTTTCTTACTTAATGGACTATATACAGCATTTTGATCAGTGTGTGCTGTATCTAAATGTGTTGTAGAAATAAATTTTACTTACTTACTAAATATTCATAGAGATGCTACCGCAGTGAGTGGGTGTTATGTGATTTGAGTCAAGGCACAGTTTCTCCCAAAATTGGGATTACAATTTCAAACTACTACTGTTGATAATAAACCATCTGTCAGGGTCTTGTATTCCAACACCACAGATTTGGGGAACGAAAACTACAAATGCCATCTTCTCTGCAGCTGCTGCAGCAGGTTTATGACTGACATATTTTATCAGGACTGCAGAAATGTTCCCTGATATGTAAGAGTAGCTCAAGAAATCTTTCTCCGGTGGCGTTTATGCTCATATCCTTGGCATAGTAAAGCAGATGGGCAAAATGATGCATTTTGTAGCTAAAGCATGAAATTTGGCAGATGTGGAGGCATCCTGTAGCTGATGTCTCATGACCTACAGGGGTCAATCAAGAATTACATAGGGCTCAAAATTAAAAAAAAAATCATATTGAAAGGTATATCATATTATTTGACTGATCACAATGATTCCAAAAAAGGTATAATTTAGACTATCCTTGACTAAATGTGGAATTACAGGGTAAAACAACAACAATGATGACAAAGGTCAATTTCAATTAGTACAGGGGTCAAAAGTTGAAGGTCAAAAGCACAAATTTTGGCAATAAATGTATGCAAATTAATGGTTGAGTTAATAGGATTAATAAATGATATTGTTTTGTCTGCGTTGAACGCTTTGTCTCCAAGGTAAAGGTCAAACAAGATTGATATCCTTTGGATTCTATGACATATGACATATGTTGCCATGTAATATGATAAGAAAGCATGACAAACAGTGCAAAGTATTCCTTTTTAAAACCCTACAGTGGGAGAAATAAGTATTTGATCCCCTATCAGTTTTGTAGGTTTTCCCACCTACGAAGAATGGAGAGGTCTGTAATCTTTATCGTAGGTACACTTCAACTGTGAGAGACAGAATCTAAAAAAAAAACAAAAACAAAAAACAGAAAATCACATTGTATGCATTTTATTGCATGAAATAAGTATTTCATCCCCTACCAACCAGCAAGAATTCAGGCTCTTACAGACCTGTTAGTTTTTCTTTAAGAAACCCTGCTATTCTGCATTCTTTACCTGACGTCTCATGACCTACAGGGGTCAATCAAGAATTACATAGGGCTCAAAATTTTAAAAAAAATTCCAATTATATTGAAAGGTATATCATATTATTTGACTGATCACAATGATTCCAAAAAAGGTATAATTTAGACTATCCTTGACTAAATGTTGTGGAATTACAGGGTAAAATAACAACAATGATGACAAAGGTCAATTTCAATTAGTACAGGGGTCAAAAGTTGAAGGTCAAAAGCACAAATTTTGGCAATAAATTTATGCAAATTATTGGTTGAGTTAATAGGATTAATAAATGATATCGTTTTGTCTGCGTTGGATGCTTTGTCTCCAAGGTAAAGGTCAACAAGATTGATTCCTTTGGATTCTATGACATATGACATATGTTGCCATGTAAATATGATAAGAAAGCATGACCAAACAGTGCAAAGTATTCCTTTTTAAAACCCTACAGTGGGAGAAATAGTATTTGATGCCCCTATCAGTTTTGTAGGTTTTCCCCCACCTACAAAGAATGGAGAGGTCTGTAATCTTTATCGTAGGTACACTTCAACTGTGAGAGACAGAATCTAAAAAAACAAAACAAAAACAAAAAACAGAAAATCACATTGTATCACTTTATTGCATGAAATAAGTATTTGATCCCTAGCAGTTTGTAGGTTTTCCCCACCTACAAAGAATGGGTGAGTGTCTGTAATCTTTATCGTCTTCAACTGTGAGAGACAGAATCTTAAAAAAAAAAAAAAAACAAAAAAAAAAAACAGAAAATCACATTGTATGCATTTTATTGCATGAAATAAGTATTTGATCCCCTACCAACCAGCAAGAATTCTGGCTCTCAAAGACCTGTTAGTTTTTCTTTAAGAAGCCCTGCTATTCTGCATTCTTTACCTGTATTAATTGCACCTGTTTGAACTTGTTACCTGTATAAAACGCACCTGTCCACACACTCAATAAATCACACTCCACTCACACTCCTGTCCACCATAGCCAAGACCAAAACAGCTGTCTAAGGGCCCAGGACAAAACTGACCTGCACAGGCTGGGATGGACTACAGGACAAGAGGCAAGCAGCTTGGTGAGAAAACACAACGGTTATGATATTTATAGAAAGTTGGAAGAAAACACAGGATTGACTGGCAATCTCCTTCGGTCTGGATTCCATGCAAGATCTCACTTGTGGGGTAGGGTGATTCTGAGAAAGTTCAGAACTACACAGGAGGACCTGGTCAATGACCTACGAGAACTAGGGACTACAGGTCACAAAGATGAAATTAGTAACAGACTATAGTGTCAACAGTTTTAAAATCCTGCAGGGCAGCAAGGACCCCTGCTCAAGCCAGCACATGTCCAGCCTGTTTGAAGTTCACCAGTGACCATCTGGATGATCAAGAGGAGGCATGGGAGAAGGTCATGTGGTCAGAGGAGACCAAAATAGAGCTTTCTGGAATCAACCCCACTTACTGTGTTTAGAGGATGAGAACAACTCCAAGAAAACCATCCCAACAGTAAAACAAGGGGGTGGAAGCATTATACTCAGGGGGGTGCTCTTCTGCAAAGGGGACAGGAAAACTCCACTGTTTTGAAGGGAGGATGGATGGGGACATGTATTGCGATATTTTGGCAAACAACCTCCTTCCCTCAGTAAGAGCACTGAAGATGGGTCGTGGCTGGGTATTCCAGCATGACAATGACCCCAAACACACAGCCAGGGCAACTAAGGAGGGGCTCCCTAAGAAGCATTTCAAGGTCCTGGAGTGGCCTATCCAGTCTCCAGAACTGAACTCAATAGAAAATCTTTGGAGAAGAGCTATATGGAGGAGTGGACCAAAATCCCTGCTGCAGTGTGTGAAAACTATTTGCTGTGTCGGAATGGTTCCTCCACATTCTTTCTATGTAATGTGGCCTTTATGATGAGTGCAAAATGTGTAGTATTATTACTGTTTTGTTTAAGAATGTTTAATTTGCACTGTTGCTGCAGTTTGTTGTGAAATCATATTCATATCGTATATCATATTCATATGACAATATTGAGATATGCTAATTTAGCCATATTGTGGATCCCCCCAGAACCTGAAAGGCAAAAAAAAAGTAAAATGCTTAAAAAGGTGGGAAGTCTGGGGGGCGGGGGCTGAAATGTTTTAGCCATGCTAATACTCCCCTGAAGCATTTGCTCAAAAAAAGTCTGTATATATATATATATTACGGTATACCTATGATTGGAACATTTTATATGTTCACCCCTATGTAATTCTTCATTGACCCCTGTAGGTTATCAGAGGTCAGCTGCAGGATGCCTCCACATCTGAAAATGAACATTACTTAATTTAGAATATGTGTGCCAAATTTGGTGCTTAGTCACAAAATGACCAATTGTTGTGGAAAGTTTAGCTAAGCTGCACTGCTTGCTGTACCATCACCTCCCAGCCTGGCATACATGGTTATTTCAGAGTGATTTGTTCTCCTGAGCAATGCTACAATGTGAGTTGAAAAGGTGGAAGAACAGTATTTGTTTCACCTGCATTATTACAACGAAAATGTACTACATCAACATCCATATCTACCTCCTGATGTAGATGTAGGAACTGCTGATATAATCTAGAATAGAATAGAATCTATGAATGAGTGAATCAGCCAATCAAGTGAAACTGAGTTGGCTGTTCTATTTTATAGTACATTAGGAGGCCTCCTGAAGGTACAAAAATGCATTTTATGAACATATTTTATGTTCCACTGAGGTTTTCTCTATTAAAAAAAGTAGGAATTATTTCCATAATGGTATTGTTTTGAACACTACCAATAATCAACATGTTTTCTTTCCGTGTTTCACATTGATTTATTACAGCCAAAATGATGTTTTGGAAACACTGCTAATGAAACTGTATCATTTCTGTTATATTGTAGCATACAGTAGCCAAATATTGCATAGACAACACTTTCCTGTGCTGAAATTGTTCACAATCAATAATCCTGCCTCATCCAATTTCAAATTTAAATTTGATCTGGGGTAGAGGAGGAGGAGAGATTAGCTTCTCAATGAGCACATTAAAAGCACCTCAGTCAGATTTATGAGTGTAATTTACCCCAAGCATGCCTGTGTTATCAATTTAAATACCACGGATAGAACCAACAGGCATTTGCATAATGCCACCTCACAGCATTCTGCTGACTCGGATGCTGCAAGGCTGTAGGCACTGCAGCTTCACATGCTCGAACAATCGGATACTGATACAACACGTGTGCATGCAAACCATAACTGCAAGCATTTTAAGATCAGTGCTGATCACTGGTAAGGCTGAGAAATTACAATCTGCAATTGCATTGTGTTTAAAATGTCACACTGCAATTGTGAAAAATAAATATCCAAGATTGTTTAATTTATTTTTAAGGCTGCAACTACCATTTTTTTTTATTTTTTTTTTTTTTAAGAGAAGTGATTCAAGGTCTGTACAGCCTGAAATCAGTTCAGCTTTCTCTTTGTGATGGGGCAGTCTCTTACAGGTGCACAATGTCACATTTTTATCTGATGTTTCCATCTCCTTCATCAGTGAGGTTCTGCTGGTCTTTAAGGACAAACATTTGTCCATTCCCATGTTTCGTTTTGACCTGCTTCGGGCATTGGAGAGCAGCAACATTGCTCTGACTGTCAAGCATATGGTCCTCAGTAAAAGGCCAGTCCCCTTGTACACCTGGAGGTGTGCTATGAATGATATCCATTGTAAAAAATATGCCAAATTAACGTGGATGCAAGCAGGTTCTGCTGTGGTGACCCCGAGAAAAAACAGGAGTACCACAACAAAACCCAGTGTGCCTCCTAACCTTGGGATGTTGCTGAGGAACAACATCTGCAAAGCCCAAGGTTCTTATATTTCTCTGCATTATATTACAGTTTTCCATAGTTACGATGAATCATTTCTGGATGGATTGTAAGGAAAAACCTGCTTTGGGCAAAGCACAGATTGTGCTCCTCAAGCCTTGGCTAAATTTTCAAGATTTTCTTTTGGGCTTTAAATACACACAATCTCCAATTCATCCCGAATTATGGCAATTAGTAATCTTGAGGTTTTATCAGTAATTTCATTAATTTCTGCAAACATGTAGTATATTCCATGCTGTTTAAGGAGGCATTTATTTTAGCATGCGTACAGTTGTGGTCGGAGGTTTCCATACACTTCATGGCATGAACGTCATGGATGTCTGGGGCTGTTCTTTTACAGTATGAGAATGGAATTATTGTACATCACACATCATTAACGGCTTAAAAAAAAGAATTGGGCGCACAGGTTCAAATTTATTTTGGATATTTTCTAATCCACACAAGGTCAAAATTATTATAATTAGAATTCTAATTATATATATATATATATATATATATGCCCAAATTTACGTGCCTGCCTAATTTTGTTGGAAGAATTATTGTTGGGTAAAGTGTAATGCACGGACCCACAACAGGGGGCGCAAATGAACGGTCAATAGATAATCCAATAAATACAATTTATTGTGGCAAATGTGCACAACAGGTCAAATACTGCTTTTAGACAGTCGATCACAAAATACAATAAGTGATGTGTGGGCAGGCCCGAGGGTAGGAGACGCCTATCCAGAGAAGAGCCAGGGCCCACAAGGTTCCGCCGCCAACGAAGACCTGCAGTATACTAAAGCCGCCAAGTCCCGAGTCCCCAGGTGGCCTCTGCTTCCAGCTGTCAGATCCGGTACTGCTGGCAAGAACAAAAACAGGTTAAGGGTGGGTGTGTGGACACCCAGTAAGCAGTCAGCAAACTCACAGTTCCTTCCTAAGTGGAAACAGTCCTCCACTCCAAGGTAGCAGGAAACACAATCCGTGCAGTACCTAATGTAACAACTAAGAATTTAGGAGTGGATTCGCCTACTCCTCCAAATTCTCACCAACCAGCTCCAAGCTGCAAGGTACAGAAGGTTACAACTGCAAAAACGTTCAGAAAACACTTATGTGCGTGCAGCACAGAAAAACGTAAACTGTGTGGTAAACTGATATCTCGGCAGACATGTGGTGTCTCCTCCAGGCTTTTATGGTGCAGTGATGATGATTGCTGACAGCTGGCAGTCCTGGCTCTTGGGTGGTAACTGCGCCCTCTGGTGCCTGAAACCCGACTACAGACAGGGCGCCCTCTGGCGTTGGCCAGCAGTACCTCCTCTTCGGGCGGCCCACACAACATATTGCACTCTTTCTGTAAATCCTATAAATTTCATTTCACTTCTCAAATGTCACTGTTTTGTCTGCTATATGATATATTTAACTGAAATTGCTGATGCAAACAACCAATGATTTATAAAGGAATATCATGGAAATCATCAGGGGTGCTCAACCTTTTACGTACAACTATATATATCTATATACATAAAGGGCTATGTCTGTCTGTCTGTCTGCCCGGGATAAACTCCCAAACTATAATATGTAGCCCTAAAAACTATATATATTCTGAATCCTCATGACATGGGGGACAAACTGGTACCATTATTTTTAAAGTTGAACCGAAAATTATCCCCAAAATAACCATTTTTGTAAAACCATATAGTGTTGTACCATGTGCGATAAACTCCCAAACTATAATATGTGGCCCTAAAACTATATATATTCTGAATCATGACATGGGGAACAAACTGGTACTTCTTGTTTGTCTTTCGGCTGTTCCCGCTAGGGGTCGCCACAGCAGATCAATCGTTTCCATCTCACCCTGTCCTCTGTATCTTCCTCTGTCACACCAACCACCTGCATGTCCTCTCTCAGCACATCCATGAACCTCCTCTTTGGTCTCCCTCTTCTCCTCCTGCCTGGTGGCTCCATCCTCAGCATCCTTCTCCCTATATACCCTGGGTCCCTCCTCTGCAAATGTCCAAACCATCTCAATCTCGCCTCTCTGACTTTGTCTCCAAACCGTCCCACCTGAGCTGTCCCTCTGATATGTTCATTCCTAATCTTGTCCATTCTTGTCACTCCCAAAGAGAATCTTAACATCTTCAGCTCTGCCACCTCCAGCTCTGCCTCCTGTCTTTTTGTTAGTGCCACTGTCTCTAAACCATACAACATAGCTGGTCTCACTACTGTTTTGTAAACTTTCCCCTTCACTCTTGCTGATATTCTTCGGCCACAAATCACTCCTGCCACCTTTCTCCACCCACTCCACCCTGCCTGCACTCTCTTCTTCACCTTTCTACCACACTCTCCATTACTTTGAACAGTTGACCCCAAATATTTAAACTCATCTACTTTCACCACTTCTACTCCTTGTAACTGCACTATTCCACTGGGCTCCCTCTCATTCACACACATGTACTCAGTCTTGCTTCTACTGACTTTCATTCCCCTTCTCTCCAAAGCATATCTCCACTTCTCCAGACTAGACTCAACTTGCTCTCTACTCTCACTACAGATCACAATGTCATCTGCAAACATCATAGTCCATGGGGACTCCTGTCTGATCTCATCTGTCAACCTGTCCATCACCACTGCAAACAAGAAAGGACTCAGAGCTGATCCTTGGTGTAATCCCACCTCCACCTTGAATGAGTCTGTCATTCTGACTGCGCATCTCACTGCTATCACACTATTCTTGTACATGTCTTGCACTACGCTAACATACTTCTCTGCCACTCCAGACTTCCTCATACAATGCCACAACTCTTCTCTTGGCACCCTATCATATGCTTTTTCTAAGTCCAAACTGGTACCATTTTTTAAAAAAAAAAGTTGAACTGAAAATTATCCCCAAAATAGCCATTTATATAAGACCATACAGTGTTGAACCATGTGCAATAAACTCAAAAACTATAACAGGTAGCCCTAAAACGATATATGTTCTGAATCCTCATGACATGGGGAACAAACTGGTACCATTATTTTTAAAGTTGAACTAAAAATTACCCCCAAAATAGCCATTTATGTAAGACCGTACAGTGTTATACCATGTGCTTTTCATGGTGCCACTTCTGTCTGTCTTTCTGTCTGTCCGGGATAAACTCCTAAACCAGGGGTGCTCAAGTTCGGTCCTCGCGAGCTACCTTCCTGATACTCTTAGTTGTCTCCCTGCTCCAACACAGTTGAATCCAATGAAAGACTCATTAGCAGGCTTTTAATGAGCCTTTCATTGGATTCAGGTGTGTTGGAGCAGGGAGACAACTAAGAGTATCAGGAAGGTAGCTCTCGAGGACCAAACTTGAGCACCCCTGTCCTAAACTATAATATGTAGCCATAAAAACTATATATATTCTGAAACCTCATGACATGGGGGACAAACTGGTACCATTGTTGTGGTTTGCCCCTGGTCTGCTCGCCTCTGTCTTTTCATGTTTTCAGGTGAAGCTGAGGTGGAGCTGCTGGTGATTTGGCTGGGTGCTTTTCGCTGTGTGTACGTCAGGGCTCTGCTCCCCACTGCCAGAGGGCACGTGGGCCCCACCCCATCTGTCAAGATGGCACATGGAATTAACAGAGCGGCATCTCACAGCTGAGCTGGATCTACACTGAGTGGGTGCTCACAGCTGACACTCAACAACACTCCTGATTTAACCCCGAACCTGTCATTGGTTCGGTGCCAGAATCTTTCATGAGACCACCTGAAGAACCTCCGCGTTTCTCCTAGTCGGACCTGGGTTGCCATGGGTTCCCAGCTGTGCCAAGCCATCGCACCCAGCCAGTAACTCAAGCTTCTGTTTTCTGTTTGTCTCATGGTGTATTTTGTTTGACGTTCTGTCGCCACTTTGGAGCTAATGTCACTTTTCTGTTTTCCTGATGCAAGCCTCTGAGCTCCTTGACTTTTGTTTCCCTGCAGAGTTTTTGGACTGAAGTCTCTTGTTGCAACTCCACCTCTTGGGCTCCCATGTCCACAACAGCAAATGTCTGTGTTTTTTTTCATTGGCGCTTTCAGGCGCAGTCTGTAACCCGCCGTGTTTTTTCCCTCTCGAGTTTCCAGACGCTATGTTATATATCGTGTTTTTCCTGCCGTGTCATTCCAAGTTTCTAATTATGCCGTTATCAATCATTTATTTTCCTGCAGTGTGAGCTTCGGCTATTAATTCATACTTAAGTAATGTAAAATGGTTCATATGGTTTTTTTCATGTCACGCTTTTGTTTCTGGCTTGGACATATTCTGTAATTCTGTTGTGTGGAGTTCAGTGAACATCAATGTGTAATCTATAATTCGGGTGGGCGCTGTTTTAGGACAGTGTGCAGTCATTTTGTTATTCCACGGGGTGAACCGTTCAGTTACAGTATGATCTAATCTGCTGATAGGTGGGAGTGATCAACATGCAGCCACTAAACTCTAAGTTAATGTAACTGGGGTTCTCTGAGTGCAGTTTCCCAGAGAATGTGAGCTGCCAAATTGCTGCATACATTTAAGCCTGGAACTTGGAGCTGTCATCTGACTGTCAGTCTGCCACATGTGCCCACCTTTAGGGTGTGTAATGTCAAACTAAGATCCTGAATGAACAAAGACTGTGATATGAACTGGACTCCTGAATAAACTGCACTTTTGGTCTAACTCCCACCTGGAATGAACTGAGACTTGCTTCTGAACTAACCACATGAATGAAATGAACCTCTGAACTACTTAGTTTGGATTTATTTTCATTTCCAGATGTGTGCCCATATGCACTCCATAATCTTACCTGCCCTCTCACTTTCCCCCCACAGTCCCAGCAGCTCCACAGGCTCACTTCCCTGGTTCCTGTCCCGGTCCTGTCTGTCTCGTCCATCCAGTCCTCATGGTCCATCCTCCTTTGTTCTTCCACTGCGCAGTCCCTTGTTTGGTTCAATAAACTTTTGGTTAACTCCTCCTCTGTCTGCCTTACTGCTCCTGCTCTTGGGTCTAACACGCAACCTGGTCCCAGACCGTAACAACCATTTTTTTTTTTAAAGTTGAACAGAAAATTACCCCCAAAATAGCTGGCTGTGGGTATGACCAGGCAGATTGAAATTTCCAGCCCTGTATATGTGTTGGCCATCTCTTTTTATTTAATACCTTTCTTCAGCACAGCACAGTCACAGCACACTCAGCAAAACAAAAACATGCTTAGGCTGAGGCTGTGGGTATAACCAGGCAGATTCAAATTTCCTTGCCTGTATATGTGTTGGCCATCTCTGTTTATTTAATCCCTTTCTTCAGCTACTTTATGTTCTCAACTGTTAAACACCTGACTGTCCTGTACAACCCAGTTTGCCTTCCTGTCTGAATACATTCATTTTATTTTTGTAAAATTGCAATGTAAAAACAGTGAAATACACCACTACCTCTATTTTATTCATTGATATTTACTGTTACCTACCTTTTGTGTAATTTTGTTATAAATTTGACTACAAAACAAAGTCTGCATGAAAGACTTCAAATGTGTTTGTCTTTTAACCAAGTATTTCCACTTAGTTTGGGGAGTCCACCTCTTATATTTCTGCTGGACAAACTTTAGCCCATTAACTATTATATTTATAAGACATCAGCATTACAAAAACAAATGTTGGGCAACTGTTTTGATTAAAATGATTGGCATTTGGCTTATGTCTAAAACAGGTTAATCCGGGCAGTGCCAGGTACCCCAGCTAGTGTATATATATATATATATATATATATATATATATATATATATATATATAAGCATGTGCAAAGTGATGCAAAAATGACACTAACAATGGCTGTGTTAGTGTGTTAGTGTGTTAGCATTGCTAGAGGACCTTGCAAATGGTGCAATCCGACGTGAGTGTGTATTCAGGGAATGCGAGAATTGATTAGCAAATGATGACGAGTGGCCCATAAGCTGCTTCCGATTACCAAGGCAACTGTTACTGGAGCTGTATGCAGAACTACAGCTGGCCCTTCAATGCACTACACTGAAGAGCCAGGGGTTGTCTGTGCCCACACACGTGCTGACCACACTCGCTTTCCTGGCAACAGGGGCATTCCAGTGAGAGCTCGCTGACCGGTCAGGAGTATGCCAGTCAACCAAGAGTTGAGCCATGCAAAATTTGTGGAATGCAATCATCCGATTGTTATCACAGTACATCAGATTTCCATACAATGCCATTGAACAGGCCAACATCAAAGTGCATTTTGCAGCAAGAGCCGGTTTCCCTAATGTAATTGGAACTATCGACTGCACACATGTTGCCTTAAAGGCGCCATCACATGATGAAATTTTTTTGCTCATAGGAAGCATTTCCATTCCATCAATGTGCAGATCATATGTGACATGCACATGCACCTGCCTAACATTGTGGCTAGGTGGCCTGGCTAAACACCTGATTTATTCATACTGACCAATTCTGGGAGAGGCTACATGCTGGCACAGTGCGTGATGGGTGGCTGCTTGGTGAGTATGTCTCCAGTGGAAACCAACGCAGCTACATTTGGCCATGCGCACAGCCTAAGATGGTGTGTTTTATCATATCTTGTGTCTATGTTGTCTGTTTGTGACGTGATGGTGATGCGTCAGCTGTGGGGTACCTTAACAAGTCCCCGGCTGACTCCCTGTGTTCAGTATATGCCAATGAACGCATGCATAAAGTTGTATTCTGCCTTCATCTGACCCCAGGAGACGATGGTTATCCACTGTGGATGTGGCTGATGAACCCCATCACTGAGCAAGAGAGGCAGTACAATGACATCCACTCCCCCATCTGTGCAGTTGTGAAGAGGGCTGCTGAAGGGCCACTGGCGCTGCCTGGATAGGTCAGGTGGGGTGCTGCAATACCAACCAGAGAAGGTGTGCCATATTATGCTGGCCTGTGGTGTGCTCCACTTTGCAATGGCATACCACTGCCTGAGCAGGACATCCTCCCATCCATCTATTTCAACGCACCCCTGGCTGCCATACGGGCCCGGTAGCATGTGATCTCAACCATATGAAGAGGTAAGTACACGCCAAGCAGCTGCCGTGAAGTTGCTGGGGCCAGCGGACCCGGAGGAGATGCCAGGGTCAGCAGAGTCTGTGACGTCGGTTCTGTGCTCTGCCGTGGCACATTGTCTAGTAAGAGAAATGGAGATGTGATATAATTAGATGTGTCAGAGTGTTTAATATTCTGCCATCTTTACGCATAGGTTATGTGTATTGTGCAACCTTTTGTACGGCTGCTATGATGACATGTATGTGTCCAGCATATTTCGGGGGTGGTCTGTGTCACCCTTATCGGCTCCCACTACTCCAGTGAGGGCTGTGCCACCCATAATCACAGCCACCCTTGTCTCAAAGCCGCTGAGGTTCCCCACACCTGTGCCCCCACCTGTTGTGGCCATGCTTCGATGGTGGGCTGTGATCCACTGCTTTACATCCACCTTGATGTGCAGCATTTCTTTTTAATTTTCACATGTGTGCGCCTCTCTGAGTCCACAGTGTTCATGGCATCACACACATGTTCCAGTTCATGTCTTTTTCATTTCATGGTGACATCTGCTGACAGGCTGCCAAACAGGAGGTGTACAGGGTGAAAAGAAGAAGGGTCAGCACCATGTCCTGGTGTGCTCCAGTGCTGGTGTCCTGGTGTTTAGCTATGTCACTAAACCCAAAACTGCGCAGTTAGCTGGTCTTCCTGCTGTGCGAGCTGCCAACTATGGTGGTGTACCGCCAGCTGGAATGGGTCTGAGCCTGCTGTGTCCATCATTGGCCAGATTAAGGAAGGTTTGTCAAGGATGTTTGGACACAAATGTGAGGCTCAAACAGCTGTGGTTGGTACACAACTTTAGTGATGAGAATAGCAGTGGTCGGTACACAAAAAGGCAGTCCAAAAACATCAGAAGTACAAGAATCATCAGGAGAAGTGATGGTCTTGTGGTTAAAGTGTTGGGTTTGACACCAGAGGATCCTCAGTTCAAATACCAGTCTGACCCTTGGGCAAGGTCCTTAATCCTCTAGTTGCTCCGGACCAGGCCTCTGTATCCTCCGACCGGTCCCCCTCCTGTCACCCAGGTTTTGGATGGCCATCCAGTCTGGACTGTGTGGCACCTCCTGGACATGCACCATTGGGGCTTCCAGTATCTGGTGGACTGGGAGGGTTATGTGCCTGAGGACTGTTCCTGGGTGTTCCTTTCCTTCATCCTTGATGCCATTCTTGTGCAGGACTTTCATTGCACTCATTCAGACAGGCCATGTGGGTCACCTGGGGGGGGGGGGGTCCCGTTGTGGTCAGGGGAACTGATCTGGGATTTCTGTGCTTGTCTCCACCCCCCCACCCCCCTTCTGCGTTTTATTGCCAGTGGAGAATATTGGCATCACCTGTAGCTGTGACACACCTACTTCAGTTAGCAGCATCCTATTAAAGCCTAGGCTGAACTGGAGGATGCCCCCACATCTTACCTTCCATGGAAGTGGTAGCCTGGCTTCTTAGCAGTGTTACAGTCTCCTGTTCATTATTTCTTTGTGTCTTCATGGTGTCTTCTCCGTGCTTTTTTCTCTTGGCAGTCCATGGCTGCCAGCTGGTCCACTGGCCCACCTGGTAACCTGCACCTGTGACCTGTCCGCCAGTGATTTTACCTCCCGGTCCACACCAATTGCACATTCTTAATAAATTGTTGCAGTTGATTTTTTAAACCTAAACTGCCTCATTGCATTTGAGTCAGTCTTCAGTTCAGTCTGCCACAAACACCTACTGTGATTCCAAAGGTCTACCTTCTACAACATGAATGGACAGAGTTCCAGATCTCTTAATTTCATGATTAAAGCTTGCAAGGCCAGAACAATTTGAAACATGTATATTAAGAGTTTGAGCTATACCCGAGTACACGAAGTCTAGATAATTGTCTCCCATTTAAGACTGAAGAAATCATACATTTCTAAAACAGAGATGCTGAACATAGATCAAGAGAAAGACAGATAAGAGGTTAATGTGTGTGTAATTTATGACAACACTGCACCTGCATCTTTTCTTACTTCAACTTGCTCAAGTGCTTTTTCTCTTCCTTTTCCATGCTCCCACCATGGGCACAAACAACACGCAGGATGCTGTTATTTCTCTTGGTTCTTCTTGGCTGGCTGTCTTACTGAAGGAGGTCAAATAACAAAGAGGTCAGTGGTAGCACAAGCAATGTGGCATGAGTTCCTTTATCACGAAAAACTCAGCATGTCAGCCATGGTAAAGTAGGAAGGAACTGCTCCTGCTCATCCTATAAAATAGTTTTTTTTTTCTGCTTGACACATAGGCAGAGTGCCTGCCACAGGACATGGCTTTCCTGTCTGCTCAAAATACCTCAGACTTTGTCACAGCACTGAGATATGATTCATACTTCAATGTTATGACTATAAATGATGTTTATTAGTCCATACTTAGGACACACTTATTTTCCCTTTTGTATGGCTAGCATATTGGCATATTATGTGACTATGCTTTTTACTTTTTTACTATTTTCTTTTAATTCATTTTATTTTGTTTTCTGAATTGTTTTGTGTGAAGCCCCTCAGGGTGACTCTGTTGTGATTTGGCGCTATATAAAATTAATATATTGGATTATTATTCTTGATCTGTTATTTCTTTATTTTTTTTTCACTTTTGGTGAAAATAACACTCGAGTGGAGACAAGTTCAAGTAGATAGAAGGTTTAACAATGATGCAGAATGTCATTGGTTTGAATCCCACTCAGACCGATGACTGGAAAATTATTTCTGTCAACCCAGCAGCGAATAGGGACCTGAGGCTCTTTGGAGTTGGAGAAGGGAGTAAAAAGAGCCGACATGGGCACCACCATTAGGCTATGGGATAATCAGTCTTATCTTACCTGTCACTTCTTGGCTCACTGTGCCTGAGCTGACATCACAATGATTCGGTTAATATTTTCTTTCCATTTTTTTAAGTTTGTTTTAGTTTTCGCCCCTTCTGAGACCATGCACATGACCTGCACAATGAAATGATAAGACTCATGTTTAGTGTTATGATGATGATGATGAATTATTATTTTTGTTGTTGTGGTGGTGGTAGTTGTTTATTTCTTTCCTGATCTTGGTTTGATTGCTTTTCTGTCACTCTTGGTGAAGATGCCCTCTTTGAAAGACCAATAGTTGTTAGTGATAATTAAACTGTAGTTTATCCACTCAAAGAGAATTGTTGGTGGTGGGACACACACACACACACACACATGCAAGGAGAGAAGCCGTGGGTGTAATTCAGAGTACAGATGGACTCTGCCAACAATTTCCATATAAAAATGGGCATCTTGCGCAACTATAAAAAAGCTGTAAAAAGTATAAATGTGTGATCGGTGACAAATCAAGCACCACAGAAAAGACTGTCTGTGCAGATTACACTCTTTCTGAGGTTTCATTGGAAATGGATGATTTCTGCTTTACCATGCACCTCGTCTTTCTTTGTGTTTGTTGACGTTTCGAGGTTATTTTCATTCTACAGACTTGAAAGTCAGATCATTCAGTGGTACTTCAAAAACACATATTTGGAAACTATGGAATTGATTTGACAAAGAAAGTGTACTGCTGGCCATGCCTCTTGATGAAACCATCTCAGGGATGGTGTGTCTGGTGAAAATTGGTTTTGGGGATCTGTCTAACTTTGAACAAGCATATAAAAGGCATGAAAAGAGCGGGTCCCTGGAAAAGATGCCTACTTGGTTTGGTAGGGTCATAGACATTTTCTTGAAAATGAATGGAGGGCAGAATTTACTTATAACTAAATTTACAAATTTTATGATGTAAGCCAGCAATGAGTTTCCCCTGTTAGAAAGACCAGCAGCCTCCACTGCTTCATTTACATTTGTTTGCTCCAACTGATTTTCTGTTTCTCTGATCAGCTCTTTTCATATTGCTGGATGGTTAACTTGGAGCTCTGCCTCTGTTAAATGGAGGAGGACTTTGTTACACTTACATTAAACCAGTACAACATATTACAAAAATAAGAAAACTGAGTGTGACTGCACATAAAACTCTGTTACATGATGACATTTCAAACAATTCCAGAGAATCAAATGCTTCAAATCTCAGATACAGTGCATCTGGAAAGTATTTACAGTGCTTCACTTTTTCCACGTTTTGTTGTTACAGCCTTATTCCAAAATGGATGAAATTATTTTTTCCCTCAAAATTCTGCACACAATACCCCATAATGATAAGGTGTTTTTTTTTTTTTTTGGATTTTGCTAATTTATAAAACTAAAAATACCACATGTATATATAAGTATTCACAGCCTTTGCCATGAAGCTTAAAATTGAGCTCAGGTGCATCCTTTTCAAACTAATCATCCTTGACATGTTACTACAGCTTAACTGGAGTCCCCCTGGGCAAAATGAGTGATTGGACATGATTTGGAAGGGCCCACACCTGTCTACATATAAGGTCCCACAGTTAGTGCATGTCAGAGCACAAACCGAGCATGAATTCACAGTAATTGTCTGTAAACCTCTGAGACAAGATTGTGTCAAGGCACAAATCTTGGGAAGGGTACAGAAATATTTCTGCTACTTTGAAGATCCC
The DNA here is from genome assembly GCF_902500255.1 of Thalassophryne amazonica. Taxonomy (NCBI): domain Eukaryota; kingdom Metazoa; phylum Chordata; class Actinopteri; order Batrachoidiformes; family Batrachoididae; genus Thalassophryne; species Thalassophryne amazonica. Next base: position 24,205,770 of record NC_047121.1, read on the forward strand.
AATGAGCATAGTGGCCTCCATCTTCCATAAATGGAAGAAGTTCAGATACACCAGGACTCGTTCTGGAACTGTCCTCCTATCTACACTGAGCGATCAGGGGAGAAGGGCTTTAGTCAGGGAGGTGACAAGAACCTGATGGCCACTCTGTCAGAGCTCCAGCATTCCTTTTTGGAAAGAGGAGAACCTTCCAGAAGGACAACCATCTCTGCATCAGTGCACACATCAGGCCTGTATCATCAAGTGGCCAGACAGAAGCCACTCCTTAGTAAAAGGCACATGGCAGCCGACCTGGACTTTGCCAAATGTCACCTGAAGGACTCTCAGACCATGAGAAACAAAATTCTGTGGTCTGATGAGAGTAAGACTGAACACTATGACATGAATGCTAGGCGTCATGTTTGGAGAAAACCAGGCAGCATCCCTACAGTGAAGCATGGTGGTGGCAGCATCATGGTGCATGTATTTATTTATTTATTTTTTTTTTGTGACAGGAACTGGGAGACTAGTCAGGACTGAGGGAATGGTGAATGCAGCAAAGTACAGAGACATCTTGGATGAAAACCTGCTCCAGAGCGCTCTTGACCTCATACTGGGGTAACGGTTCATCTTTCAGCATAATGACCAAAAGCATACAGCCAAGATATGAAAGGAGTGTCTTCAGGACAACTCTGTGAATGTCCTTGAGTGGCCCAGCCAGAGCCTACACCTGAATCTGATTGAACATCTCTGGAGAGATCTAAAAATGGCTGTGCACCAATTCTCTCCATCCAATCTAATAGAGCTTGTGAGGTGGTACAAAGAGGAATGGACAAAACTGCCAAAATATATGTGTGCCAAGCTTGTGGCATCATATTCAAAATGACTTAAGTCTGCAATTGCTGCCAAAGTTGCATCAACAAAGAATTGAGCAAAGGGTGTGAACAATCAATTAATAGTGTTTTTTTATTATTATTATTTTGAATAAATTGACAAAAAAAAAAATCAAAAAAACTTTTTTCATAGTGTCCTTATGGGGTCTCGTGAGTAGAACTTTGACAGAAAAAAGAATAATAAATGTACTCCATTTTGCAATAAGGCTGTAGCATAAAAAAGTGTGTAAAAGTGAAATGTTGTGAATACTTTCCAGATGCACTGTATATTTAAAATATAATGCAATGCTAAAATACCCTTGGCCATATCAGCATTGTTTTGTTTAGAATTTGCAGTTGTTTAATTGGTATCCCAGTGCAAACTGTATCTATCTATCTATCTATCTATCTATCTATCTATCTATCTATCTATCTATCTATCTATCTATCTATCTATCTATCTATCTATCTATCTATCTATCTATCTATCTATCTATCTATCTATCTATCTATCTATCTATCTATCTATCTATCTATCTATCTATCTATCTATCTATCTATCTATCTATCTATCTATCTATCTGTGTGTGTGTGTGTGTGTGTGTGTGTGTGTGTGTGTGTGTGTGTGTGTGTGTGTGTGTGTGTGTGTGTGTGTGTGTGTGTGTGTGTGTGTGTGTGTGTGTTCAATCAAGCCCCTCTATGGTGAATGGTGGTGAATGTTTCAATGATTCATGGATAAGTCAATAAAGCATAAATACGTATTTCCATTGTGGTCCTTGAGATGTTATCATATGACAAAATATGATAATATCACAAGGACCACAATGGAAACAAGCATTTATGCAGCATTGTTTGAGCCATGGATCAATGAAACATTCATCTCTATAATGTTTCTTTTGATGTTGCAGAATTAACCCAATCAAACAATCAATCCTAAACAATAAGCTTTAACGTTTTATTGGCAGCTGCAGGAGGGCGTGCATGTTCTTATACATGAACTTTTAAAAAGTGCGGAAGTTACCTTTGACCATGTGTGATGCACGTGAATGCTGATGTCCACGAGATATCTTGTAAATAACTCCAGATGTGTTATCATGCTACAAAATGTAGTGTTTTCAGTTTTATAATTCCATAATATATGAGAATCATGTTAGATTTACACAGAAATGTAAAAGTTTGGGAGCTCCAGAGAGAAACCAGCCAGTGCCTCTGTACTCTGATTGGCTGTCACCCCTCACCCCCCTCACACCTCCAATAAAATGGATTTAGATGATTCATAGCATAAAAATCAGAAACATAATGTGACAGTTTATTCTCGTAAAATAGGTCAAGGTTAGCCATCTTTGAACTTGTCCAAGGTCTGTGTCCCAAGAATGTTCCATGTGAATTTGAAGATCCTGGGAGTAATAAGCCTGGACTTATTCTGAGCACAGACAAACAGACTGACAGACTAACAGAAAGTTGGACGCAAAGCCTTCACAATACCCGATGGCCATATTTTGAAGACCTCAAATAAAAATCATGGTTGAAGCTGAACTGAATGTGTTACATTACATTTTGATGTGTTCAGTGTCTGATCAGCACCATGGACAGCAGCAAAAGTTTGGCTGTTAAGAAGTGTCTTCCAAAGCAGGATGAAAAAACACACTTATCCCTAACAATCTGTCCTCCCTGCAGTAACAATGAATTTGAACACATACTAAATTGAGTTTCCACAAATTAAATTGATTTTGTTGTTATTTGGTAATTGTACATGTCTATCAGATATTTTTTGTTTGTTTTTGTAAATTATTGTGATTATATCAGATGGTTGTAGGCTAAAGTATGTTGATGAGCAGACCATTAAAAGCTCAGCAACAAACAATGAGGTTGTGATGATCTTCATGGCTGTGGATATGCAACCCAGTCTCATGGCAAGTAGTGATTCAGCAGCACGAAAAATACATTAATCTATTGGTTCGTGATTTGTGACTAAAAGCGCCTAATTTTTGTCACAGCAGCACAAATTAATTCTAATTCATTCCTTGATGGCTGCACAAAATTAAAAGTGAGCGGGGCGGTCGGGGTGGTTATGGTTAGTGTGGTGAGAAGGAGTAGGATTAGGTAAGGTTAGGGTTGGGGGTAGGAGTAGAGTTAGTAATAGTGAGTTAAATAAAAACCAGTCACGAAAATTTGACTCATTTCGTGATGGGAGCACGAAAAAAAAAATGTGAGACTGGGCTGAGATATTAATGTTTTTTTTTATGTGTTTCTTTATGTGTGATGTCACAGAGTTGGAACACATTAGAGAAGTGTGGGTAGCAGGAAAAATCTGACCTCCCACTTGGTCCAGAATGGAACCTTAAACCCCAATCATATTCAAGTGTTTGTGCATCAAAAGCAGCCAGAAATTATTTTGAATAATATGATCCATTAAATCTTTAGAACCGATGTGTTCATGGGGTCATGGAGTACACAGTATCCTACCTGGAATTTTAGTTTGGTCAGTTCTTAATATTTTTCAGTCTAATCAGGAACCTGTGAAATTTCTCCCAACTGCTGCTGGTGCAAAATTTACCTGAATGGACTTAAGTCAGAAGCTTCTCTTTTCAGCCTGCATCATAATTATTGCAAGAGAAATGAATGACAGAAAGTTCAAAATTACCTTCAGCTTCCCCCTTGCTTTCACTCAGGCTTGCAACAGCAGATGTGAACTGGATTTGCATGTTGATTTGTCACTTTTTTTTTTTTTGCCAGTTGCCCTTCAAGATGCAAATGGATTCTCACCAAATTTGCACCACAGACAGATATTAGAGCATGGAAGACTCCATTAAATTTTGGAGGTGATCCGGGTCCAGGTTATCTGTGCCCAACACTAGCTGCAGATGAGGGTCAAAACACCCATTGAATGATGGGTACCGCCTGATAACATTGGCTCCTCGTGGCCAAGGCTACACTGACCTAAGATGAATGAACTTGAGAAGCATCTTCAGATGGATTTGTAATCTGTACAGCTCCTCATTTAGTTGACGGAAACCCCAGGGAGCCTGGGAAAATGCATCATCAAAGGGACGACTCCAGCTACCCACACTGAACTGCATTTTCCTCCCATTGATCACTATAAAGGTGATCCTGAAACCTGCTGGTCCTTCCTGTCACTGTGTGGAATAACTTTTATCTTCCAGCCAAGTTTATTCCCCCACAGACACCTCTCAGATAGCCTTTAGAATTACCCACCTAACAGTTTGTGCTAGGGAGTGGTTGGTGGCTGAATGGGACTAGGCGGTCTTCTATCTGTCGAATTTCACCTACCTTTTCAGAAGCCATGATTTGGCTAGTTACACATTCAAGGTCAAAACTCTATTTGCTTACATATAGACTCTGACAAAATGATTAAATTGATATGTTAAATCTTCATTAAACATAAATAGCAACACCACCACCTTTCTTGGGCCTGTCAGTACGATAGACGTTGTATCCAAATATGTTAATGTATTCATTAGTAATAGATTTAGTCAGCCAAGTTTCAGAAATGATCACAATGTCTGCATCTGTGGATTTAACCCAAATTCTGATGATGTCCATCTTGGGAAATAAGATGTGCACATCAAAATGAACACATTTGAGTCCAGTCATTGATTTAAAGTCAGTGGGAGTCTGGATACATTGTAGCTCAGGTCCAGGTTTTGGTTGCACATTTCCAAATATCAGTAAGAGTAAGCACGCACTCTTCATATTTTGCACCCAGGCAATGCCTTTCATAAAGTGAGAAAGTCAGATTATATGAAGCAAGAAAATTTTGAAGTTCTGGAAAATCCGATGGCAGATCTGACCACATATTTAAGGCCCAAACCAAATGAATCTGTGGTGGCTCAGGATTCCTGGCACATCTAATTGAGGCTCATGTGACCCAAGTGCCTTCTGGAAAGCTAAATGAAATTTCACATATTCTTTTGAAGAAAATCCTTTTCTCTTCCACCTCATCATGAAGCTGTCTAACTTTTGATGCCACAGACAAAAGTCCTGTAATGCTTTCTGAGTTGTCAAAGGTGTCTTATTAACTTCCATTAATTGTATTGTTTTTGTGTCATTCAGTCATTCAGTTTTGATGACTGTCTACTCAACAGATTTATCAAACTGTACCATACTGTTTATATTTCTTAAAGAATGATAAGAAAGTGAGACATATTGAGTGACTTGGAACTATTCATCTATTTTTCTCTCCCATGACTTGTCTAGGGCAGGCCTCCCATTGGTGGTTTTTGATAACTCATACATTTTTGGTGGAGGGTATGCGCGAAACATGAATAATCAAACTTAACTGATGCAGACTGGGGTACTCTTGTGTAAAAGTGAGTGAAAGTGGATAGGTGGGTACACCATGCAGTGACAAGACCTACTATTCTCTGAGCTGCAGCCACTTTCGGAGCTTCCTCTGTAACATGAGATCCAAGAAAAACATGCTGTGGTGTTCAACAGAAGACAGTTTTGAAAATTTTGTGACATTTTTATATTTTGGAAAAGTGTGAGGAAAAACACTGAAGTGATGTGCATGCTCAAAAAAAAAACAAAAAAAAAACAATCATGTAATGGGAATCATACAGTCTCTGGTGTATTTAACAATAATTTGTTGCACTCATACATAAGCACATATAAAACATTAGGTAATATGAACTTTGACTACTATTAAAAAATGGGCCAGAATTCCTCAATTTTGAAACTGAGATGGTAATTGGAGCCAAAAAAGTGGCAACTGAACAGTATCACTTGCATTGTGAGACAATGTCAGCTTTGACAGTTTAGCCACGTGGCTTATTTTCCTGGGCATGAGCTAGTATGCAGGTGTCAGTGTTGAGGACCCCAGTGGTTGGAGAAGGCTAAGGGATTTCTGACTTTTCACCTGGCTGTGGCAGATATATGATTATTATTGAGTAAGGGTTGGCTTGGTGTCTGGCTTGGTGTTTGTCATCCAGGACCCAAAGCTCCATTGTATTACAGCGGCAAAGCATGGCACAAGGGCATGCTAGCATACATACAGAATACATGTGCACACAACATTTTTCTATATTTTTTAAACCTTTTTTTTTTTTGCTTCATCAGTATTGTTGATTTGTATTATTGTCCTTTGTATAACATCTGTCAGATTGTGCCCCGTCCTGGGGTTCATGTCTGGGTTTATCCCTTACTCATATCCAGACTTCCTCTGAGGATTCTACTGTTTTATTTTTCATATGATTATAATTTTGCCATCTGAGTCTTAGTTTGGTTCTGTTTGTTTCTTTTCTTTGTGTAATGCTTCTGTTACTGGTTTCAATCTCTGTTTATCATCTATTTGTTGTTTAGTCATTCATTGCATTACCTGCATTCTGTAGTCCCTGGTTTTGTTTTCTGTTAATTTATTTTCTATTTAGTCAATAGTTTGTGTTGCCATTTTATTATAGATTATTGTATTCATATTTATACTTTCGCCAGCTAGTTTTGGTTATAGTCATTTATTTTTCTTGCTGTCTTCTTCTGGGGTTTGTCACCTTCTTGCATAGTTGTCCCTTTTGATTTGTTCACATTATAATTGTTGGTCTTTGGGTATCATCTTTCTTTTGACACTAACTTTTTCACAGTTGGTTTTACTGTCTCTGAGTTCTCTTGTTCCTGTCTGCTTTGCTTTTGTTTCACTTCACTATCTTGCACCTACCTTTGTGTTTGTCTAGTCACGCCCCTTCCAGAAACATCCTCACATCTGTTCCTCATACACACTCTGATTAGCCTGCCATTATTTAAGCCCTCACAGTCCCACAGTTTCCTGCCAGTTTGTTGAATTATTTCACATTCCAGCCTCACTTACAAGTCTTGTTTGGTTAGTAGTTTGCTCTGACCTCCACCTTGCCATAACCGTGAACTCTGCTCGTTTTTGACTCTGCATCTGTCTCTGCCTTTTGTACACCTCGACGTTGTGTGTTTGATCTCTGCTCATTTTTGGACCACACCTCAGGTGGTACCCTGCCTAATGCTTCTGCCTCACTCTCTGTAATCCTGTGTACCACATCTCCTGCTAGTTTACCAGATAAAGCCTTTTATTCATGCCAAAAATTCATGTCTGTGAGTCTGCATTTGCCTTCTTGTGCTTACTGTGCCAAACCACGATGAACCATGACAACAACATATATATATATATATATATATATATATATATATATATATATATATATATATATATATATATGGATATATGGATTAAAAACACAATCTGTCATTGATGGCATCAACTTCTGTTTTAGGCCTGCACACTGAGAGCATTTCAGGTTCAGTACCAAGCTCATATTTGACATGTAGCACAGAAAAGCCAGGAATCAAACTAACAACCCTCATGTTTATGACCAACATGCTCCACCACCTCACCTATAGTCACCTGTGTGAGAGGACAAGAAAAATACCAGTAGAGTTTCAAAAACACCTCTCAAAAGCAAGAAAGTGCAATTAAATCTGACATTTTTCTGTTGTGTGCAGAAGTGCTGAACCCAGTGACTCATCCACATGACAAATTGTACCTACTGTACACCAATAATTGGAAGTTGCTTTCCTGGAAATGCATACAGCTGACCCATATTGTAAAAAGGAAAACACATTACTCTTGTGGTGAGACTGAAGAAACCAACATCTACCTCCCACCTGCTGGACCACACCATATTTTCAACATCATCAGGGTCGATGCTGCAAAAGCTTATATTGTGTCTTGTGCAGCCCACAAAGTATACTGCAGGGAATAATTTTAAGATTTTTGTATTGTTGTTTTATATTGGGGCTTATGCAAGAACTGCCAGTACTAAGACTTGTTTGTAAATGTGACTTTAGACATTCACTCATTTTCTCATGTTTTGAGTTGTTTTCATGGGTGCAAAAAAATTTGAAGTGATCCAGACCTGTAATTGCAGCAAAACAAGTAGATAAAATTGTAAAACAAATTAAAACATAAAATGGATCATTAACATAATACTAAAAGAAAAGAACAGCAAGCGACAAAAATAAAATCAAAGAATGGCACAAGAAATGGAAATAATAGGAGGCTGGAAAGACCACAGAATACAGGTAGGTTTTTAGCGTTGATTTAAAGGCAGAAATGGAGAGAACACATATGACATCCGAAAGCAACTGATTCCACATTCGTGGAGCAGTGGCCACGAATGCTCTGTCTGTTTGAGCCATGACTGGGGCTTGACGATCTGAGGGACTTGTGGACTGAGTGTGGCTGAACAAGTTCAGAAATATAGTCAGGGGCCAGCCCATGAGCCTTAAAAACAATAAAAAAAAAACTTAAAACTGAAAAGGTAGCCAGTGTAAAGAGGTGAGAATGAGGGCGTTATGTTACTGTTTCCTACTACTAGTCAGCAGTCTTGCAGAAGTATTTTGAGCGACCTGAAGATGATGAAGGCAAAGGTAGAGAGTTGCAATAATCCAGCCATACTGTAATAAAGTCATAGTGTACTTTCAAACAAGAGGTAATTCTTAAGTGATGAAAGCTGTTAACAACAGAGCTTATCTGTCTGTCAAAACAGACCTCTGAGTGACTAATGGCAGTATGGTGGATTGGGGTTAGCACCCTTGCCTCACAATATGAAGGTCATTGGTTTGATTCCCACTTGTGGTTGTTCTGTGTGGCGTTTGCATGTTCTCGCTGTTTGTGTGGGTCCCCTCCTGGTGGTCCGGTTTCCTTCCACAACAAAAGACATGCAGGTTAGCTGAATTGGAAAATTTATAATTGTGCATGTCTCCCTTGCAAAAGAGGTCTCAATCTCAATGGCACAAACCTGGTTAAATAAATAAAACAGAACCCAATACAGAACCCTGCAGTTACATAACCCTGGTTAGATAAAAAAATAAATGTCACTTGAGGGGTTCATACCTGCAGTTTACAAAAGCTCTGATTAACAGATGGAAACTTTACCACTGTGCTACAATCACTGTCTTATAACAGGAGCTTGAAATATTTAAAATTAACAAGGAGATGGACACGCGTGTTGGGCTGGGCCACAGCCTGCCAGGTTGTGCTGTGTGTGGCTGCTGCAGCCTGGCGCAAAGGCAAAATATGCTTTATTTATTTCCACATGAGGACAGCAGGCAGAGACACATGCCTCACGGAGGACAGTTGTAAATTCGTGTCCTTCAAAATATGGTACGTGTTCCCCAGCTTTGATGTCCAGGAGCAGAGATCTCAACAGCAGATGATGTTGGCAGCCACGCCCCCTTGTCCATTCAGCACCCAGACCAAAGTGTCACTCTCTGTTTCTGTATGTGGTCATTAATTTTAGTTATTTGTTATGTATGGCGGTGTCGTAATTATTTATATGCCTATCCTGGTGTCATGTCACGTCACTGAGCCTTCATTTCCAGCTCTGATCAGCTGACAGGTGCCTCGCCATGCTGTGTGCGCTCAGACATGGCTGTCCAGCCCCCATGTGATCATGTCTGTACATACATATCAGCATCTTATGCAAGTGTACCCCCCGCACGCCACATGTGTTTTGGGAGGGAGTGGGGGGAGGTGCCACACACACGCACATGTGTGATACACATACACACATGACACACGTGTGTTGCTTTCTGCAATGCCACACCCGTGGTGGCACTGATAAAAATTTGAAATCTAGCTCAGAAGTGATAAGTGATTTTCTGCTCACTGTTTTCATGCTAACAGCGCAAATGGCCACACATTTTCTAAGTGTCCAGTGTACAGTGCTGGATGTTTGTGTGTGTCAGCTGGAATTTGGTTGACACCTGCCATGAGAGGGATCTAATGGGCTCTCACAGGGCACTCTCCGTATTTCGGCCACTGGCGTGTGTGAATAATTGTAGGGACAGGTGTGCGAGGCATTGGAGCCAGCTCAGACTGTTCACAAATGTCATGCAATTCCTCCTTTGTGTGCTTGTCAGCTTCAATGTGTTATGTGTGAAGGGACCCTTAACATTGCCCAGAAGCAGCATTAATGTTTATGGGCTTGGGACATGTTCTGGCACTATGTGTACTATGCTATATCCGACGGCAGATTTGTCCTACAAAAAAAAGTATTTTATGTCTCACTATATCCTACAATAGTAAATTGTACAAAATAAAAAGCTTAATGCGTCCTACAAATGTAAAGTTTCCAATGGAAAAAATGGCTAATATATAGATCCAGTGCAAATTGTCTGTTCAATATGTCCTACAAATGGGAAAATCTCTTTAAAAAAAACTAAGCCCAATATGCCTGACAAATAAAAAAGCCTGATATGTCCAACAACTGATTTATTTTTTTAGTGATTGATTGATTGATTGATTGATTAATTGATTGATTTTAATGGCCCATTAATTGCGCATAGTGTAGTGCCCCATCACACTAGAGCATGGATGTCATTTGAATCACATGAATTGAAAAAGCAAACCGAATACAAGCTGCATTTGTACGGGACAGACATTCGTACCGCCGTGTATGAATGCCATACAAATACACAGAATTTGGTGCGAAGCCGGCTCGAATGATTCACACAATTCGGAGTGCAGCAGCTCCCAAATCCAGGTCAGCTACCCAGAGTGCAGGTCGAATGTGGAGATAAACCTTCCCCTACAAAAAAGTTAAAACAGATCAAAATAAACAACACAAAGTATCAAAACAACACAGCACGAAACCCCACATGATGGCAGAATGGAGCAAGAACATGCATAATGCACCCACAATGCCATATGTGCCACCCGAAGTCAGCTTGGAAAGCAAGGCATGCGCTGTGGTCCATGTCACACTGCTGGGTGTCACGCTTGCATCATATTAAAAATATTAAAGACCGTTCTTAATCCACCTGTGACACTGAGCAGAGGCGCTTGACAGGGGAAGACAATTATTATCAACATCAGGGTGCAGGCAGGATTACTTTGTCCAGCACCATCCAGTCAAGCTGTAATCACGAGCCAGGCAGATGTATCGACATGTTCCACACTGCAGAGGGTTTTCTGAGTAGTGGTGAAGAAAAGAACCACTAAAGAGCTGCACTCTTGCTGCAGAACATGACAAACTGTGAATTCAACGTCAACTCCTTTGGCCCAGAAGGACAGACAATGCTCTACCAGTATGTCAGTGACAAGAATATGGAGGTGGCAAAATTACTGGTGAAATTTGGCGCAGATATCCAACTGACCAACAGGCGACGGGTGGAGAAGAGTCATTTATAGCTACACAGTTGAGTCAAATTTAAGGAAAATAAAAAATAAACAACTTTGCAAGCATTTCCACCAACCACTGCAAAGCAACCAAACGCGGCACTCGCGCTCTCAAATCCAAAATGCAGCTTCTCCCCAAAAATTCTGAATAAAATACGTAAATACAATGAAACATCCAGTTTTGTCAGAATTGAATTTTTCCAAGTTGTGTTAACACTGATAGTGCGCTCCACTCCAACGGCCAATCCATGTGTATTTGTGTGTGTGTCAGCATGTGCTTGGTTAGAGTCCAGAGCGCAGATGGCACCCTTTTCACACTCGACAGTCTTGTCTTCCTCAGCATGGGTGCAGATACAACCTGTCATCTTTTATTAATTTGTCTTTTAAACTTGTTTTTTTTTTTTTTTGTCACAGTCAAACACGGCAATTGATGCTCAGCATCACAGTGACAGCCCGTTCAGCTGGCTCTGAGATGCACCGAATCACGGCGCAGCTCACCTGACCAGGCTGTTGCAGATACAGGTTACATAATATATGTGTATTATCATCATCATCTTAGCTGTAACATCACGTCCAGCTGTGCGGCGCCCTACCCCATGGCAAGTCAATGGCTCTGCATGGTGCACCACTTATGCCCATAATGCGTATGATATTACAGATCCATTGCCAGTCCAACTCATGTGTCAGAGGATGTGTTAACATGGCTGTTGGACCCGTTTCATATGGCTGCACTGCACTGACTTGCCGTGACACAAAAGGTGTGATTGTGCAATGTCCCCATGTAGTGCACATAATTACTGCATGCCAGAGACTTTGCACATTACAATATTTCCTTTGTGCACCCTGAACAGGTTGCATGGGGGAACTGGGGTCCCAGTCATCAAGGGCACAACTGGGACACACCAGTTCAATCAGACTGCTCCGAATACAGTTGGGTTGCCATTTCAGATGCCAACTTGAATGCCAGTTTGAATTGCATTCGAGGAAGCAGTCACACAGCAGTACATCCACCTTATGAGTATTCCCCAGTTTGAATGCAGCATGACAGTAGTGTGTCTGTTCACTGCATTCATCATGCAAATATGACATATTTTCTTAAGTGTCGCAAGATTGTGGTGGGAGGAATTTGAATGAAGCTTGAATGCAGTTCAACTGTAGGTCAAATTGCACAAATGACGTTTTAATGTCCATGTGTACGGCAGTAAGAATGTGGTATGACTGCAACTCTATCACCATTCAAATGCTTTCTGGCATGAGCAAAACACAAATGTGCTGGAAAACATTGTAAAACAGTGTACTGGAAAGCACTGCATTAGTAAAATAACATCTCACATATACATATACATCTCACATCTCTCATATACAGTTTCTGTGACCGCAGGAGGAAAACAGACAATACAATGATGAAAGACCCATTTGTTTATGTGGAAAGCATTAACTGATTGATTGGTGAGAGGGGTGCATTGCATGCACCATCCATCAGAAACAGACTGTTTTGTATTTAAAGTGAAGGAGAATGGCAGTAAGCTTATGAAACACAGCAAGCCTGATGCACACCGTTGATGATCTGTGTGAATACAATAGACTTGTTGTGTATTTAATGTGAAAAGGAACATTAATGAGCTTTTGAAATGTGCACAGTGGCCCTGTGATGAAGCAGTAGCAGTGCTGAATGGCTGCTTGACCCATGAATATGAAATGAAGCAAGAGAAGCTGCATACTATCTGGCAAGGACATTATAGAGCAGGGGTGGGCAATTAATTTTTACAAGGGGCCACATAGGGAACCTGAATTATGCCCAAGGGCCACACCATCGATAACGCGACTGTCTCCCATTACAAATTTTACAAAAAATTACCTATTTAATAGCTTTTATAGGTAATTTTTATTATTGTAATAATAATATGTAAATATTTAAATATACCTAAATAAACCTCTCATGATTTGCAACACACAAGCTTGACATTTTTAATATATGTAATAATAATCACAGACCTCATGAGGGCCAGACAGAGACATGCAAAGGGCCGCATGTGGCCCCCGGGCCGCAGTTTGCCCAGGTCTGTTATAGAGTATGTACTGTTCTTTATCATGGCAATGTTGTGCACTTTGTGACTCCAACCTGACTCCTGCATGCTTGCAGAATATCAAAATCTGAGAGATCAAATGGTGAGATCAGGAGAAAGGGAGGGAGAGCTGTCCTATGTTGAAGGAGCAGTCCCAGGGGAAGACCTAAGAGTTAGGGCCTGATTGGCTGAAGGTTTACGTGCACACACAACGTGCACAAATTCCACAGCCACACAAAGAGCTCAACACATTTCCCTAGGGATTTTTCACTGGACTGAGGAAAGCAGATTGCAGTCTCATTTTGGACTGGATTGTTTTTGAACTATTTCACAGTTTTTGCAAGTTGACTAAGAACAATTTTGGATTGGATTGCTATTGAAAGTTCGTGTTGGACTGTTGTTTATAAATTTATAAAATATCGTTTATAAATTTATAAAATATCAAATGACAATTTCTATGATCTATTTTAGGTGTTATATAAAACAAATAATGAATGTTTGTCTTTTTTATTGCATTTGTGCAATGGAAATGACATTTCATTTGGTGAAAGATGAAATGTTTCCTCATTGAAAGAAACAATTCATCTTACGCCCTTTGGAATTTTCTTACCATTGCACTCATAAACATTAATTAGTTGTATATTATTATTTTATTATCAGATATTATTTTGTTTAGTACTTTGAAGTCTCGGAAAGTCTTATTTAAAAATGTTATTAGGGCCCGAGTAGGCAACGTCCTACGAGGACCCTATTGTAATTGCGCTGTTTATTATTATTATTATTATTATTATTATTATTATTATTATTATTATTATTATTATTCTCACTCTTGAAATCGAAATTTCGGCCTCTTCCCATGCTCAAAAACTCACCAACCTTTCCAAAGTCGTCCGGCCGGATCATAAATTCGATATTTTGGGGGCGTTGCACATGGTCGCAGAAAAATCACGAAATAGCGCCCCCTAGAAATTTTCAAAAACCCCTCCGCATTGGGCTTTTTTCGTCGTAGCCTCACGAAATTCGGTACACATATTTACCATGCCAGGACGCACAAAAACGTCTCTTACTGTCATGGTGAAATAGCGACAGGAAGTCGGCCATTTTGATTTTAATTTTCGATTTTGAGCAAATTTTTGCCATTTTTGGTCATTTCCACTACTTACATTTGAACGAACTCGTCCTAGGGATTTCATCCGATCGTCTTCAAATTTGGTCAAAATCATCACAACACAATGGTGATCAAAAGTTATCAAAATATTCTAATTAAGTCAAAAGGAGTGGCTGCTAGGGGTCGTCAAACTTTGGCGAGCTTTTTAGAGCACGCCATTTCACTTCAAACGACTGTCACGCCCACACACTTCATCATAGATCCTTCAAACTTGCTGGACATGATGAGGGCTCCACCCTGAATGTCTACATATCTTAAGTTCCCACCTGCGTCATAGCGTCCCCCGGTGGTGGCGGGAAATGTCCCATTTTTACTTTAAGAGGTCCTGATGTCACATACTCACATAAAACATGCACAACAAATTGGTGAATGTAGGCAATGAACGCCGTGAAGTTACAAGTAACGGCATCCGTGTGGCGGCGTGCCGAATATTGCCCATTCGCCATGAAATTACGTTCTTCATTTTGACAGCTTTAATTTTGTCACATCATCATGAAAATTGATACACAGGTCGAGCACAACAACCTCTTACAATTCATAGGGGCGTTGCCCATGGGCGGGGTAAAATGCCTCAATAGCGCCCCCTTGAAACTTTCAAAAACCCCTCCCCATAGGTGCTTTTTTGGAGTAGGGAGATGAAAATTGGTACACATGTGTGATTTGCATAGACGTACAAAAAAGTCTCTTGCACATGGGTCTACTCCAAATAGGAAGTCGGCCATTTTGAATTTTCTTGTCATTTTGGCGTGATTTCCACATGTTGTATTTGAACGAACTCCTCCTAGGGATTTTGTCCAATGCACTTCAGATTTCTTCCACATCACCCAGAGACGATTCTGACCAAAAGTTATCGAAAGCTTTTCTTTATGTTGAAAGGTGTGGCCGCTATGGCACTGCCATTTTGACCCTTCACCATGGAACATTATACTTAAACAGGTACTGAAGTCACATAGTTAACCCCATGAACTTCCTTCCACTTCCAAAACATGCAGAACAAGTTGTTGAACATTGGCGTTGGTCGCCATGAACTTACGAGTAACGGCTTCTGTGTGGCGGCGTACCAAATATCGCCCCTTCGACATGAAATTACGTTCTTCCTTTTGATGGCTTTAATTTTGTCATATCATCATGAAAATTGATACACAGGTCAAGCATGACAACCTCCTACAATTCATAGGGGCCTCGCCCATGGGCGGGGCAAAGTGCCTCAATAGCGCCCCCTTGAACATTTCAAAAACCCCTCCCCATAGGGGTTTTTTTGGAGTAGGGAGATGAAAATTGGTACACATGTGTGACTTGCATAGACGTACAAAAAAGTCTCTTGCACCATGGGTCTACTCCAAACAGGAAGTCGGCCATTTTGAATTTCCTTCTCATTTTGGCGTGATTTCCACATGTTGTATTTGAATGAACTCCTCCTAGGGATTTTGTCCAATGCACTTCAAATTTCTTACAGATCACCCAGAGATGATACTGACCAAAAGTTATCGAAAGCTTTTCTGTATGTCGAAGGGTGTGGCCGCTATGGTGCCGCCATTTTGACCCTTCGCCATATGAACATTATACTTAAACAGGTACTGAAGTCACACATTTAACCCCATCAACTTCCTTCCACTTTTAAAACATGCAGAACAACTTGGTGAACGTAGGCGATGATCGCCGTGAAGTTACGAGTAACGGCATCCGTGTGGCGGCGTGATTGACTTGAAACTTCACATGTATGATGACGGTTGGCCCCTGAACACACCCAGCCCCTCTGTTTGTACCTTGAGCGCCCCCTAGTGGATGAACAATCAACATGTCGTAACTCCTTGATGCATTGTGTGATTTGTTTAAAATTTTAACTGTGTGATGAGTGGTTGCCCCTGCATGCACATGCCCACATGTGGTCACAAGGGCACCCACTGGCCTGGGTAGGCGGTTGCGCGGAACGAGGGCCCGTATATGACTGCTTGCAGTCCTAGTATTTATATTGTAATGGCTTAGTAATATGGTTGCATTTTCATTCCTTTTTATGAGTATCTGTAAAATTATGTTTATTATAGATTTTACATCTCGTCATAATTATTCAGATGAGCTGCACTGTGATGCGAAGCGCTGACGCAATGACTCGCACTGACACTCAGTGCTGTTGAATTGTTTGCATAATGTTCATATGTAGTTCACAAAATTAATGCATGCCAAAGATTTTGAACATTTCAGAATTTTCTTTGTGCACTTGCACACAGCCGCGCACAGTTTCGAACGAATTAAGTCTCTGCCGTGGTAGATTGCGTGCCAGTGCGGGGATCAAATTTGTGCAAGTGTCAAGGTACCTTGAGCTACAATGTGTGTGTGTGTGTGTGTGTGTGTGTGTGTGTGTGTGTGTGTGTGTGTGTGTGTGTGTGTGTTCCGAGGCAACAGGATCGTCCAAAGTGGGCATAGCTATATACATAGCCATGCACATACATCTAAATTTTTATATAATATAAGGGATATCTAGAATTCTATTCTGAGTTGTTTAAGAATAGATCTGTGGTTATTATTAAACACTCCATAACCTTTGTGCTTGGGTGACCTTAAAAGGTCAAATCCAAAGTCATAACTCAAACAGTTTAACACCAATACTGATTAACCATGGTGGAAGGGTGGGGTGTTACTCAAAGTGATTAAAATTAGCATATAATTAATCCACGCAGAACCATATACCATAGTATCGCTGAACTGCAAAGATGTCATTTGCATGCATCAAACATGTAACCCACAGTTGCTGTATTCTCCAACTGTCACACCTTGTTTTCATTCTAACAGTAAGACACAGACTGCAGTTCAGAGTTTTTGGTTTTGGATTGTATAATGCTATTGTGTGTTTCTCCCCAAATCTGCAAATGTATCATACTTACATACTCTACTCCAAACAGGAAGTCAGCCATTTTGAATTTTCTTATCATTTTGGCGTGATTTCCACATGTTGTATTTGAACGAACTCCTCCTAGAGATTTTGTCCAATGCACTTCAAATTTCTTTGACAACATCCAAAGATGATACTGACCAAAAGTTATTGAAAGCTTTTCTCTATGTTGAAGGGTGTGGCCGCTATGGTGCCGCCATTTTGACCCTTTGCCATGGAACATCAAGTCATGATAACTCCTTCATGCTTTTCCTGATTGACTTGAAACTTCACGTATGATGACGGTTGGCCCCTGAACACACCCAGCCCCTCTGTTTGTACACTAAGCGCCCCCTAGTGGATGAACAATCAACATGTCATAACTCCTTGATGCATTGTGTGATTTGTTTAAAATTTTAACTGTGTGATGAGTGGTTGCCCCTGCATGCACATGCCCACATGTTGTCACAAGGGCACCCACTGGCCTGGGTAGGTGGTTGCGCGGAACGAGGGCCTGTATATGACTGCTTGCAGTCCTAGTTATAATTGTTATTTTAAATAACAAATGTTTGATTTTTCGGGATATACAGTAAGTCAGACTGGAATATACTGTATGTCCCAGGAACTCCCAAACTATCAACTATAAACAAGACTTATACTCCTAGAAAATATGGTACATGAAAATCTCTTCAAAGCAAAAAAATCTTGACAGGTGTTCTTTGATCAGCCTCCCTTCCCCTATCCCAAGTGTTCCATATCAAAACTTAATCAAGTACTTGTAAATAATCTGTTTTCCTCTCCATTAGCTGTTTGTGAACTAGCTAAAATAGACCAATAACTAAATTGCATGCCATGATATACAGAAGAATATGGATTATATGTGTTGCATATTTAAAAAGTAATATGACAAAATGATGGAATTTTGAAATGGTAGTTTTCACAATAGCATAAAATGGGAACAAAATGTATATAGTGCATTTTATTACTTAACTCTGTCACATTACACCATGATCAGATACTTAAGGACTCTACATACTTGTTGGATTGATCCAATTAAAATAGCAAATTCTTTGATGTGTCTGACTGAATTTACACAAATCAAGTATGTTGTGAATAAATATCAGTTTTCATAAGTACTTAAATAAGAATTCTATCCCCTTACATGTTTCTTTCTTTCCTTCTTCTTCTTCTTCTTTCTAGATGCATACATTATATCCTTTTTTTTTCCAATATTTATTTCATTCATTTAAAAGAAAAACAGAAAAAAAAACAGAAATGAATATATTACAAGACATTGAATGAAAAGGAGCATAGGGAAGAACAAGTCTTATATTTTCTGCCCCTTTTTACAATACAATCTTTCACTTTTAAGCATCATTATACAACATTATTTAACAGATTACATTTTTTGACTTTGTCACATACCACTGACTTATTTCATAATTTTAGCCATTATTTAAAAGATTACATTTTTAACAGGTTACATTTTAGACTTAAAACATTTTACACATTAACAGATTACATTTTAGACTTTGTCACAACCCACTGACTTATTTCATAGTTTCATACTTACTTAATACATGTAGTTTAATACGTTTTTTAAATAATTTAAGCGACCTTGATTCTTTGATTTCTTTGTTGAGGTTGTTCCATAATTTTACACCATTCACTGCAATACTCCGTTCCTTTACTTTGGTTCTGAATCTTCGTTTTTTAAAGACTTCTATTCCTTTCAAATTATAACTACTTACTCTTTTTTCAAACATATTTTGAATGTTTATTGGTAAGGTATTTTTATTAGCTTGGTGCATTGTTTGTAATATTTTCAAATCAACTAAATCATGAAATTTAAGTACCCTATACTTAATGAATAATGGATTAGATGGATCTCTAAAACGACTATTGCTAATCATTTTTAAAGCTCTTTTCTGCAAAATAAATAATAGTTGTGTATAGGTTTTACATGTTGATCCCCAGATTTCTACACAATAAGTTAAATATGGGACAATCAATGAATTGTACAATGTTAATAAACCATAACTATTTAACGAAAATTTTACTTTATGCAAAACAGCAATGGCTTTTGCTATTTTTCCTTTTGAGTAATTTATGTGTGACTTCCATGTAAGATCTTCATCAATCATGACTCCTAGAAATTTCATTTCTTTTACCCTTTGTATGTCCATTCCATCTATTTTTAATGACACATCATTTTTTCCACTCTGTCATTAAACAATATGAAATTTGTCTTATTAAGATTTAGTGACAATCTGTTTATATCAAACCAATGTTTAACTTTTTCCAACTCTGTATTTATCACTTGTACTACTTCCTGTATATCTGATCCAGAGTAAAATAATGTTGTATCATCAGCAAATAATATGCTGCCAAGTACTTTAGATACATTCACAAAGTCATTGATATACAAAATAAACAGTTTGGGTCCAAGTACCGACCCTTGTGGTACTCCATAAATAATGTTACACAATTCTGATTTTAGTGTTATTTATCTGAACAAACTGTTTTCTATTTTCTAAGTAGCTTTTTACCCACTGATGTGCAATACCTCTAATTCCATATTGTTGTAACTTATGAAGCAATCTTGAGTGGTCGATAACATCAAAAGCTTTTTTCAAGTCGATAATAATACTTACAAAATAATCCTTATTATCTATTGTTGTTGATATTTTCTCTGTTAACTCCATAATTGCCATAGCTGTCAAATGTTTTGTTCTGAATCCATACTGAGCATTATTTAAAATATGGTGCTTCTCAATGAATTTGTCCAACCTTGTCACAAAAACTTTTTCCATAATTTTAGAAAACTGTGGAAGCAATGACACTGGCCTGTAATTTGAAAAAATATGTTTGTCTCCATTTTTATATAATGGGAATTTTCATTTCGTCTGGGAAAATTCCTGTTGACAGAGACAAATTACAAATGTAAGTGAATGGTTCAAATTTCAAATTATAGCAGCATTAAAAAAAACTTTAGGACTGAAAACATTTTTGTTTCTTGTCTCAGAAGTCAGCAGAATATTATTATTATTATTATTATTATTATTATTATTATTATGTTTTTTTTTTTAAATACTGTTTTTTCTCTTAAAAAAGTTGAGTTTGCCCCTTGAACTTGGGGTGGTCGTAAGTCTTGTAAATTACATGATGCATGGGTTCTTCCTGAGAATGTGAGCAGGACAGTCTTCTGAAGCTCTAATGGTCTGATGTTCCCAGGGATCTTGCAGGTATATTTTTCAATCCCCTTTTTGACAAGCACAAGAGAACGAAATACATCTGATATCATTGTTGTTTTTATTTTATTTTTCTACATTTTTATACTTGGAGAGTTTTTCTGCCGTTTTAAGGACATGCCCTTGAAATGGGTGTTTCAACAAGACAGTGACCCCAAGCACACTAGTAAATTAGCAAAATCTTGGTTTTAAAGAGGTGTTTCTTTCTGTGTGGACAGACAGGCATATTGTTGTTGGTGTTGTTATTATTATTATTTTATTATTGTGCAGTTTGGTATTTACATTGTAAGTCAAATGAGTATTACTCACAAGACCCCTCCAAACAACAACAACAACAACAACAAAACAACTCCAGTACATACTTGAGAACACACAGTACATACTGTTGTATATTTCATTTTACCTCCTGCTGTCTCAACCTGGTCTCATGGCAAGTCATGATTCAGCAGCACGAAATATACTTTAATCTATTGGTTCGTGATATTGTGACTAAAGTGCCTCATTTTCATCACAGCAGCACAAATTAATTCTAATTCATTCTGTGATGGCTGCACGAAATTAAAAGTGAAGCAGGGGGGTCGGGTGGTTATGGTTAGGGTTGGGCGTTGGAGTAGGGTTAGTAATAGTGAGTTAAAAAAAACCTGTCACGAAAATTTGACTCATTTCGTACCAGGAGCACGAAAAACAACAACAATAAAAAAAAAAACACGTGAGACTGGGCTGGCTGTCTACATGTGCAGGTATTGTTAATAATTCACCTGGAAAATGTTCTCCAAACCAAAATGCAAGAGTTTGGAAAGCCCAAGCATTTTTCCCCTTGGTATATGGGAGCGAAATAAATTAGCCCTTAGTGGGTGTTTTTAATTCATTTTAAGTAAGTGCTTGCGGATGTACATTTATACTCCCATCACTCTGGAAGCTGAATGTCACCCAAATGAAAATTTGTCCTACATTCAGGTAAAGTCAAGCCAAATTCAAAAATGTCAGAGAGCATTCTGAGAGCAGTTGGCACAGTTATGCAGCCAGTCTGGATGTAGAGCACATGCACTCAATACTTAAGGTGCTTTTGAGGTGAAAAACACACTGATCGGCGGTCAAAGTGCAATCTGGCCACATTCGGACTGCAATCGAAGCATTTGAAATGGCATCTCAACAGCTTTTGGAGCAGTCTGATTGTGTCTGAGGGGCAGTCTGAACTATCCTGCCACATTGAAAACTCGCCTAATGTTCCAAATGTGCCTGAACGCACCACGAGTGCTCCCCAGGTGCTTCTGGAATAAATCATGGAACTGTAACTGGACCGAAATCACATGGCATTGGAAGTGCATTCACATAGTACTGACAGCATATGACAGCTCTCTAGGCATACCCACTGTATCCCACCCACATATGAACTGTGTGCAGAATGCATTGACACAGGTACATGTACAGTAGTGTTCACAATAATAGTAGTGCTATGTGACTAAAAAGATTAATCCAGGTTTTGAGTATATTTCTTATTGTTACATGGGAAACAAGATACCAGTAGATTTAGTAGATTCTCACAAATCCAACAAGACCAAGCATTCATGATATGCACACTCTTAAGGCTATGAAACTGCTATTAGTAAAAACAAAAAGTAGAAAAGGGGGTGTTCACAATAATAGTAGCATCTGCTGTTGATGCTACAAACTCAAAACTATTATGTTCAAACTGCTTTTTTAGCAATCCTGTGAATCACTAAACTAGTATTTAGTTGTATAACCACAGTTTTTTCATTATTTCTTCACATCTACGAGGCATTAATTTTGTTGGTTTGGAACCAAGATTTTGCTCATTTACTAGTGTGCTTGGGGTCATTGTCTTGTTGAAACACCCATTTCAAGGGCATGGCCTCTTCAGCATAAGGCAACATGACCTCTTCAAGTATTTTGACATATCCAAACTGATCTATGATACCTGGTATGCGATATATAGGCCCAACACCATAGCAGGAGAAACATGCCCATATCATGATGCTTGCACCACCATGCTTCACTGTCTACACTGTGAACTGTGGCTTGAATTCAGAGTTGGGGGTCATCTCACAAACTGTCTGTGGCCATTGGACCCAAAAAGAACAATTTTACTGTCATCAGTCCACAAAATATTCCTCCATTTCTCTTTAGGCCAGTTGATGTGTTCTTTGGCAAATTGTAACCTCTTCTGCACATGTCTTTTATTTAACAAAGGGACTTTGTGGGGGATTCTTGCAAATAAATTAGCTTCACACAGGCGTCTTCTAACTGTAACAGCACTTACAGGTAACTCCAGACTGTCTTTGATCATCCTGGAGCTGATCAATGGGTGAGCCTTTGCCATTCTGGTTATTCTTCTATCCATTTTAAATCGGGGACACCTGATTCACACCTGTTTGTTCCACAAAACTGACAAACTCACTGACTGAATGCCACACTACTATTATTGGGAACACCCCCTTTTCTACTTTTTTTTTAATAATAGCCCAATTTCATAGCCTTAAGAGTGTGCATATTATGAATGCTTTGTCCTGTTGGATTTGTGAGAATCTACTGAATGTACTGGTACCTTGCTTCCCATGTAACAATAACAAATATACTCAAAACCTGGATTAATCTTTTTAGTCACATAGCACTACTATTATTCTGAACACTACTGTAAATAATCAGACTACACCCCACCCAACAATTGTTGGCCTGTCTTGCATTCCTGAGTTAATGTTACAGAATGACAACCAGCCAATGGCCCCAAAACTCCCCTGCCCCCCTCCACCACCATCCTATCCCCGTCACAAAAGAGGCTGAATGAGGCTGAATGCCGCCCAAATGGATATTTGACCTACATTCAGCCAAAGTCGAGGTGCACTCATATATCCTCAGACAGCAGTTCTAGTGCATGCAAAACAGTTGGGCACATTCGCACAGCCAGCCTGAATATAAAGCACATGCTCACCACTGTGGACATGCGTTCAAAGTGGGGAAAGCTTAAACAGTGGTTGAAGTGCAGTCTGACCACAGTCTGACTGCATTCAAAGCATTCAAAATGGCACTCTAACAGCATTCAAAATAATCTGAAGGGGGGCTGCAGACATATCGCAATGGCCAGCCAATACAGACCCCGGCTGAATGCCCTGGCTGAGGGACACATGGGTCGGATTGCACCTGAGTGCCACCTGTGTACCAAGCGAGCCCGAAGACAGCACAGATGTCATCTGAACTTCTCGAGTGGCCCCCAATACAACAAAAATGCCGTTCGAATTTCCCAGGTGGAGCCATAATGCTACACGAAATGCCATTTGAATGTCCTGAGGGGCCCACAAATGCAACATTAATGCCGTCCAACTGTCCCAAGTGCACTTCGACCATGGTCGGAACACGACAGCAACACCGGACACTATAAGAGGGTGGGATGTTTGCACACAAACCAGTGTCCGTATTGATCATTGCATGATCGCCACCAACATGAGAGAGAGAGAGTCTACAGAGATGAATAAATCAGCCAACAACTCAACGACATCACCGTGGCGCCCAAAAAATTTTAGGAAAAGGTCAAGCATGTCACTGTGGCCGGGGATGAGGCTGTCAACATGCCGCAGGCCAGGAATGCCCCAACCGAGCAGACTCCTTACCCACATCAGGGTGCAGTAACACCACAACCACCACCATTCCTAGAATCACCCACCCCAGACACCACTCCAAGTTCGACACCACGCACAGCTGCCCAGGACCTGGAGCCAGCACCAGACCACACCGCTGCCACCAGCACTGCGTGCCCTCCCAGTGAGTCGCCATGTGCCCGGCCAAACACAGGAGCCGGACATGGTGGATTGGCTCCAAGCCCAAGAGCCAGACTGCATTCTGAGAAAGAAGCATGTGCACTACAGGAGGAAGGCACTGAAGGATGCACTGTGTAAAGAGAATGCACGGGAGATGTGCTGACCAGCTCTAAAAGTGGCACACCAACATGATGATGAAGTTTGGGAACCTCAAACGGACACCATCTGGCACAGGATTGCAGGATCTGACAGCAAGGGACCTGGGTCCTGCACCAGTTTGAGTTTCTCAGGCCTCATCTCATCATCCAGAGGAAGAGGAAAGTCACCGTCAGTGTAAGTATCACATTACAATCATGTGCTCTGGACGTTTTGTGTGTACTCCACATCTATACATTAACCCCATATGTACAATCTGAACATTCATATTCACAATATATGTACTGTATCACCATCATTTCAAATGTGGTGAGGTCCCTGTATAACAAATGCTCACATCTAGCTGGGGTAACTGAGCAAAATGTGACATGTGCATGTATGTGCAAGACCTAGGTTTGCATGATAGGCACAGGAGGTGCACAGGAGGCCTTAAAAAAGCGTCTGATGCATCCTTGGTGACTGATACGTTGCTGTAATACGTTACTAATCCATATGAATTGATTTCAAACAAAAAACTGTCAAAAGGGGGAATAATCTTAATATAAATATCAATATCATCAGAGCAGTAAAATGTCCAGTCTGCCTGAATTCCACAGTGACTCCCCACCAGCGCTGACCCTGTGACTATGCGGTTAGTCACATCAGGCGCCACTGCCAATCCACATGGAAAGGAGTACTGCATTGTCATTCCCACACATATATTGCTATGTCCAATAAATATAATAAATGCATGTATATTTGTAATTGGAACACTGAAATGTGCAATGTATTAGAAAAATATGAGTGGAGCTATTGCCTAAATAAGCATAAAATATGAGTCTTACAGTATCCTGATATTACATAAAATAATTCCTCTCCACGTCTAGTTGTGGATCAGTGGCAACGATCCAGAATTTGAAGTGGGTGAACATCCCAAAGGTACATACAGCAGTGAGAGACTTAAGTGCGAATCACGTCCATTGATGTTTGCATGCTTTTCAGTGTCCAAGTGTCCAAATAGCCAGTGCCAAAATAAATAACAAATTTAAAACCCTCAACAGCAGAACTTGTAGTGGATAAAATATTATGTATTCAATAATCCTTACACTCATTTTTATTCCCCCCATTGACAGTTCTGTGATAGTAATCAGTACATATGGATCAGTAACGTATAGTAGCCACCAAGGCTGAATCTTGTTCCATTTCAAGGACTTCTGTGCCCTCCCTCCTCCCTGCGCCTTTCAGTCAAGCCCTGTAACACCTTACTGCCTCACCCATCTCTGGTACCTGGTTGCTATGACAACTGGTATGTCCCTTTGTACATCAAAAATGTAGCCCATGTAACTACTATCTCTGGATGATGTTAATCATATGGCAATACCCTTCCACATATGTTCACAGCACGTCTGTACGTGCTCCCTGCAGATGAAGGCCAAAATCCAGGCCTGAGCAGGCCAATGCCAGACCTGCCCCCACGGACAGTGACAAGGAGTAGGAGCAGGACTGGCACTAACCCACGCCTGCCCAGTCAGTGACAGACACCCCCACCGAGTCACCCTCCAGGCTGATATCACTGGAAGCACAATCAGCCAGATTGTGGAGCTGCAACAACAACTGCTGCAAAGGCTGCCTGGCCCCCACAGGTCATCTCTGCAGCATGAGGTGGACACCTTCATTGAATAACTGCAGGCAGAGGCCTACAACTTCCACCCAACCCTGTGGCTGTGGTTCCAGAGTGATGCCTGCCTGCTGCAGTGGTATCAGCAAGAGGTGCAGCAGCTGTTCCTCACCCAAACCCAGTGGCAGCAGCAGCAGCAGCCGCAGCTGCTGGCAGCTGGTTTCCCCCTGCCCTCTGCGCCCGCACCCATGGCTGGGCCCTGCTGCAACACCAACATCTCCATGGGATGGCAGCCAAACCCATCACAGTGGCCAGCCCAGTTCCAGTGGCTGACCACTGTGTAGGGCTCCCAGGAAGTGAGCTGGATCCAGCAGCAATGCATGCACCAACATTTCCCCCCAGGCCAGAGGGTTCCCCACACACCCACCTTGCCAGCACACCTCTGCCGCAACTGTACATCACTCACACATGGACCCAGTACATGGGGAACATCTCCGGGCTCAGTTGCATCAGTGGGGTCCAACACCAGCTTTGCACAGCTGACCCCCTGACGTGGACCACACCACCACCAGACTCTATACCCCCCACCCACACATGCACACATAGACACCACTGACGGGCAGGTCAAACATGGCATGAGGGACACTGGGGGCCATGTCACAATAGCACATGCACACCATTGGGGGGCCCATCCTATGTGTTTTTATATGTTGTAGTGTGCCCTCTGATGTTCACATGTTGGTTTGGGCCTACACCATGTAGAGGGTGGGCATGTGTATGTGTTGGTATCTGTACCATGTTATTTGTAATGCCTTCTGTTCCATTGCAAGAGATCACAAATGGAATGCACTGGCAGAGTGCCGGTGTCAAAATCCTAATGTGTCTTATTCTATACATTGTTACAATTTACATTAGCCAAGATGATTGTATTTTAATTGATATTAACGTTCTCATTATGATTTTGACTTATCTATTGTGACGTGCTGCTCCGTTTCTTGGCCTCTTTCTTGTAAAAGAGGTTGCGATCTCAGTGGGCTTTTACCAGGTTGAATAAAGGTTATTATTATAAAAATATTCTAATTATAGTCCTCATTCATTGTGGGCATGCACCATACGGAGGGCGGGTGTTGTGGACTTGTGCATGCTTCTGAGCTGATGTTTCATCAGAATATATTTTGCCATGTTATCCGAATGAACATCCCCAATTCAAACATCATATGATCTGTGTCTACAACAGTCATAAGGGTGTGTTATGTCCTCCTTAATTCTGCAGTGAGGGATATTTTGGAGAGATGATATTTGTCTGAGATTCCCTGTTGTAGCTATGAGCCCTCTTGCTGCACTGCAGGTGGTTTGACGCGTTATTGATATGTTATTGTTGCCTGCTGCACATTTAAGTTGACTAAATGGGCGATTTTAACATCCACACAGATGCTGAGAATGACAGCCTCAACACTGCATTTAATCTATTATTAGACTCTATTGGCTTTGCTCAAAAAGTAAATGAGTCCACCCACCATTTTAATCATATCTTAGATCTTGTTCTGACTTATGGTATGGAAATAGAAGACTTAACAGTATTCCCTGAAAACTCCCTTCTGTCTGATCATTTCTTAATAACATTTACATTTACTCTGATGGACTACCCAGCAGTGGGGAATAAGTTTCATTACACTAGAAGTCTTTCAGAAAGCGCTGTAACTAGGTTTAAGGATATGATTCCTTCTTTATGTTCTCTAATGCCATATACCAACACAGTGCAGAGTAGCTACCTAAACTCTGTAAGTGAGATAGAGTATCTCGTCAATAGTTTTACATCCTCATTGAAGACAACTTTGGATGCTGTAGCTCCTCTAAAAAGAGAGCTTTAAATCAGAAGTGCCTGACTCCGTGGTATAACTCACAAACTCGTAGCTTAAAGCAGATAACCCGTAAGTTGGAGAGGAAATGGCGTCTCACTAATTTAGAAGATCTTCACTTAGCCTGGAAAAAGAGTCTGTTGCTCTATAAAAAAGCCCTCCGTAAAGCTAGGACATCTTTCTACTCATCACTAATTGAAGAAAATAAGAACAACCCCAGGTTTCTTTTCAGCACTGTAGCCAGGCTGACAAAGAGTCAGAGCTCTATTGAGCTGAGTATTCCATTAACTTTAACTAGTAATGACTTCATGACTTTCTTTGCTAACAAAATTTTAACTATTAGAGAAAAAATTACTCATAACCATCCCAAAGACGTATCGTTATCTTTGGCTGCTTTCAGTGATGCCGGTATTTGGTTAGACTCTTTCTCTCCGATTGTTCTGTCTGAGTTATTTTCATTAGTTACTTCATCCAAACCATCAACATGTTTATTAGACCCCATTCCTACCAGGCTGCTCAAGGAAGCCCTACCATTATTTAATGCTTCGATCTTAAATATGATCAATCTATCTTTGTTAGTTGGCTATGTACCACAGGCTTTTAAGGTGGCAGTAATTAAACCATTACTTAAAAAGCCATCACTTGACCCAGCTATCTTAGCTAATTATAGGCCAATCTCCAACCTTCCTTTTCTCTCAAAAATTCTTGAAAGGGTAGTTGTAAAACAGCTAACTGATCATCTGCAGAGGAATGGTCTATTTGAAGAGTTTCAGTCAGGTTTTAGAATTCATCATAGTACAGAAACAGCATTAGTGAAGGTTACAAATGATCTTCTTATGGCCTCAGACAGTGGACTCATCTCTGTGCTTGTTCTGTTAGACCTCAGTGCTGCTTTTGATACTGTTGACCATAAAATTTTATTACAGAGATTAGAGCATGCCATAGGTATTAAAGGCACTGCGCTGCGGTGGTTTGAATCATATTTGTCTAATAGATTACAATTTGTTCATGTAAATGGGGAATCTTCTTCACAGACTAAAGTTAATTATGGAGTTCCACAAGGTTCTGTGCTAGGACCAATTTTATTCACTTTATTCATGCTTCCCTTAGGCAGTATTATTAGACGGTATTGCTTAAATTTTCATTGTTACGTAGATGATACCCAGCTTTATCTATCCATGAAGCCAGAGGACACACACCAATTAGCTAAACTGCAGGATTGTCTTACAGACATAAAGACATGGATGACCTCTAATTTCCTGCTTTTAAACTCAGATAAAACTGAAGTTATTGTACTTGGCCCCACAAATCTTAGAAACATGGTGTCTAACCAGATCCTTACTCTGGATGGCATTACCCTGACCTCTAGTAATACTGTGAGAAATCTTGGAGTCATTTTTGATCAGGATATGTCATTCAAAGCGTATATTAAACAAATATGTAGGACTGCTTTTTTGCATTTACGCAATATCTCTAAAATCAGAAAGGTCTTGTCTCAGAGTGATGCTGAAAAACTAATTCATGCATTTATTTCCTCTAGGCTGGACTATTGTAATTCATTATTATCAGGTTGTCCTAAAAGTTCCCTAAAAAGCCTTCAGTTAATTCAAAATGCTGCAGCTAGAGTACTGACGGGGACTAGAAGGAGAGAGCATATCTCACCCATATTGGCCTCTCTTCATTGGCTTCCTGTTAATTCTAGAATAGAATTTAAAATTCTTCTTCTTACTTATAAGGTTTTGAATAATCAGGTCCCATCTTATCTTAGGGACCTCATAGTACCATATCACCCCAATAGAGCGCTTCGCTCTCAGACTGCAGGCTTACTTGTAGTTCCTAGGGTTTGTAAGAGTAGAATGGGAGGCAGAGCCTTCAGCTTTCAGGCTCCTCTCCTGTGGAACCAGCTCCCAATTCAGATCAGGGAGACAGACACTCTCTCTACTTTTAAGATTAGGCTTAAAACTTTCCTTTTTGCTAAAGCTTATAGTTAGGGCTGGATCAGGTGACCCTGAATCATCCCTTAGTTATGCTGCTATAGACGTAGACTGCTGGGGGGTTCCCATGATGCACTGTTTCTTTCTCTTTTTGCTCTGTATGCACCACTCTGCATTTAATCATTAGTGATCGATCTCTGCTCCCCTCCACAGCATGTCTTTTTCCTGGTTCTCTCCCTCAGCCCCAACCAGTCCCAGCAGAAGACTGCCCCTCCCTGAGCCTGGTTCTGCTGGAGGTTTCTTCCTGTTAAAAGGGAGTTTTTCCTTCCCACTGTAGCCAAGTGCTTGCTCACAGGGGGTCGTTTTGACCGTTGGGGTTTTACATAATTATTGTATGGCCTTGCCTTACAATATAAAGCGCCTTGGGGCAACTGTTTGTTGTGATTTGGCGCTATATTAAAAAATTGATTGATTGATTGATTGATTGACTAAATGAGGTTGGTAACAGTAGTAAATGCACAATCTATTACAATCTGTGGATGAATAACTTCAATGATATGTATGTTATTCAACATGTTATGTAATGTATGGCATCATGACTTCTGGATAAGTGTGTCCAATATATGTCTGTGTGTGTGAGACATATGTGCTCTTCTGCTTGATTACAGAAATTAAAGGTGCTGAACCTAAACCCTGCCTGCATGTTTGCTTTGATATGTACCAGTGTCCATGTCAGGTCTGCCACATGTTTATGTATGCTAATGACTGAGTTGCTTGCATTGACTATGCATACTGTATGCATGGGTGCAGGACCTCTGTTTATGGATGGCCGTCAATATGTGTTTCCATGTTCTGTTTATATCGCTATATAAAACTGCCAGCTTTAACACATACAGTTGTATGCAAAAGTTTGGGCAACCCTGATAATTTTCAGGATTTTACTTTATAACTAATTGGTTGTCTGGATAATAAATTTCTGTTAAATATATCATATAGCAGATAAACACACTGATATTTCAGAAGTGAAAGGAAGTTTCTAGTATTTACAGAAAGTGTGCAATAATTATTTACACAAAATTAGGCAGGTGCATAAATTTGGCCACATTGTCATTTTATTGATTTGAATACATTTAGCAGTAATTATTGGAACACAAAATTGGTTTGGTAAGCTCACTGACCCTTGACCTCCTTACGCAAGTGAATCCAATCCTGAAAAAGGGTATTTAATGTGGACATTTGCAAATGTTTCCCCTCCTGGCATCTCTTCTAATGACTGGCAACATGAGAGCTTCTAAACCCCTCTGAAATGATCTGAAAACAAAGACTGTTCAACACCATGGTTTAGGGGAAGAATACAAAAAGCTATCTCAGAGATTTCAGTTGTCAGTTTCCACTGTGAGGAACAGAGTGAGGAAATGGAAGACCACAGGCACAGTACTACTTAAGGCCCGAAGTGGCAG
Source organism: Thalassophryne amazonica (assembly GCF_902500255.1). NCBI lineage: Eukaryota > Metazoa > Chordata > Actinopteri > Batrachoidiformes > Batrachoididae > Thalassophryne > Thalassophryne amazonica. Next base: position 24,236,913 of record NC_047121.1, read on the forward strand.
GCCAAGAAAAATGTCAGATAAGCTGAAGCGAAGGATGGTGAGAACCCTCACAGTCAACCCACAGACCTGCTCCAAAGACCTGCTACAACACGATCTTGCTGCAAATAGTGTCTCTGTGCATCGCTCAACTATACAGCACACTTTGCACAAAGAGATGCTGTGTGATGCTGTCATGCAGAGGAAGCATTTTCTGCATACACACCACAAATTGAGTCGCTTGAGGTATGCTAAAGCACATTTGGACAAGCCAGCTTCATGTTGGAATAAGGTGCTGTGGACTGATGAAAGTGAAATTAAGTTATTTGGACATAAAAGGCAGTATGCATGGCAGAAAAAGAAGACATCATTCCAAGAAAAATGCTTGCTACCTCCATTAAAATTTGGAGGTGGTTCCATCATGCTGTGTGGCTGTGTGGTCAGTGCAGGTACTAGAAATCTCATTAAAGCTGAGTCAATGGATTGAGTCAATATCAGCAGAATTTTGAGAACAATATTCATTAATTAGTGACAAAGTTGAAGTTGTGCCAGAGCTGGATATTTCAATAAGACAACGACCCTATACACTGCTCAAAATCGACTAAGGCATTCATGCAGAGGAACCCGTACAATGTTCTGGAATGGCCATCTCAGTCCCCAGACCTGAATATTATTGAAAATCTGTGGTGTGATTTTAAGCGAGCTGTCCATGCTCGGAGACCAACAAACTTGAGATGTTTTGTAAAGAAGAATGGTCCAAAATACCTTCAACCAGAATCCAGACTCTCATTGGAAGCTATAGGAAGTGTTTAGAGGCTGTTATTTCTGCAGAAGGAGGATCTACTAAATATTGATATATTTGTTTTATTCTGTTCGGGTGCCCAAATTTATGCACCTGCCTAATTTTGTTTAAAGAATTATTGTACTCTTTCTGTAAGTCCTATGAACTTCATTTCACTTCTCAAATATCACTGTGTTTGTCTGCTATATGACATATTTAACTGAAATTACTGATCCAAACAACCAATGATTTATACAGGAAAATCATGGAAATCATCAGGGGTGCCCAAACATTTACGTATAACTGTATGACTAACCTCTCAAACAGCAGTTTCCAACCTTTTCCTATCCAGTTTATGAGCTACCAAACTGACAGCTGAGCTCTAAGTACAGCAGATGATCATCCACTGATCCTCCCCATCCCGCCATCATGAGATCTGATTAGGGAGTTCGAGAAGTCACACATGCAGAAGCTCGCAATAAGATGCTTTGGATCATGGCTGATTTGACATTTGAAGTGATATTATTGGATTTTACAGGGAGTGGAAACAAAAATGAAGAACAAATCAAACTTGTCCTAATTAGCCTTCCCTGGGGTGATTTGCTGAGGAACACACACTTTAACTGATTATTAGCAACAGATGCACAAGATTTGAACAGCTCCATAGATTAAGTCAATGCAACTATGCCTCATGTTTATCCAGTAAATTGTTCCTATTCTGGCAGACGTGCTGTCGATGAGTCACCTACTGACTCTGGATAGAGAGAAACTCTCTGAGGGCATAAAAGTGAGCTGTGTTTCTGACCCTGTAAATTCATGCTGAGGTTAGAAACCACTGCTCTGCGGTACAATCATCCAGAGGCAGGGAAATGGACATTAATGAGTGTTTCCAACAAGACATACAATGAGCAAGACAAACACTGCACAATATGAGCAACTTTCATTGAAATAGATACGGTAGGTGCCGTCTTCGAGTTTATTGATATTAATGAGGGAAACAACACACTGCTGATGCTGTCAAAGACATTTTGATCAATTATTTCAGTTTTAATGAGTGATTTAATGAAAAATACACATTGTATTATAAAACCTTGAGTGTCACTGACTCTGTGGACTTGATTTTAATGATCTATAGCATGCTGTCTCAAGCACAAGAATAGGTGTCTTTAAGGCATGTCCAATTTCACTTTGTGATGCATGGTGGCCAAGTGGTTAATACGCTAGGTTTCAGTGCAGAAGGTTTTTGTCTATGCTTTTTTCTTCAAGAGCTGCCCTTTCTCCTTTTTCACTTCTAAAGACATTAAGCAAATGAACTGAAATCACGTAAACCAGGTTCTTCCAGTTATATTACTAGGGATGGGTATCGAGAACCGGTTCCTTTCGGGTATCATTAAGAAATGATTCGATCCACCGACATCAATAAGCTTTTTGCTTAACGATTCTGTTATCGGTCCTTCAGAGTTGCCGTTGTTTTGGGGGTGTTTGTCAGGAAAATTATAATTTCTCTACATTGATTACAGACCCTGCAGCGGGCCAGTAACCAACTTTTCGCGCGGCTTTGCTTTGAACCTTGAACCAATCGAAGCAGTGGTTCGCAGATTGAGGCAGTGCTTCGATCTATTGCTTCGTTTATTCTTTCTTTCTTTCGCTTAATTTTCCCCGGCTACAACCCTAAAGAGCATAAGTCTGTGAGTATTATTTACCTTTTTTTATGTTAAACCGACCTGTTATAGTCTTCTGAAACAGTTGATAGATGTATTTTATAACTTAAAAACGGGAGCGATGCTAATGCGTTAGCATGTTTATGGCATTTTCAATGTTAAAAGTTAGCATTAAGCAGTTGCAGCTGTCATCACGTTCAGGTGCATTTGTTTTCAAATTGTAATATTTTAAAATTTATCTTTGTTTATATATTAATAATCTAATGATTATTATATACAATATATACTTATTATATACAATTTTAGAGAAAGAGAGAAAAGAACCTGAATAGAAACACAACAGAAAATATAAATCCAACTAACAATGAACATACATATATAAATAAATAAATACATACATACAGAAATAAATAAGTGTTTCCTGTGAACACCTAGTGACTCTTACACCTCCATTTCATCCCTGTCTTATTTAAGTTTAATGACAGTTTGTTTCTGTCAAACCATATTTTCAATTTGTTAATTTCTTCAGTGATTTCCTCCAGAACTATCTGCCAAGGTAGAAAACTGCTGCATCCTAGTAACAGCAGAATACTACTGGAATGAATTTGAATAAGGAAAGTTGTTTTTGTCTCACCTAAATGGATGCTGCACTCACTGCAGTTTATCATCTGGAATAGTCCCAGATTGCATTTCAGAGCTTCTAGAATTGAAACATTTTCGTGCACGTGGTGTTGGGGGATAATTTTGGGTTTCAGCTCTTTTTGTTTTTCACCACTTTCATCCCTGAATATGTCAATCGTGAGTCACTTTTGTGCGAATTAAAGTTACTAACTGGGACTCCTGTCTTGTTGCGAGAAAGAAACGAGAATCGTCCTCCGTTCTGTTCACACAGCTCCAAACGTTGTGTGGCTCTCTGCCGAGTCAAGTTAGAACGATAGAGTCCAGTCGGAATTAATAACTTCAAAGCGAAACACCGTTTTGTTTATTTTTATTTATGTCCAGAGATCAAGGATACAGTGACCAATTTCATATTTATTTACTTTAAGACTTAATGAAATACATAGAAAACCTGTAAAGCCTACTTTAGTACAAAATTCACGAGGTATCGATAAGGGAATTGATAAGGAATCGGATCGATAAGCAGAATCAATAATGGCATCAATATCGATAAAATCTTATCAATACCCATCCCTATATATTGCTGAAGTGCATGTAAACACATCTGCTCAGATTATTTACAGTTATCTGATTGATAACAGTTATTGGATTATTATGGTCATGTAAATGTGCTCAACAGCATAGAAGTGCCAAATAAATCAGAATATTGGGGAGATATCCAGGTGTGTTAATCAAATTTCTTATAATCAGACAACGGTCATTATTGGATGTTTACATGACCACTTAATAATCAATATATCACCAGAAATCAGATAATGATGAGGTTTTTATTGTGCATGTAAAAAGAACCATTGCTGTAAATATTTCACATGGTAGTTCAGTTTGTACAATCATGGAAATGCCCAGATAACTTTACAAAACAGTTTGTCACCATATTCCAGTTGGAAAAAAAAGATTTCAGAGAACAAACCTGGATGAGCTCTGCATCACTGATGCTCTTTTCCGTGTATCACAACATCCAAGAAGTCTACATGGATTATCTAAAGCATATACTGATCTGCACAATATTTCTGATTGATTGGTATGAATGACTTCATAATGAAGTCGTACAGAAGTCATATGATGAGGTCATACATAGTAAAAATGTTGTGGTATGTAAAGCACAGAGAGTATGCATCAGCCCTCTGTTGTTTTTCATTAAATACGAACTAGACTAATCAGAGTGCCATCTGTAATTCTCTATAATGGCACCTTGACCCTTGCACAAATTTAATCCCTGCACTGCTGCACAATTCGTAATGCTAATATGTCCCACTTTGTCCCGCTTGATGCCATGCTATATAAAATACAGCCTGAGCCATATAATTTCATAAACATTGATGCATTTGCTCTCAGAACTTGGCTGATGAAATCATTCTCTCATCGCTCCCAGAATCACAGAGAAATGATCTACAGCTACAGGATGTCTCATGCTCTTCATGTGGTGGAGAATGCATTTGGAATCTTGTCTCAAAGGTAATTATTTATAATACATACATATTGTAATGGATTGGCAAAACAGTTGCATTTTTTTTTCCTTTTTGTGAGTTAGATAATATATCTGTAAAGTTATCTTTATTATAGATTGCAGGTTCAGATGCCCTGCCTGCATTGACACACAGTGACACACAGTGTTTGCAAATATGTTTTGCAATGTTCACAACTAGTTCACGGATATGGCATTACATTTATGTGTGCCAGAAATATTGAACAGTTCAAAATTTTCTTTGAGAACAGGCACAGTTTACAACAGTTAATGACAAGTTTACACACTGGCACGCACAAATGTGTGCCAGTGTGGGGTTCAAATTGGTGCAAATTGGAAAATGGGTTAAGATTCATGTGAACAGGAATATGGTGACAGAATCAGGGTTCAAAAGTGAGAGGTACTGTGGCAGGGATGTGTCCTGAGTCCAACACTGTTCAATGGTTGCATGTACTGGATGTTATGTAAGGTTGTGGAAACCACTGACCTGGGTGCTTTTATTGGCTATGAAAAGTTTATTGACTTTGATTTTGCAGACAATGCAGGTGAACGAAGGTTCAATTTATTAGGGCCCTGGTGCTACCTGTCTTGCTGTATGGTTGGGAGACTTGGACGCTAAGCAGGCACCGAAGTTGAGGGGCGGATGTCTTTGGTACTAGGTTTCTTGGGAGGATACTTTTGTACAGCTGAAATGAGACACACCAGGTATTTTTGTAGTTTATATCATTTATGTCGCATATGGATTGTGAATTGCTGGTCTGCGCCTGGAGGGGGCAACTGCTGATTATTTTCCACAAAGTAACGCATGATCGATGTGTTGCACAATACTCTTGGTGGTTCATAACAGATTTTAATATTCTTTCTTGCTTTGTTGGTACAACCCACTACCCCGCATTGCTGAGGCATTTAAAAAAAAACAAAAAAAACAAAACAGTGGTGAAAATGAAAAAAAAAATAAAATAAATCATCTTGTCCGCTATTGTTTGCTTACACACCAGCCGGCGATGCAAAGCACGTTGCACAGGCTGAGTTCCTGGATGTGCGACTGAGTCAATTCAGGTAATTTAGCGTGTACATGGTTGGAAGAAAAGACATCAACATAAAAATTCTGTTAAAATGTGACTCAATTTCAATTTATTTTCAATTTATATAGCTCCAAATTACAACAGAGTTGCCTCAAAGCGCTTCACACAGATAAGGTCTAACCTTACCAACCCCCAGAGCAACAGCTGTAAGGAAAAACTCCCTCTGAGGAAGAAACCTCAAGCAGACGACACTCAAAGGGGTGACCCTCTGCTTGGGCCATGCTACAAACATAAATTACAGAACAATTCACAGAACAATTCACGGATGAATATACAATAAATGCTATTGGTGCACAGGACAGGAGGATCACCAACACGAATACAGCTCCCATCTCTGGATGGAGCTGCACCTTAAACAGAGAGAAAAAACAGAATCAGGCATCAGAAAGACAAAAAATACTGTATAATTTGCCAGCATTAAACAAGAAGAAAAACAGAGAAATACTAAGGTGATCGCAGCCGCTATTATATACAAACAAAACCACCAGACACTGAACTTGAATTGAAATGCAATAAATGCTTATTTTCAGTGTAAATCTCCGCCTTGCAAAAATGCTGTCTTTCAAAGTCCACCAATGTAATATGTCCATATATTATCATGTAGAATTGAAGTCAAAAACAATAAACTGGAAATAAACATTTTTGCAGCAGTAATGTACAAATGGTAATTCCCTCTGAGAATATATACAACCCCAATTCCAGTGAAGTTGGGACATTGTGTAAAATGTAAATAAAAACAGAATACAATGATTTGCAAATCCTCTTCAACCTATATTCAGTTGAATACACCACAAAGACAAGATATTTAATGTTCAAACTGATAAAATTTATTGTTTTTGTGCAAATATTTGCTCATTTTGAAATGGATACCTGCAACATGTCTCAAAAATGCTGGGACAGTGGTATGTTTACCACTGTGTTACATCACCTTTCCTTCTTACACTCAATAAGCATTTGGGAACTGAGGACACTAATTGTTGAAGCTTTTTAGGTGGAATTCTTTCCCAATCTTACATGATGTACGACTTCACTTGTTCAACAGTCCGGAGTCTCCGTTGTCATATTTTGCGCTTAATAATGCACCACACATCTTCAGTAGGCGATAGGTCTGGACTGCACACAGGCCAGTCTAGTACCTGCGCTCTTTTACTTTGAAGCCACACTATTGTAACACGTGCAGAATGTGGCTTGGCATTGTTTCGCTGAAATAAGCAAGAACGTCCCTGAAAAAGATATTGCTTGGATGGCAACATGTGTTGCTCCAAAACTTGGATGTACCTTTCAGCATTGATGGTGCCATCACAGATATGTAAGTTGCCCATGCTATGGGCACTAACACACCCCCTTACCATCACAGATGCTGGCTTTTGAACTTTGCATTGCTAACAAGCTGGATGGTCTTTTTCCTCTTTTGTCCGGAAGACACAATGCCCATGATTTCCAAAATCAATTTAAAATGTGGACTCATCAGACCACAGCACACTTTTCCACATTGCGTCTGTCTATTTCAAATGAGCTCGGGCTCAAGGCGGCTGCATTTCTGGATGTTGTTGATGTATGGCTTTCACTTTGCATGGTAGAGTTTTAACTTGCACTTGTAGATGTAGCGAGGAACTGTGTTAACTCACAATGGTTTTCTGAAGTGTTCGTGAGCTCACGCAGTAAGATCCTTTACTCAATCATGTCAGTTTTTAATGCAGTACCGCCTGGGGATCGAATGTCACAGGCATTCAGTGTTGGTTTTTGGCCTTGCTGCTTACATGTACAAAGTTTTCCAGATTCTCAAATCCTCTGATTATATTGTGGACTGTAGATGATGGAATCCCTAAATTCCTTGCAATTGAACGTTGAGAAACATTGTTCTTAAGCTGTTGGGACTATTTTTTCACGCAGTTGTTCACAAAGTGGTGATCCTCACCCCATCTTGGCTTGTTAACAACTGAGCCTTTTCGGGATACTCCTTTTTGTACCCAGTCATGACACTCACCTGTTTCCAATTGGGTGTTCTTTGAGCATTCATCAACTTTCCCAGTCTATTGCTGCCCCGTCCCAACTTTTTTGAAATGTGTTGCAGGCATCCTTTTCCAATTGAGCATATATTTGCACAAAAACAAACACAGACTATCAGTTTGAACAGTAAATATCTTGTCTTTGTGGTGTATTCAGTTGAATATAGGTTGAAGAGGATTCGCAAGTCACTGTAATCTGTTTTTATTTACATTTTACACAATGTCCCAACTTCATTGGAATTGGGTTTGTACTCACAGCTCGGGAATCACACGGGAAGAAAGTTAACTAAAACACGAACAGTTAGATACCAATATAAAACAGGAAGGCATACTACAGATGAAAAAGAAATACAACATGATAAAAAAAACAGGAATGAGACAATAAAACCAGACTACAAAGACTACTGGAACCCAACAGCAGATAAATAACACTATCTAACAAATTTTTATTTTTGTTTTGTTCCTGGGTACACAGTGTGTTTTCCTAACCTCTTATGCCTTAAATAAATAGAAAATAGCTGTTATTCCACAAAAACTTTGCTTCTGTGATCAGGACAATGATATTTTGAAATTTGTCTGTTTTCAAGAATATTCTCGATTCGCCTTCACTACTACTGAGTAGTCTTCTAGAATATTCTTTAACTGCTAGAACTGTCCAGAATTTTCTAGATGTGTCCATAATTATCTAGAAATTTCAAGAAACTTTTAGAACTTTTTAGAACATTAAAAAAATAAAATCAAAGTTTGTGCTGAATGTAGTCATTTTTCCATAGACTTTAGACATAAGCAGTTGAAATATAACACTTAGAAGCCAGGAACAAAAATTGTGTTACATAGTGTAATTAAAGACAGGAAAGGGTGAAACATTCAGACATGAGGGCTCACAGGCAACACCAGCAACCGTCACCAAGAGGAGGCAGAGGGCAAGGACCAAAACAGAAAAACCCCAGATGCAAAAACAAAGACAGGCACAAGGACACATAACAGACACCGAAAGACCCACATTGGACACACAGAGAAGTGCAGACAGCAGACAATGAACACAGAGAACACGGAAATCAGACAGAGCTAAGTACAACCTCACAATCATAAAGAAACAAACAGGACTGAACAAAGCACACCCACAACACATACATTATGTAACCTATGACAGGGCATGACCATGTATCTGTAACAGCACAGTCAAGTGAGCTGCACAGCGAATCATTGCATCTCAGAGCCATGCTACAGGACACAGCTGTATGGGCTGTCACAGTTATAATACACATCATATCCAACCCAGTGATCATATCACAGTAACAAATATGATGGACTGATGTCACAACTGTATTATCCAGCCATCACAGTATGAATAGAATAAATAGTCATATTTGGAATGGCTCTAGATGGACCCGCTCCACACAGGCCAGCCAACCTGTAGCAAAGCTGGACTGAAAGGCACAGGAGGGGTGCAGGTGGGCAAATACTCAGTTATATTTGTACTTTAATTTATTCCCCCTTTGACAGTTCCGTTAGTGTTAATAATCATTACATATGCATCAGTAACATAATACAGAGATATCCTACATTCATGACATTGGAGGGATCAGGCCTCCGGCAATCTCATGGCCTCCTGCGCCCTTCTTGCACCTTTCAGTCCAGCCAGGATAATGGCTGATCGAAGCGCTCTGTGTGTGTGTGTGTGTGTGTGTGTGTGTGTGTGTGTGTGTGTGTGTGTGGCTGGTTCATCCACACAACATGTTTTGAAGTATATACAGTATCTATCTATCTATCTATCTATCTCTCTCTATATATATATATATATATATATATATATATATATATATATATATATGTGTGTGTGTGGGGGGGGGGGGTGCCATGGTGTATTAATACTTTAATACTTAACAAAAGGTGAATATGTATTGATATTAATATTGTGGTCACACTCACTGAAATGTCTGAAGATGGTGGATTGTTTGTTGCTGTGACGCTACTCTTAACTTCACGCAGTTGTATACGCTTCTTTTATTTCTGTTTAGCACTCATCTGGTTATTAATTGTATCTACTCTGAACGTTATTTAACAATAGTCCTGTTGTGAATCGCTAACAGTTAGCATTCACTAGCGGATAGCGCAAGCTAGGTTGACTCCCCCACCCCCATTCGTTACTTTTTATGGCTGTTTCTTTTTTACCCGGTTAATACTTCTGTTCTTTTTTCAGTCGAACTGCTGTGAATTTTAAGTAATTATTTTACTCCTGTGTAAAATCTTAGGAGCGGCTAGCATTTTCACTAGCGGTTAGCTTGCATTAGCTATTTCGGACCCCATCATCATTTTCTCATTTCATTTTTTTATACTTCTGTTAGTTAATTAACTGTGTAGTGTATTTTATACATAATATGTATTTTTTACCTGTTTAATACTTCTGTTAGTTTTTCAGTGTAACTGCTGTGAATTTTAATTCATTTATTTGCGTCTGTGTGAGCCTTAGGAGTGGTTAGCTTATTTACTATTGGTTAGCTCATGTTTGCTTGGCTACATTCTTGAATTTCTTAGTGCACAAAGTACACTACAAATCCTACTTTACACCCACCGTAAATCCTGTGTGATGTTGGAAGATAGGGTGGCTCTCTTAGAGAGCCGTGTCCGTACGTTAGAGCAGCTTCTTAGCTCAGTGGAGTTAGATGTTACTGGCACTCCAGATGAGGTTAGTGTTGGATTAGGGTTAGGGCTAACGAGCCCATTAGCATCATCTTAGAAATGCCGACTGTGGAGGACGGCTTTCGGACTGTGGCTAGGCGGAGGAAGCCCCGTAGGGCTTGGTGCCCGGTTGTGGCACCCCGATCACACTTGCCAGTGTGAACTGTGAATCAGTTCTCCCCCTTGGATTTGCCAGATGTGAATTCTCTGAGCCCACAAGTGACTTCCACTCCTGTCTCCAGGCCAAAACACCGGACTTTAGTGATAGGGGATTCTATCACCCACAAAGTCAGGTTACAGACACCGGCTGGCGTTAAATGTATTCCTGGGGCCAGCGCTCCCAACATTGTATCTAATCTTAGGGTGCTGACTCTGCTGAAGGGAAGACAGACAAAGGAACATGACATGAGATATAGTCACATAGTTATTTACATTGGCACCAATGATATCAGGATGAAGCTGTCAGAGGTCACAAAATGGACAGAGAGAGGACTTGTGACCTTGCCAGAAAGATGTGTCAGCATTGATTAATAGTCTCTGGTCCGCTCCCCTCCCGGGGTACTGATGAGGCGTTTAGCAGGCTGACATCGTTAAATAGGTGGCTGGCACAGTTTTGTAGACAGCAAGGCTTTAGCTTTATTGATAACTGGCCTTCGTTCTGGGGCCGCCGTGGCTTGCTGATGCCGGACGGCCTCCACCCTACTGGGGAAGGTGCCATCTTGTCTGCGAACATACTTGTAGATAGAGCTCTACAGGGAGGGTAACATTAGGAATCTACAGCAGGCCACGGAGCAGGTGATTAGAGACCCTGCAAGGCTTATGACAAATGTGACTGTGGAATCCATTAGCTTAGTGGGGAGTTAGTGCAGAAAATCCACTATGGTGATAGTGCAGTTTATTTGCTAGGCAGGGAATTTCAACAAGTTGAGACTGTGGCCTGCTTCCGTAGCCGTGTCCATAAAAATCATAGATGGATATGCTTTCCAAACTTAATACCCATTACTATATTGGATGATGTTGAAATTGAGGATGGCCCAGTGGTTATTCCAGCAATAGCAAAGATTTTGTGTCTGCTACCTACAACGCGCATGGAAGGTCTCAAACCTAAACCTACTTCTAGGCATCTTATATATGCTACTCTGGAACCACCCTTAAACCCAAACAGTTCAACTTCCAACCCCACTGAGGTCCTTAGACTGGGTCTCATTAACATAAGATCACTGTCCTCAAAATCATTGTTAATCAATGATCTAATTGATGATCATGACTTAGATATGATTGGGGTTTGTGAAACCTGGCTTAAACCTACAGCTGTCCTCCCCTTAAATGAGGCCTGCCCACCAGCATATACATTTAGTCACGTCCCTCCTGATGCGAAGCAAGGCGGGGGTGTTGCTCTTATTTATAAATCTAGGTTTAGCTTATTAGCTGTTGGGGGTTACAAATATAACTCGTTTGAGCATCTGATTCTCCACTCTACTCAGGATATTACACATTGCCAAGGTCAGAAGAATAAAAATCAGTTGTATTACTTTGTCACTCTATATAGGCCTCCTGGTCCATATTCTGAATTCTTAGATGAATTTGGTGCGTTCATCTCTAACTTGTCAACTAGTGTAGATAATATTCTGATCATTGGTGACTTTATCATTCATATAAATAATGCTTCTGATTCCATCTGCAAATCATTTATGGAAATTGTGGATACATTTGGATTTTGGCATTGCATTCGAGATTCGACGCACGAGTGGAAATACACTGGATCTGGTTCTCGCATGTGGTATTGCTGTCATGAATATTGACATCATGCCTGTTACATCAATAGTGTCTGATCACTCACTTATTAAGTTTGCAGTTTCGCTGCCGTGTTTAGTGGAACAACAACCTTATATATCATTACGGTGATGCATCAACTCCTCAACTAAGACTGAACTCAAAGCTAGACTGCCTGATGTCTTAGCTTCACATTTGACAAATGCCCAGTCAGTAGACAGACTTGTGGATAGTTTAAACTCAGTGCTCAAAACTACACTCGACATGACTGCACCACCTGTGTTAAAACCGCGCTCCCCCAAATCACAGTCACCTTGGTTCAATGATTATCTGCGTGACCTCAAGCATAAAGCAAGAGGTCTAGAACGGAAATGGCGTTGTTCAAAATTAGAAGTATTTCACCTTGCGTGGCATGATGCTATCTTAGACTATAAGCATGCATTATTGGGTACAAAGCGGACCTACTACTCTGATTTGATCAACAAAAACAAGCATAACTCAAAGTTCTTGTTCGACATGGTGGCAACACTTATGCATGGACAGCCACCTGTAGTTCGCTCTCCTTTTGCAGCACAAGATTTCCTGTATTACTTTGGGAAGAAAATAGAAGACATTAGGTTAAACATATCCTGGCATGCCTTAACCCAGCCACTACACCCTGCTATTGAAGTGGGTAACACTACTGAGGTATGACCTAGATTTACAGAATTTGATAGTATCTCACTAGGCATGCTGACAAAACTCGTAATGTCAACAAAAAGCACAACCTGTTTATTTGATCCTATACCAACAAAACTGTTTAAGGACCTGTGGCCCACTCTTGGGCCGACTGTGCTGGAAATTATTAACCTTTCTTTAACTTCTGGATCTGTTTCTAAATGTTTCAAATCTGCAGTGATTAAACCATTACTTAAGAAACCTAATCTTGACCCTAGTGTATTGACAAAAATATTGGCTGATATCAAATCTGTCATTTTTCTCTAAAGTTCTGGGAAAAGTGGTGTCACGGCAGCTTGTAGACTATCTTACTGAGAATAATCTCTTTGAGCCACTGCAGTCTGCTTTTAGAACATATCATTCCACAGAGACGGCTCTCACTAATATGGTGAATGATCTGCTTACAATGGATTCGGACACCACTACGGTTCTGTTGCTGTTAGATCTCAGTGCTGCATTTGATACAGTGGATCATCATATTCTACTTGATAGGCTGGAAAATCATTTTGGGATTACTTGGAGTGCCCTTGCATGGCTAACGTCATACTTGACCAGTCGTTCTCACTGTGTTTTGTACAGTAACACTACCTTTAACCTTTGTGACATGAAATTTGGGGTTCCACAGGGGTCTGTCTTAAGCCCCCTGCTTTTCTCCCTTTATATAGCACCCCTTGGGCACATATTGCGGCATTTTGGGATTACCTTTCACTGCTATGCGGATGATACTCAGTTATACATGCCAATAACTGCTGGTAATCTTGTTCACATAAATTCCTTAGAAGATTGCCTTGCAGCAGTGAGAAGTTGGATGTCTAGAAGCTTCCTACTTTTAAACACTGATAAGACTGAAATGATGGTTCTTGGTCCAGTGAGACATCGGCATCAATTTGACCAGTTAACGCTCAGCCTCGGCTCATGTGTCATACATCACACTGACAAAGTGAGGAACCTTGAGGTAATTTTTGATCCTTCGTTGTCATTTGGCCTCCACATTAGAAATATTACTAGGACTGCTTTCTTCCACCTATGAAATATAGCACAGATTCATCCCATCCTGTCTATGGCTGATGCTGATACCATGCATTTATCTCTTCTAGATTGGACTACTGCAATGTTCTATTTTCTGGTTTACCGCAGTCTAGCATTAGGGGTCTCCAATTGGTTCAAAATGCTGCAGCCAGACTTTTGACAGGAAGCAGAAATTACAACCACATTACACCCTTTTTGCCACCCTTGGCTTCCTGTCCCAGTGAGATCAGATTTTAAGGTTCTGCTACTAACCTATAAAATTATTCATGGTCTGGCACATCCCTACCTAGCTGACCTAATTAAACCTTACGTACCAGCCAGGGCTTTACGTTCTCAGGGTGCAGGACTACTTTGTGTCCCTAAGGTGAATAAGAAGTCTGTGGATCACAGAGCTTTCTCTTATCATGCCCCTGTTCTGTGGAATGATCTCCCTGCATCAATAAAACAGTCAGATTATGTGGAGATTTTCAAGTCCAGACTTAAGACGCACTTATTTTCCCTTTCATATGGCTAGCATACTGGTACAGTTTTGTTTTACGCTTTTTACTCTTTTAATTCATTTATTAGTAATTGGAGCGGGCTGCGGCCTCAACTTTACCTAAATTCTGGGTCTTTTAGTGAAGTTTAGGGCTAGGGGCCGGCGATCACCTTAGTATTTCTCTGTTTTTCTTGTTTAATGCTGGCAAATTATACTGTATTTTTTGTCTTTCTGATGCCGATTCTGTTTTTTCTCTCTGTTTAAGGTGCAGCTCCATCCAGAGATGGGAGTTGTATTCATGTTGGCGATCCTCCTGTCCTGTGCGCCAGTAACATTTCTTGTATATTCGTCCGTGAATTGTTTTGTGAATTGTTCTGTAATTTATGTTTGTACCATGGCCCAAGCAGAGGGTCACCCCTTTGAGTCTGGTCTGCTTGAGGTTTCTTCCTCAGAGGAAGTTTTTCCTTACCACTGTTGCTCTGGGGGTTGGTAAGGTTACACCTATGTGAAGCGCTTTGAGGCAACTCTGTTGTGATTTGGCACTATATAAATGAAAATACATTGAAATTGAATTGCATTTGAAGTAACAACAACACACATGGTAATGGTCACAATAGGTCAAAACTGAAAATTTTGCCAAACCTGTTGGCAATTTTTTTGGCTTGATGATAGCTCCCCATGTTGCAAAGTTCAGTTCAATTGCTACATGAATGTCTGACTGTATGGCTGTATATGAGATTTCCAAAATGGGTGCCACAGCACCCATATTTGAAATTGGATCTATATGCCTCAAACCAACTTTAGTTTCCTCATGGGTCCTAACATGTACACCAAGTTTCAGCTTCATTGGTCCAGCACTTGTGGAGAAGAAGATGTTTATACATGCTGCCAATGTAAACACTGCTGGAAAGGCAACCCACGGCATAAGTCCACCAGACCTTTGTTCTAGGTGAGATCTAAGTGATGGAGAGTGTAAGATGGATCTTATGTGATAAACAGGTCAGGAAAGATGCTAATACTCTGCATCGCTGGATCTATCACATTATGGAAATGCCTTAAGTCTGAGATAGCAACCCAGGCAGAAAACCAATCCCTTTCCATGTCTTGACTGTAAATATTTGTCTGCCACAGTCACGTGAAATGTGGGCATGCCCTTGACCTTTTCCAGTTACTAGGATCCACAACACTAAGGCACCTGCAGTGCAGCAGATAAGATAATATTTTGAGTCGAATCCTGCAAATGGTGATAAAAGCATCAAATTTGGCAGAAATATTCCTTAGACATTCCTCTTTAAAAAAAAAAATGATTGGCCACTTGAATTTTCAGTCAGCTTTCAGGTAGAGGTCAATTGAAGAATTACACAGGGGTCAAAATTAAAAGATGCACCAATCATATTGAAACCTATACTACATTATTTACCTGATCATAAAGATTCCAAAAAGGTATAGTTTGGACTATCTGTGACTGAATTCTATGGAGTTATGGGATAAAAACAGCAAGAATGGTGACAAAGGTCAGTGTTAGTTTGTACAGGGGACAAAAGTTAAAGTTGCTCCAATTTTGGTAAAAAAGTGATGCAAATTATTAGTTGATTTAACAGGGTTTTAAAAATGAATAGTTTGGACCATGTATCATGCTTAGTTATCACGTTACGAGGTAACATATGTCACATGTCATAGAATCCAATGGACGTTGACCTTGTTTGACCTTTACTTTGGAGACCAAGGATTCAGCACAGTCAAAACTACTTCATTTATTAATCCTATTAGGTCAACCAATAATTTGCATCACTTTTTACCAACGCTGGAGCAACTTTAACTTTTGATCCCTGTACAAACTGAAACTGACCTTTGTCACCATTTTTGCTGTTTTTATCCCATAACTCCATAGAATTCGGTCATAGATAGTCCAAACTATACCTTTTTGGAATCTTTATGATCAAGCAGATAGTGTGGTATAGTTTTCAATATGATTGGAGCATCTTTTAATTTTGACCACTGTGTAATTCTTCAATTGACCCCTACCTGACCACTGATTGAAAATTCAAGTAGCCAATCGTTTCTCTTTTTTTTCAAAAGAGGAATGTCTAAGGAGTATTTCTGCTGAATTTGATGCTTTTATCATCATTTGCATGATTGTTTCAGTTATCTGCTGCACTACTGTGCACACGGAGGCACAGTAAGGCTTAATCTAAATAGCCCTACTTGTGTGAGACTGTCACTGATACCATATTCCAACTTCTGACCATATTCAAAAGAGAACCGACATGCTGTCATCAAACAGTCACCCAAGAGGTGTTACAGACCACTGCATGACTTCAAAGCCCGACTCAGAGCCTCTGATTTTCTCCGGCTGACATTGGGTATACGTAGTTGCACACAATGTCTCTGCCGACATAATTTTCCATCATCGTTGTGGCCTTACAGTGGCCCTGGCTGAAGATAACCTCCTGACATTGCGGAAGTGTCCGTCGAATAAAGATCATATCTTTTAATTAAATTTTTACTAACTTGAAAGTGAGCAGGAGAAGAAAAAACACTTATGGCCTTCATTCTGCACCTGTCACTCTTGTTTTATATCTGTGGATTTTTATGGTTGGCCAAACCTGTAGAATTTATATCACACTGACACCGTTAGGGATCCTGGAGTGTTTCATAGTGTCTCATAATATTACCAATGATTTCCTGAGAAGTCTGAAAAAAAATTACAAGACACTGCAGACATTCTTTTTAATTTGCAACCTCTAAGAAGTTATCAGATGAGACAAGTAAGTCTGCCATCCACCAATATTGTCTGATAATTGCCGCCTTGTGTCTGTTTCAATCTGGAATCTGTGTGGCATGTTTGGTATCATTTGTGATTTGTTTTGCTGCTCACATATTCATACCGACACATGTTCATTCCGACACATGTTCATGCTATTAATCTCTGCAAACTCATATTGTCACTTGAAGGTTTTTAGACTGATTGCTTGTGAAAGCTGGATGACATATCATCTGTGAAGTGTGTGTGCAGAGGTCTCACTCTCCACAACTTCATTAGTCAGAGAAAATGAGATGATTTTAGCAGTGCCTTGCCAGATTATGAAACTGATATTACTGTATAGCCGTATTCAATTTCTTAGAATACGGCCCCGAGTGTCGTGTACATGTTCAAAACTCTCTCGGCTCCATTGAGATTGGACACCTATCCGATGGCGGTCCATGTGCAATTTGAGGACCATTTGACCACAATTTACATATTGCAGTGGCGGCAAAACAGGATCCAAAAGATTTGAGCATATATGAGGGAACCTCAAAATGGATTCTGGCACTGCAAAGCCTGCTGGTATGACCTGCACGTGCCACATATAATAATGTCCACACCCCCCACCCCCACCCCCACCGGAGCGCAAAGGAACTATTGAAATGTACTGTGAGGAAAATAAGTATTTGAACACCCTGCAATTTTGCAAGTTCTCCAACTTAGAAATCATGGAGGGGTCTGAAATTTTCATCTTAGGTGCATGTCCACAGTGAGAGACATAATCTAAAAAAAAAAAAATAATCCAGAAATCACAATGTATGATTTTTTAATAATTTATTTATATGTTACTGATGCAAATAAGTATTTCAACACCTGTGAAAATCAATGTTAATATTTGGTACAGTAGCCTTTGCAATTACAAAGGTCAAACGTTTCCTGTAGTTTTTCAGCAGGTTTTCACACACTGCAGCAGAGATTTTGGTCCACTCCTCCATACAGATCTTATCCAAATCTTTCAGGTTTGGATTTTCAGCTCCCTACAAAGATTTTCTATTGAGTTCAGGTCTGGAGACTGGCCAGGCCACTCCAGGACCTTGAAATGCTTCTTACAGAGCCCCTCCTTAGTTGCCCTGGCTGTGTGTTTGGGGTCATTGTCATGCTGGAAGACCCAGCCATGACCCATCTTCAATGCTCTTACTGAGGGAAGGAGGTTGTTTGCCAAAATCTCGCAATACATGACCCCATCCATCCTCCCTTCAATACGTTGCAGTTGTCCTGTCCCCTTTGCAGAAGAGCATCCCCAGAGTATAATGTTTCCACGCCCATGCTTCATGGTTGGGATGGTTTTCTTGGGGCTGTTCTCATCCTTTAAACATGGTAAGTGGAGTTGATTCCAAAAAGCTCTATTCTGGTCTCATCTGACCACATGACCTTCTCCCATGCCTCCTCTGGATCATCCAGATGGTCACTGGTGAACTTTAAACAGGCCTGGACATGTGCTGGTTTGAGCAGGGGAACCTTGCTGCCCTGCAGGATTTTAAACCATGACAGCATCATGTATTACTAAAGTAATCTTTGTGACTGTGGTCCAAGCTCTCTTCAGGTCATTGACCAGGTCCTCCTGTGTAGTTCTGAGCTTTCTCAGAATCATCCTTACCCCACAAATTGAGATCTTTCATGGAATCCCAGACCAAGGGAGACTGACAGTCATCTTGTGTTTCTTCCATTTTGTAATAAATAATCATAACAGTTGTTGGCTTCTACCAAGCTGCTTGCCTGTTGTCCTGTAGTCCATCCCAGCCTTGTTCAGGTCTACAGTTTTGTCCCTGGTGTCCTCAGACAGCTCTTTGGTCTTGGCTATGGTGGACAGGTTGGAGTGTGACTGACTGAGTGTGTGAACAGGTGTCTTTTATACAAGTAACAAGTTCAAACAGGTGCAATTAATACAGGTAAAGAATGCAGAATAAGAGGGCTTCTTAAAGACAAAATTAACAGGTCTGTGTGAGCCAGAATTCTTGCTGGTTGGTAGGGGATCAAATTAATAATTTTTTAATTTTAAATAAATAAATCATGATTATTAAATCATGCTGTGTGGCTGTGTGGCCAGTGCAGGTACTGGGAATCTTGTTAAAGTTGAGGGTCACATGGATTCCAATCAATATCAGCAGATTCTTGAGAACAATGTTCATGATCAGTGACAAAGTTGAAGGTGCGCCGGGGCTGGAACTTTCAACAAGACAACGACACTAAACACTGCTCAAAATCTACTGAGGCATTCATGCAGAGGAACAAGTACAATATTCTGGAATGGCCATCTCAGTCCCCAGACCTGAATATTATTGAAAATCTGTGGTGTGATTTTAAGCGGACTGTCCATGCTCAGAAACCAACAAATCTGAGATGTTTTATAAAGACGACCGGTCTAAAATACCTTCAGCCAGAATCCAGACTCATTGGAAGCTGTAGGAAGGGTTTAAGATTGTGTTATTTCGGCAAAAGGAGGATCTACTAAATACTGATGTATTGTTTCTGTTGGGGTGCCCAAATTTATGCACCTGCCTGATTTTGTTTCAAGAATTATTGCACACTTTCTGGAAATCCTATAAACTTCATTTCACTTCTCAAATATCACTGTGTTTGTCTGATATATGATACATTTAACTGAAACTGCAAGGAAAATCATGGAAAGCATCAGGGGTGCCCAAACTTTTACATACCACTGTAATATGCTTAATATTATAATTATTATCAATGAATAATCATTATTAATGTTGTTATTAATATTGATAATAACAGTGGTACTGCTGCTTCTGTTCCCCACTGAATAACAGCTCAGAGAATGAAGAAAATCAACTTTCGTGAAACGGAGGTTGACATTTTTGAGTGACAGCCTAGAAGTGAGCAGAAAAATATGACAATACCACGAGGCGGTGGTGACCGATCCATCCACCAGTCATTTAAAGCACATTCACTTATGGTGTTAATTTAGGGAACACATCACTTAAGGCACCTTCACACATAAGGCGAATGAGGCTGAAACAGGCTGAATGGGCAAAAGTTGCAAAGTTTGAGATGTAGTTAGGAGGGACAGGCATTTGGCCAGCTGTGTATGACTGCTGTACAAATGCCATCGAAATACGCAGAATGTGTGTAGAAGCCACCACTAATAATTTGCTCACACAGCCCTTGAAGTCTGCATCCTTAATACAGTATGAAACAGGAAGAAATACAAACAATTAAAAAAAAAACACAAACAAACACAAAACACTACAATGCCGGCAAAATGTTGCAGTAATATGGAGAATGCCCCACCCTGCAATGCCGTACCTTTCACCCAAAGTCTGGCTGGATAGTAGGAAGGAGGGGTGTGTGGCAGGACAAGCACTGTGACCTGCTTGTCGGAACACATGCTGTGGCCCTCATTACATGTCAGTATGTACAGTACAAATAATATTCATACAACCATGTATGAATGCCGTACAAATACCCAGAATGTGTGTTGAAGCTGCCTTGAATGATTCACACACATTCGGAGTGTACCAGCTTCTGAATCCAGATCAACTACCCAGAGTGTAGGCTCTCTCTCTCTCTCTCTCTCTCTCTCTCTCTCTCTCTCTCTCTCTCTCTCTCTCTCTCTCTCTCTTTGGAAATCAGCTGTGTACAGGGGCATGGCACAGCGTGGCCCGCTCTCTCCCTGCTCATTTTTGAATGACATCCAACCCATTACGTGATTACATATCAATCAGGGTCCCCTGATGAATGATTAACTGTAGTGGATGTGATCGCATCTGATCATATTAATATGGATACCACACCACCGACATGCACAGTCACAGCCATTATTACCGGTAATCCAGTCCACACTGCATCGCAGACAGTCAACCCATGATCATGGGGCTGTGGTTCACATTCACGCACGTGTGCTCTTGGCCCCTCTCTGTCTCACTGATTCTCTCTCTCTTCTCTTTTTTCCATTTTACTGATTTTTGACCCCCATGTGCTGGCCATACTGTGTAGTACACTCATGTGTTTGGTTGTCAGTTAATGCTCCACATGACGAACTGACTGTGTGGAAGTTGCAATTGCGTGGTACGTGCCATGACACCACACTGTCGAGTTGGATGGCGTGCTGGCAGCGGAATGCCACATCTTATGAGATTTATATGTCGTAGTGGGCGACGCGTTTGTGAGCTGACACTGGGAGCTGACAGTGGGATTGGAGAGTGGTCAGCAGGCTGCTGCACAGTTGGCGGTCAACGAGCACTGTGACACACACCTGAGGTCTTCCAAGCCTGAGTTTTTGTTTTAATTTATGTCATGAAGGCCTGGCGCAACTGTTGCCAACTCAATCAACCTTCAGAGGTATAGGTGTTAACCGCTGTCACATCCTATTCAGCTGCACTGCTGTGCACCACACAAATCTGCTGGAACACAATAACTGGCTGTGGGACCAGTAGTGTGGTACCGCGCGGCTCTATGTGACCATGCCTCCTTTGCTATCCCCAAACAGGATCCAATGGAGGTGCACGCATGGCACAAACTGGACATGCCAGCAGGCTTTGATGTGCCTGACCATGGTGAATAACTTTCGAAAGCAGTCTGGCCAGCCATCACACTGCATCTCCACCGCCCTGTGAGCTTTCACCACCTCGACCGCACCTCGATTGTGGTGTCATGTGCACTACATTCGAGCTTGCCGCACAAATGGGCCCAGCTGTTGTAAGTGTGCTGCAACTGCTGGCGGAGGTCTCTGGATTGTATGTGGACTTTGGCCAAGTGTGGGTCGAATGCGCCCATCAGCTTGGTACCGACTTGCAATACGAATGTTGCGACTTCAGTGGAATGGTGGTATGACTGCATCTCAACCTCCATTTGTTTGGGTTTCCAACGTGAGCACAACGCGACTGTGGTGTGCATGTGCTTTGGCCGAACGCATGTTCCATCTGCTGTGTAACTGTTGTAAGACGCTTTCAAGTGCAGTTCGAATTTGCACAGCTGTCATCCCAATCCTCCTTTGTGCGCCATTCTGCCTTATTTGTGCTATGTGTGAAAGGGCCTTTATGGACATAATTTTAACAAGCTTTATGACGCTTTAACACACAACAAGTAGCATAAAACTTTAAAACTAACAGAACACATACATATATTTATTTTAGGAGTAGCCACCAACCATTTGCACTTGTGTGACTTTGCTGTGCTGCCATCTTTGTTAAGATACATATTTTTTCCTTATTATATTTGAGCAGCAGAAATCATATGAGCTCAATTTTTAATATGAAATTGTGTACTTATTAATTTGAGGAAAATATAGAATGCCTGAAAACTGCAAAAATATTTTCTATTTGCAGTTTCCCTATTCTACCACTAAATGCTGTGTTTGCATGGTCAGAGATCTGTAAATGTTTCCAGACATTTCTAAATGTAAGTACAAGTTGATAAATTCTATACTTCACATAAAAAATATTAATTTGCATGGTGTAAGCAAAAATCTCTGCATACAAATGGTTGATAAATGAGAGCCCAGGTTTTTGCTGCTCCACAATACAACTGATTTCTGCTGGTATATGATACCAATGCATAGACACTGCATCTCTCCACAACTCATTTTATGACAAACATACCAACGACTGCAGCGATGACATGATTTACATCATGTGCGCACTGACAAATGACAAGATTCCTTTATTGTACCAACTAACCTGCTTGTTGAACACAAAGCAAAGACTTAAACTGTTATGTTTTTGCTTGTCTCAAAAAATGGAAATAGTCTTTAAGACAGGTCTTAAAGACTGTTTCTGTTGTGACAGTGTGCACAACAGGAAACACCAGTTCAGTGATGCATTCTGAGAGGACCAAAGCTCAGAGAAGGAGCTTGTCCCACAACCCCACGACCTTTGCTGAGATCCAGGTTGTGCTATTATTTCAAGAAAACTGAACATCATTTTCACCAGGGTCTGATCCAAATCAAGAAATGAGATATGAATGTCCAAAGCTTGACCTGTATTGATCTGTTCAGATGACGGCGAGTTAAGTTTTTGTTTGTCCAGAGAAGGAATCAGATGAGGAGAAAGTGACCACAGAAAGAAAAGCTGCTGCATTTTCAGTCTTTTGTGTTTTTGTAACCACACTCAGTCATTGTTATGCCTGATGTGATCTCGGCTTGGATCTTGTGGGTGGCCTGGAATTAGTCTTCCCCTTCTTCCAAAATGAGCCAACTGCAAAGGTGGTGACAAGCCAACTGCACACATGGTGTACTGCAAGTCACTGCAAATCAGGGCTTTTGAGAAATATTCAGTATCAGACTGACAGGTTAAAAAATGGTATTTTAAAAGGCTTTTGTTATTCCATAGTGAGGTGGAAAAACTGGCAACTGCAGAGCTTCTCCGCTTCTTGGCATCCCTTAGTGAGAACTCCCATTATTTACAAATGTCAAGTGCTGTAACATGGGTCCTTTGATTTTCAGCTCATTCAATTAGCAGTGCATTTGGACCTTCACTGTGTGCAAAGCAGCAAACACAATATGGCAAAAAGTCAGGGCACTTAACCTCGACCGCAGCTCCACAAGCAAGAGATGAGTGGATAATTACTGCTTGGTAAAAAATAGGCTGACCTGCTGGAGTCACCTGCTGTTCATGTCAATGTAAAGTGGTCAGAGAGCTCACACAACACTTTTTACAAGCAACGTGTTTCATCCTTTAGGAACTGTTGTGCAACTAATGTCACACACTCAAAAGCACATTTCGTTGTTTGTCACAGGGACTCTATTCCATGAAAGCCACATTGCCCTCATATTTCGCAGCAGACTCACAAAAAAACTGTATACATTTTTTGCTAAATGAAAATGTCAAAACAAAACAAAATGTCCAACAAATGCATTTCATGTGCTGAAAAATAATCTATAATTTTCAGAGATAAAATCCAAACAACCTCTCAGTAGGTAATTCAACAACAAAAAGATTTTACAGTCTGTAATATCCAACAACATACATGTGACAAGTGACACAATTATCATTATTATCAGGCCCGGATCCAGACCGGTTTGGACCGATGCAGTTGCATCGTTCAATTTTTTTATGCATCGTTCGTCATCGGTAAAAAAAAGAAAATCTTGAATAATCCTGAATAGTATCAAACGTGTCCCCACGGTGAACACAGTTTTTCGGTGCTTTTCATGTCAACCTATAGTCCGTAAATTATACAGATTTTTCCGAGTTTCAGAGTCATACGGACGTACAAATAAAGTTGGATATTCAGGGTTTGGGCTGCAGCAGCTCTGTAATCAACTGTTTCTGCAGTGCGACTCCACTTTGAAGCCATGAACCACTGAAGCAATGCTTCGATCCACTAGCTCGTTGATTCTTTGATTCGCTGCTCTTCAGAAACGACAAGTCCGCTTCTTAACCCCTCTCAAAGCCATTAAAATACCGTGAGTCACTTTTGTGTGGATTAAAGTCACTAACTGGGACTCTTGTCTTGTTGCTGTCAAGAAACGAGAATTGTCCTCCGTTCCGTTCACACAGCTCGAAATGCTGCGTGGCTCTCTGCTGAGACAAAGTCCAGTCAGAATAACTTCAAAACGAATCGCCACTTTAAATAAAGTGACACATTCTTTCCAAACGTTGTAATACAGACAAGAAACTACAATCGACTAAAATGTTTTTTCCTCCCAAAATGAGACGTGCTGTATTTTCTTTACAAATTACATCCTGAAGTGAAGCACAGCAACTGTAAGAGCTCAGCTCAGATATATGGAAAGACATTCATGCCAATAATGTCTGAAAGGAAATGCTTTTCACAAAAACTACAGATTTTGTTTATTCCTATTTATGGCCAGAGATCAAGGATCCACCATGTAGTTTATTATGTCCAAAGTTTAAGGATCCAGTGACCAATTTCATATTTATTTACTTACAATAAAATGTTCAATTTCAATTCAATTTCAATTTAATCGGCCTATAAAGTGCCAAATCACAACAACAATTGTACACATATCACCATTGTGATATGTGTACAACTGTGATGTATTTGTTTTAGTATATTTAGTCATGGACGTGATGAATATTGTTACCTGCTGGACTGTTTCTAACTTTGATTGGTATCAGTGGAAAATGTCTTCTGTGAACTGTCTGTATCGCAATATATTATTATTAAGAATATATGCAGTCATATTTTTTTTATAGATTTTATCCATTGAAAAAAATCATATATAGATTCAGGTATAATTGAAAGATTTTGGCAATAAATTTGATCCTGTTTACAATCATTTTTTGTTATAGTGTTGTTTTTTAGGACATTATATTTATACAAATAAGAAGTGTTCACTATGGTCCATGAAGTATAATAAATATATTAAAAGAAGTGTGACAGTGTATGTTGCACACAAATGAAAGAATGACAATTATTGAATAACAAGACATGTACGATTTTTATTTTATCATTGGGCAAAAATGCATCTGTCAGATTTTCACTCTGGATCCAGCCCTGATTATTATTAATTGTTATTATTATCTTATTGTACTTAGGGGAGGAGCCTAAAAGAGTAGCAATAACCTGATCTGAAGGGCTGGTTGAACAGCTTACAGTGGAAGTACACTGTGAAATACATTAGTTATTGTTATTTATATAATGGCTGAGAGGATCCTTGTCATTTGTATGTCACTTGACATGGATTGTTTGTCTCATTTGTGTTGCGTTGCATTTGGCATGCAAATTTGGTTACATTTACCATGGAAATTTGGTTCCATATGTTATGTACCATTGCATGCTGCAAACCCTGCCCACGCACACATTAGTGGGGGCAGCATTTAGCTAAACATGGCAGAGTATGTTTTGCTGATTAACAATAATTTGAATGAGCTAACTGATGGTGCTAATTCTTCTAACACACACACACACACACACACACACACACACACACACACACAGAAAACAAACAAATCCACTACGCCATAAGCTGTCTGGACGCATGAAGAGCTATTACGATGAAAACCTGGACAAATTTCTAAGCAGTTTTTCGCTGGACTGAGAAAGTACCCAAAGTCTTTTTTTTTTTTTTTTTTTTTTGAACTACAGGACATCAGTGCACGGCACCACAGACTACATTGTCAGAATTATTTTTGAATGATCGAACTGTTTTTGCAAGTTGACTGAGAGAAAAATTGGACTCTCATTTGAAATTTGTGTTAGAGTGTCGACATCAAAGCTCCAGTTATGCATACCAAAATATAAGACCCTTTACTGTTTATAAATTAATAAAATATCAAATGACAGGTATATATTTTAGCTGTTATATAAAACAAAGATTTTTTTCATTGTTTCAATGGTACAAATATTTTATGAGGTGAAAGATGGAATGTTCCATCTGTAATCGCAGATTCATTCATTAAACACACAGCTGTGTGTGTGTGTGTGTGTGTGTGTGTGATAGCAGCCCAGTCTCACATTTTTTTTTCATGCTCCCATCGTGAAATGATTCAAATTTTTTGTGATTTTTTTTTTTAAACTCACTATTACTAACCCTACTCCTACCCTCAATCCTAACCTTAATCATAACCTAAGCCTACTCCTTCCCCCAACCCTAACCAGAACAACCCCCCCCCCCCCCCCGCTACACTTTTAATTTCGTACAGCCATCACAGAATGTACTAGAATGAATTTGTGCTGCCGTGACGAAAATGAGGCAGTTTTCGTCACAATATCACAAACCAATAGATTAATGTATATTTCGTGCTGCTGAATCACGACTTGCCGTGAGACTGGGTTGGTGATAGAGTAAGAGCGAGAGAGAGAGAACACTAAGGTTGCTGTTTTTGGCTGCAAATATAGACTCATTTGCCAGTTTATTAGGGACACCTAGTGAAACATAATGTCACCCTGCAGCAAACTCCCCTTCATGAAGAAATGAAGGTATAACCTCTTCAAATCAATACCACCAACCTCTACTTTGGCAGAGTTGAATAGCACCATGATATAGCTGATTTCACTCGTTGATAGAGTTAGTTAACACTATTTGTAGTGGGGTCAGACAGTATGTACTCCCTGCTGAGTACATTTTCCTCTGCAAAGCTTGTTTTGTACCAATGATATGTCATTATGGTGAGTTCAGCATAACATGCATTTCCAAAACTGTATTATGTTCATTATAAGTACAGCATAGGTCCCGAAATAAAGACTAGAACTGTCTAGGGTACCAATAGTCAGAAGCAGTGCATGTGTAATTGGCATGGATTGAATGCATTTCTGTTGCACATCGCATACAAGTAATGGTGATGTGTAAGTAATGTGTGCTGAGGGGGACAAATACATTAGATGTCCAGACCCTGGATGCTCAAAAAAGCCCTCGAACATTTATATAGCCTGATTGAATAATGTGTCAAAAATGCATATTTGTGAAAGTGATCTTACATTTTCAAGTCACTTAAAAAGCATTTTAAGGAGAAGAGTGAGGAAAGCCACCAAAACACCCAGACAACCCAGGAGACGTTATGGGCTTATGTGGCTGTGATTGGAGAAACTGTGCACAGTGCAAGCTTTGCATTTTGCATCACTACTCTTAGCTTCATAGTGGAGTAGAGCAGAGAAGGATTTTCTTTCACCAAAACAGATCAAATCCAGGCTTGCATCTCAGATGTACCTTCTGGCAATTTGTAGCTAAACTTTCAGATCTTCTTTTTAAGAAAATCCTCCTCTATACCACTTCATCATGAAGATGGATAACTGGTGATTAACAATTTAGGGTTTAATATTTATTATTTAATTATTACTCGGGGAACCACCTATTTGAAGCATAGGTACTTTAATTTAAACATTCATTAATTTATTAGTCTCAGTTTAATTAATCAGTCTCAATTTAATTAAACAGTCTCAATTTAATTAATTAGTCTCTGATCTGAAAGTCTGAATTCTACAATACGATTAACCAAAGGTTTCCTTCTGAACACAAAAAGAAAAGAACAGTTTACTGGCATTTTTGTGGACAGTGATTAAATACATTCATTCATGGAAATAATTTTCTTACTCACTCATGAGACGTTGGAAGATAGAGAGAGATAGAGCTTAAAGACTTTAAGTAAATAAATCTGATTAGAATTTAGAGATGAAATTTGAAGCCAGATATTAAGACAAAACTTTTCAAACATATGAATATGCTTAAAAGGGAAGCCATTTGTATCCATTGACAGCAAACCCTTTTCCTGGAACCTTTAACTGGGTCACTTAGCTGACACGTTGGAGAGGTGGTTCAGAGGGATCCGTCCGTCTGTCCGATGTCCTCTTCACTTGGGTGAAGGGGCTAACTCAGGGGTCTTCCCAGGCAATCCCAAAGGCTTGTGGCTGGCTTTACAGACAGGTTGGCTGATGGTTTGAAATCAGCACTGTCGTCAGTTTGCAGGAACCCAGAGCTGGAAAGTGTTTGTTAAAAATGGTTTCTGGTAGCTTTTAAAAAGTTTGTTGGAGCCAGATTAAAAAATCTTTGTGAATTTAGGAAAAAGTTAAAACTTTAAAAACGTCGGAAAATTTCAAAAAGGAAAACTCACTTTCCTGTAATTTCACTATTATTTTGAAAAGTTCAGCTCGGAAGTTTTCTTAAAAATTCAAAAGACTTGACGCACCTTAAAGCGTCAGGTTAAAACTTTAAGTTTTTCGAAGAATAAAGGATGAATGAATGAAGCCACATGGTAGCTTTAGCTAGCTTATCTTAGCTTAGCATGGGGCCCTGTTGACCCAAAAATAAAAATTAAGCATTTAAGAAAGGAAGAGATACAGACAAAAGAGAGGGGTGAAGAGGAGAGGCAAGAGGGGGTGAGAGAAAAGGAAGAGCAGCACTCTGTTCTAACTTTTTAAGGGGGACTGACGTCACCAAACTCTGTCCATTTAGGGTGGGTAATCTCACAGAAAACCATGTCTTCACAGGGCAGACCCAAATGATTCAACTATTTAAACACATTAACTTCTTCGTCTTTGTCTTTCGGCTGTTCCCGTTTGGGGTCGCCACAGCAGATCAATCATTTCCATCTCACCCTGTCCTCTGTATCTTCCTCTGTCACACCAACTACCTGCATGTCCTCCCTCAGCACATCCATAAACCTCCTCTTTGGCCTCCCTCTTCTCTTCCGGCCTGGTCGCTCCATCCTCAGCATCCTTCTCCCTATATACCCTGGGTCCCTCCTCTGCACATGTCCAAACCATCTCAGTCGCGCCTCTCTTACTTTGTCTCCAAACCGTCCCTCCTGAGCTGTCCCTCTGATATGTTCATTCCTAATCTTGTCCATTCTTGTTACTCCCAAAGAGAATCTCAACATCTTCAGCTCTGCCACCTCCAGCTCTGACTCCTGTCTTTTTGTTAGTGACACTGTCTCTAAGCCGTACAACATAGCTGGTCTCAGTACTGTCTTGTAAACTTTCCCCTTCAATCTTGCTGATATTCTTCAGTCGTAAATCACTCCTGCCACCTTTAAACACATTAACTATTATGGTATAATATTGTTCTAAGACACTCAAATGGATACACATTATTAATTGTAACTTAAACACATCCTTTGGATAACAGAATATTTCACCATCAACATATTGATAATGCAGAAAGATCACACTTAAACACACATCAGTTGCAATGGACTTATGTCATTAAAACGTAATGATTATATGCAAAGCATTTTGTTTGATTAACCAATCTAAATAACATTGGAAGTCTTTATATATGTGAATAAAAAAAATACCGATGCAATTCTTTTATTTTAAAAGAATGTCTTTCTTCACTTAGACTGACAGATAATAGCTTTTATCAAGTTTTATGGCCATGTGTTGTGGAAGGGATATCGTCTTGCAGTCTTGAGAGGGTCTGGTCTTGGTGTGAGGTCATAAAATTCATAATGACCGGAATTTAACCGATAAACCAGGCAAGGGCTCCTGTTGAAGATCTTTGAGTTACTGTCCTGCTTTGCTGTGAAGCCCAGTGCTGGCCCATGGGGGATGTCTCCAAGCTTATCTTAAGATCACCAAATGACATAGGAATTTCTCAACTGAGAGTGAAGACACCGTCTATGTCTGCAGTTCAAAACTCAGGTTTTTGTTGAGACTTTAATGTATTTATTTAATTAGGGTGAATCGAGCCCAGGCACTACAGGGGATATGGATTATGTTCTTTTCCTGAACCCAGCTGTGTCTAAAAGTTTACTTTTTTCAGATGGGTTGGTTCTTTGAATTGAAGTGGAGGATTTATCGATAAGCACTGAGAGTCTGTCCCCATTTTAAGTGCAAAATATTACAGTTTTCTTTTTTTTTTCTGTCTTCCACCTCATCTCAGCAACAGATTTCTGAAGAAATTCAGGAACATAGAATTCATACTTGACAAAGTGACGGTATTAAAATTGAGATTGTTGCCTTCATGAAACTGCTCGCCTGTTGATGAATGACAGTGGTATAAAATTTAACTGTTGGAGTGAAGCATTTGTGTAAATCTACAAAGATCCAACATTTTAAATTCCCTTTAAAATGTCCCCCAATGGTAGCTTTAACATCCTGGTAACAGATACCAGAACCACACACTTCTCCAAAATGTATTTCACCAGCAGACGTGAGCTAAATTTTTTATTTGCCATTAATACTATTGCCTCTGCTCCAGTAATACTGATTCTGCTGCATCACCAGCTGTGACCATTTTTCACAGATGGGACCAGTAAATGTACTTTCTTAGTAACAGGGAACTGGAAGACCACAGTTCAGTAAGTCAAACAGGTCCTCCACCAGCAGCAAAGAAATTCTATTCATTGCTCAAGGGCACTTGACACAAAGAGGGTCTCTGTGTCAAGGGCCCTTGAACAAAACATTGAACATCAAATTGCTTCATCCAGCATGGCCACAATGTCCACAAATGAACCTTCCTAGGAGTTGGTTTAGCCTTCCGCAAGTCATAAAAATACTGACCCATGTTGAAACCATGAGGGTGGAGAACGGTGCTATTCTATGGGGAGATCAACATTGAGCTGCACTGAACTACAGCATATCTCCTCAATCTTTACTTTATCAATAATGTTGAAACACTCATCATCTGCTCATTGTCCTGTGATCTGAACCAGCACCTTTGGCCCAGGAGGTCCACCAGAATCAGTCTGGCCGGATGCCAGTATTCAGCCTTTGCAGTCCACTTAAATATGTTCTCTACTGTTGGTAATAAATCCTGTCAACTGTGAATTAAGCAAAGCCAACTCCTTGTAAATTGTGCTATGACATTTACTGAAAATGTGTAAAAAGGTGTACAGCTTATTTACCGAGTTCACATTTTTCTTTGGTCCCACATTCTGGACGTTAAATAGCAAAGTTTCAACACTCACAACACAACTCCGCATTCTGGAACAGAGCCCCCCTTTTATGATTCATTACCCCTTTCTCCAGTTCAACAGCTCATCATTCAACAGATTCAATACATTCTGTGATTAAAGCCTGCACCCCCTTTTTTTTTTTTCTCCCCATTGCAACAGTCCAGTTCTGGCCACTACCTATTAATTAAACATACAAAGACAATAAACATTTCCAAGACCAACCAGTGCAACACTTCACTTTGTATCTGACTCTTCCCCTTGCCCATGTAAAAGGAGCACAGACGCACTTATCATTTGCATTCATTGTACATTCAAGTTATCTTTTTTTCTGTGGGCCATTGTCACTAGCCACTTCATTGACTAGTCCATCATGAGCATATGGTCTACTGGGCGCTAATGCTTGTGGGCATGTGTAGAGTCTGTGTACACTGTGAATAGTAGTCTGAGGGGATAAGGCACTGCTTGTTGTGTTCACACTTATCAATGGCACTTATCAAGTAAAATCTTCTGTATAGTGTGGGAGATATACAGTGAGGAAAATAAGTATTTGAACACCCTGCAGTTTTGCAATTCTCCCACTTAGAAACATGGAGGGGTCTGAAATTTTCATCTTAGGTGCATGTCCACTGTGACAGACATAATCTTAAAAAAAAAAAATCCAGAAATCACAATGTATGATTTTTTTTAATAATTTATTTGTATGTTACTGCTGCAAATAAGTATTTGAACACCAACTAACCAGCCTGAATTCTGGCTCACACAGACCTGTTAATTTTTCTTTAAGAAGCCCTCTTATTCTGCACTCTTTACCTGTATTAATTGCACCTGTTTGAACTTGTTACCTGTGTAAAAGACACCTGTTCACACACTCAGTCAATCACACTCCAACCTGTCCACCATAGCCAAGACCAAAGAGCTGTCTAAGGACACCAGGGACAAAACTGTAGACCTGCACAAGGCTGGGATGGACTACAGGACAACAGGCAAGCAGCTTGGTAGAAGACAACAACTGTTATGATTATTTATTAGAAAGTGGAAGAAACACAAGATGACAGTCTCCCTCGGTCTGGGATTCCATGCAAGATCTCATTTTGTGGGGTAAGGATGATTCTGAGAAAGTTCAGAACTACACAGGAGGACCTTGTCAATGACCTGAAGACAGCTGGGACCACAGTCACAAAGATTACATTCATAACACATGATGCTGTCATGGTTTAAAATCCTGCAGGGCAGCAAGGTCCCCCTACTCAAGCCAGCACATGTCCAGGCCTGTTTAAAGTTCACCAGTGACCATCTGGATGATCCAGAGGAGGCATGGGAGAAGGTCATGTGGTCAGATGAGACCAGAATAGAGCTTTTTGGAATCAACTCCACTTACCATGTTTAGATGATGAGAACAACCCCAAGAAAACCATCCCAACCGTGAAGCATGGGGGTGGAAACATCATACTCTGGCGGTGCTCTTCTGCAAAGGGGACAGGACGACTGCACCGTGTTGAAGGGAGGATGGATGGGGTCATGTATTGCGAGATTTTGGCAAACAGCCTCCTTCCCTCAGTAAGAGCATTGAATATGGGTCATGGCTGGGTCTTCCAGCATGACAATGACCCCAAAAATAAAAGGATCCTAAACATTTCCACAACTCTACCCAATACTTAATCCATGCAAGCAATGGTCAGGGTCAGAGCCAGAGCACATTTCTGACAAATGCCAATATTCACTGGGAAAAATTCATACATTCTGCACCCACACTACACAGCACTCATATCACCTGTATAGGCTTGGAATGATATCCAGCAACCTCTTGGGGATCCCATTAATTATTTTGGTCTGTCAGAGAACAGCCCGGGCAACTGAATCATATACTTTGTGAAAATCAATCAGGTTGCAAATTGAGCAATTTGTGACATTTATGAGACTCAAGTGAATGCAGCTGGTCTGCTTTGTGTCAGCCTGAACCTGTCAGATCTCAGAAGCTAAGCCGTGCAGCATCTGGTTAGTACTTGGATGGGAGACCTCTTCGGAACACCAGCGGCTGTGTGTGTTTCTCCAGGTAAAACTGGAGCTGCGTCAGGAAGGGCATCCAGCGTAAAACCTGTGCCAAATGCCGATGCAGATGTGGCTGTATCCGCTGTGGCAACCCTGAACAATATGGGGGCAGTCAAATGGACAACAGCAACATGAGACTCAAGTGAATGATGATAAAAGGTGATGCATGTCATATTACTCTCTGCTCTGGTGTGCAGTACACAGCAGATACATTTTAACCATCTGGAGGCCAGGGTATAACTGGCTGTTTTTGACTATTATGTCTTGTTTGGTAACTTTGTTTTTAAATATCACCTACTGTATGTAACTTTAAAGTTTTTGTTTCATTCTGACATACTGACATATTGCATTTACACAGTGAACCTAAATTCACACCTAAACATAAAATCTGAATTAAAAAAAAGTTTGTTTTTTTTGTTTCTTTGTTTTGTTTTGCTTTTTTTATTTGTTTTTTGTTTTTTTACTGTGAAAACCACAAATATTTTTAACAAACCATTTTTTATAACTTAGAATGCAAATATATTTGTAAATTTCAAAAACATATGTTCAAATGTCAAAAACAACAGTTAGGGCCCCTTCACACATGAAACGAAAGACACAGAAACCGGAAGAAAATCTGCTAACCAAAAATGAATTGGGTAACCAGGAAGCATTCCACCTGATGTCAAGAGGAACACACAGTTGGAGAGGTGTGCACAATACCAGGGCAATGATTTTGTGTACACTCCTGTTCGCGCGCATGAACACAGTGCAAGCACATGGAAAGTCACGCACACAGCAACGGAGAGAAAAATGAATAAAACACCACAATTTATAGTACTTAATTCCTGTTATAAAAAGCAGATATAGCTTTCGCCTAGACCTACACCAGGATGTAATGAAATGATGTGGATTACTGTTCCCTCTTTCATGTTTTACATACATCACCTGGTGCGCTCGAGCCGGCCGGCTCCCGTCTCTTGAAGAGCTGGGCTCTTGTGTCGTGAACACATCAGCCAGCATGGAGTGCCTAGCGCACCGTGATCTGTTGCAAATGTGATCTGTGTTTTAATTATTTCAATATGCTGAAATCCCGCAGTGACGCGGGCCTCGCGGGGCATCCCGTGGTTTTTTTTTCCTGCATAGCACAATATTCACCAGTGTAGCAGTGCGCTGATGCAGTGATCAGCTGAAGCAATATGTGTTTTAATTTATTTTCCCGTGAGGACAGCATGCCAACGTCGAGGGGATGACACACTGTGTGTGTATGTGTGTGTGTGGGGGGGGGGAATTCGACACCGTTACACCCATGTGTGTTGCTAGGTGATGCCACACTCATGTTGCACTTTGACAACTTTCACAGCCAGGTCGAATTTGATCGCTTGCTGCCTGCTATCATTCCAGGAGCATGAATAGCCCCGCCTTTTCTAAGTGTGTAGCGAGTTAGATGTGTGTGACAACTGGAATTTGGCCAAGACCTTTCAAGAAGGGGATAGACTGAGCACGCACAGGGCATCCATCCATCCATCCATTTTCTTCCGCTTTATCCGGAGTCAGGTCGCAGGGGCAGCAGCTCAAGCAAAGCCGCCCAGACCTCCCGATCCACACACACCTCCCCCAGCTCCTCCGGGGGAACCCCAAGGCGTTCCCAAACCAGCTGAGAGATGTAGTCCCTCCAGCGTGTCCTGGGTCTTCCCCGGGGTCTTCTCCCAATGGGACATGCCCGGAACACCTCTCCAGCAAGGCATCCAGGGCATTCGCACAGGGCATTCACTGTCTTTTGGCCGCTTGTGTGCGTGAATAGTTGTCGCAACAGGTGTATGAGGCATTTGAGGTGGTTCCGATTTGTCACGAATGGCATGTAATTCCTCCTTCGTGCGCTAGTCGGATTCAATTGTGTTATGTGTGAAGGGGCACTTAAACATAGCTATTTACATTAAAAGTGCAGGAAATGCTTCAGTCATTTTTTTTTGTTTTTCATCTATTTACAAAAAAATAAGATGCTACACAAATTTTATTTGTGTCACTCAGAAAAACAATTCCTGTCCAAATAAAGACTTCTCTGACTTGTGTTGGATAGGTCACACACCTGACACTTCCTCGTGTTTCCATTTGGAGGCAGTGTGGGGACCTTGGAAGCTTTTTTTCCCCCTCTCCTCAATTTGAGTGAAATCTGGACCGACCCTTGTGAGGAATGGGGGAGGGGGTCAATATATGTTGATGTCATGCATTTCCACCAATGGTAAAGGGGAAGATTTTTTTTTTTCCACCAGTCAGAGATGTCAAAATGGCCTGACTTTCACGTGTGCAAAGGCAGTGTGCATCCATAACAAATGGGTTTGTGAACATTTTATTTGGCTTTGGGTGTGCCTTTTCTGCCAAAAAATAAAGTATTTCCACCAAAAGATCAAAGGGAAATCATGGATTTTCTTTTCATATTGTAAATGCGGCAAGCAGAGAGAAGAAAATTGAGGAAAAACACCCGTTCATGCATGTGCACTGGCCAAAGCGATCGCAGCTCAACATCACAGAGGCTTTGAGTGTGCTTTTTCTTATCACATGTATGGACTTTGCCTCAAGGGATTAACCCTCTGGGGCCGTGCGATCATATACGATGGCTAAGACCAAGCTTTATTAAATTATAAATACATTTTTAATGATAT
This sequence comes from Thalassophryne amazonica, assembly GCF_902500255.1. NCBI lineage: Eukaryota > Metazoa > Chordata > Actinopteri > Batrachoidiformes > Batrachoididae > Thalassophryne > Thalassophryne amazonica. The sequence goes on from NC_047121.1 coordinate 24,273,002, forward strand.
GAGATAGAAACTTACTTTTTTTTTTTTGCTGAAAAGTTAACTCCGCTGACTTTAAAGCCAGCCATCGGCCATCTTTGTACTCCTCATAGAAGCTGTGTGATGACGTGCGCAATGTGAGTGTCCAAACGGAATTGGTTCACTGTCACATGGTTTTCCAAAATCCAATCGTAGGGCAGATTTTCCTCACATGAAAAGCAAAAGATCATTTTCAGGAGTGATATGTTACTAGTTGGCCCGTTTGAATAGCCCCTTGGGTGCTCCAATGAGTACACACTATTGGTCTCCAATGCGCCCTGTGTCATTACGCACAGGCAGATGGAGAGCCTCTGATGACCATCTCACATGCTCAAACAATGAGTGTGTAACTATCAGGATTGCTCCACTAGTTTGCATGTGAATGTTACTGGATCACTCTGTTGCTTTCTCGGCGTAAAGCACTGTATACCATATCAATGGAGCGAGGGGGAGGGCCGCTCCTCAAACTGTAAGGAGCCAAAGTGTGAATGAAAGCTGCTTTAGGAGCAGCACAGAACACTCCAAAACAGAGTAGAAGTAGAAGTTTGTGATGTAATCTTTGTGTAATAGCAGACAGAATTTGCTTTGAGATGATACGAGCAAAACGCATAGACATTTTGTATATATTGTTCAAAATGTGCATTTGTGTTTTGTTGTACAGTCTTTCACACAAGACCTCAAATTACCTTTATAAAGTGTCAAAACAGTTGTTTATTATAGTTTGCTGTGTGTTTTGAATAAATGTGTGTGGAATATTAACTTCCGATTTACTTTTTCCTTTCTTATTTCTGATTGCAAACCTTTATTACACTTATAAAACATAACAAAAGCTTATATATTATGAAAGCACAGGTTGTCATGAAAAAAGAGACATAAAACTTGATTGTAGGATGCAGGGAGAGCTCTTAACAGCAATAATAAAACATTTATGCCAGGCGAGTGAACTGTCCAAAAAATGCCCTCGGACCCCAGAGGGTTAAGGGGCAATCATGTTTTTTCTTTTCCCATTGTAAATGCTCCAAACAGAGAGAAGAAAAGTGATGAAAGCCACCCATTTGCGCACACATACGCATGCACACTGGAAAAAGCATTCACAGCTCTTTTTCCGGCTTTGAGTGTCCCTTTTCCTACCAAATGTATTGGCTTTTCCACCATAGGATGAAAGGGAAATCATGTTTTTCTTTTCATATTGTAAATGTGGCAAGCAGAGAAGAAAAGTGAGGAAAACCACCCATTCACGCATGCGTGCTAGACAAAGCGATTGCAGCTCAGAATCGGAGAGGCTTTGAGTGTGCTTTTTCTTACCACATGTATGGGCTTTGCTTCAAGGGATTAAGGGGAAATCATGTTTTTTTTCTTTTCCCATTTTAAATGCTCCAAACAGAGAGAAGAAAAGTGAGGAAAGCCACCCATTTGCGCACGCAAACGCATGCACACTGGAAAAGCGATCGCAGCTTTTTTCGGCTTTGAGTGGCTTTGTGTGTCCCTTTTCCTATCAAATGTATTGGTTTTTCCACCACAGGATAAAAAGGGAAATCATGTTTTTTCTTTTCCACTTGTAAATGCTCCAAGCAGAGAGAACAAAACTGAGGGAAACCACCCTTTTTGCATGCACAGTTGAATCAGAGTGGCACTCATTACCATAATAATTCAGTAAAACACCTGGCGTAATTTATTAATCATTATTCAGGTTTTACTAGGTCTATCAACAAAATTTTAAAACTGGCATGTAGGTTGAAATCTGCACTTTCAACAAACATTCAACCTGAAACTGAAAGTATGGGGAATTTGATGAGAGAACCATTTAATTCAGTCATATGACTTTGAGGCATATTCGCCTCGAACGACTCCAAAGGGTTAATATTCAATTACATGCATGTTTCCATTAGTGCATGTGTGTTGTTTGTAAAATAAATAAATAAATAAATGAATAAGTAAATAAATATATAAACAAAAATAAAAAAATCCTTTATGACCCATTATTTTTTTTTTTTTCCTGTGTTCAGTGACTGACTGCCCCTGAAATTGTCCTTACTGCTGTATGCACAATGTGATTGCTGCATACTTTAAGCTCCTCTGGACAACCTGTAACATCGACCAAACACAGACCAAAAGATTTACATTCAAATCAATGAGAAGCAGATGCCATATGACAGCATATGACAGAAAAGGATTTGACTGAGCTTTCCAAAACTCAGCGACGGAAAGGGAAACCTGTTACTGTACTGCCCACATATAATTGAGCTGCATTTGAGATGTATACCAGTACTCCCACCTATATTGATGCCATTGCAATATCTAGGAGGGTGCCTGATGAATATAAATTGGTGGATCAAATTGCGGCGGGAATTGAGTCAACCATCTGTTGGAGGTGCACGATAACTAAAAAATGTAGATAGAATTATTTATATCCATTTCAGTGTGGAAAGACTGAATAATCTGATTAGAGATGCTATGATGTCTACAGGAACACCTCACAATCCCTTCATTGTTGGCTTACCAAAACAGGCTGGCTCGAGACTTTGTTCTAGCTGAAAAAGGAGGTATATGCCAAATATTTGTCCAAGAGTGCTGTACATTTATCCGAAACAGTGCTGCACCTGACGGCCCTATAACCACAGTTCTGCCTGGACTAAGGACACTCTCTGATGAACTGTCTGAATATTCTGGAATTTAGAACCCTCTGATGAATAAATTTTAAATACCATTTTGGCAAGTGGAAGGGCTGGTAGCTTCAATTCTAATTTCTCTGACTGTAGCAGTAACTGTATTGGTCCTTTGTATAAGACATTTTATCTTAAATGCATCAGCACTACCTTAGATAACAAATTTGGGGAACACCTCCCCTATCAAATGTCACAGCACTCTCCTAACGAAACCAGACCTTTAATCTCCCTTCCTGGGGCAGTAGAATGGAAGAAGAACACCTGGAAGATGATGATGAATCCTGATACGTTATTAATCCCTAACTAAAGCATTGCACTGCTAAGGGCCCCTTCACACATAACACGATTGAGGCCGATTGGTGCACAAAGGAGGATTAGAATGAAATTCGTAAAATTTCAGTGTCACCTCAAATGCATCACACAGCAGTCACCACAACCACTCGGCCACAGCACATACACTCTACATTCGTGTGTACCTCACACCAGAAACCCATTCAAACAGCGCACAAAATGATGTCTCACTGTCATCTGATCATGCTCGCAACATTTGCATGGCATGTCATATTCAGGTCAGACAAATCATGCCACAGTCGTGGGGCTGCACAAAATCATCGGCCACGTTGAACCCTAGCTGAATGGAGTGATCAAGGTAGCCTTCACACCAGTGGCTGAATGACGGCGAATGTCGGGCAAATGCCAGGCAAGTGGGCAGAGTCCAGGTGATACCCACGAACATCCAACACCACTCTCGGAGCACTTAGAAAAGGTGGGGCCATTCGCGCAGCCAGCACAAAAGTAGAAATCAGGTACCATTTTTGAGCTGGCTGTGCGAATGGCCCCACATTTTTGTAAGTGCTCCGCAAGTGTGCCATCCCCTCGAGCAACACAAATGGCGTGCGAGTGTGTCGTGTGTCCCCCTACACCGTGCAACACAAATGAAATGGTGTGTGTGTGGTGCTCCCCCTCCCTCAGTAACACAAATGTCATGTGAGTGTGACATGCACCCCCCCAAAGCACAATCCAACATTGTCAAGGTGCAGCTGAGGTAATGCTCGTACGCCCGCCGGAGTGCAGTGCGATCACTATCCAGTGCAGTGTGTACATCTGGACAGCCTGTCATGTCCATGATAGATGTCATGTAACACATACATTCCCATTTATTTCCATTACACAATGTATATGGGACATTATGATCATTACAGCTGTAATACCAGACATGCAGGTACGTGCAGCATGCTGTGTGCCCACGCAAATCGATGCATTTGACAGGCTTGGCACACACAACTGATCAGACAACACAACTGATTCAGCATCTCCCTCTGGAGGTGGGTTCATCAAGCAGCAGTGTACACATCCCAACACAATAGAGTTAAAAAAAAACAATCACAAATGTGTCATCCCATATGACTCACACAGATCCCATATAAACCCATATAATGCGGAAGTCAGCCAGAGCGGCATCTGCGTGGACAGCCACGTGACACATGATCGCAACATCTGTCTGTCTTGTGGAGTATTGAGTGACAGCCAGCCATGACCCTAAGCTCAGAGATTATGTTAGTACAGGCAGGAGCACCGAAGCTGTCAAATGATGTCAAATGATAACACGCACATTATCAGGCGAGAGTGCGAGTTACAGTGAGGTGTTCAATTAAAAGAAAGAAAATGAAATGAAAAGTGACAGAGTGACTTTTGTTGTCAAACAACCTGTGACCCCCACTTCACAGCGCATATTATTTGTGCAACATTCAATTTTTAAGACCATTTTCTGCACACAGACAACTGCTCGGCACCAGCTGCATGGGCATCAGAATAGGGAGAATGTATTTATTTTTGTTTTATCAAACCTTGTTTTATCAAATCATGACTTTGACAGATAATAGTTGAGTGTTTATTTATGAAGGCACCGGTGTAACTACATTAGATAGCTTTTTGGGCATTCACATTAGATTTTGGCTTTGTGAATTATATCTGTGTGGTCAACAAAAATGGAGCAGGCTGCTGCTTTTAATGATGTCTTTTGAGACCTTTTGTGTTGTCAGTAAATCACTGATGAGTTGCTTGTAGGCAACCAAATCTTAAAGACAAAATCTGTGAAGTAAACGCTATAATCGGAGTCTTTTGTGTCAGGGTTTAATATAGCACTCACTGCTGTAGTCAGAGGAAAACCCCTCCTGTGAATAAAAGTACAACCATGTGTTGTTTCTACCTGTACACCTACGTTTCAAGGTCAAGGTCAACTTTATTGTCCCATTAGGGAAATTTGTCTTGGGGTTGCACTACATTAACGCTTCACAGGGCAGAGAACAATTTAAAAGGACACAAATCACATAAAACACAAGAATTAAAATCAAGACTAAAATCAGGAAATACATTACAGTGACAACACAGAGACATTCAACTATTTAAAGTGCGACAAAAAAGTGCCAAGTGCTAAAGTGCTGATGTTTGTTGCATGTTGTTCTATTGCACTAGTTGCTTGCATTGTTTCACAGTTTGATAGAAATTAGATAGATTTGTTTTACACTTTCGTATACGTTAAACAGCTAATTTCACTGATTAGCTCATCTACCTGCCTAAGGACATGAACATATTATAGTCAGTATCAGGATGCAAGGTGACATGGCTCAGACAGTGGGTGGACACAAAATGCAGACTCTCAGACAAAGGCGTTGAACTAATTAAATTACTTTATCTTTAAAGCTGGCAGAGGTTCGGTATACACAATAGCCGTCAGTGAGGCAGAGGTAACAAGCAGGTGCAAGGCAATGGCGTGGTCAAAAACAATGACAGTTGAATACACAGAAAGACAGAGTTCATGGGCAGAGGCAAGAGCAAGGTCAAAAAACAGAACATGGTCTAAACACAGAAAGGCAAAACAGAGCTGTGACAAAATGGCTGAAACAAGGACTGGAGAATCAGTGAACTGATGTAGACAAACACAAAACATGAGGCTTAAATACACAGTGGGTAATCAGGGCCGACAGGTGCAGCGAATGTTCAGGAAGGGGTGTGGTTGGACCAGAGAAGAGACAAGAAAGTTCAATGACAGGTGGGTGTGACAGACAATAGCGGAAGCAAATGGAAGCATGGCAGTGACACTCCCCAGAACCAACTGTGATAAAAAATCCTAAACAAAGATGTGAAGTATCAAAATTCCAACATGCAATGAATAAAGAATCAAACCAGGGGATGAATGTAAGAACCAAAAAGAGGAAACCAAGAAAACAAAAGGCTAAGACTACACTAGAATGGCACTCACAATGTGGCTAAAATATAACAAACAGAAAATCACAGGTTGGGGCCAGACAGTGGATCAATGAAAGGGGTCATGGTCACCGACAGGGGACAAACCATAACATGAGCCCAGGAGCGGACTGGACCATAACAGTCAGCTGGTTTAGTTGGTGGTTTCTAGCAAATATGCGGTAGGGGTTTTACTCAGTGAGGCTGGGGATATCCACCTCTGTTGGTTGGTTGTCCATTTGATCTTTGTGGTTCTTGACTGCAGCCAAACACTGCATGCCTTCAGGGCAATTGCCAACCCCAAACACACCCAAATGCAACATGAGGTCATAGTCATTGCAAGGATGTAGGAGGACATGTGTACCTTTGTTGTTGAGATGACTTTCCTTTTAGAGAGTGACTACATGCCTATTTTTTTTTTTTAATATGCTGGGGTCTAAGAGGCTGCGGGAGTTCCCTCATGATAATCAAAGAAATAGAATGAGCTTGATGAGGTTCTTGTATTCCATATCTCATGATACAGGCAAAAGGACAGTTGCCACAGATGCGCTGTGAGAACACCTGTTTGATCAACGATGACCCACAGTGGTAACACATGTCAGCCCTGCCAGCAACACAGAATAGACTGCTGGAAACAAAGAGCAACAGGACAAGAAAAGTATGCATGGAGGGGTGACCAGGCAAACACATGACATGCAGCGCTTTCTGACATTTTCTGCAGTTCAGTGTTGAGCTGACAGTAGAAAATTGCATCCTGCTGAAAGGTGATACTGATGTCATGATAAACCCAGATACTACAGAAACAAAAACTGCTGTAGACAAATTTTATTGTTTTTGTGCAAATATTTGCTCAATTTGAAATGGATGCCTGCAACACATTTTAAAAAAGCTGGGACAGTGGTATGTTTACCACTGTGTTGCATCACCTTTCCTTCTAACAACACTCAATAAGCATTTGGGAACTGAGGACACTAATTGTGAGCGTCATGATTGGGTATAAAAGGAGCATCCCCAAAAGGCTCAGCTGTCCACAAGCAAAGATGGGGCGAAGAGCACCACTTTGTGAACAACTGCATGATAAAACAGTCCAACAGTTTAAGAACAATATTTCTCAAAGTTCAATTGCAAGGAATTTAGGGATTCTATCATCTACAGTCCATAATGTAATCAGAAGATTCAGAGAATCTGGAGAACTTTCTAAACATAAGGGGCAAGGCTGAAAACCAACACTGATTGCCAGAGATTTTCGATCCCTCAGGCAGCACTGCATTAAAAACTGACATCATTGTGTAAAGGAGCTTACCGTGTGGGCTCAGGATCACTTCAGGAAACCATTGTCAGTTAACACAGTTCGTCGCTACATCTGCGAGTGCAAGACAAGTCTACCATGCAAAGCGAAAGCCATACATCAACAACATCCAGAAACGCCGTCGCCTTTCCTGGGCCCGAGCTCATTTGAACAGACACAAAGTGAAAAAGTGTGCTGTGGTCTGATGAGTCCACATTTCAAATTGGTTTTGGAAAGCATGGACATCGTGTCCTCATGACAAAAGAGGAAAAAGACCATCCAGAATGTTACCAGCGCAAAGTTCAAGCCAGCATCTGTGATGGTATGGGGGTGTGTTCGTGCCCATGGCATGGGCAACTTACACATCTGTGATGGCACCATCAATGCTGAAAGGTACATCCAGGTTTTGGAGCAACACATGCTGCCATCCAAGCAACGTCTTTTTGAGGGACATCCCTGCTTATTTCAGCAAGACAATGCCAAGCCACATTCTGCACGTGTTACAACAGCGTGGCTTCGTAGTAAAAGAGTGCAGGTACTAGACTGGTCTGCCTGCAGTCCAGACCTGTTGCCCATTGAAAATGTGTGGTGCATTATGAAGCACAAAATATGACAACAGAGACTCTGGACTGTTGAACAACTGAAGTCGTACATCAAGCAAGAATGGGCAAGAATTCCACGTACAAAGCTTCAACAATTAGTGTCCTCAGTTCTGTATTTATTTACATTTTACACAACATCCCAACTTCATTGGAATTGGGGTTGTATATTTCAAACAGTATGTGGAAATCTTCTACCTCAGTTACAGATTTGGCATTAGTACAATCACTGACTCATTAAGACAGTCTGCAAACATTTTCATAAGCAGTTGGACAGTCACAATTCTTGTAATTTTGCTTCTGTACATCATTGCAGTGGGTTTGAAATGAAGCAATCAAAATGCATTTGTAGTGTTCCTCTTTAATTGTCACAATCATTCCCAGAATGCATCGTCTTTTTTTCCTAATTGTTAAATGTTTGTGGCTTTAGTTTGTGTTTGTGCACTGTTCTTTTAATTTAGACTTTAGCTGTTTGAGTTGTATTTTGGTTTTTGTGCACTTATCTGGTCTTTCACTATACTGTATATCGTTATGTGGATATATACCGCTTTCTCCTTTTCACCTCAGCTTTTTCTTTACTTTTGCACTGCTGCACCTCATCACGTGTTATTTACCTCACAGTGTTTAATTCCTGTTTTTCAGTGACTCCCTGCCAGATTCTAATGACATGTTTGCTTGCTCCAGGGTCCTGGATTTACTGCCTCCGACCACCTTGATTTTTTTTCCCTTATTGCAGTGACATTGATTCAATGTGTTTCACTGTGCTCAAAAATTTTGGAATTCACTTTGACACCTTGAAGGATTAAATAAAAATATTGGATTAATCATTTAGGAATTGTGGAGTTTGTCGTGGATTAACTACAATTGTAGTGGAGTAACTACATGCATGTAATGCAGTTATAGAATTAAAACAAACAAAAAAATGCAAAAAACAAAAAACGTCAGTCTCCAACATTGCAGTGAGAAAAATATATGTAATTAAATTAGTTATTTGATTAAAAAAAAAAGTATTGGTGATTACATTTGGATATAATAAAACACTCACTCGCTCACACTCATCTTCAACCACTTATCCGGGATTGGGTCGGGGGGGGCAACAGCTCTAGCAGGGGACACCAGATTCCCTTTCCCATGGAACATTGACCACCTCTAACTGGGGGATCCCAAGGCGTTCCCACGCCAGTGTGGAGATATCATCTCTCCACCTAGTCATGGGTCTTCACCGGGGTCTCCTCTGAGATGGACGTGCCTGAAACACCTCCCTTGGGAGGCGCCTAGGAGGCATCCTTAGCAGATGCCCGAATCACCTCAGCTGGGTCCTTTCAACGCAAAGGAGCAGTGGCTCTACTCCGAGCTCCCCACAGATGACCAAACCCTCTGAACCTATCTCTAAGGGAGACACCAGCCACCCTTCTAAGGAAGCCCATTTCGATTGCTTGTACCCACGATCTAGTTCTTTCGGTCATGACCCAACCCCCATGACCATAGGTGAGAGTAGGAACAAAGACTGACCAGTAAATTGAGAGCTTCCCCTTTTGGCTCAGCTCCCTTTTCATCACAACAATACAGTAGAGCGAATGCAACACTGCCCCTGCTGCGCCGATTCTACAGCCAATCTCACACTCCATCGTCCCCCACTTGTGAACAAGACCCCGAGGTACTTAAACTCCTTCACTTGTGGCAAGACCGCATTCCCTACCAGTAGTAGGTAATCCATCGGTTTCCTGCTGAGAACCATTGCCTGAGATCCTCATCCCAGTCACTTCACACTCGGCTGTGAACCGATCCAGTGAGTGCTGGAGGTCACTGGCTGAGGCATAATAAAACACAATGTAATTAATAAAATATTCCATAGGCTTGCGGAATGGAAAGAATGGTGTATTTTTTAACAACATGGGTGTCGTGAGATGCCTAGATATCTTCAAAGGACAACAGCCTGTCTGCACCCCTGCAAACAAATTTTCACTCTGAGACTGTCACAACTTCTCCTGGTGAACAGAACCCATATAAAGCACTGGAATTTAAATTTAGCTACCTTATTAGCTAACTGGGTTGATGATAAGAAGCAATATGACATGTTTTATGACCATTCTAGATCAAAGAATGATGCATCTGTGGTTGTGGCATTTCTGCATCAGCTGGATGATGATGAGATGATGGAGCAACAGTACCATTTGTGGAGTATGTTGGAAATTACACTGAGGTCCCAGTGAGAGACATTGATTACAAAATGGAAAGTGGCATCTGTGTACATGTATGTGTGCGTGCCTGTGTATAACTTTGATCATGATCCCCAACCAGTCCCAGCAGAAGACTGCCCCTCCCTGAGCCTGGTTCTGCTGGAGGTTTCTTCCTGTTAAAAGGGAGTTTTTCCTTCCCACTGTAGCCAAGTGCTTGCTCACAGGGGGTCGTTTTGACCGTTGGGGTTTTACATCATTATTGTATGGCCTTGCCTTACAATATAAAGCGCCTTGGGGCAACTGTTTGTTGTGATTTGGCGCTATATAAAAAAAAAATTGATTGATTGATTGATTGATCATGGACAAACTGGGTAGAGCTGATATTTGCCATTTTGTATGCTGTGTATTTTTGGATGAATGCCGCCAAAATGGAACATTGATAGGACTAATATTTTTGGAGAAAATATGGATATTAGCTAACAACACTGAACAATGGATGTTGATAATTACATTCTGGGCTCACACACCATTCCAGCAGGTGGCAATAAATCATCTACATAATAACCCTCTGGAGTCCAGAGTATAATTGGCTGTTTTTGGCTACTTTTGGTTTTATCTTCATAGTGTACCTTAAAGAACTTTGTTTTGCTTTGTTTGGTGTCATTTATTTCAGCAAAACTTCACCCATCTGACTTTACAGTTTTTTTTCTTTCTTTCTGACATACTGTATTAACACAACAAACATAAATTCACACAAAAAGATACAATCAGAATAGAAAAAAAAAATCTTTATTTTTTCTGTGAAAACTACAAACAAGTTTAACAAATTATTTCATAACATAGAATACAAATACAAATTGTAAATTTCAAAAGAAGCAATCAAGAAATTTATTTAAGTTGATTTATAAACTTTTTTCTGCAGGTTGACATGAAGGTGGTTTCTCTGGTGACGGTGGCAGAAAACCTGGACAAACTGCTGGACATTATGGACGATGCTAGTCACCCTCTGTACACTTTCATCAGCAACCAGAGGAGCCTTTTCAGCCACAGACTGCTCCTTCCCAAGTGCATAACCCACAGACTGAGAAACTCCATTGTCCCTTGGTCCATCTGATGGTACAACTCCTCACTCAGATGGAGTAACAGGAACACAGAGGATGGAAAGGAAAGGAATGGTAGTAGCCAGTAAGCCAGTAGCGAGTAGTTTTTTTTTTTCTGGTACTGATATTTGTGTATTTAATATTTATATTTGCAATTTTGTTTTTTTTTTTACTTTCACTTTTGATACTTTGTGTGCTCCTTACCCTGTGTGTTGCTATGCAATGCTGCTGGAACCTCAAATTCATGAGGGAGTCTTCCCAAAAGATTGATAAGAGTCTCTCTAATCAAATCTAATGTAATCGAATCTAAACTATAATATACAACAAGGCATCCAGAGAAGCATGGTGCCAGTATTTCAGCTTTGCTTGATGTTAACATATACTGCTCAAAAAAATTTAAGGAACATTTTGAAAACACATGATATCTCAGTGGGGGGGGGGGGAAAATCATGCTGGGTATCTTTCTTGATTTGGACTGTGAAAAATATGTTAGGAATGAAAGGATGCCCAATCAGTTGATTGAAATGAAATCTGCCAACCTACAGAGGGCTGAATTCAAACCCCAAAAATCAAGGTGAAAATATGATGCATTGGGTTTGTCCATTTTGCCACAATTTCATCGCAACAACTGAAAATGGTATTGTGTAGTTTGTATGGCCCCCATGTGCTTGTATGCATGACTGAGAGTGTCGGAGCATGCTCCTAATGAGACAGTGGATGGTGTCCTGTGGGACTGCCTCCCAGATCTGGACCAGGGCATTAATTAGCTCCTGGACAGTGTTGTGGCTTTTATTGAAAAGAATATTTAATTAAATCTTAAATTTAATTTAATTCCTCAAAAAGGCCACCACCTGCCAGAAAAGCAGGGAAATAACAAAAATTGATCAATCTTAAATATGAATGTCAAAAGTTCTACATATGATTGATTAAACATCTGTCTTCAGCTGGACACAAGACAAGCAATTGGCATAATTTTAGCATTCATTTGCATATTTACAGATAGCAAACATGGGGCTGAGATTTTGTGACTATGAATAATGATTCATAGTGTTATTGTTGAGGTAATATGATAAACAAAGTGAAAGGAGGAAATATCAGGGACTAAATATGGATAGAAATTAATAAGAATAAACTTGTTTGGAATTTAGCATTGAATTTTGTGTTCACAAAATGATTATTAAAATTAAGAATATTAAACTAAACCACTCTGCACCACTGGCAGAATAGACCATCAGAACATTTGAGGATTCAACTTATTGGGGCTCCTGGATGGGGCAAAGCAGAGCAGTCCAGTCCAGTTTCCTGGTCAGACATTTTCTGGTACCCATGTCTTGGTTAACCCGGCGGGTCTACCAGATGACTACAGAAGTGAATGATGCTTGCATTCCCAGCAGGACAAAACATGGGAATTCAGCTGCTCTGTTGAAGTTAGAGGTTCAATCTGCCAAGCACACTCAGGAGGAAGACTTCTGTCAGTCTTTGCTCTCACAAAAATGCACATGTGGTTTCCAAAACCTGTAGAAAATCAATTTAAAGTCTTTGTAAAATGTTAAAAAAGGCTCACAGCTTGGCCAAGAAAGTGATACAGGAAAAAATGAAGTTAACTTAAAGCTTTTGACCTTGAGTGAAGCTGAAGAATTTGGAAGTTTACAAATTAATGTCAATTTGAAAAACTCAGCTAGGAAATTGTCTTTAAAGCTCAGATGACTTGACTCATGCCTTAACATTGCTTGAAAAAAATAGGGACCCGTTAAAGGACTTCAGTGTCAAAAATGGAATTGCGACCAAAAATATGGCAGAAACTAGAAGCACTCGGAGAGCGCAAACCTCCACCAAGGCCATAGGGTCACTGATGTCACATGGAATACCCTTTGGCAAAGAGACTTATTCCACGTCATTTCACACATCTACCATCATGTTTCAGATTCAGTGGTTAACCCTCTGAGGTCCGAGGGCATTTTTTGGACAGTTCACTTGCCTGGCATACATGTTTTATTATTGCTGTTAACAGCTCTCCCTGCATCCCACAAAAAAGTTTTATGTCTCTTTTTTTCAGGACAACCTGTACTTTCAATATATATATATGCTATAGTTGTGTTTTATAAGTCAAATTAAAGGTTTACAATCAGAAATAAGAAAGGAAAAGTAAAGCGGAAAATAATTTTCCACACACATTTATTCAAAATACACAGCAAACTATAATAAACTACTAACACATCACTCCTAAAAACAATGTTTTTTGTGTCACGTGAGGTGAATCTGCCCTACGATTGGATTTTGGAAAATCGTGTGACGGTGAACCAATTCCGCTTAGACACTCACATTGCTCACGTCATCACACAGCTTCTATGAGGAGTATAAAGATGATGGACGGTGGCTCAAAATTCTGCGGAGTTAACTTTTCAGCTAAAAAAATAAGTTTCTATCTCATATCATTAAAAAGCTATTTACAATTTAGTAAAGCTTGGTCTCAGCTGTCATATACGACGGCGTCGGCCCCAGAGGGTGAAACCCTTACATCTTCAGCAAATGTATTTATAAAGAGAAACTGCATGAACTACACAAGTTTTCTTTCTAATAACAAGTTTATTCAATGAGGAGAAACAAGTGCTAAATTATTGTTGTGTCATAACTTAATTTTTGTTCAGCCTTTGTGACCCGTCTTCATGAAGTTAGATGCAAAAATGTTGAAATCGGCCCTATCCTACAATGATAAAGAATCCTTAAAAAAAATAAAAATAAATAAATACTGGATCCGGATCCTGTTCCGGATCATTACCAAAATTTAATGACATCTAAGTTAGGCCAAGATACATCCCTGGTAAAAATATCATTGAAATCCTTTGAGGATTTCAATGAAAACATAACCCCCGAAAATATAACCTCCTTGGCAGAGGTAATAAAATATACAAAGAGTGGAGACAGAAAGTGTAGCAGAGAAGAGCCATAAGCAGAAAAAAAGCAGACAAAAACCCAAAAGACTTAGCAAGCGAGAGAGACTAAGAGAGTAAGCACAACTAAGAGAGACAAAAAGCATTGCCGTTGATCAAGGGTCTTTAAAAGGTGGCTTCACACATGGCCATATGCTCTGCCCACATGGCATCGATTTGCTTTAACCGTAAAGTGTTTGTTGAGCCGATAACATAAAATATGATAGTACAACATATCATTATACCTTCTTTCCTCTATGAACATAAATGTCTGGATGGAAACATCTTGCAATTAAACACATCATAGGAAGAAACAGAAAGTGGTTAAAGCAATCTGTAAACACAGAAGCATTTGATTTTCATTAATAATTAACCTATAACATTGAAGCATGCATACTGTAGTGGACCAAACATAGACAGCAAAGGTTTAAAAAAAAAAAAAAAAAGAGTTTCCCATTTTAATAAAGCCAACAAAAAGTTAACAAACCATTGTAAAAATCAAACTAACCAAGATTTGGGCCCAATTGAACAATACAGAAACTCAAAAAAACTAAACCTTAACTCAAGAGGGGAGATATCAAACAAAAAGAAACAAAACTACTAATTTAACAACAAAAGTAAAAACCCAAAATAAAACAAAAATAATTTTAACTTAACACAAACTCAAAAGTGATTACAAAAGTGAGGTAAAGAAAATTAAATATCAAAATTAAAATGAAGTTTCCCCCCTCAGTCCATTTTGGTAGGCCTCCAAAGTTATAAAATGGCTGCCAGCCCCTTCAGTCATCCTTTTTCCCAAGCAGCTCCTCAGAGAAAACAAGTGTAAGTACAATTCAGACAAATATTAACTAAAGTGTGCATCCGACAGAAAAATATGTGACCTATTCCTATATATATAATGTAATAATTATTACACCACACACATACATTATGGAAAAAGGAATAATATTTTATTCACATGAAACAAAACATATCCAGAAGTAAATTGGACAAATTTTACAAATTCTTGGGGCAAATAATTAATTATTTTATGCAACTGCTCAGTCCTATTTTGCTTTGTTTTAGCACAGTTAACAGCATGTTATTCAGGGGGCACTGTGGTTCTATCAGTTGGAACGGATTGTTTATGAATTAAACAAACTGCGATCGATCATCTACATGTATGTCTAATGTCTCTGGTGATAGGGTTGAGGGAATTGTATTACAAGGGTCACTGACAAGGCAGGAAAAAGGGGTGCTTGAGATATTATCAACAGAAAAATCCCCGCTCTGGATTTGGAAGTTCGCCAAATTGGACAGGTTTCAATAAACTATCTAAGAAATCTTGTTTCAACTGGTGTTCGACCGGAACAAGAGTGCTGTTTGGAGCTCTCAGTCTTTTTGTTCTGAGGGTGGTCATAAATTCAGCCAAGAAATGTTTGGCTATTTTCAGACACTTTTGGGTAAGGGAGGTGGAAGAGATTCTTGATGCATGGCACCAAGCTGAGTGATATACAAGCAACAGTGCTAACCACTAAGTCACATTGTTGCCCATGCTTAATTAAATTCAATTTAATATATCTATTTTGCACCAAACCATGAAAAAGTCACCCCAAAGTGCTTCATAAGATGAGATTCCAACACGTTGACCCAGCTCTATTGGGCGGCCATCCATTCTGGTCACAACAACAAATAACAATTAGAATTTAAACAATCAGAATAACTATTACAAGTACAACTGCACTGTCATGAAACCAACAAGCAAATAAAATGATGCAAAGCAGCAAAACAGAATTCATTAACAATTACAATATAAATTAACATGCACTCTAAAAAAAAATAAAGGCTGTCTCAAGAAAAAATTATGTCATGATTTGCATAGATTTTATTAAGTTATTTCAACTTAACAAAAGTTATTTCAACTTAACCAGAGATGTCTTGTGGCATTGAAAGTTGAAATAACTAAGTTGAAATAACTTAAAAAAATCTATGTTAAAATTTACCGTAAAATCAGACCACACGTGAATGGTAAGTCATTGATGTGAGATCAAGTTGGAGTAATATGTGCAAACTTTCTTCTCTGAGTCAGAATTCTTGCTGCAGCGTTCTGAACCATTTGAAGAAGCCAGAAAATGGAACAAAATGCCTTTACTAAGCAAAGGTATGAATCAATGTTTCTGCATCTGCCATTGACAAAATAGAATGAATCCTTGTGACATTACAGACAAGAAGAAGGCATAATACCAGATTTATTACTGAAGCCAGTAACACATGCTAACTGCTCAAGCTGGCTTCTGTGCCTTACAGAAGCAATGACCATCAATTCTGACTCCTCTGAATTAAGAAATGAGAAAGTACAGGACATCCAGTTTCTCACTGGAGCAAAACCATAGGGCAGCACAGTCTCATTTGAACCCTGCATGCTATCGCGGGATTTGACCACTTATGGGGACAGCCGCTGCCATTGCGCAATTCTGTTGAGGAATGCTTATCCACACATTCTTCACCATGAAGAGGATAATAGCTCCAGACTTCTTTTGGACAGGACGGCAGTCCATCACAGATTACATCCCCAGCCAAAGCAGAGAAACTCACACGAGTCCTATCCCACTGAGCTACCTGTTCAGCAGTGGGGCTAAATAAGTATTGCAGAAGCGATACTCTTGATACTATGGCAAATGATTGTTTCTGTTCATAAAGGAAAGTAGCTTTTGCTGGCTTTCTGATTTCAGACTGGAATGGCTAGATAAATGCTGAAATCATCTCCTGAAACTTACATATGGATAGTTAACCCCTTAACGCCCAAATTTATATAGCTGTATATAAAAAAAATGTTTTGTGTGTGTTTTTGCCTTTAAGTAGATGGTAAATAATGTTGAGATTATTAATTTCACTTTTGCACAAAAACTAGATAGTAATATTGGGTATTCTGGTAATGACTTTATGTTATAATGTTATAATAATAATGACGGTATGTTGCAAATTTGCGACAACAGGCATACAGGTCAATTTGGTAAGTTGCATATTTGAGTCAGAGATTGTAACATATATGCGACGATGGGCGTTAAGGGGTTAAAAAATAAACATGAATACCAGAAAGGAAAATAAATGGAATGTGAATAAAAATTAAAAAATCCACACGTTATTTTTAAAAAGGATAGATGTGGGGTAGTAGTGTTTCCTATGAGTTATATATGACACAAAATAGTATTGTAAAAATAAGTAGCTGAGTTACCCATTTACATATGGGTAATAGAGAAAAAATTTAGTCATGTCATTGTATATTTCATGTCACTTTAGTTTAGGTGTAGTAAGTTACACTGCTTTTTGTGTGTGTTGTCATCATTAGTTTTCATAGAGCAATTTGTGACATTCATGAGACTCAAGTGAATAATGATGAAAATGTGATAGCATGTCATATCACTGCAATGCCGTGGGATATAAAATGTTGTTAATGTTTGCAGATGTTTCCCAGCTCTATTACATTTCATCCGTTTAGCACTTGGGGTTTTAAGACCTAATGCAGGGGTGCCCAAATTCGGTCCTCAAGATCTACCTTTCTGACACTCGTATGCCGTGTTCACACCGGTGTGAACACAGCATAAGTTGTTTCCCTGCTCCAACACACCTGAATCCAATGAAAGGCTCATTAAAAGCCTGCTAACAAGTCTTTCATGTGATTCAGGTGTGTTGGAGCAGGGAGACAGCATAGAGTGTCAGGAAGGAAGATCTCGAGGACCGAACTTGGGCACCCCTGACCTAACGGCTTTCACTTCTCTGGAGGCATATCAACAGTCTACCAGTGTGCATGCTGTACACAGCAGGTACATTTTAAGTAAAAAAGTGTGCACCTTTACTTGTACGCCCAATTCAAAAAGAATAAATATTTTGTAACTCACCATATTACAAGAACATATTATGAGGATACACTGTAGTAAATTTTCATACACTGGATAAATCAAAAAAGTAGTAGTCCATGGGCCAAGCAGGTTTTCTGTACCACTTAAGGGGAAAAAAAATGACACTTAGAATCCAGCCTCAGTGTATCATGGCCTACACAAAAATGTATGATAACCATCCCAGGGTGGTAGCTGTAGCCAGGTAGGGGTCAATGAAGAATTACACAGAAGTCAAACTTTAAAAATGCTCCAATCATGTTGAAAACTATATCACATTATTTGTCATAACAATTCCAGAAAGGTATAGTTTGGACTATCTATAATGGAATGTTCTGGAGTTATGGGGTCAAAACAGCAAAAATGGTGACAAAGGTCATTTTCAGTTTGTATAGGGGTCAAATTTTAAAGTTGCTCCAATTTCAGTAAAAAAATATGCAAATTATTGTTTGGGTTAATAGGGTTCTAAAAAGGAATAGTTTGCACCATCTGTCATGCTTAGTTATCATATGACAGGGTAACATATGTCACATGTCATAGAATTCAAGGGATGTTGACCTTGTGTGAGTCAAAACTATTCAATTTATTGATCCTTTTATTTCAACCAATAATTTGCATATTTTTTTGTTGAAATTGGAGCAACTTTAACTTTTGCCCCCTGTACAAACTGAAATTGACCTTTGTAACCATTTTTGCTGTTTTTACCCCATAACTCCAGAACATTCCATCATAGATAGTCCAAACTATACCTTTTTGGAATTGTTATGATCAGACAAATAATGTGATATAGTTTTCAACATGATTTGAGCATTTTTAAAGTTTGGCCTCTGTGTAATTCTTCATTGACCCCTACCTGGCTACAGCTACCACCCTGGGATGGCTATCATACATTTTTGTGTAGGCCATGGTACACTGAGGCTGGATTCTAAGTGTCGTTGTTTCCCCTTAGTGGTACCGATTAGGTCAAAATTCATGACTGGCTCATGGACTATAACTTTGTTTTGCTTATGTAATATCCCATAGACGTGTCTGACACCTGCTGGATGGTTGGTGGATGCTAGGTTGATGATGAATGAGGAGCAGCCATGGCTGTCAGTGAGACAGACAAACTGTTTCTGTACTAAAATGCTCTAAATTAGAGTATTAAACCATTACTTTCTGATTATTTCACAGTGGTTACAATCTAAAATACAAACAGTGGCCATAGTTGCACACATTTCTCCAGAAAAGATGTCTTACTTTTTCTCTTGTCACCATATTAAGTGAGAAAGTTGATCAAGTGAGGTACACAATGAACGTGTTCTGTGTGAGAGAGGCAGGGTTGCCAACTTTGGGACTTGGACTGTATTGAGACTCCATGCACATAACGTGCGCCTAAAATTTTGGTAACCCTAATTAAAAAAAAAAAAAAAAAGTTCTCATTTACTAATAAAAATAATAATAGAAGGGAATCTCTATTTGATTCTTCTCATCTCCATCTTCCTTCCTTTTTCTAAAATATTTCAGCAAGCTCATCTATAGGCATAAACAGACAGAAACTGACAAGCTAATTTTAAGCAACACATAACTTGAAAAGTGTTTGTTCTACAAAGGTGTCTTTTTGTAAGGAAATAGTGAACTTTGACAATTAAACTTTTAAACGATACTAATGAATTTCATGTTTAAATTTTTCTGACACGGAGGCAGGGAAACGTCTCACTTGTGTGTGTTTCATCAGCGGACATGGAGCCATTTGGCAACAGGCTTGGTAATGCTTATGAATTTGGCCCGCTTCCTGTGGTCACATTGTAGGGAATAGAAGTGTACCTGCAGAGGCCCCAGGCCAAACTCTACACTGTTAACAAAATGTCCCCATCTGTCAGCCCTGCTGGCTCTTTGCCTCATTTATCTAGGTGATATTTTGTCTGTCAGTATTTAAGACTATGATGGATCCAGATTTTCATCCATTACAAATAACAGCCAGCTGACCTACTTTATGATAAGTTCACTTATTCATGGCAAAGCAAACTCAGGCCAGGTTATACTTTGTACAAACAGCATTATAATGTATGTGTACATTGACACAGCCACAAAGAGTAAAAACTTGACATTGATTTCAGAAAATACTTCAAAGTGGTTCAATTCCACATTTATCACCTACAGTGAGAGTTATGCAATTTGAGAAAAGAAAACACATTCCACACTTACAGACCAGCCCAGTCTCACTTTTTTTTTCGTGCTTCTTTTTGCTATCGGATTAGCTTTTCAGATAAGTTTTAAAACCATCATCGGACCAATTATCTTACCATAAATTTAGTTTCGATAACTTTCAGTCCGATAACATTGTCTTTGCTGGTAAACCCTAAAATCAAAAATTTTAGTCTGTTTGTTGTGTGTTTATACCCACTGAGCAGACTGGCTGCTTGTCACTTGCGTCATCATTAAGCGCAAAATGTGATTGGCCGGTCGATGCAGGGAGCATTGTGGGTAGTGTAGTTCAGGTTCACTTTGGATGTTACAGTGACTTGTCCACTCGACACAAAACAAAACAGAATAATTTTAACATTATTTTATTTTATTTCTTCATGGCTGTAATTTAATTGCCAAGACTCAGTGGGGGAGAGGAGCTCTCATGGCGCAGCTGTGTTTACAGAGGGAGGGACTTTTCTTCACGTTTAGACACTTTTTTGGATTTTTAAAAAGGACGCTTTATGTGGATTATTTATTCAGATGAATCCCACTGAAACTAACAGGTAAGAATTTATATTTACTACATGTATTTTACTCTGCCAATCAGTGCATTAATGGATGTATTTCAGTTGTTTAAGCCACAGGGTTCAAAGTATGTGAAAAAGCAGCAGCTTTTAGTTTGTAAATGACGGTGTATCTAATGCCGAGATAAATTGTGACTTCTAATACTGTGTTTTATTGCTTTTGAAAGATGATGACAGTGTTTGGGGGTTTATTTTTTTATTTATTCATTTTTCATGTGTTCTTTGTGTTTGTGATCCTTGAATTTACCCAGCAGCCCCTGTGGCGCTTAACCCTCGAGGGGTCCGAGGGCATTTTTTGGACAGTTCACTCGCCTGGCATAAATGTTTTATTATTGCTGCTAACAGCTCTCCCTGCATCCCACAATCAAGTTTTATGTCTCTTTTTTTTTTCAGGACAACGTGTGCTTTCAGAATATATATGTTTTTGTTGTGCTTTATAAGTGTAATAAAGGTTTACAATCAGAAATAAGAAAGGAAATAATAAAGCGAAAAATAATTTTCCACACACATTTATTCAAAACACACAGCAAACTATAATAAACAACTGTTTTGACACTTTATAAAGGCAACTTGAAGTCTTGTGTGAAAGACTGTACAACAAAAAGGTTCAAACAATAAACACAAATGCACTCTCGAAGCAATATCTGTCTACTCTTACACAAAGGTTACAACACAAACTTCTACGTCTACTGTGTTTTGGAGTGTTCTGAGCTGCTCCTAAAGCAGCTTTCATTCACACTTTGGCCCACTTTGGCTCCTTACAGTCTGAGTAGCGGCCCTCCCCCTCACTCCCTTGATATGGAAAACAGTGCTTTACGCCGAGAAAGCAATAGTTATCCAGTAACATTCACATGCAAACTAGTGGAGCAATCCTGATAGTTACACACTCTTTGTTTGAGCATGTGAGATTGTCATCAGAGGCTCTCTGCTTTCACTTGTGCTGTGCGTAATGGCGCAGGGTGCATTGGAGTATGTACTCACTGGAGCACCCAGGGGGCTATTCAAATGGGCCAACTAGCAACAAATGACTCCTGAAAACGATCTTTGGCTTTTCACGTGAGGTAAATCTGCCCTACGATTGGATTTTGGAAAACCATGTGACGGTGAACCAATTCCGATTGGACACTCACATTGCGCACGTCATCACACAGCTTCTATGAGGAGTACAAAGATGGCCGATGGCTGGCTCGAAAGTCTGTGGAGTTAACTTTTCAGAAAAAAAAGTATGTTTCTATCTCATATCATTAAAAAGTTATTTATAATTTAGTAAAGCTTGGTCTTAGCCATCGTATACGATGGTGTCAGCCCCAGAGGGTTAAAGTGAAACTGGTTTATCAGAAGCCGACAGTGTAATCTGATGTGGCCGCGTCCAAATCAATACTAATAATTATCAGTTATCGGTTATTTGTAATAAATATCATTTTTTTTAGCAGTTTATCAGTTTATCGTCATAAAAGATAACTTTTCAGTTATTTGATTAATGGTTATCGAAGATAACTTTTTGGATAGCTGTGCCCACCACTATTACTAACCCTACTCTTACCCTCAAGCCTAACCTTAACCATAACCTAACCCTATTCCTTCCCCCAACCCTAACCATAACTGCTTCACTTTTAATTTCGTGCAGCCATCACTGAAGTAATTAGAATGAATTTGTGCTGCCGTGATGAAAATGAGGTGCTTTTCATCACAATATCACAAACCAATAGATTAATGTATATTTCGTGCCGCTGAATCACGACCGCAAGACCAGGTTGTGCAGACACAAAAGCTGCATCTGTACATATTTTTGATTTTGAGCCCTGAATATAAAGTAGTCATCCAAGCCCCGTTCTCCTTGTTCATCAGGAGTTCCATCATGAAGGGCATATAAAACGTGTCAAATCAAAATGCAGATTAATACTCGATCCTCTGAGCAAATAGGGAGAAGCCAAAAGAAAGACAAAGCAAAGTAATTGATAATAAACAGACCAATTAATTTGACCTCCGTGGTGTCAGTGGTACAGAACCAATGAATTTCAGGCACTGTGCATATTACCAATAATATAAAGGCGTTATGACATGATGACAACATATTTAAAAAGGCAGGGTGGAAAAGTGGTTAATGCACTTGGTTTCAGTGCAGAGGTCTCCTGGTTCAAACCCCAGCCCTGCCACATGTCTCTATACAATGTGGTATTGCATCAGGAAGGGCATCCGGCATAAAACGTGTTGACATCAAACAGTTCAACTTTTAAGTGAGCTGTGCCACTCACTGGAGACAACCAAAACCAACCAAATAAACTTCACGACAGCCTACAGCCCTAAGCAGTTCAACTTAAAACACATAAACTTAAAACACATAAACTGATATAATTATAAATCTTACAGATGGTAAAAATATTCACAGATAATCAGGGGTCGAGTTTAGACAGCGTGCTCCCATCAAATTCGTGACACATGGCTGAAATGAGATGCAGCTGAAATGAGACATGGCTGAAAGAAGATGGAACTGAAATGAGACACTGCTGAAATGAGTAAAGTAATTCCTTTCAGCTGCTCCCTTGTTGTTCACTTGGGGTTACCACAGCAAATCCAAGGTGGATCTGCATGTTGAATTGGCACAAATTTTACGACCTTGGACAAGTTCAAAATGGCTAACCTTGACCTATTTTAAGAGGTCAAAAGGTCACATTCTGTTCCCTATTTTTATTTTCATATGGCTGAGGGCATTTTGGTATTGTTTTACATTTCCTTTGAATGATTCTGCTTTCTCCATATCATTATGCAACACTTGTGTTGGGTCAGATGGGGCGATATTCCACCAGTAAGTACAGGATTTGGTCTCTTTTTGAAGTGGAGTTGACAATTAGCCACACCCTTCAGTTTGTGGACACCTTGCTCAGCTGAAGACCAGTGCTGTCTGTTTTAGGAATACATTTGTTCATCTTCACACACTTTTATGCACATCTGAAAACTGTAAAGGATCTTAATGAGTGATCTGCTTGCCAATATGGCGCCACTGGAGCACTTGGGGAATAAGAACATCCCCCCACCACAAATGGCATACCAGTGTGCCCCCCCCCCCCCCACACACACACACACACACATCACAAATGACATGCGAGTGAGTCATCCACTCCCCACACCATGATCCAACATTGTCAGGTGCAGCTGGTGGCCGGAGTACAATTGTTGTCTTGCGCAGTGCACATCTAGACGGCTGTCATGTTCTTGCTGGAACATCTGACTGCTGTGTACTCATGACTCAGAGCTGGAAAACACATATCCTACCATGAAAAACATCAGCTGTCCACACTCCACACAATGCACATGTGTGGGCGGGCGCTCCTGCTCTCATGATCATGCTGATAATTACAAACAGACACGATCACATGAGGACTGGCCATCCACATCTCAGCACACATGGCACGGTGTGACCTTTGTAATGGTAAATGATAAATGGACTGCTCAAAGCACTTTACAAATAATGCCTCACATTCACCCCGATGTGATGGTGCTGCCATACAAGGCGCTCACTACACATCGGTAGCAATAGCGGATTAAAGACAGAAAGAGTGGAAAATAAATAAAAACATATATATGATAAGGGGAAAGGCGTGAATTCATTCATGTGTGACCGCTTTGTTCATAGCACTGTTGACACAGTGGGAGGTGCACAGAAGAAATTCTGTAATGGCAGAAATCCTTGGAATTGAACAAAATTTGATACACATGTACTTTGACATAGAGGGACTGACATAGGCTATTCAGCACTTTAGTAGTAATAGTCATAGTTGTAGTTATTATTTAAGGGGAGAGACAATTTTTTGGTGCAGAATTTAGCCAAACATGGCACACATATACTTTGACACACACGAATGGCATAGGCTCTTGAGCATTTTAGTAGTAGTACGAGTGATAGTAGTAGTAGTAGTAGTATAAGTAGTAGTTGTTAAGGGGAGAAGACACATTTGTGCTACAGAACTGAGCAAAATCAGGCAAACATATGACATACAGTACAGGTGTATATACAACCCCAATTCCAATGAAGTTGGGAAGTTGTGTAAAATGTAAATAAAACAGAATACAATGTTTTGCAAATCCTCTTCAACCTATATTCAATTGAATACACCACAAAGACAAGATATTTTATGTTCAAACTGATAGACTTTTTTTTTGTTTTTTGTGCAAATGTTTGCTCGTTTTGAAATGGATGCCTGCAACACATTTCAAAAAAGTTGGGGCGGGGCAAAAAAAGACTGGGAGATGCTCAAAGAATGCCTAATTGGAAACAGGCGAGTGTCATGATTGGGTATAAAAGGAGAATCCCCAAAAGGCTCAGCCGTTCATAAGCAAAGATGGGTCAAAGATCACCACTTTGTGAACAACTGCATGAAAAAATAGTCCAACAGTTTAAGAACAATTTTTCTCAATGTTCAATTGCGAGGAATTTAGGGATTCCATCATCTACAGTCCATAACATAATCAGAAGATTCAGAGAATCTGGAGAACTTTCTACAAGTAAGTGGCAAGGGTGAAAACCAACATTGAAGGCCCATGACCATCGATCCCTCAGGTGGCACTGCATTAAAATCCAACATCATTGTGCAAACGATCTTACCGCGTGGGCTCAGGAACACTTCAGAAAACCATTGTCAGTTAACACAGTCCATCACTACAACTACAAGTGCAAGTTAAAACTCTGCCATACAAAGCGAAAGCCATACATCAACAACATCCAGCAATGCCACCACCTTCTCTGCGCCCAATTCATTTGAAATGGACAGACGCAAAATGGAAAGGTGTGCTGTGGTCTGATGAGTCCACATTTCAAATTGTTTTTGGAAATCATGGACGTCGTGTCTTCCGGACAAAAGAGGAAAAAGACCATCCAGATTTTTATCAGCGCAAAGGTCAAAAGCCAGCATCTGTGATGGTATGGGGGTGTGTCAGTGCCCATGGCATGGCCAACTTACACATCTGTGATGACACCATCAATGCTGAAAGGTACATCCAGGTTTTGGAGCAACAGATGCTGCCACCCAAACAGTGTCTTTTTCAGGGACGTCCCTGCTTATGTCAGGTACTAAACTGGCCTGCCTGCAGTCCAGACCTGTCGCCCATTGAAAATGTGTGGCGCATTATGAAGCGCAAAATACGACAATGGAAACCCTGGACTGTTGAAGAACTGAAGTTGTACATCAAGCAAGAATGGGAAAGAATTCCACCTACAAAGCTTCAACAATTAGTGTCCACAGTTCCCAAATGCTTTTTGAGAGTTGTTACAATGAAAGGTGATGTAACACAGTGGTAAACATTCCACTGTCCCAGCTTTTTGAAATGTGTTGTGTTATGTGTCGGACGCAGCTCGGAGAACCGACCAGCGTTTGAAGGACCCAGTATGAAATAAGCAGAGCACGGTTCAAAGGCTAACTGAATTTAATACATAACAGTGATAATATAACAAAAAGGTGCGGCCTGGCGTGGTGCGCTCCCAGCAGCGCTAACGGTCCGGAGCCAGAAGCTGTTTCGGACCCAAGGACCCCGCCGACACCCCCCAGGTGGCCGCAACAACCGAGTCTGTGAAAGAAGGAACCATTATGTGAGTCCACACTCTACACACAGAACACTTAAAGGTGTACAAACAGCAAACACTTCCTGGCTTGATTACTGATCAGCTTCCCAACCTGCAGGCATGGAACATCCCGTTCACAAAACTCCACTGCAGTGGAAGCTGATACATGACTAACAAACAGCTCAATACAATAAGGTGTGAGGGACACCACATTTACTGACTGTATAAATGTTAGTCACAAAATCTAACGTACCTCAGGAAGTGTGCCGACGAGCGTGAGACCTCACCTAAACCTGTGAGACACATCGAAGTGGACATGGTTCGAAAAATTAAGCTGGTTTTCAGTGAAAATTTTAACGGCTGATGAGAGATTTTGAGGTGACACTGGACGCAGCCGGCGCGGAGCGGCGGCACAGGAAAAACACCTCCGTGTTGATAACCATTTGTAAAATCCAGGCGGCTTTTGATGGCTTTCAGTGGAGTGAGTATATGAGAAATTGTTTAACAGCTGGACATGTTCCAACTTGTCCTTAAGGCTTCCAACAGAGGTGTTTTTCCTGTGGCGGAGCGTCGCGGCGGCTGCGAGCCGATGCGCGGACCCGTCCGCACGTCTTTCATTAAAAAAATCTCCTTTAACAGTGGAATATCCGGATAAAATGCTGAAACCGACTTCTTCTGAAACTTCTGTTCTCTCACGACGTCCTGGATCAATAGAGCCTGAAATGTGAAGGTTTTCAGCTTGAAACAGGCTGATGACGCCGCCTGAGAGCGCTGTGCGACGTCTCGCACTGTGGGAAGTCCTTAAAGCGACAGCGTCACCTCAAAATCTCTCATCAGCCGTTAAAATTTTCACTGAAAACCAGCTTAATTTTTCGAACCATGTCCACTTCGATGTGTCTCACAGGTTTAGAAAAAATTTTGATCAAACAAAGCGCCAGTCTCTCAGCAACTTCTCAGACAAAGGAATTCCGACGAGGGGCTGGACGACTCCTCCCACAAGGAGTGCTCACAGGCGAATGACGTCACCGACAGGCGTGGAAAAACTCACGCAAGCGCACGAGGGTTCAAGCATGTCTGACGTAAAAACATATGAATGAAATCCATATAGTTTTTGAAAAAAATAAAAAGGACCTATACTTTATGGACAGACCTCGTATAATATATATATATATATATATATATATATATATATATATATATATATATATATATATATATACACAAGGGTAGGCTGAAAAGTTCTAAGGCTCACTATGATGCACTTAATGCATTAACTGTATCATAGTGAGCCTTAGATGCAGTAATAGATCATAGATCATGCAGTAATAGATCATAGTGAGCCTATGATGCAGTTAATGCATTAACTGTATCATAGTGAGCCTTAGAACTTTTCAGCCTACCCATGTGTATATATATATATATATATATATATATATATATATATATATATATATATATTAAGTATATATGCATATATAAACATGACTGGAATTGAAAAAAAATAGGAGCATGTTATTTACATTATGTGAAGTGGAATTTAGATGTAATAAGGTGAAATTAGTGCTGGGATTTGTAAACGAGTTGTTATTGCACATGATTTGTGGACATAATATTGCACATGATTTGTGGACATATTTTTGCATGTGGTTATTTCACAGTGTTATTGTACAGTCTGACAGCAGCAGGGAGGAAAGACCTGCTGTATTGTTCCTTCTTGCACTGAGGGTGCCTCAGTCTGTCACTGAAGGAGCTGCTCAGCTCCATTACAGTTATATATATATATATATCAACTCAATCAATCAATCAACTTTTTTCTTGTATAGCGCCAAATCACAACAAACAGTTGCCCCAAGGCGCTCAAATATATATATATATATATATATATATATATATATATATATATATATACTCAACAAAAATATAAATGCAACACTTTTGGTTTTGCTCCCATTTTGTATGAGATGAACTCAAAGATCTAAAACTTTTTCCACATACACAATATCACCATTTCCCTCAAATATTGTCCACAAACCAGTCGAAATCTGTGATAGTGAGCACTTCTCCTTTGCTGAGATAATCCATCCCACCTCACTGGTGTGCCATATCAAGATGCTGATTAGACACCATGATTAGTGCACAGGTGTGCCTTAGACTGTCCACAATAAAAGGCCACTCTGAAAGGTGCAGTTTTGTTTTATTGGGGGGGGATACCAGTCAGTATCTGGTGTGACCACCATTTGCCTCATGCAGTGCAACACATCTCCTTTGCATCATCCGTGAAGAGAACACCTCTCCAACGTGCCAAACGCCAGCGAATGTGAGCGTTTGCACACTCAAGTCGGTTACAACGACGAACTGGAGTCAGGTCGAGACACCGATGAGGACGACGAGCATGCAGATGAGCTTCCCTGAGACGGTTTCTGACAGTTTGTGCAGAAATTCTTTGGTTATGCAAACCGATTGTTTCAGCAGCTGTCCGAGTGGCTGGTCTCAGACGATCTTGGAGGTGAACATGCTGGATGTGGAGGTCCTGGGCTGGTGTGGTTACACATGGTCTGCGGTTGTGAGGCTGGTTGGATGTACTGCCAAATTCTCTGAAACGACTCTGGAGACGGCTTATGGTAGAGAAATGAACATTCAATACACGAGCAACAGCTCTGGTTGACATTCCTGCTGTCAGCATGCCAACTGCACACTCCCTCAAATCTTGCGATATCTGTGGCATTGTGCTGTGTGATAAAACTGCACCTTTCAGAGTGGCCTTTTATTGTGGGCAGTCTAAGGCACACCTGTGCACTAATCATGGTGTCTAATCAGCATCTTGATATGGCACACCTGTGAGGTGGGATGGATTATCTCAGCAAAGGAGAAGTGCTCACTATCACAGATTTAGACTGGTTTGTGAACAATATTTGAGGGAAATGGTGATATTGTGTATGTGGAAAAAGTTTTAGATCTTTGAGTTCATCTCATACAAAATGGGAGCAAAACCAAAAGTGTTGCGTTTATATTTTTGTTGAGTGCACACACACACACACACACACACACAATTATGAGTGTCATGATCAACAGAAGTCATGGATTGGTTCATATTTGTGGTTAGATGTCATGGTTCAGTACGAGTTTTGTTTTTAAATACAGTTGTGCTCAAAGGTTTACATACCCTGGCAGAATTTTTGGATTTTGCCCATTTTCAGAGAAAATCAATAATAACACCAATACTTTTTTTTTTCATTCATGGTTAGTGGTTGGGTGAAGTCATGTATTGTCAAACAACTGTATTTACTCTTTTTAAATCATAATCACATTCAGAATTGTGATGATGACCCTGATGAAAATATTAAATTCACCTTTTCTTAATATTGTGTATTGCCCCCTTTAACATCAGTGACAGCTTGTAGTCTTCTGTGGTCGTGGACGAGGCTCTCTGATGGTAAAGCTGCCACTGTATATGTGTTAGAATTTATTTACATCAATTGCAAAGAAATACAAACATTACGGCGCTCTATGGTCAATCTGCATGGAGTAGACAGTTCTCAAAAACTGAGTGACTGTGCATATATATATATATATATAACCATATTTAACCATCCTAATTACAGTTAAACACAACCCAACCATTAGAAGCAGTTGTCATCCCGTCTCGTGTCCAGTTACCATTTTCACATGCAGGAATTCTGCCTTTGTCTGGATGAGCAGTGATTGTACAATCAGACAAACAGAAGTTTGATTTTGGAGAGAGCAGTCAGCAGTGTTGTTGATTTTACTGTTTGTCTGACGGGACTGTGAGGTTTTTGCACATTGTAGTCATACAACACTATATAACCTTTAAAAATTGATCTTAAAAATAAAACTCTGTTACACAGGTACTATATCGCTAAAGTCAATACTGCAGTTAATCAGTGTGAACTGCCTTCATGCTGTCCAGATTCTGATGACGATGCAAACAGTAGAACAGACATTACTGCACCTCTGGGAGTCAAGAACTGTGCAAGATGAATAAAAGAACCAATATTGCAAGTGTTGTTCGTTGACTAAACAACATAAGGATGGATCCCGTGGGCAGCTGGAGCTGTAATTTTACTTTAAGTATCAGAGCATGTCCCCGGGAGCATCTGGCACTGGCTACACAACAGACAGACTTTCAAGCGTCATTTTCCTGAACATCCACCTGGTTGCTGTATTAGCTTTGGACCCCTCAGGCTACTGCACGAAGAACGGCCCATCACCATTATTAGCCAGCATCCCTGGTGTTTGCACAGTTGTATACAGGTACTTAGTGCCTGTGGGAGTTATGAACTGACTGAGAGATTGAAGCGAGTGTCAGAAGGCTGAGAAAAAAAGCTCTCTACTTGGACAGAACTGGCAGAAACACATCTGATGCGTGTTTGGAGCATTATGCAGAAAAGAGAAGTTGAGCTCACAAAACCCCTTCCAGCGTCATTCTGACAATGAAACAACCTGAAACTACTCTCTGAAAAAAGTGAAATAAAAAATGCTGATATAGTCACAGCACACAAAAAAAAAGTTTTTCACATTTCATAGTCATAATATTTCCAAAGTATCTTTGAAATACAAGAAAAGAGAGTCATAAACTGCAATTTACAACTATCATAATATTAAAAGAAAGTTATAGTTTGGTAAATAAATAGACTTCATTCTGAAAAATCAGCTTGTATCTGTGTTAAGTGCCGGTCACAACCCACCGTGCGTTTTTTTTTTTTCGCCGTACGTTTTCTGCGAATGCCACGGCCACTACATTTTTGTGAAAACGTACGGAGGCAGTAGCAAGAGGAGGGAGGGAGTACGTTCAACGCAAGTCTCTATGAGTGTAATGATAAAGAGAGTTGACAATAAAGTAGTGTGTGTGTGTGTGTGTCAGTTGTACGAGTGTTTATTTGCCTCAAAAAGTTACAGCTAGTTAACAGACTGAAGCTGTGGACTGTGTGTTGCTGAAGTTTGGAAATAAAGTCCAGGTTCAAGTGAGAAGCTGCGTCGTGCATGCAAGTCTGTCGGCCTCCATAGTATGTGGTGAGTGCCGTAATCCGTACTGCCTACGTACGGATTTGGTTAATTCAATAGTAATTGAATGAAAATGTGCTGCTTTGAATCCGTACTGAGGCAGTACTCACAACGTGCGTCATCTGTACTGCTGGTGAATCTGCAGCCTGACCGCAGCGAAAGTTCTGCATGCACTAAAACCTCTGCGGCGTGTCTGCGTGCTCCTAAATTCGTACTGAGGCGGTACTTACGACGTACGGATCTCCAAATTTAGCCCACGTTTTTGCAAGTAGACTGCACGCACGTGCAATTACGACGGGTTGTGACCACGGCTTTAGACACTTAAAAAATGTTTGCAGTTTCATCAACATCCACAAAGTGTCACACTTCTGTTACTGAATATTGACACTTGCTGACTATAAGCATAATTTAATCTTTAGGGGAGGTGAAGGTCTAGTGGATGCATTGGCCTTGAGTTGAGAAGACCCTCGATTCAAATCCCAGACTGACTGGAAAATCACTAAGTGCCCTTGTGCAAGGTCTTTGGGGTGAATGTGAGGCATTATTTGTAAAGCGTTTGAGCGTGTGATGCAGATGGAAAAGTGCTATATAAATGCAGTCCATTTGCCATTTTAACATTTAGTTAACAGCGAAAGACACATATGAGATTTATGTGGTTTGACCATAGATTGTATATATCTTGAACAAAGCCTGCATGACCTCAACCGTTGGTTTTCTATAGTGACCCGGAACTCTGAGTATTACGGTCAGATACTATGAGACAAGTCACTGGGCTCATCTGTTACTCAAAGCAAAACACCCACAATTGCACAGAACATTATTGCTTAAAACATCTTAAACTCAAAAGTTAGAAAAAAAATCCCCCCCCCCCATATTGTTGTCATGGAGGAGGAGACTATCTTTAGAGACAAAAAAGACAAAAGAAATCCACTTACCACCTCTGGCTGGGCCTAAGTAGCCATATCACTGCCATATCCATATAACAGCTTGAACGTCCACAATTCATCAGACACAAGGGGTTTTTCCCATTCTAATCCAATTCCAGTTTATTTTTCTGTATGTAATTAGGTCGGTGAGGCTTACCGTGAGGCAGCATCACTCCAACAGTGGTCAGGGCACAGAGTACTCCATCAAATATGAAAATCCATCAAATCCATCAAATGTGAAATGGTAATTCTGGATCAAAATCCACATCGATACTTTCGTATGGTAGCTTAAATTTACCCATTTTGGTGGTGGTGGCGGTACATGACTTTGTCTCGCTCTCAGCTAACAGTGTGAACAGCTAGCAGCACGCGCAGCCAGTGGTATGTCAAATTGTGCATCTTCTCGCATAAATCGACAGTTTCGCATCCCAACAATAATGCGCATGCATGCCCATGCGCAGTTGTGCGGAGGACAGGAATGACATACAACAGGAATGACATCTTGTCATGCATGGGTAATACATCCAAATGTGAAATGTTTGAATATTTTGCCACCGTTACCCCAATATTATCAGATTTGCAGAAAAAAAAATGTAATTGGATTAGAATATCAGTTTTGACACCTGATCAGAATTAAAAATCAAATGAAGGGGAGGTGATGGTCTAGTGGTTAAAGCGTTGGGCTTGCGACCACAGGATTCTCGGTTCAAATCCCAGCCTGATCGGAAAATCAGTAAGGGCCCTTGGGCAAGGTCCTTAATCCCCTAGTTCAAGGGTATTCAACTCCAGTCCTTGAGGGCTGGAGTCCTGCAACTATTAGATGTGTCCCTGGTCCCTGGTCCAACACACCTGAATCAAATTGTTGAATTACCTCCTCAGTATGCAGTCACGTTCTCCAGAGTGCATTGAATAGCCTCATTAACTGACTCAGGTGTGTTGAAGCAGAGATGCATCTAAAAGTTGCAGGACACTGGCCCATGAGGACTGGAGTTGAATACCCCTGCCCTAGTTGCTCCTGGTGTGTAGTGGGTGCCTTGCATGTCAGCAGCCTCACATCGTGGTGAATGTGAGGCATTGATGTGTAAAGCGCTTTGAGCATCTGATGCAGATGGAAAAGTGCTATATAAATGCAGTCCATTTACCATTCCATTTAGAAGTAATATATGAGAAAACAGGCTGTCTTTCATGCCTGAATGAACTGAAAAATACACTGGATTTTGCGGATATGGGCAATTCCACACAAAGCAGAATAGTGATACTGCATCAATTATATATTTAAACAAGGACAATCATCGATTTCTGACATCCACCCATCTAGATCAGGATCACCTCCAAAATTCAGTGGAGACTTCCATGCTTTAATATCTATCTGTGGTGAGAATTTTGTGAAAGTCTGTACAGTAGGTTTGACGTAATTGTGCTGACAAACAGACAGACAGGTCGACAGATAGACAAATAAATAAACGGCAATGATTTTGTTACATCCTTGGCGAACGTAACAAAGTAACTCAAAAGTGGATGGGGAAGCTGGAAGCTGAGGGGGGAGCAGAGAGTTAACCTGCACTTTGGAAGACAATACAAACAAAAAGTTTTCTTTTTTTTTGCCATTGCTATTTTCAAGTACTTCAGCAGAATGTTAAAATGCAAACAGACGCTTGTGGAGAGTGACTGAGGCTCATGCATCTGAGATGACAGCTGAAAAGAATAGACTGTCGATACCAAAATAATTTTGGGATCAATAGTTGCAGAAACTCAAGTTTTTTTTCTCTCTCTTTTGCAGATTTTATTCTTCAAAATTGTAAAATTATTCATGTGACTTTTGATATTATACATATTTGAAACCAAGGAGTGTTTTTGTGTTCACCCTGTATATCCATAAAATCATTTGAACAACAGTTTTTGTTTCTTTGTGACCAATTTACAGTTAAATGCACAACAGTTATAGCCAGGCATGTGTACAATCTAATTCTTCTGAAAGATTTATCCAGTTTAAGCGTAATCTGTAATTTCAGCAACAGAAATGTCCCAAAGGGCGGATGGGGGTCACAGTCACACACACACACCATGTTCACTCATGCACTACATACCTTCTGTCTTGCAAGAATAAATTGCAAACGAAGTACCCCAAAGCCCCATGGATCTTCAAATGCCGTGATTGGAGTAAGGGGGTACAGACAATGGATGAATTGATGGAGGTTGGGTAAGAAAGCATGGGACGGAGGAGGAAGGCACCCTCAGACAGAGTTATACTTGTTGTGTGGGCTGCTGAAGAGGAGGTACTGCTGGCCCACCACCACAAGATGGCGCCCTGCTTGAAGTGCGGGCTTCAAGCACGAGAGGGCGTCGGCTTTGCTGGAGGTGACAGCTGTCATCAACCAACACAAGCTGTCACCCATCATCACCACTACAAAGACCGGACTGCAACTCCACCTCCTCGCCGAGAAATCAACTACCATTCAGGTAATTTCTCTGCTGCCTGACACTGTGTGTGTTTAACCTGAACTTCTATTTGCAGCCGTTTTCCTGGAGTGTTTCCTTATCTGGAGGATTGGCGTTTGGTGTGACAGCGATGGCTTTGCCTCACACCCCAACTCAGATAAATGGTTGACCAGGAGCTGCACGAGTGTGTGTGATTGGAGGTGGAGGTTTTCTCTCCTTTACTTAAGACAGACTGTGGATTACTGAGTGTGCGAACTCACACTCATCTGGACTGTCTTTGTTCTCTGCCAGCAGTACCGGGTCTGACTGCTGAAGACAGCGGCCACCTGGGGCGCAGGGCTTGGCGGCTCCGGTGTTCTTCAGCTCCGTTGGTGGTGGAAGCTGTGTGGGGATCCAGCTCTTTTCTCTCCAGGCGTCTTCTATCGTCGAACCTGCCCACACGTCACCTGGTGTATGATTGACAGTCACCATATTGTTATTGTCTGTACGTTGTTGTGCGATTCACAACATTAAATTGTTACTTTTTGGCTTATCCATTGTCCGTTCATTAACGCCCCCTGTTGTGGGTCCGTGTCACGTCACTTTCACAACAATACTTGTTGAACAACTCAATCACCTCACATTAGCATCTTAACACTCTGCCTCCAGCCATCTCAGCACTCAATGCTCAAACTCAGCAATTTAAGACAAGTTTGTGGACAGCTGACAAACAGAGGGTGGCTGCCTTCATTCCCAGTCAGCTACAATAATGTACTCATTTCAGGAAATTAGAATTTCACTTGAATTAACCAGAAATGAGTCATGGCGCTGGTTTACAGTGAGGAAAATAAGTATTTGAACACCCTGCAATTTTGCAAGTTCTCCCACTTAGAAATCATGGAGGGGTCTGAAATTTTCATCTTAGGTGAGAGACATAATCTAAAAAAAAAATAAATAAATCCGGAAATCACAATAAATGATTTTTTTTTTTTTTTTTAGAATTTATTTGTATGTTACTGCTGCAAATAAGTATTTGATCCCTTACCAACCAGCAAGAATTCTGGCTCACACAAACCTGTTAATTTTTCTTAAAGAAGCCCTCTTATTCTGCACTCTTTACCTGTATTAATTGCACCTGTTTGAACTTGTTACCTGTATAAAAGACACCTGTTCACACACTCAATCAGTCACATTCCATCCATCACAGTCAAGACCAAAGAGCTGTCTAAGGACACCAGGGACAAAACTGTAGACTTGCACAAGGCTGGGATGGACTACAGGACAACAGGCAAGCAGGTTTGTAGAAGACAACTACTGTTATGATTATTTATTAGAAAGTGGAAGAAACACAAGATGACTGTCAATCTCCCTCAGTCTGGTATGGGATTCCATGCAAGATCTCACTTTGTGGGGTAAGGATGACTCTGAAAATGCTCAGAACTACACAGGAGGACCTGGTCAATGACCTGAAGAGAGCTGGGACCACAGTCACAAAGATTACATTAGTAACACATGATGCTGTCATGGTTTAAAATCGTGCAGGGCAGCAAGGTCCCCCTGCTCAAGCCAGCACATGTCCAGGCCCATTTGAAGGTCACCAGTGACCTTCTGGATGATCCAGAGGAGGCATGGGAGAAGGTCATGTGGTGAGATGAGACCAGAATAGAGCTTTTTGGACTCAACTCCACTTACTATATTTAGAGGATGAGAACAACCCCAAGAAAACCATCCCATCCATGAAGCATGGGGGTGGAAACATCATACTCTGGGGGTGCTCTTCTGCAAAGGGGACAGGATGACTGAACTGTATTGACGGGAGGATGGATGGGGTCATGTATTGTGAGATTTTGGCAAACAACCTCCTTCCCTCAGTAAGTGCATTGAAGATGGGTCATGGCTGGGTCTTCCAGCATGACAATGACCCCAAACACACAGCCAGGGCAACTAAGGAGGGGCTCCGTAAGAAGCATTTCAAAGGTCCTGGAGTGGCCTGCCCAGTCTCCAGACCTGAACTCAATAGAAAATCTTTGGAGGGAGCTGAAACTCCAAACCTGAAAGATTTGGAGAAGATCTGTATGGAGGAGTGGACCAAAATCCCTGCTGCAGTGTGTGAAAACCTGGTGAAAAACGACAGGAAATGTTTGACCTCTGTAATTGCAAACAAAGGCTACTGTACCAAATATTAACACTGATTTTCACAGGTGTTGAAATACTTATTTGCAGCAGTGACATACAAATAAATTATTAAAAAAATCGTACATTGTGATTTTGATTTTTTTTTTTTTTTTTTTTTTAGATTATGTCTCTTGCAGTGGACATGTACCTATGATGAAAATTTCAGACCTCTCCATGATTTCTAAGTGGGAGAACTTGCAAAATCGCAGGGTGTTCAAATACGTATTTTCCTCACTGCACATTAAGGCCATTTTCTTACACTGCACAAGTGAAGTTTTAAAAAAAATCAGTAGTTTTAAGTAAAATAAACTTGATAGATTAGTGCTGGATGAATATATTTCCAAATGTATTGCACCCATTCATAATTGTTCAGCTATATTAAATTGTTAAAAGTGATGAGAAATTGCCATGGCTTTTACAGCCACACACAAATCATTAATATTGCTGTTTAATGTCTTTGCAAGGAGACACTGGCAGGCTTTATCCCAGAATACTGCACCATGCTCTTCTGAATATAAGAGTGACTCATTCATTTTGATTTTTACTCCAGTTTTCACCAAAACTGGAGGACATGTATATTTTTGGATTCTGGAATTGCTTATGGTAGGTAAATCATGGGGGTCTTTTTTCAACCACATGACACACTTCCACTTTTCAGGCAATGAGTGTTTCTGTTTTTTTTGTTTGTTGTTTTTAGATGGTCATCTTGGGCCCCCATCTTAAACACTAAATGCATGCCATATTTCTTGACAACTTGAGAGTTGTTTGATGACTGCTGCATTTATTAACATGCCTTAAAGTTTGCATCATAACTTCTCAGGTTCTGTTTAAAGTAGACCTGCATTGAAATAAATGTGGTCAGATTTCAGAAAGAAATAGCTGATATGTATTTATAAGACCCTTGTGAATGCAGTAAAGTAAATCTGTAAGCCCAAATTTGTAACTCAGCGGAGAAATCTTCATTTAAAAATGACAAATTTGCAGCTAAAATTTAGCCCTTAGTGAAAACTGTTTGTACAGCTGTATCATTTCCATGACGTCAGGGACAAGACGACGCGCTCCCGCCTTCAGTCCAATCCCGCATTGAAATTGATTTTATCTGTTAGTAATGTTACTTATACACGTCCTGGTTTCAACATCCAAAAGTAAGCTGCAATGAATGTGAGATACAGATCTGTGTGCTCAGATCAGCAACGACATCGACAGTGGGCGCCGTTCTTCCTCTCCCGCTCTCTGCCTCCTCTGCGCTTATTAAGTCTGCGGGCTCGTTAACGAGCTCGTTAACCGCCGACGCGGGCCACTCACACCGCCTGTGTCTGCTTTGCAGCCAGTGTTGGGCCAGATTCAGCGCACAACCCTGGCATCACCTCTCTGTCTACTGAATGGAGTTGCAGCACACTTGGCACAAGTCCTGAGATTACGCTTGCTGTTTTAATGCGAAGCGGCCGGTACACCTGTTGCTGCAAGGACAGACTTCTTGCGGCAAAATCCACAGCACCGCACGTCTCGGCAATCGGAGCCCCAGAGCTCCATGGATGCTGAGAGAGGTTTATATATTTTTAATGACTGGGATTCATTGCGGGTCTCGCCTGCATATCCTGCGATGTACCGGAGGCGAAAGACAGTATATTTTCATTGCGACACCACTCAATCAAACGGGCGTATGAAAAAGTCCCCCAAAATAATTTTCAAGCACAAATAAAAGAAATGTGTACTCACCAAACGTGCCGCAAGACAATATGAAGTTTTAAAAAAAGTAGATCCTTCCGTATAAGACAAGAAAAAGGTGCAGATGCAAACTGACGTAAATCCACAAATTACATTGGCGCAATGCATGCTGGGAGACGGTCTTGATGAGAGGGACAATTTGCGGAGGGCTAAATGTTAGCTGTAAATTTGTCATTTTCAAATGAAGATTTCTCCGTTGAATGACAGATCTGGGCTTGCAGATTTACTTTACTACATTCAGAAGGATCTCATGTGTAAATGTAAGTCATTTTTTGTTCAAAAAATCTGACTGCATTTTTTTCAATGCAGGTCTCCTTTAACTTGCCCAACTTTTGTATCATGTTGTTTTGAAGATGATCATTGTGCCTCTCAGTCATGCATCACTGTAAACTACTTAGGGGCAAGGTTAATTCAATCCTTCAATCCAAGTACAGACCTTTCACCTGTGTGTGACACCACCTGCCATTGCAGATGCAAAAGTCTAGAGCCTGAATATAAGCTTAATCAAATTTCTCAGATGTATTTTGAAGAAATCAAACAACCAAACAAAACATCTTATATTCTTATGGTAGTACTTATTGTAGTTTGATTTCAACATGCACAGCATCTGAGTCTGAATCATCTTTGTTTGTGGCACAGCTGGTAGAGCATGTTGTTCATAAACTGGAAGTTGTCTGCATCAGTACTGCAATGCTTGTGTGTGTCATAATACAAAATGATTCCCATGTTCTACACACCACACTGTCCTTGTAGAGAAGAATAAACCATAGTTACACTCTTCTGAGATCCCATTTTCTTTAAAGTTGTTATAACATTTTAAGCCTTAATACAATGGAAAACTGCCTTCGGGGCTCCAGCTCTGGATTTGCCCTCAAGGTTTATCCCTAAAGCCTTTACCAAGATAGAGTGTACCACTCGACAGCAGAGGTGTGGAATCAGGCTTTACCTTCCCTAAGAGAGTACCAACTGTGGTTGACAGACCTCACCTGACCAAAGCTATTTGACTTTGAGGTGCTGGAGAATTACCTTTTATTGTTTCGCATTGTCAGTCAGAACAGTTCAAACATGAAAGTCAAGAGTTGGACTTGGCTGTCAGAGGCTATTATAAATGTGCCTTGGGAACATTTCAAGGAGCACCAAGAGCTTGTCCTCACTGCCCACATCCCCGCTTTTGACAACCTTTGGAACCAAAGGTTGTTTCAACATCGCTCTGACAGCTCCTGCAACAGCAGTGGTGCCATGCTGCAAGGGCTTTCATCCCTTTTCTTGGATCACATCAGTGATTGCGGAGGGAGGGAACCTGCTGCATGGGCAACAGCTTGCCTTCTTTATCACCTTGCTCAGGACCTGCACCCTGGAGAGGAGACTCCAGGGGCTTCATGTACAAAGTGTGCACATGCACAAAAACGTGGCGTACGTCCTTCTCCATGCTAGTGTTTAGATGTATTAAAAGTGAAATGACTGTGGAAATGTGCGGGGTGTCACACAAAAATCATGGGTGGTGTATGTACATTTCTACAGCTATTGTTCCGCTGGCGGCACATACAGGTACATAACAGGACACTGTTAATAGTGTGAAAACAAGAAGTTACCAGAGTGATGTGCACATCAGCATCACACTCGTTAGCAATTAACACACTCACCTGTTTGCAATTATATGTGTGGACATAAAGACATTTGCAAAGTGATGTGTGAAATGACATTAACAATGGCTGCGTTAGCGTTGTTAGAAGACAATGCAGATTGTGCAATCTGACATCTGATAATATGACATTATCGTGTATTCAGGGAATACGAGGATTTACTTGGAAATGGTGATAATTGGCTTATAAACCGATTTCAATTACCAACGCCACTGTTATTGTAGTTGCACGCAGAATTGCAATACAATGAGGAGTAGGGTGGTCCATAAAAATGGTCAAAAAAATTTTTTTTCCTAAAACTTCAAGTCTCACCCTCTAAATTTGTTGTACCTAACATAAAAACACATCATGTACAATTTCATAAAACTCTAATAATTTTTACTGGTAGCACACAGCCCTTAACGATTTTACTCGCAATAACTTTGTCATATAGTATGGTCATTTCCAGATATTTCCAAATTATTTCTGTCAGTTTAATATTGATATGTCAGGACAGAAATTATGGCAATACATTGGAAAATCAAATCTTTTCATATCCCATAAAATATTTAACACTAAAACATGAATTGTGAGATGCAGTTCTTCTCGTACATGTATCATGCTCCTACAATACCTACATACTGGGGTAGCGAAGATTTTGTAACAATCAAACATTGCATTTTCATTTTATTGATGAAATACTGTTTCATTATTGATAAATTTAAATAAGTGTATGCTTTATATATTTCCACATATATTCTGATCTAGCTCCAAACAATAATATTCTTTATGCCTTGCAGTACTTAATATTCAAAAATGTATGAATCAGCACAAGAACCAATTATACAGCTGTGTAACATAAGAGAACATCCTTTACATGATAATGATATTTAAGTTGCTTGCATCATGACCAAGACTTGCTGCCGTTTCAGTCAGAATATAGGTGGCACTTCTGTCTGTTGTTTTGGTCCTATCCAATGCTGCTGCAAGTCCTGGTGTTACAACAGCTTTAATTTTACTGGCTTTTTGTGACACTGGCATAACAAATTCTTCATCTGGACTTTCTGTGTTCTCTTCACTCTGGCTGGAGACAGTGTCAGGTAGTGAGACATTAGATGGTCCAGGCTCCTCCAGTTTCTCTTTGTATTTGCTTCTGCAGCTTTCCTTTTTTCTGCTCTTTGTTCTTTGGCAGTTTGTATTTTATCTATGCCTGCCATGCATCCCCTTCTACCTTTCTCTCGCTGAGCAAGTAGGAACTGTCTGTCATCTTCAAACTTTATCATTGTTAGGACATCCTGATATGCCATGTCAAACAAGTCCTCCAAAGATTCACAAAACACTGTTTCATCTTTCTTCTGCTTGTCTGTATTGCGATTCTTGGTCTTTTTCAATGTTTTCCATTTTCTGAACACCTTTTCTAACTTTGTGATCAGATGCTGCTTTGCCCTCAGTGGGATTCTAGCTCTCTCCCAAAAAGGAATTGCCATGTCTATAGAGGTCACAGCAGCATCATGGACAGTTTTCTTCAAATCAGTGTGTTTGAAGAAAAATACCTTGAGTATTTGCCCATTTGAGGGCAATTTGTTTCCCTTTATTTCAGTCGGTGGAACCAATAAGGTATACAAATGTTTTACTTCTAGTAGCTGACATGTTTTACTGAAGTTTCCAGTTAATGGTTAAGAATGTTAAGTCAGCAAGTGTCTCTTTTTACATTTATCTCATGTTAGATTCACCATCACCAAAGATCTGAAAGAAAAGAAGCTGTGAATTGAAGCAAAATTTTCAGCTTGTAGCCTAAAATAACATTTTTGAAAGTATGTGTTTGTGAGAAATATTTAAACCCGGGTATAGTTTTAAATTGAATATAAATTATACTTTAGTTACACTCAGGTGGTTAACTTCTATCCTCTTTATAAGTGATGTGATTAGATACTGGATAATGGATAACCTATTGCACGGGCACATCGGGCAGCGATAACTGATATATTTACAACCTTCAGCTATGATGTGCTACCTCTAAATATAATGTATGACAAAATATTTGGCAGGCTTTCTTTTTTCCCAAAGCATCATAAAATGAAGGGGTGAGAGTAATGAATTTCCAACTTTTATTTTTTGAACCACCCTAATGAGGAGCCAAGGGTTGTCAGTGCCCATACAGGTGCTGACCATGCTGGGCCTTCCTGGCAACAGGGGCATTCTAGTGTGAGCTGGCCGATCAGATCAGGATTGTGCCAGTAAACCTTGAACTGAGCCATGCCAGCTGTGTTGGAACGTCATCATCCAAATGTCATCTAGGTACACATTCCAACATTAAAGTGCAATTTGCAGTGGAAGCTGATTTCACTAATGTAATCAGAGGTATTGGCTGCACACATAAAGGCACCATCACATGATGAATTTATTTTTGTTAATACGTAGGAACCAAATACATTCCATCAATGTTCAAATGTGTATAAAATAGGGGCATGGTCAGGGCTGAGTTTCGTGCTTGTGCACTTAATTCCACATTCAGTGGGATGTACAAACAGAACATGCATGGATCCATGCTTATGCACACTTTTGTACAACTCGATATTTTTGTGGTTACACCAGTTTCTGTGTTTGGTGCCATGCTTCAGTAGGAAATCCACACAAGTCTATGTATATGAGGCCCCTGGAGAGGACACTCCAGTACCGCTGACACAACATGGAAAGTGGCAGTTACCGGTTATACGTGTCAACGCTCCACTGGCATAGACTGAGGTACCAGGGGTCACTTTTAACAGTGGGGGAAGCCATCATGCCTCACTCATGCCTCATAACTTCCACTTGCTTCAAACTGCCCCAGTTCCCATTCAATAAGACAATAAGGTGCAATCCTACCACAGTTCACATGCCTTTCTGGGTGTGTGAGCTTAGGACTGTAAAACCTAAGCTCCAGACAAGAAAAGAAATAGAATAAACAGGCCAGCAATAAAAATTGGATCCTGGAATGGAAGGACCTTGAAACTGGCCTATCAGGTGATTGACAGGACATGACTAAGATATGAATGGCAGTGATCGACAACAAACTGTTGAGACTTAAAGTGGAGAATACAAATGGATACTGCAATTGGAGACTCCCCTTGCTCAAACTGGCTCTCTTCCAGAAAATGATTTCAGTTTCTTCTGGAGTGGACAAGCCGTAGACAAAACCAAAGAGCACAATGTTATTTTATAGTATGTTTTGCCTTCAACTGTTGAATACAATAGAGCTTGTCAAGTGAAGAACAGAGAGTATTCTCATCCTGTGCCCTCACACAACTGATGTGTCTGTCAGCCTCATCAATGTGTATGTCCCCACCCTTACCTCCACCCAGAAGGAGTTCTATGACCAAGTACATGGAGTCATCCAGAAAATTCCAACCACCTGCTCCTACTTCATCACTAAATGCATGATTCAGTGCTGATCATGCCTCCTGGTCACACTGCCTCAGACATTTTGGTTTTGGTAGCATGAATGAAAATAGGCAATGACTGCTGAAACTATGCATATTCCATGAGCTGTGCATCATCAAACACCTTGTATAAAAACAAACCATAGCAGAAACTATCATGGCAACATCCTCACTCCATACAATGGCAGCAGCTGAACCTGATTCTTGTGCAGAGCTGCCAGCTGCGGAACATCCAAATTACTTGTTCCTACCACAGCACTGACTGTGACACAGACCACTAAGTGGTCTGCTGCAAGATCACAATGTGGTGAAGCTCAAGAAACTTCATCAAGCTAAGCCACCAAGGAAGCCACATATTGACAGTGACAAAGAACCCAGAGATAGTGGAGATACTCACCAGCAGCCTGGAAGATGCCCTGCATGCAAACTTCCCTGGAGGAGATGCAAGGCAGAGAAGGGATCATCTCAGGGATACGATTTATGTCACAGCACTCTCTGTCCTCAGCAGGAAGCAATGACGGACACAGGGCTGGTTCGAGGCAACTGCCACTGAACTCAGTGCCACGATCAAGGAAAAGCATGCTGCAATGCAGAAATACAAGGGTCAGCCAACACAACCAGCACTGAATGCTGTCAGAGCAGCTAGGAGTAAAGTGTAGCGCACAACCAAAAATGTGCCGACAAATATTGGTTACAACTTTGTTAAAGTACCCAGTCAGCAGCTGACAGGGGAAACATCAGGGGTGTCTATGATGGAAT
Organism: Thalassophryne amazonica; assembly: GCF_902500255.1. NCBI lineage: Eukaryota > Metazoa > Chordata > Actinopteri > Batrachoidiformes > Batrachoididae > Thalassophryne > Thalassophryne amazonica. Next base: position 24,317,280 of record NC_047121.1, read on the forward strand.
CAAAAAGGCTGTCAGACCAACACACATCAAGATATTGACTATCTGTGAAATTAGCAAAAACAAGGCCACAAGCAAATGGAGAGGTGGATGGAGCATTCCTCAGAACTGTATGGTAGGGAGAGCACTTTCTCAGACATCACATTGGAAGCTGCGGAGTATTTTCCTGTGATGGATGAACTAGACGAGAAGCCTATTCTCGATGAGCTCAAAAAAGCCATCGATAGGCTACCCACAGGTAAAGCACCAGGGATGTATGGAATTCCAGCAGGTCATTAAATGTGCAAAAAGACCACTTTTTGAATATTTTATTGTATTTCTCTGTCTGTGCTGACAGGAGGGTGAAGTTCCTCAGGATATGCTAGATTGCAACATCATCACACTGCATAAGAACAAGAAGATCGCACTGACTACAACAACTACTGGGCATCTCATTACTATGCATTGCTGTGCTGTGCTGGTAAAGTATTCACCTAAGTGATCCTTAACAGTCTCCAAAGGCAGGCTGACAGAGTATACCCAGAATCACACTGCAGGTTCAGGTTGGAATGCTGTACAGTAGACATAATCTTCTCCCTACATCAGCTTCAGGAGAAATGTAGTGAGCATAAGGAACTCTACATAGTCTTCATAGACCAAAGAAAGGCCTTTGTCTTTCTCAGACATGAAGGCCTCTACAAAGTTCTTGCAAAGATTGGATGCCCACCAAAGCTTTTGAGCAGGGTCAAGGGTAAAGGTTAGGGTCCTTGGCCTTCTGTCTGATGGATCAGTGCCCAGAGAAATGTCACATAACCAGATGCCATATCTGACATTCCCTAAAGCCCCCGTCACACATAGCACGCATGTGCAAGAACGAGGCCGACATGGTAAATATTGCTAGAATTGGACACAGTCGGGAGGGAAAGCGGCGTGGTCAGCAGTGTCAGAATGCAGGCGGACTACCTCGTCCACACCTGCACGATCGCATCCAAAGCATATGTAGACAACAGTTTAGACGACACAGACTGCCATCAGACAGCCATAAAAGGTGTTGAACACCAATGTCTAAATGTCTGGGTGGCAAAAAGGTGCTGTGTTTTCTCGCGCATCATGCATAGCGGCTCATTCAACCATTTGGAACACACGCACACAGCGATCATGTCATCAGCCGACGCAGAGGTGTGATTGCATGACTGACTGAGTGACCGCACTGATGCGGTTGTTGCCGACCAAATAGTTGCCCCTAAAAATTAGTCTGCCCTCCCTTCAATGCGCGTGTGTGCATGGGGCATGTGCATGTGCGCGGGGCACACGTGCGCACTGTTGTCACCTGCTGGAACTGCTGGCAGTGGGCCATACGTCCCATGCGTCAGACGCAGCCTGGTACGTGGAAAAAATTATTTTCTTTTTTTTTGTGTTGTTGCTCACTTCATCAGCACATTGCAACTCTGTACATCGCAATTGAGGCTTTTCAGGTTTCAAATCCCGCAAAATCTCAGAGAGGTCGCCGTGCTGCAAGATCTCAGTAACATTGAGAGCTGCATTGATACGCTCTGATCAGGCTTCACTTTAACCGCTGCACACGGACAACACAGTTAACATCGCAACATAAAACTATTTTTATATTGTGCCTAAAACTCCTGTGAATATATTTTCTGGGTTTTTAGACATTGTTATTGCGTTTATTTTATGTAAACATGCGAGAATCACAGGCTGTCTCCGTTATTTTCAATGGGAGCTGCTGCGAGCTGCTGTGCGCTCCGATCGCTTCCTGTTCATGTCATTCTGGGAGAAAGTGACGTTTGCTCTTTAATGTCTTGATTATTGTTCTTTACAACACTATTTGTCCTCTTTGTTCCAGACTAATATATATAATATGTCTGAAATTCGGTTTGTGCTAATTAATTCCACGCAGATAAACATAGCAGACATGGATTTTTTGTTATAATTGTTTTAGCATGTTTTCAGGGTATCATGCAGCAGTCTCTTATTACGTGATGAAAAGCATAAAAAAATGACATTTTGGTAGTATAATATTCATTTACAATTGTCATCGTCTGGATTCTCTACGTTGTTTTGACTGCAGCGACTCTCTGGCACGCAAGGGATTTTGGGATATGTGAAAACCCTGAATGCTTGGATTATCACATGAGAGTTATTTTTTGCTGTGGTTGATTCCAGCACAAAGCAGACAGGTGAGAGGATTTTAATGAGAAGCTGTGGTCCCGGGTCCATGTCCACCCTGCACTGTGAAACACTCCTGGACCATTGCTGGAGGTGATATTCATGTTCATTAACCCTCATTTTGACGGTTTTGACTAGTTTTGATTTTTACCTTCATAATTCAACTTAAAAAAAAATGTTTACTTTGCCTTGTTTGGTGTCCTTTTTTCAGCACAACCTTACCTGTGTGACTTTACAGTGTTCTTCCATTCTGACATTCTATATTAACACAGGGAACCTAATTTCATGTAAAAACCATGACATTTGAATGGGAAAAAGGTTGCTTTTTTACTGTGAAAACCCAAACATCTTTAACAAACCATTTTTTATAACTCAGAATGCAAATATAAATTGCAATTGTGAAACACACACTGAAGAGAGGTCAGTTTAGCACTAGGGAATGTGGACAAGTGGAGCTTGATTGTGTTGGGTGAGTGGGTGAGTGAGTGACAGCTCCAATGTCTGTGCCGTCTGACAGCAGTCGGTGTCATCTGACTGCTGTCTGAAATATGTTTGGGCTGCATCCTGCAGGTGTGTATGAGGCAGTCCAGTTGCATTCAGACCATGGCTGATCACGCCTGTTTTCCTCCCGACTGCGTCAGATTATGGCAATATTTACTGTGTCAGAATGGTTCCTCCACATTCTTGCTATGTGTGATGGGGGATTAAGTGTTCTCCCATCCAGGTGCTCATCAGGACTAACTCTGCATAATTTCAGAGATCTGATGGGATTGTGTGTGCACAGAGTGGAACGGCTGCCACACTGGATAAATATGACCTGAGAGAAAGTAAAAAGGCATCTTTTTTACAGACACACAAACGTGCACTCAGTAAAAATGATAGACATCGGAGGGCTGATGCAGAGGGCCCTGCACACTGTACACACCAATATATATTGGCATATACATATGCCTGTAATGGGGATCATGAATGTGTATAACTTCTCTGTGACTTCATTAAGAAGTCATTCATACCATTCAATCACAGATATTTTGCTGATGAATATATATATATATATATATATATATACGAGGTCTGTACACGCGGAATACCTCTGCTCCTCTTTCCATGACAAAAACTCCTGTAACAGTGGAATGTGCCGTTCATTTCCAAACTGGACGCTGTGTTTTATCCGGGACGTCCTGTGACTAGCACAGGAAATGCGGAAGATGTGGACATCAGCACTTTTTCGGCACATTGAGACAGATGTGCGGAGGAATTCCGCGCATCGTGGTGGAGCCACATGGCACAAAGCAACGCCGTGATGAAGCCTCACAGGACATGTTCTGGCATGTCCAGGCTCATCCACAATTTCTCGGTTAGTCACACGACTGAAAACCCACCGACAGCCATCTGAAAGCCATCTCAAAGCCATCCTGTGAGACCAACACGGAGGTGGTTTTGTGCCGCACCATGAGCGGCACGGTGGCGCATCCGTCCGCTTTTCTTTCCATGAAAAAAACTCCTGTAACAGTGGAATGTGCCGAAAAAGTACTAATGTCCACATCTCCTGCCATTTTTGTGTAAATCAGACGGCGTCCCGGATCAACAAAGCCTTCACGTTGGAAATGATCTGGTTGTTTCAGCCTGTCGATCGGCGCTCGGAGCGTGGCGCGTTCTCAGCAGCTGTGGGCGGTCTTTAAATTGGCTGGAGCACTCCTTAATCTGTGTAATCCCCATAAAATCGTCCCTCAAAGCCATTTGAATTTTCCGAATGGTTACCACCTGGAGGTATCTCACAGTTTCTGGAAAAAATTGATGCAGCAAAGCTCCAAATCGTTCAGACATTTATTCACAATAAAAATACGACGAGAGGGGTGGGCCATTGCTCACACAAAGCCTGCTCACAGGCGAATGACGCAACCGACAGGCGTGAAAAAACTCACGCATGCGCACGAAGGTTCAAGCTTGGCTGATGCAATCACACGTGATTCAAATCCATATGGTTTTTGAAAAAAAATAAAAAGGTGGGATACTTTTCTAACAGACCTCGTATATATATATATTGTTTTTTTTCATCCAGCTAGGCTTCTGGGTTGATGAGATATACAAAAAAGTTTTCCTTCTTTTAAATATTAGCTACTACCACCAAGATCTGCACGAAACCGTCGCTGCGGTATTGTGCATGCCTTTCCGACTGTGCGTCCCTCCCGACAGCAGGTGGAATGTTTTGTGGTTCCACGTTTCATTTTTGGGTTGCAGATTTTCTTCCAGTTTCTGCATCTTTCGTGTTATGGCACGCATTATGTGAACTTCACGTGAACATTGCACAAACAATTGAAAAACACTGAGCGACAGTGTGAGTCATTGTGTCAGTGCAGCGTAACACAGTGCAGCTCATCTGAACAATTTATGATGTTAATATATTATAAATACTCAGATATGCATAAGAAGGAATGAAAATGCAACTTTTTACCAAGCCATTCATTCATTATTCTTCTACCACTTAGTCCAATTAAGGGTCACGGGGGCTGGAGCCTATCCCAGCAGTCACAGAGCGCAAGGCGGGGTACACCCAGGGCAGGACGGCCAGTCTGTCGCAGGGCCACAAACAGACAAACAAACACAAACACACCCCACACACACACCGACGGACAATTTAAAGATTTCAATCCACCTTACCCGCATGTCTTTGGATGTGGGAGGAAACCGGAGCACCCAGAGGAAACCCAACGCACACACGGGGAGAACATGCACTCCACACAGAAAGGCCATGGGAATTGAACCCTGACCTTCTCACTGTGAGGGCAACAGTGCTAACCACTAAGCCACCGTGCTGCCCTTTTAAACCAAGCATTACAACATAAATATTACAAATAATACCTTTTAGGACGATTCCAAAAGCGTCTCCACGTCCATGGAGTGCACGAGAGAAAGAGAGCTGTAGAAAATAACTCTGTGATTCTGGAAGTGCTTAGAGGTGGTTTCATCAGTCAAACTCTGATAGCAAGTCATTAATCTCCTATGAATTATTATTTCATATAATGCAGCGTCCAGTGGCACAAAACACAGCATCCAACGGAATTCAGTGAGTCAATTTTGCGGCAGCGCGGGGGTGAAATGCATGCAAGTGGCAAGGTGCCTTTACTTCATGAGGAATTCTTCTAAAATTTTCGTACCCTTTATATGTTTCCTATTAATTCAACCACTGTAGGAAATGTGTTGCCGGCCGTTTTGAATTTGGACAAAGATGAAATAATTTGTTGCTGCTGTGAGAATTCAGCCTTTTCCAGGAGAGGACACATGAAAGTGAACACCTCAGTGCTGAAATACGTTCAAGCAGACATCTCATACATCTCCCTCATGGCTTCTCTTACACTAAACAGTAAATTGCCTTTTAATAGTCTTATCCTAAGTTGTAACAGGAAAAGGTCAGGAATAAAAATTCCGCCTGACACCAGAGATTCTATGGGCTAATTTAAAGACATGTCAAGAAAGACCTTTTGGCTGGTGAGAGAAGAAATGTTCCATATTTATGATGGCGCTGTTTGAAGGGTATTAGAGGAATAAGTGAGCTGGCTGCTCCCTGATTGTAAATGAAGGATGTGCTTAGACCTCGGTGGCTCAGGAGAAACTCGGGATCACAAAACCAAAGAGGTTCTTAAATCACACATTGGGAAAAGAACTCAATATGCAAAAGGAGTTTTAAAATGTGGCCAAAGGCCGTGCACCTTCCCACAGAGGAAACCGACATTGTCGATATGAGTTAAAACCCAAAGCTTCTCTGGCATTAATGAATTTGAGATTGACTTGGAGGATTTAAGAGCGTTTGAGCTTTGACATGCTGCCGAGCTCTGTTGTCATAAAAAAGATTGTGCACTGAAGCTTTGTGGAAAACACACTGCTTTCACTCCCTGCGTGTACTTTGGCAGCTTTACTCATAAATTCTGAATCAGGTGATCAGTCTTTAGCCATTGGCTCCTGAAGACTGTGTATTGGTCCCACGGAACAAAAAAGCAAATCTCTTTCAGCTTCCCTTTTTGTCTTGGAGGTCACCACAGCAGGTCTGTTATGGATCTGCAAGCTTATTAATTAAGGACAAGATTGTTTTGTATAATGCTTGATGCCCTTCCTGACACAACACTACCTTACCTGGAGGACTGGCTGGTCTTGAAGCAGGAACTTTCTACTTTGATAACAAATGCACACAACACTGCCCACTATGTTTTAAAATGTTCACTGAAGACCCCCCTAAAAAATGCTGCAACATTTTGATTTGGAGAGAATATGACTGCTGCCATTTTTCTGGAAATTAACATTTGTTCAGAACACATCAGTCAGTAAACAGTGTACAGTTGTCTGGTGTCAACTTTCTGCTTTAATTCAAGAGGTTAAACAAAAATGTCACTTGAACCACTTAGGAAGTATTGTCATTTTTATATACACAACTCCTTCATTTTCAGAAGCCATTAGCAATTACAGCCAGAGGAGTCAGGAGATGGATACATGAACATTTTCCAAGTCACCAAATATGTCTTGGACTTCATTTAAATTAATCATTTACATTAATTAATTTAGATTTAAATTAATCAATTAGAGTTTGCATGGGATTAAAAAAAGCTTTTCAACCTACCATCCCTGGTTCTCAAGACCAGGCACCTATGAGCCTCTACTCTACTCTTCTATTCTACTCTTTTTTAGATATATTTAGCTATACCTTAGTATACACTAGTAGAGTTCTACCTTAGAATTGGAATGTATTATTGAAGACATACCTTACTGAATTTTCATGAGGAAGTACAGGGATCCCCCCAAAAGAGCGTCACAAAATCATTTTACTCTAATTCTGCAACAGATAAACTGAATTCATTTTTTTCAGACATCAAGCTATGTGAGGAATTTCTTCTGATGTAGTTTGAGACTGATCCAATGAGAATGTCGCTTACAATCAAGCATGAAGGAGAACTGGTGGAATTTTACTGTGAGACCAAATTGATCATGCAAACCCAATGAAAATATTCATGTCATTTTACAGTTAGAAAAACCCCACACAGGAAGATAATATTTAGGATTGTAAAGAATTTTCAGAGTGCAGTTTACAATGTTATCAAAGGGAGATATGGCTGAACCAGAGGAGCACATTTTGAGCACATCTTGTGAAAGATATGCTTCAAGATGACATGACAGATATCAGCTGTGTTGCCACAGTTACTTTGAAAAAGTAATCCAATTACTGATTACTGATTACTCCTTGAAAAAGTAACTTAGTTACTTTACTGATTACTCAATTGTAAAACTGAGTTACATTAATAGTTACTTTTTAGTTACTTTTACCAGCTGCCAACAAACCTCCTCTGCCACCTCAACATGAAAACAATAACCTGTTTTGCCAACACTCACTTTATAGTCACCCTTTCTTGACTTCAATGAAAATAAATACTTCTTTTATAAAAAGTAAAATAAATACATCTTTCTTGACTTCATATTTAATTATTGACAGCACTGTAACAGTAAAACTTTTAATTTCTAACCTACATTGTTTATAAATGTAACTATTAAATTCTTTCTAACATTTTTTGTAACATTTAAATTCTCTCTAAACATTTTAGTTGTTGAAATTATTATTATAAGTAGCATTAGTTGTTGTAGTAAAAAAAAAAAAAAAAAAAAAAAAAAAGCTTCAAAACTAGACCTTTAATCTAGGGGTGTTGTGTGTGTGTGTGTGTGTGGGGGGGGGGGGGGGGCATCCCTGCCCCACACCCCCTTTCCCTCTGGAGCACAAAGAATGGATAACATTTATTTATGCAGAACACATGACCAGATTGACACATAAGAAAGTTTTATCACACTTTTGTGTCATATCATCCTCAGAAAGAGTGTTTGTATATCAGCTCGTGGTGGATCAGCTATTATTAGTGAGCAGACATGGAGCGGCTCTGCTCAGAGTTCTAAATAAAGGGGGGAAAAGCATAAAAATGTCTTTTTCAATGTCCTATTTTCAGGGTTGCCGCAGTCCATCATTAGGGGTATTCAGCTGGTTACGAACACTGCTACCACTCTTTTGACATGAAGCAGGAATTTTGAACATATCACTCATTCTGGCATCCATGCACTCGCTTTCTGTCTCTGTGAGAGTGGATTTTAAGGTCTTGTTATTAACCTACAAGGTTGTCCATGGACTGGCGCCTCTTTATCTGACCGACCTGGTGAAACCCTACGTGCCGGCCTTGGTTTTGTGGTCGCCGGATGCAGGACTATTGTGTGTTCCCAGGGTGAAGTCAGCAAGTCAGAGAGCCTTTACTCATCGTTCACCTGCCCTGTGGAACAGTCTTCCTGCATCCTTGAGACAACCTTAGTCAGTGAACATTTTTAAATCAAGACTTAAAATGTATATTTATTCTCTTTCTTATGAATAGTTTTGTATTTTTCTTATATGTTTTATTCTTTTACATGTTTTTTTTTTATTATATATTCACTTATTTATCATTTTATTTCAAACTATTCTATGTGCGGCACCTTGAGGCGACTTTGTTGTGATTTGCCGCTTTTTATGAGCTGATTAAATTGAAAGCTCAGTGCAGGTGTGCTGTTATCACCGCGCTTTGAGAGATGAGTATGAATCATAGCTGTTGCAGAAAACTGCGGATGAAAAGCTCGCAGCTCGCTGAAAGTATGCAGTTCAGTCCAACCCTGGCCCCCTGCCCACAGATCACGTTTAATGCTGCGATTGACCTCCAGTGCAAAAATAACAGTAATGCACAGTGACTTGGAGAAGTAGGAGAAGTAACTTTAATCTGATTTGGAAACATTAACGCATCACAGGTCTTATTCCTTATCTTTCAGCTGCTCCCTTTAAGGGTTGCTATAGCAGATCATATATTTCCATCTCACCCTGTCCTCTGCATCTTCCTGTGTCACACCAACCAGCTGAATGTGCTCCCTAAGCACATCCAAACAATTCCTACTTGGACTCCCTTTTCTCCTCCTGACTAGGGGCTTCATCCTCAGCAACAATCTCCCTATTCCCTCACCTGTCCATGTGCAAACCATCCTATCTGTGCTGTCCCTATGATAAATTCATTCCTAATCCTGTCCTTATGTCTTTATGTCAGCACTACTATTTGTTAGGTGAAAATGGCTGGTCTCACTACTGTCTTGTAAGCTTCCTCCTCTTGCAGATATCCTTCTATCACAAATCACTCCTGCCACCTTTCTCCACCTACTCCCAGTGGTGGGATAATCAGCTAACTGCTAATTAGCAAAGCTAACCTTTTTCATTAGTAGATGATCTTTTCAACAAATTGGATTAATTAACTTCAGCTGAATTTAGTTCCACTAACTTTCAGTCTGCTAACATGTCTTTGCTGGCACAGTGAGTAAGACTGAATGGTCAAAAGCATTTGTAAACTCTAAAACCAAGCATTAATTCCTGTGTATTGGGTGTTTTGCAACAGCCAGGATGCCATAAACAGCTCCCCCAGCAGAAGAAGGTAGGCTGGTTGCTCATACGGAAAAAAAAAAAAAAAAACTCATCATCACTCATCTTCAGCTGCTTTTCCGGGTTCGGGTCGCAGGGGCAACAGCTCCAGCAGGGGACCCCAGATTTCCCTTTCCCGTGCCGCATTGGCCACTTCTGACTGGGGATCCTGAGGTGTTCCCAGGCCAGTGTGGAGATATAATCTCTCCACCTGGTCCGGGATTTTTCCCGGGGTCTCCTCCCAAATGAATGTGCCTGGAAAGCCTCCCTTGGGAGGCGCCCAGGAGGCATCCTTACCAGATGCCCGAACCAGCTCAGCTGAAAGAGCAGCATTGAAAGGAGGGAAAAAAGAAAAAAACAAAACATAATTTTCTTTCAACATGCAGCAACTCAGCTCAGTGGCAGAAGAGATAAATCGCCATTTTCACTCATGGTCACAACATAACTCTTCAAAAAACTAACTACATTCCTTGAACTATAAAAATACAACAAATGTATAACATGAACAACACTCATAAACTAATATGTACTACAATAATAATAATTAAAACAAACAATCCCTGGACTCCCATAATGCATTGCTGAACCGTGTGTCTGCTTTAACCCTCTAGGGTTCGAGGGCATTTTTTGGACAGTTCACTCGCCTGGAATAAATGTTTTATTATTGCTTTCTTAACAGCTCTCCCTGCATCCCACAATCAAGTTTTATGTCTCTTTTTTCAGGACAACCTGTACTTTCAGAATATATATGCTATAGTGGTGTTTTATAAGTGTAATAAAGGTTTACAATCAGAAATAAGAAAGGAAAAAGTAAAGCGGATATTTTTCCACACACATTTATTCAAAACACACAGCAGACTATAATAAACAACTGTTTTGATACTTTATAAAGGCAACTTGAGGTCTTCTGTGAAAGACTGTGCAAGAAAAAGGTTCAAACAATAAACACAAATGCACATTTTGAACAATATATACAAAATGGTCCGTGCGCTTTGTGTTCATCTCAAAGCAATTTCTGTCTGCTATTACACAAAGGTGACATCACAAACTTCTACTATGAAGTTGTCTGTGTGTGTTGAGGTGGGCTTCATAGATAATTGGCAAAGCTTCTGGGGAAAACCTGGTCTTGTTAGGAGAGATGGCATCCATCCCACTTTGGATGGAGCAGCTCTCATTTCTAGAAATCTGGCCAATTTTCTTAAATCCTCCAAACCATGACTATCCAGGGTTGGGACCAGGAAGCAGAGTTGTAGTCTTACACACCTCTCTGCAGCTTCTCTCCCCCTGCCATCCCCTCATAACCCCATCCCTGTAGAGACGGTGCCTGCTCCCAGACCACCAATAACCAGTAAAAATCTATTTAAGCATAAAAATTCAAAAAGAAAAAAATAATATAGCACCTTCAACTGCACCACAGACTAAAACAGTTAAATGTGGTCTATTAAACATTAGGTCTCTCTCTTCTAAGTCCCTGTTAGTAAATGATATAATAATTGATCAACATATTGATTTATTCTGCCTTACAGAAACCTGGTTACAGTAGGATGAATATGTTAGTTTAAATGAGTCAACACCCCTGAGTCACACTAACTGCCAGAACGCTCCTAGCACGGGCCGAGGCAGAGGATTAGCAGCAATCTTCCATTGCAGCTTATTAATTAATCAAAAACCCAGCCAAAGCTTTAATTCATTTGAAAGCTTGACTCTTAGTCTTGTCCATCCAAATTGGAAGTCCCAAAAACCAGTTTTATTTGTTGTTATCTATCGTCCACCTGGTCGTTACTGTGAGTTTCTCTGTGAATTTTCGGGCCTTTTGTCTGACTTAGTGCTTAGCTCAGATAAGATAATTATAGTGGGCGATTTTAACATCCACACAGATGCTGAGAATGACAGTCTCAACACTGCATTTAATCTATTGTTAGACTCAATTGGCTTTGCTCAAAATGTAAATGAGTCCACCCACCACTTTAATCATATCTTAGATCTTGTTCTGACTTATGGTATGAAAATTGAAGACTTAACGGTATTCCCTGAAAACCCCCTTCTGTCTGATCATTTCTTAATAACATTTACATTTACTCTGATGGACTACCCAGCAGTGGGGAATAAGTTTCATTACACTAGAAGTCTTTCAGAAAGCGCTGTAACTAGGTTTAAGGATATGATTCCTTCTTTATGTTCTCCAATGCCATGTACCAACACAGTGCAGAGTAGCTATCTAAACTCTGTGAGTGAGATAGATTATCTCGTCAATAGTTTTACATCCTCATTGAAGACAACTTTGGATGCTGTAGCTCCTCTGAAAAACAGAGCTTTAAATCAGAAGTGCCTGACTCCGTGGTATAACTCACAAACTCGCAGCTTAAACTTAACCAGAGAGGAAATGGTGTCTCACTAATTTTGAAGATCTTCACTTAGCCTGGAAAAAGAGTCGGTTGCTCTATAAAAAAAAGCCCTCTGTAAAGCTAGGACATCTTTCTACTCATCACTAATTGAAGAAAATAAGAACAACCCCCTCTCTACTTTTAAGATTTGGCTTAAAACTTTCCTTTTTGCTAAAGCTTATAGTTAGGGCTGGATCAGGTGACCCTGAACCATCCCTTAGTTATGCTGCTTTAGACTTAGACTGCTGGGGGGTTCCCATGATGCACTGAGTGTTTCTTTCTCTTTTTGCTCTGTATGCACCACTCTGCATTTAATCATTAGTGATTGATCTCTGCTCTCTTCCACAGCATGTCTTTTTCCTGGTTCTCTCCCTCAGCCCCATCCAGTCCAGGCAGAAGACTGCCCCTCCCTGAGCCTGGTTCTGCTGGAGGTTTCTTCCTGTTAAAAGGGAGTTTTTCCTTCCCACTGTCACCAAGTGCTTGCTCACAGGGGGTCGTTTTGACCGTTGGGGATTTTCCGTAATTATTGTATGGCTTTGCCTTACAATATAAAGCACCTTGGGGCAACTGTTTGTTGTGATTTGGCGCTATATAAATAAAATTGATTTGATTTGATTTGTTGACTGTGCCTGCACTGTGAAAGCAGCTTTCACACGTTGAGGCTCATTCACAGTTTGAGGAGCGGGCCCTCCCCCCACGCTCAATTGATATGGTAAACAGTGCTTTACACGGGAGTGAGAGAGCTTGCCACAGGCTTATCCAATAACATTCACAGCCAACTAGTCAAACAATCCTGAAACTCACACATTCGTTGTTTGAGCACATGAGATTGTATGAGAGGCCCTCCGTCTGCTCCCTTTCACTGATCGCTGTGCATAATGGTGCAGGGCACACTGGAGCCAGCAATCAAACGGGCCAACTAGTAACACGTCACTCCTAAAAACAATCTTTGGTTTATCACGTGAGGTAAATCTGCCTTATGATTGGATTTTGGAAAACCATGTGACGGTGAACCAATTCAGATTGGACACTCACATTGCACACGTCATCACACAGCTTCTATGAGGAGTACAAAGATGGTGGACGGTTGGCTCGAAAGTTAACTTTTCAGCAAAATAAGTAAGTTTCTACAGTGAGGAAAATAAGTATTTGAACACCCTGCGATTTTGCAAGTTCTCCCACTTAGAAATCATGGAGGGGTCTGAAATTTCATCTTAGGTGCATGTCCACTGTGAGAGACATAGTCTAAAAAAAAAAAAAAAAAAAAAAAAATGGAATCACAATGTATGATTTGTATGTTACTGCTGCAAATAAGTATTGAACACCTAAGAACCAGCAAGAATTCTGGCTCTTACAGACCTGTTAATTCTTCTTAAAGAAGCCCTCTTATTCTGCACTCTTTACCTGTATTAATTGCACCTGTTTGAACTTGTTACCTGTATAAAGACACCTGTTCACACACTCAATCAATCACACTCCAACCTATCCACCATAGCCAGACCAAAGAGCTGTCTAAGGGACACCAGGGACAAAACTGTAGACATGCACAGGCTGGGATGGACTACAGGACAACAGGCAAGCAGCTTGGTAGAAGACAACAACTGTTATGATTATTTATTAGAAAGTGAAGAACACAAGACTGACTGTCAATCTCCCTCTGTCTGGGATTCCATGCAAGATCTCACTTTGTGGGGTAAGGATGATTCTGAGAAAGCTCAGACTACACAGGAGGACCTGGTCAATGACCTGAAGAGAGCTGGGACCACAGTCACAAAGATTACATTAGTAACACATGATGCTGTCATGGTTTAAAATCCTGCAGGGCAGCAAGGTCCTCCTGCTCAAGTCAGCACATGTCCAGGCCCGTTGGAAGTTAACCAGTGGCCATCTGGATGATCCAGAGGAGGCATGTGAGAAGGTCATGTGGTAGATGAGATCAGAATAGAGCTTTTGGAATAAACTCCACTTACCATGTTTAGAGGATGAGAACCACACCAAGAAAACCATCCCAACCGTGAAGCATGGGGGTGGAAACAGCATACTCTGGGGGTGCTCTTCTGCAGGATGGATGGGGTCATGTATTGCGAGATTTTGGCAAACAAGCTCCTTTCCTCAGTAAGAGCATTGAAGATGGGTCATGGCTGGGTCTTCCAGCATGACAATGACCCCAAACACACAGCCAGGACAACTAAGGAGGGGCTCTGTAGGAAGCATTTCAAGGTCCTGGAGTGGCCTGGCCAGTCTCCAGACCTGAACTCAATAGAAATCTTTGGAGGGAGCTGAAACTCCAAACCTGAAAGATTTGGAGAAGATCTGTATGGAGAGTGGACAAAAATCCCTGCTGCCATGTGTACAAACCTGTGAAAAACTACAGAAACGTTTGAACTCTTTAATTGCAAACAAAGACTACTGTACCAAATATTAACATTGATTTTTCCAGGTGTTCAAATACTTATTTGGCAGCAGTAACATACAAATAAATTATTAAAAAATTATACATTGTGATTTCTGGATTTTTTCTTTTTCTTTTTTTTTTTAGATTATGTCTCTCACAGTGGACATGCACCTAAGATGAAAATTTCAGACCCCTCCATGATTTCAAAGTGGGAGAACTTGCAAAATCGCAGAGTGTTCAAATATTTATTTTCCTCACTGTAAGCTCCACAGGCAAGACACAGGGGAGGGGGGATTCATTTTTTAAATAAAATATATTGAATTTAAAATTGAGGCATGGACCACAATAGCAGCAGGCTGTTATAAACTGAATGACTGTGCAAGGATACAAGGAAGGGAAGCCTCCAAGACACTCATGACAATTCTCAAGCAGTTATAGGCTTCTGTGGTTGTGATTGGAGAAATTTTTGACTCCTCACATTGGCTACGGTGGAAAAGAAAAATTTCCCTTTTGCATTTTTAATTGTAGGAAGAAATTTCAAGCAGGCCAGGCTCAAAGGGGTGACAGTCTATTTTTTTTTTGTACTACCAACAATAAAAAAAAACTCAAATAAACAAAACATAATTAAAAATAACTGTCACACATTCAAGACAGAGGTAATGGAAATAACCGTCCAGGTACTTATAAAGTCACTTGACTTTTTAAGCACCTATGGTGACTATGAGTTCTTGGTCATCGTGACCAGAAGTCCATAAACAAGTGATAAAGTTCATGAACCCTTGAAGTGAGATCCTCAGTGTTTCCAGAAAGTTAAGGTTTCCTTAACTGATCCCCAGGAAATCTCCCATGTGCTTTCTGGCAAACTGTACCTGATTTTTTTTTAGTAAGAAAATTCTGCTGTGCAATTGGAGACTAGAAAACAACACAGATTGAACTTCATACTGTCTTTATTTGGCAGCAAGAAGATCAGTAAAGGAAGAATTTAACAACATGGAGCAGTGAATGGGCAGAAAACAACCAGAGACATGGCCAGTAACACAGGCGAGGGTTTGGTACACACTTAATAAGTTCAATCAACAAACAGTGTCCACGAGGGCAGCAGCAAAGAAAGAATCCAATGACGTTAGCAGCAGGTGAAGAAATACTTCAACGTACCACGTAAGAAGCCGAGTCGAGGGTACGCTAAAAAGGCAGGCACAGAGGTTGGTAACGGGAGTTCAGACTACTGGAAATAGAATGTGAGAAAAGTAGTAGATCATGATACTATCTGGCACTTGAGTGAAGCAACAGAGATGTTTAAGTAGTGTACAATCCAAATAATTGAGGCACATGAACACAAAACCTGAGTCTCCAGGAAGTAAAGTCAATAACACACACTACACATGCAGGGCCAATAAAATAAAACAATGATGATAACATGGAGAAGATATCACTGTGAGATGAAGGAGGAGGATGTAATTTGAAATTTGGCAGCAGAGTGCATTAGTGGTTAGCACTGTTGCCTCACATCAATTCCTAGCCTGGCCTTTCAGTGTGGAGTTTGCATGTTCTCCCCATGTTTACATGGGTTTCCGCCTGGTGCTCCTGTTTCCTCCCACATTTAGGGTTAGAGTGAATTGGAAACTATAGAATTTTCCAGGTCTATCTTGTAAAAGAGGTCTCGACCTCAAAGGGACGAACCTGGTTAAATAAAGTTTAATTAAATGAAACAGAGAGTACAAATGACGCCATCACCACTGGAAACATAACACATCACAGATAATACTTGAAGGGACAGTAATCCTGAGATCAGAAAACTAAGACCAGAATGAGAACCATGACATGTATCACAAAGTAATTACATAACTGATGATGGAGACAAAAGTTTTGTTGGTCACAGTTTCTCATTAAGGGTCCAGCCAAAGTCCAACAGTCTAGATTGAGATCAACACATTGATAATCAAAGAGTGTGTATGTTGTCATTTCAGCTGCTCCACAGCTGAATACATCCATATGTATTGCATCTGCCACAGCGGATGCAACCAGATCCACATTGGTATTTGGCACAAGTTTTATGCCAAATGCCCTTCCCGACATACCTCCAGGTTTACCTGGAGAAACACACACAGCCGCTGGTGTTCTGAATAGATCTCCCATCCAAATACTAACCAGATGCTGCACTGCTTAGCTTCTGAGATCTGACAGGATCAGACTGAAACACAGCCGACCAGCTGCTGATAATCAAAAAGTATTTGAGGGTAATTTTTTTTTTCCCTAAATAAAATACCTAAAAAATTGTGACTGTGTCCTGGAGCAGCAGTTTGTCTTTGTACAATTTGCATGTTCTCCCCCGTCTGCATCGGCTTTCTCCAGGCACTGTCAAAAACAGGTAAATTAGGGTCTGGTTTATTTTATTAATTAATTAATTTATTTATTTTTACCCGTAACCAAGACAGGGTCTGTTAATCTGCATTTGGTTCCCAGGCACTGGACTGTGGCTACCCACAGCTCATAGTGGTTGGAACTGTAAAGTTGGATGGATTAAATGCAGAAGACAAAATTTGTTATATGTATAATGTTGTATGTAAAAAGAAAAGTTTTCAAAATTGGACCTTTAATGGCGGTTGGGTGCAGTTTATCTCATCACCCCTCTGGCTATTTGCCTGTACTGTACAGCCTCAATGACATGCAAAATGTTGCATGTGTGTGTATGTCTAAATCACTACCTGATTGCAATGTAAAATATCTGACTGCTGCTTGTTGTTATTGCTTCGCCATGCAGAGTGAGACTGATGTGCAATGTTGATGATCTGTGTGAAAAAGTAAAGGCTCGCTGCATATTTAACGCAGAGTCTTTCACCTGCACACACACACAGAGGAATTATGGCTATTGTAATATAGATTGTCTTTTGTATTAGGTTTTATAACACTCAGCAATGGGAGAAAGTTCAGTAATACAATTTTAGAGACAACGTAGTTAGCAAAATGGACAAAAAAAAACTGTTGAAGTGCCACACTGTGCCAGGCAGGACATTTGACCATGTCCGGTGTATCTTCTGAATGTCCAAGATTTGTGCACAAGAGCACATGGGGGTTTTATCATATGGACCATATATATTTCATTGTTTGTGGACAAACCATGTGCCCAGTGGTGGTATAGTACCAGTCAAAAGTTTTGAATGGGAAATTGTATTCAGCTATTTGACTGGGAGTGTACAGTGCATCTAGAAATTATTGACAGCGCTTTACTTTTTCCACATTTTGTTATGTTACAGCCTTATTCAAAAAATGATTAAATGAGCTTGTTTTTCCCCACAAAATTCTACACACAATACTGCATAATGACTCTATATATGATATATATGCAAATTTATTAAAAAACCAAAAACTAATATTAAGAAATCACATGTACATAAATATTCACAGCCTTTGCCATAAAGCTCAAAATTGAGTGCGCCTTGTTCCCACTCATCATCCTTGAGATGTTTCTACAGCTTAATTGGAGTACAACTGGGGTACATTCAGTTGACTGGACATGATTTGGAAATGCACACACCTGTCTACATATAGACCCTTTTCAGTCACGTAACCCAGCCATTTCCCAGCCACGTCCCATTACCATATTGCTTGTCATGCACAGTGCTCCCTGGATTATTTACATGAGAAACAACGTATGTACTGTGCTCACACAAGCGCCTTTTCACTTGTGTGCATGCATACCGCACACACCGTGCACATGTTCACACAAGCGGGAAGGTGCTTGTGCGAGTATGTCCTACCAAAAAAAAAGTGTGTTTCCTCAGTGCAGCGAAAAAAAAAAAAATCACGTCAGACGGCTTACAGCACAGTGGATTTGTTTGTGTGTGTGTGTGCACATTGTGCACGCGCGGGCGGTGGTTAGCTTCAAAACAAACATGGCGGAGTTTGTTTTACTGATGGATGACAATTTGATGCATGGCATGGCAGACTTTTTGGATTCCTATTTAAAGGTCATGTTGGATTGTTGATGTCAAACTAGCAGTGATGCACCAAAACTGGATTAATTTCTGATGTTATTCTTGTTGCTGCACTGAGGAGGTACCAAAATATAAGTCCCTTTTCTGTTGTTTGCAAATTAATATAATATAAAATGACAAGGATCTATTTTTGACATTATATAAAACAAATAATGAATGTTTTTACATTTTTTCAATGGACCAAATATTTAATTCGATGAAAGCTGGAACATACCAAAGCTGGAACGTACCATTCAACTTTGCTTTTCCTCATTGAATGGTATGGTCCAGCTTTCACCTCATGAAATATCGTGTGATTCTTTAACTACGGGCACTATTGGCCTTGTAAATGTAATTTCCACCACACCATTGCCTTACATATAAAGCGCCTTGGGGCAACTGTTTGTTGTGATTTGGCACTATATACATGTGCTCTGATGTCACTGTTTATCTCCATAGAAACTACCCAAACAATCTTTCATACAAACTGTTTAAAGGGACATTACAGTGTTGTGGTGGAAATTACGGCAATAGTGTGGGACAACTACATTTTGTTTAAAAAAATCACAACAGTTGTATGACATTGAATACCCCAATTATGTTTTGATTATTTTACTGATATTTTATTCAGAGATATTTTAAAACATTAGAAAAAATGTTTCTTTACCATTCATTTTTATCATTGAAGATCAAAAGTCTGGGTGTGGGACAAGCACAAAACGGCAATATTTGCATATAATGATGCTGAAAAAAGGTGAAGAAGTCATCATACTACTAGAACAAATTTCTTAACACACTTTCATTGTAAAGATAACTACAAAAGTGTGAAATTTCCTCTTTTTTCTGTTTTTCATACAATGGGCCTCATGTATCAATGTTGCGAACTTGTGGCGTAAATTTACGGCGTAAACTTGAAATACACCAAAGTTGCCGTGACATGTATCAAGCAGTGCGCACCTGCCCATTTCTGGCGTACGCCTGACATGATCTTGATAAATGCGGCGGGTGGAAACGATCGTAATTATAATAAACACGCCCATAAATATTCAGACTCTGCTTCAGACACACCCTCATTTTACGACATAGAAGCCGGAAAGACGGCAATGAAAAAGAACTCCACCAATCACGACGCGTGCCAAGAGCATCAAATGCGGCTGTCGTATTAATTGTTTTGTAGTATATAATCAATAAAGTGTTACAGTGGTCCCTCATTAATCGCTGGAGTTACGTTCTAAAAAAAGCCCGAAATACGCGAAACCGCGACGTAGTCAGCGTTATTTTTTACAATTATTATAGACGTTTCAAAGCTGTAAAACCCCTCACTACACAGTTTATACACTTTCTCAATCAGGCATGAACATTTTCTCACTCAAAGTTCAAACCTTAGTAGGAAAATAAGACCAAACTGTTTTCAGGCCCAAACATTTGTTTGAGAAATAAAATAGAATGTTTTCCTATAAATAATTATGATGGCATTTAGAACTAACAAATTAATTTTAGCAATCAACGAATGAGGTCGGACACATAAGAAATTATTAATAGTGACTGACCAGTATTTCACAGATCGGGCCTTTTTCCACTCACACCTGGCTGCAGCAGGTGTTTGTTTCCGTGTGACAAACACAGTTATGAGTAGTTGTTGGTGCTCTTTTCTCTTCTGGGCAACAAGATTCTTATAAACAGACACGCAGACCACAATGCACTGAAAAAAAAAAAGGCATGCAAAATTGGACTAAAGAAATCCGTGAAACGACGAGGCCGCGAAAGGTGAACGGCGTTATAGTGAGGGACCACTGTATTCTCTTTTCACATGTCAATAATTCTTGACGTGGATATTTGCTCGCTCAATTTATAAGACACGCCTAATTTTTCAGATTTCTTTATTCTTAAGATGTATTTCTTTATTTATTTTATTGTGACAAACGAATGGAGATGACAAAACCTGATTGCAGCATGGGCGAAGGGAATGAGAACACTACAGTTGTAATTATCAATTTCATTGTCTAAAACGATCACACCACATAAAGTTAAGCTCAGCGCTGCTCTGGCTCCAGGCTCGAAGTCTGGAGAAAAAGGCGAGCAACGTTGTCTTTGCAGTCAGCGCTGTGACCACGGATCGTGCTGCATAACAATCCCACAAAAGCGGGATTTGTATTGATTATTATGTAGTATAATCAGGAAAGTGTTATTTATGTAAACATATGCATTGATTTGTATAATGGCACGGTTTATCATGTTGATCATTTTCATTTTTATGTGGATTCCAGCACTGGTTCATTTTGGTGTATAATTTACGCCACCTCTCAACCTGGTGTATATTTTCAGCGCAGCGTACGCCAACGACCACATTGATAAATGCCAAGTAGCGCAGCCGTTTTGGCGTACACCCCATATACGCTCAAATATCGCCGTACTCAACGTTGATACATGAGGCCCAATATGATCAAAGGACATAATAAGTGCCCATAGTCTAAGAATCACCCATTCATACCATTGAACTCATAAACATTCATTATTTGTATAATATCAAACCCTACATTTAGTGATAATGCTCATCATTAACATAATTTGATTTTGTGTCTGCTGCTCTGGGATTGTGAGCACGAGGGGAACAGGAGGAGGAGAGACAACAGGTCTCAGTGTATGGGAGCTGTGATCGTTTAAGTCAAGACGTCTTTGTCCAATGCCCTGGTGTGTTTGGAACCACTGAGCAGGAGTGGCACCCACCATCAGGACAGGCCCCACCTTCAGCCACCAGCCCAGGCTCCAGCTACAGCTACCACCACCACCCAAAGCACCAGCAACAGCCATCCACCACCAGGCTAAGGATCCAGCTACCACCAGGCCCAGGCTCCAGCAACATTTGTCCACCATCATTCCAGGCTTAAGCTCCAGCTACTCACTACCACCAGGCTCCAGCTACCACCAGGTCTAGCAGCAGGTACCACCATGACTAGCCATTAGGCTTACTATACAACAACTTCACAGTCACTTGGTCTCCTCTGTTACTGGTGGTTTACAAGATGCCACCTAAAAGTAATGGTGTCACAGATGAGGAGATTGAAGAGATAAAGAAGTCACTTAATTTAACATCTGAAGAATTGGCAACAATTTTAAAACAGCAGCAAGTGATTATTACCTAATGGGAGAGATTACAAACCTCAAAACACAAAATGAGGGAAAGGATAAGAAAATTGTAAACTTAGAATCTTGAGTGACAGATCTGGAACAATACTCCATAATGAGTGATGTGATAATCAGTGGATTTGAAACCACAAACATCTCATATGCAAGGGCTAAACTGGGAATCCACAAGAGCAAGAACAGCTCTCCTTAGAGCAACAAGTAATTGCCTTTTTTGCAGCAAGGGTATAAAGATGGAAAGCAAGGATATAGAGGGATGTAACCCTCTCCCAAGGAAAAATAAAAATTAAAAACCTGTAATTTTTATCTGTTTTACTTACAGACAAAATAAAGACCTGCTTAAACAAAAAGCTGAAAAGGACTAATGTCTATGCAATTGAAACCTAATTAAAAAAGTTAAAGGCTATTCGCCCAACAACTGGGCAGATAAGTCATACACTGAACATTACACGCCCAACCGTTGGGCAGATAAGTATATCTTACCTTATTCGCCCAACCGTGATTGTGTAATTGACACATTTTGTGCATCTAAACTCTGTTTTACACCACTTTTTTAAGACTCTATTGTGGCGTGAAAAGCAGCGTATGTTTGACACATTTAACAACGCTGTCTTTAATTACTGCAACAAAAAAAAAAGCAATGGATGGAAGCAGACAAACTTCATAAGCATTTTAAACGGAAGCCTGTAAAGACAACAAAACCATTTGTATGAACAAAATGGTGCTTGTTGCCTGTAAGATGGTGCTAGTTTGACACAGTTCCCTGGGTCGGTTTCAGCATTTTATCCGGATATTCCACTGTTAAAGGAGATTTTTTTAATGAAAGAAGTGCGGACGGGTCCGCGCGTCGGGACACAGCCGGCACGGTGTGGCGGCACAGGAAAAACACCTCCGTGTTGATAACCATTTGTAAAATCCAGGCGGCTTTTGATGGCTTTCAGTGGAGTGAGTATATGAGAAATTGTTTAACAGCTGGACATGTTCCACCTTGTCCTTAAGGCTTCCAACGAAGGTGTTTTTCCTGTGGCGGAGCGTCGCAGCAGCTGCGAGCCGACACTGCAATCCGCCCACAGTCTTTCATTAAAAAAATCTCCTTTAAGTGGAATATCCGGATAAAATGCTGAAACCGACTTCTTCTGAAACTTCTCTGTTCTCTCACGACATCCTGGATCAATAGAGCCTGAAATGTGGAGGTTTTCAGCTTGAAACAGGCTGACGACGGCGCCTGGGACCGCTGCACGAGGTCTCGCTCCGTGGGAAGTCCTTAAAGCGACAGTATCACCTCAAAATCTCTCATCAGCCATTAAAATTTTCACCGAAAACCAGCTGAATTTTTCGAACCGTGTCCACTTCGATGTGTCTCACAGGTTTAGAAAAAATTTTGATCAAACAAAGCGCCAGTCTCTCAGCAACTTCTCAGACAAAGGAATTCCAACGAGGGGCTGGACGACTCCTCCCACAAGGAGTGCTCACAGGCGAATGACATCACCGACAGGCATGGAAAAACTCACGCATGTGCACAAGTGTTCAAGCATGTCTGACATAAAAACAATGAATGAAATCCATATAGATTTTGAAAAAAATAAAAAGGACCTATACTTTATTGACAGACCTCGTATATCAGAATTTGAACCATATCAGTGATGTTTTTGTCCATAAGATAGTCCTCTAACAGTCTAAAAAATGTGTTGTTATGGATGATGTTCAGTAACTTGTATTTATTTATTAATCAATGAGCATGGTTTGCTGAATGTAATTCATGAATTATTTAGGGATATTTAGGCATGGGAAACAATGATTTAAGGGAAAATAGAATGCATGACTTTGACATAGATTTAGACCCTGACAGCCACATCTGGAGCAATATTGGTAACACTTGTGAATACTACTGCTGTTGAATTTATTTCAACTTTCAGTTCAAGAGATGATGTATCCTTCATTCACTTCAACATTACAAGCTTTTATGCAAATTTCTATAAAGTTAAAGATTACTTGAGTTCATTTAATTGTTGATTTCAAATAATGACTCTCTCTGAATCTGATCATCTGTCATCTTCAAAGTGCACATTAGAATCCATAGCCAGCTGGACAGGTAGTTGCATTTATTGATAAATTGGATCTGTATTCCCCCTTACCAGCTGAGAGATAGGCCTCTCAGGTCGCTCATTAAGTCTTTTAATTTCTGTCACCCCCTAAGAGTTTGCTTTTGGGTACCTTACCTTTTGTGTTCATGTGGTTCTTTATATGGTTCCTCCCATTGATATCAGATTGAATCCCCTTTTTATTGGAGCCCTGAGATTTTGTACATTTCCACTATGTAATGCACTTCAGGATTTCTTCGTTTTTTCGGGTTCCCTCACCATTTGCGGGTTAGTATGAAAGAGGTCCATAATCCACATCACTGTGTGGTTCATTTCTCTCCCAGGTTCTTTTACCTCTGCAGTTGTTTTGTTGGATTATTTGCTGTTTCTGTTCGCTTTTTGATTGGTTTAGCTTGTTATATGGGTTTTTCCCATTTTTTTGCCTTCCATGGTCCCATGTTGTCTCCCTTTTTGTTTTTTAGCTAAGCTTATTTGGTCCATATGTCTTTTCTCCATTTATTGGTCAATGGTTGGGTTGTTAAGTATGTGGTCCCTCTGGAATGTATTGGTTTTTTTTTTTGTTTTTTTTTTGGTTTGTTTTTTTGTTTGTTTTTCCCTTTTACACCTTATTTTTTTCAGTTTTGTGGGGTTTTTGTTCCCTTTGCCCATCCCCAGTGCACTTTCTATATTGTGGCTTGTTTGGTTGATTGTTTTTTTTGTGTTATTTGGCTTTTCGTTTTGGTGGTTACATTCTGGCGCTGACTTGCACCGCTTTATGGTTGGTAGCATGGTTGAGATTCCTCACCAGCCTTCGTTGGCACCTTACATCCATCTTCCCAGGTAGGCTTCTTTTTAATAGTGTTGTTCATTGTTTTCGGACTCCGTTCCAACACCTATCCCGGTTATGGTTCCTAGCCAGTCACAGAGGCAGCTGCCTGCCCCTTCCTTGGACCTTGTTGTGCCATGTGCCCAGTCTCTGCGTTCGTCCATGGGGTTCCTTAGGTGACATGGTCGTCTCCCAAAGTCTGTGTTGCCTCACCCTTTTCCTGGTTTTTCCATTCCTGGTTGGACGTCTTGCCCTTCACCTCAGGTCCTCCTGGTTTGGGTCATCCTCCTCGGAAAGTCTGCCGCTGGACTTAAAATGTAATTGGATTAGAATATCAGTTTTGACACCTGATCAGAATTAAAAATCAAATGAAGGGGAGGTGATGGTCTAGTGGTTAAAGCGTTGGGCTTGCGACCACAGGATTCTCGGTTCAAATCCCAGCCTGATCGGAAAATCAGTAAGGGCCCTTGGGCAAGGTCCTTAATCCCCTAGTTCAAGGGTATTCAACTCCAGTCCTTGAGGGCTGGAGTCCTGCAACTATTAGATGTGTCCCTGGTCCCTGGTCCAACACCCTGAATCAAATTGTTGAATTACCTCCTCAGTATGCAGTCA
This sequence comes from Thalassophryne amazonica, assembly GCF_902500255.1. Classification (NCBI taxonomy): domain Eukaryota; kingdom Metazoa; phylum Chordata; class Actinopteri; order Batrachoidiformes; family Batrachoididae; genus Thalassophryne; species Thalassophryne amazonica. The sequence continues at coordinate 24,342,312 of NC_047121.1, forward strand.
CGTTCTCCAGAGTGCATTGAATAGCCTCATTAACTGACTCAGGTGTGTTGAAGCAGAGACGCATCTAAAAGTTGCAGGACACTGGCCCATGAGGACTGGAGTTGAATACCCCTGCCCTAGTTGCTCCTGGTGTGTAGTGGGTGCCTTGCATGTCAGCAGCCTCACATCGTGGTGAATGTGAGGCATTGATGTGTAAAGCGCTTTGAGCATCTGATGCAGATGGAAAAGTGCTATATAAATGCAGTCCATTTACCATTCCATTTAGAAGTAATATATGAGAAAACAGGCTGTCTTTCATGCCTGAATGAACTGAAAAATACACTGGATTTTGCGGATATGGGCAATTCCACACAAAGCAGAATAGTGATACTGCATCAATTATATATTTAAACAAGGACAATCATCGATTTCTGACATCCACCCATCTAGATCAGGATCACCTCCAAAATTCAGTGGAGACTTCCATGCTTTAATATCTATCTGTGGTGAGAATTTTGTGAAAGTCTGTACAGTAGGTTTGACGTAATTGTGCTGACAAACAGACAGACAGGTCGACAGATAGACAAATAAATAAACGGCAATGATTTTGTTACATCCTTGGCGAACGTAACAAAGTAACTCAAAAGTGGATGGGGAAGCTGGAAGCTGAGGGGGGAGCAGAGAGTTAACCTGCACTTTGGAAGACAATACAAACAAAAGTTTTCTTTTTTTTTGCCATTGCTATTTTCAAGTACTTCAGCAGAATGTTAAAATGCAAACAGACGCTTGTGGAGAGTGACTGAGGCTCATGCATCTGAGATGACAGCTGAAAAGAATAGACTGTCGATACCAAAATAATTTTGGGATCAATAGTTGCAGAAACTCAAGTTTTTTTTCTCTCTCTTTTGCAGATTTTATTCTTCAAAATTGTAAAATTATTCATGTGACTTTTGATATTATACATATTTGAAACCAAGGAGTGTTTTTGTGTTCACCCTGTATATCCATAAAATCATTTGAACAACAGTTTTTGTTTCTTTGTGACCAATTTACAGTTAAATGCACAACAGTTATAGCCAGGCATGTGTACAATCTAATTCTTCTGAAAGATTTATCCAGTTTAAGCGTAATCTGTAATTTCAGCAACAGAAATGTCCCAAAGGGCGGATGGGGGTCACAGTCACACACACACACCATGTTCACTCATGCACTACATACCTTCTGTCTTGCAAGAATAAATTGCAAACGAAGTACCCCAAAGCCCCATGGATCTTCAAATGCCGTGATTGGAGTAAGGGGGTACAGACAATGGATGAATTGATGGAGGTTGGGTAAGAAAGCATGGGACGGAGGAGGAAGGCACCCTCAGACAGAGTTATACTTGTTGTGGGCTGCTGAAGAGGAGGTACTGCTGGCCCACCACCACAAGATGGCGCCCTGCTTGAAGTGCGGGCTTCAAGCACGAGAGGGCGTCGGCTTTGCTGGAGGTGACAGCTGTCATCAACCAACACAAGCTGTCACCCATCATCACCACTACAAAGACCGGACTGCAACTCCACCTCCTCGCCGAGAAATCAACTACCATTCAGGTAATTTCTCTGCTGCCTGACACTGTGTGTGTTTAACCTGAACTTCTATTTGCAGCCGTTTTCCTGGAGTGTTCCTTATCTGGAGGATTGGCGTTTGGTGTGACAGCGATGGCTTTGCCTCACACCCCAACTCAGATAAATGGTTGACCAGGAGCTGCACGAGTGTGTGTGATTGGAGGTGGAGGTTTTCTCTCCTTTACTTAAGACAGACTGTGGATTACTGAGTGTGCGAACTCACACTCATCTGGACTGTCTTTGTTCTCTGCCAGCAGTACCGGGTCTGACTGCTGAAGACAGCGGCCACCTGGGGCGCAGGGCTTGGCGGCTCCGGTGTTCTTCAGCTCCGTTGGTGGTGGAAGCTGTGTGGGGATCCAGCTCTTTTCTCTCCAGGCGTCTTCTATCGTCGAACCTGCCCACACGTCACCTGGTGTATGATTGACAGTCACCATATTGTTATTGTCTGTACGTTGTTGTGTTGTGCGATTACATTGTTACTTTTTGGCTTATCCATTGTCCGTTCATTAACGCCCCCTGTTGTGGGTCCGTGTCACGTCACTTTCACAACAATACTTGTTGAACAACTCAATCACCTCACATTAGCATCTTAACACTCTGCCTCCAGCCATCTCAGCACTCAATGCTCAAACTCAGCAATTTAAGACAAGTTTGTGGACAGCTGACAAACAGAGGGTGGCTGCCTTCATTCCCAGTCAGCTACAATAATGTACTCATTTCAGGAAATTAGAATTTCACTTGAATTAACCAGAAATGAGTCATGGCGCTGGTTTACAGTGAGGAAAATAAGTATTTGAACACCCTGCAATTTTGCAAGTTCTCCCACTTAGAAATCATGGAGGGGTCTGAAATTTTCATCTTAGGTGAGAGACATAATCTAAAAAAAAAATAAATAAATCCGGAAATCACAATAAATGATTTTTTTTTTTTTTTTTAGAATTTATTTGTATGTTACTGCTGCAAATAAGTATTTGATCCCTTACCAACCAGCAAGAATTCTGGCTCACACAAACCTGTTATTTTTCTTAAAGAAGCCCTCTTATTCTGCACTCTTTACCTGTATTAATTGCACCTGTTTGAACTTGTTACCTGTATAAAAACACCTGTTCACACACTCAATCAGTCACATTCCATCCATCACAGTCAAGACCAAAGAGCTGTCTAAGGACACCAGGGACAAAACTGTAGACTTGCACAAGGCTGGGATGGACTACAGGACAACAGGCAAGCAGGTTTGTAGAAGACAACTACTGTTATGATTATTTATTAGAAAGTGGAAGAAACACAAGATGACTGTCAATCTCCCTCAGTCTGGTATGGGATTCCATGCAAGATCTCACTTTGTGGGTAAGGATGACTCTGAAAATGCTCAGAACTACACAGGAGGACCTGGTCAATGACCTGAAGAGAGCTGGGACCACAGTCACAAAGATTACATTAGTAACACATGATGCTGTCATGGTTTAAAATCGTGCAGGGCAGCAAGGTCCCCCTGCTCAAGCCAGCACATGTCCAGGCCCATTTGAAGGTCACCAGTGACCTTCTGGATGATCCAGAGGAGGCATGGGAGAAGGTCATGTGGTGAGATGAGACCAGAATAGAGCTTTTTGGACTCAACTCCACTTACTATATTTAGAGGATGAGAACAACCCCAAGAAAACCATCCCATCCATGAAGCATGGGGGTGGAAACATCATACTCTGGGGGTGCTCTTCTGCAAAGGGGACAGGATGACTGAACTGTATTGACGGGAGGATGGATGGGGTCATGTATTGTGAGATTTTGGCAAACAACCTCCTTCCCTCAGTAAGTGCATTGAAGATGGGTCATGCTGGGTCTTCCAGCATGACAATGACCCCAAACACACAGCCAGGGCAACTAAGGAGGGGCTCCGTAAGAAGCATTTCAAAGGTCCTGGAGTGGCCTGCCCAGTCTCCAGACCTGAACTCAATAGAAAATCTTTGGAGGGAGCTGAAACTCCAAACCTGAAAGATTTGGAGAAGATCTGTATGGAGGAGTGGACCAAAATCCCTGCTGCAGTGTGTGAAAACCTGGTGAAAAACGACAGGAAATGTTTGACCTCTGTAATTGCAAACAAAGGCTACTGTACCAAATATTAACACTGATTTTTCACAGGTGTTGAAATACTTATTTGCAGCAGTGACATACAAAATAAATTATTAAAAAATCGTACATTGTGATTTTGATTTTTTTTTTTTTTTTTTTTAGATTATGTCTCTTGCAGTGGACATGTCCTATGATGAAAATTTCAGACCTCTCCATGATTTCTAAGTGGGAGAACTTGCAAAATCGCAGGGTGTTCAAATACGTATTTTCCTCACTGCACATTAAGGCCATTTTCTTACACTGCACAAGTGAAGTTTTAAAAAAAATCAGTAGTTTTAAGTAAAATAAACTTGATAGATTAGTGCTGGATGAATATATTTCCAAATGTATTGCACCCATTCATAATTGTTCAGCTATATTAAATTGTTAAAAGTGATGAGAAATTGCCATGGCTTTTACAGCCACACACAAATCATTATATTGCTGTTTAATGTCTTTGCAAGGAGACACTGGCAGGCTTTATCCCAGAATACTGCACCATGCTCTTCTGAATATAAGAGTGACTCATTCATTTTGATTTTTACTCCAGTTTTCACCAAAACTGGAGGACATGTATATTTTGGATTCTGGAATTGCTTATGGTAGGTAAATCATGGGGGTCTTTTTTCAACCACATGACACACTTCCACTTTTCAGGCAATGAGTGTTTCTGTTTTTTTTGTTTGTTGTTTTTAGATGGTCATCTTGGGCCCCCATCTTAAACACTAAATGCATGCCATATTTCTTGACAACTTGAGAGTTGTTTGATGACTGCTGCATTTATTAACATGCCTTAAAGTTTGCATCATAACTTCTCAGGTTCTGTTTAAAGTAGACCTGCATTGAAATAAATGTGGTCAGATTTCAGAAAGAAATAGCTGATATGTATTTATAAGACCCTTGTGAATGCAGTAAAGTAAATCTGTAAGCCCAAATTTGTAACTCAGCGGAGAAATCTTCATTTAAAAATGACAAATTTGCAGCTAAAATTTAGCCCTTAGTGAAAACTGTTTGTACAGCTGTATCATTTCCATGACGTCAGGGACAAGACGACGCGCTCCCGCCTTCAGTCCAATCCCGCATTGAAATTGATTTTATCTGTTAGTAATGTTACTTATACACGTCCTGGTTTCAACATCCAAAAGTAAGCTGCAATGAATGTGAGATACAGATCTGTGTGCTCAGATCAGCAACGACATCGACAGTGGGCGCCGTTCTTCCTCTCCCGCTCTCTGCCTCCTCTGCGCTTATTAAGTCTGCGGGCTCGTTAACACCGCCGACGCGGGCCACTCACACCGCCTGTGTCTGCTTTGCAGCAGTGTTGGGCCAGATTCAGCGCACAACCCTGGCATCACCTCTCTGTCTACTGAATGGAGTTGCAGCACACTTGGCACAAGTCCTGAGATTACGCTTGCTGTTTTAATGCGAAGCGGCCGGTACACCTGTTGCTGCAAGGACAGACTTCTTGCGGCAAAATCCACAGCACCGCACGTCTCGGCAATCGGAGCCCCAGAGCTCCATGGATGCTGAGAGAGGTTTATATATTTTTAATGACTGGGATTCATTGCGGGTCTCGCCTGCATATCCTGCGATGTACCGGAGGCGAAAGACAGTATATTTTCATTGCGACACCACTCAATCAAACGGGCGTATGAAAAAGTCCCCCAAAATAATTTTCAAGCACAAATAAAAGAAATGTGTACTCACCAAACGTGCCGCAAGACAATATGAAGTTTTAAAAAAAGTAGATCCTTCCGTATAAGACAAGAAAAAGGTGCAGATGCAAACTGACGTAAATCCACAAATTACAATTGGCGCAATGCATGCTGGGAGACGGTCTTGATGAGAGGGACAATTTGCGGAGGGCTAAATGTTAGCTGTAAATTTGTCATTTTCAAATGAAGATTTCTCCGTTGAATGACAGATCTGGGCTTGCAGATTTACTTTACTACATTCAGAAGGATCTCATGTGTAAATGTAAGTCATTTTTTGTTCAAAAAATCTGACTGCATTTTTTTCAATGCAGGTCTCCTTTAACATTGCCCAACTTTTGTATCATGTTGTTTGAAGATGATCATTGTGCCTCTCAGTCATGCATCACTGTAAACTACTTAGGGGCAAGTTAATTCAATCCTTCAATCCAAGTACAGACCTTTCACCTGTGTGTGACACCACCTGCCATTGCAGATGCAAAAGTCTAGAGCCTGAATATAAGCTTAATCAAATTTCTCAGATGTATTTTGAAGAAATCAAACAACCAAACAAAAACATCTTATATTCTTATGGTAGTACTTATTGTAGTTTGATTTCAACATGCACAGCATCTGAGTCTGAATCATCTTTTTTGTGGCACAGCTGGTAGAGCATGTTGTTCATAAACTGGAAGTTGTCTGCATCAGTACTGCAATGCTTGTGTGTGTCATAATACAAAATGATTCCCATGTTCTACACACCACACTGTCCTTGTAGAGAAGAATAAACCATAGTTACACTCTTCTGAGATCCCATTTTCTTTAAAGTTGTTATAACATTTTAAGCCTTAATACAATGGAAAACTGCCTTCGGGGCTCCAGCTCTGGATTTGCCCTCAAGGTTTATCCCTAAAGCCTTTACCAAGATAGAGTGTACCACTCGACAGCAGAGGTGTGGAATCAGGCTTTACCTTCCCTAAGAGAGTACCAACTGTGGTTGACAGACCTCACCTGACCAAAGCTATTTGACTTTGAGGTGCTGGAGAATTACCTTTTATTGTTTCGCATTGTCAGTCAGAACAGTTCAAACATGAAAGTCAAGAGTTGGACTTGGCTGTCAGAGGCTATTATAAATGTGCCTTGGGAACATTTCAAGGAGCACCAAGAGCTTGTCCTCACTGCCCACTCCCCGCTTTTGACAACCTTTGGAACCAAAGGTTGTTTCAACATCGCTCTGACAGCTCCTGCAACAGCAGTGGTGCCATGCTGCAAGGGCTTTCATCCCTTTTCTTGGATCACATCAGTGATTGCGGAGGGAGGGAACCTGCTGCATGGGCAACAGCTTGCCTTCTTTATCACCTTGCTCAGGACTGCACCCTGGAGAGGAGACTCCAGGGGCTTCATGTACAAAGTGTGCACATGCACAAAAACGTGGCGTACGTCCTTCTCCATGCTAGTGTTTAGATGTATTAAAAGTGAAATGACTGTGGAAATGTGCGGGGTGTCACACAAAAATCATGGGTGGTGTATGTACATTTCTACAGCTATTGTTCCGCTGGCGGCACATACAGGTACATAACAGGACACTGTTAATAGTGTGAAAACAAGAAGTTACCAGAGTGATGTGCACATCAGCATCACACTCGTTAGCAATTAACACACTCACCTGTTTGCAATTATATGTGTGGACATAAAGACATTTGCAAAGTGATGTGTGAAATGACATTAACAATGGCTGCGTTAGCGTTGTTAGAAGACAATGCAGATTGTGCAATCTGACATCTGATAATATGACATTATCGTGTATTCAGGGAATACGAGGATTTACTTGGAAATGGTGATAATTGGCTTATAAACCGATTTCAATTACCAACGCCACTGTTATTGTAGTTGCACGCAGAATTGCAATACAATGGGAGTAGGGTGGTCCATAAAAATGGTCAAAAAAATTTTTTTCCTAAAACTTCAAGTCTCACCCTCTAAATTTGTTGTACCTAACATAAAAACACATCATGTACAATTTCATAAAACTCTAATAATTTTTACTGGTAGCACACAGCCCTTAACGATTTTACTCGCAATAACTTTGTCATATAGTATGGTCATTTCCAGATATTTCCAAATTATTTCTGTCAGTTTAATATTGATATGTCAGGACAGAAATTATGGCAATACATTGGAAAATCAAATCTTTTCATATCCCATAAAATATTTAACACTAAAACATGAATTGTGAGATGCAGTTCTTCTCGTACATGTATCATGCTCCTACAATACCTACATACTGGGGTAGCGAAGATTTTGTAACAATCAACATTGCATTTTCATTTTATTGATGAAATACTGTTTCATTATTGATAAATTTAAATAAGTGTATGCTTTATATATTTCCACATATATTCTGATCTAGCTCCAAACAATAATATTCTTTATGCCTTGCAGTACTTAATATTCAAAAATGTATGAATCAGCACAAGAACCAATTATACAGCTGTGTAACATAAGAGAACATCCTTTACATGATAATGATATTTAAGTTGCTTGCATCATGACCAAGACTTGCTGCCGTTTCAGTCAGAATATAGGTGGCACTTCTGTCTGTTGTTTTGGTCCTATCCAATGCTGCTGCAAGTCCTGGTGTTACAACAGCTTTAATTTTACTGGCTTTTTGTGACACTGGCATAACAAATTCTTCATCTGGACTTTCTGTGTTCTCTTCACTCTGGCTGGAGACAGTGTCAGGTAGTGAGACATTAGATGGTCCAGGCTCCTCCAGTTTCTCTTTGTATTTTGCTTCTGCAGCTTTCCTTTTTTCTGCTCTTTGTTCTTTGGCAGTTTGTATTTTATCTATGCCTGCCATGCATCCCCTTCTACCTTTCTCTCGCTGAGCAAGTAGGAACTGTCTGTCATCTTCAAACTTTATCATTGTTAGGACATCCTGATATGCCATGTCAAACAAGTCCTCCAAAGATTCACAAAACACTGTTTCATCTTTCTTCTGCTTGTCTGTATTGCGATTCTTGGTCTTTTTCAATGTTTTCCATTTTCTGAACACCTTTTCTAACTTTGTGATCAGATGCTGCTTTGCCCTCAGTGGGATTCTAGCTCTCTCCCAAAAAGGAATTGCCATGTCTATAGAGGTCACAGCAGCATCATGGACAGTTTTCTTCAAATCAGTGTGTTTGAAGAAAATACCTTGAGTATTTGCCCATTTGAGGGCAATTTGTTTCCCTTATTTCAGTCGGTGGAACCAATAAGGTATACAAATGTTTTACTTCTAGTAGCTGACATGTTTTACTGAAGTTTCCAGTTAATGGTTAAGAATGTTAAGTCAGCAAGTGTCTCTTTTTACATTTATCTCATGTTAGATTCACCATCACCAAAGATCTGAAAGAAAAGAAGCTGTGAATTGAAGCAAAATTTTCAGCTTGTAGCCTAAAATAACATTTTTGAAAGTATGTTGTTTGTGAGAAATATTTAAACCCGGGTATAGTTTTAAATTGAATATAAAATTATACTTTAGTTACACTCAGGTGGTTAACTTCTATCCTCTTTATAAGTGATGTGATTAGATACTGGATAATGGATAACCTATTGCACGGGCACTCGGGCAGCGATAACTGATATATTTACAACCTTCAGCTATGATGTGCTACCTCTAAATATTAATGTATGACAAAAATATTTGGCAGGCTTTCTTTTTTCCCAAAGCATCATAAAATGAAGGGGTGAGAGTAATGAATTTCCAACTTTTATTTTTTTGAACCACCCTAATGAGGAGCCAAGGGTTGTCAGTGCCCATACAGGTGCTGACCATGCTGGGCTTCCTGGCAACAGGGGCATTCTAGTGTGAGCTGGCCGATCAGTCAGGATTGTGCCAGTAAACCTTGAACTGAGCCATGCCAGCTGTGTTGGAACGTCATCATCCAAATGTCATCTAGGTACACATTCCAACATTAAAGTGCAATTTGCAGTGGAAGCTGATTTCACTAATGTAATCAGAGGTATTGGCTGCACACATAAAGGCACCATCACATGATGAATTTATTTTTGTTAATACGTAGGAACCAAATACATTCCATCAATGTTCAAATGTGTATAAAATAGGGGCATGGTCAGGGCTGAGTTTCGTGCTTGTGCACTTAATTCCACATTCAGTGGGATGTACAAACAGAACATGCATGGATCCATGCTTATGCACACTTTTGTACAACTCGATATTTTTGTGGTTACACCAGTTTCTGTGTTTTGGTGCCATGCTTCAGTAGGAAATCCACACAAGTCTATGTATATGAGGCCCCTGGAGAGGACACTCCAGTACCGCTGACACAACATGGAAAGTGGCAGTTACCGGTTATACGTGTCAACGCTCCACTGGCATAGACTGAGGTACCAGGGGTCACTTTTAACAGTGGGGGAAGCCATCATGCCTCACTCATGCCTCATAACTTCCACTTGCTTCAAACTGCCCCAGTTCCCATTCAATAAGACAATAAGGTGCAATCCTACCACAGTTCACATGCCTTTCTGGGTGTGTGAGCTTAGGACTGTAAAACCTAAGCTCCAGACAAGAAAAGAAATAGAATAAACAGGCCAGCAATAAAAATTGGATCCTGGAATGGAAGGACCTTGAAACTGGCCTATCAGGTGATTGACAGGACATGACTAAGATATGAATGGCAGTGATCGACAACAAACTGTTGAGACTTAAAGTGGAGAATACAAATGGATACTGCAATTGGAGACTCCCCTTGCTCAAACTGGCTCTCTTCCAGAAAATGATTTCAGTTTCTTCTGGAGTGGACAAGCCGTAGACAAAACCAAAGAGCACAATGTTATTTTATAGTATGTTTTGCCTTCAACTGTTGAATACAATAGAGCTTGTCAAGTGAAGAACAGAGAGTATTCTCATCCTGTGCCCTCACACAACTGATGTGTCTGTCAGCCTCATCAATGGTATGTCCCACCCTTACCTCCACCCAGAAGGAGTTCTATGACCAAGTACATGGAGTCATCCAGAAAATTCCAACCACCTGCTCCTACTTCATCACTAAATGCATGATTCAGTGCTGATCATGCCTCCTGGTCACACTGCCTCAGACATTTTGGTTTTGGTAGCATGAATGAAAATAGGCAATGACTGCTGAAACTATGCATATTCCATGAGCTGTGCATCATCAAACACCCTTGTATAAAAAACAAACCATAGCAGAAGAACTATCATGGCAACATCCTCACTCCCTACAATGGCAGCAGCTGAACCTGATTCTTGTGCAGAGCTGCCAGCTGCGGAACATCCAAATTACTTGTTCCTACCACAGCACTGACTGTGACACATGACCACTAAGTGGTCTGCGCAAGATCACAATGTGGTGAAGCTCAGAAACTTCATCAAGCTAAGCCACCAAGGAAGCCACATATTGACAGTGACAAAGAACCCAGAGATAGTGGAGATACTCACCAGCAGCCTGGAAGATGCCCTGCATGCAAACTTCCCTGGAGGAGATGCAAGGCAGAGAAGGGATCATCTCAGGGATACGATTTATGTCACAGCACTCTCTGTCCTCAGCAGGAAGCAATGACGGACACAGGGCTGGTTCGAGGCAACTTGCCACTGAAACTCAGTGCCACGATCAAGGAAAAGCATGCTGCAATGCAGAAATACAAGGGTCAGCCAACACAACCAGCACCTGAATGCTGTCAGAGCAGCTAGGAGTAAAGTGTAGCGCACAACCAAAAATGTGCCGACAAATATTGGTTACAACTTTGTTAAAGTACCCAGTCAGCAGCTGACAGGGGAAACATCAGGGGTGTCTATTGATGGAATCAAAAAGGCTGTCAGACCAACACACATCAAGATATTGACTATCTGTGAACTTAGCAAAAACAAGGCCACAAGCAAATGGAGAGGTGGATGGAGCATTCCTCAGAACTGTATGGTAGGGAGGAGCACTTTCTCAGACATCACATTGGAAGCTGCGGAGTATTTTCCTGTGATGATGAACTAGACGAGAAGTCCTATTCTCGATGAGCTCAAAAAAAGCCATCGATAGGCTACCCACAGGTTAAAGCACCAGGGATGTATGGAATTCCAGCAGGTCATTAAATGTGCAAAAAGACCACTTTTTGAATATTTTTATTGTATTTCTCTGTCTGTGCTGACAGGAGGGTGAAGTTCCTCAGGATATGCTAGATTGCAACATCATCACACTGCATAAGACAAGAAGATCGCACTGACTACAACAACTACTGGGCATCTCATTACTATGCATTGCTGTGCTGTGCTGGTAAAGTATTCACCTAAGTGATCCTTAACAGTCTCCAAAGGCAGGCTGACAGAGTATACCCAGAATCACACTGCAGGTTCAGGTTGGAATGCTGTACAGTAGACATAATCTTCTCCCTAATCAGCTTCAGGAGAAATGTAGTGAGCATAAGGAACTCTACATAGTCTTCATAGACCAAAGAAAGGCCTTTGTCTTTCTCAGACATGAAGGCCTCTAACAAAGTTCTTGCAAAGATTGGATGCCCACCAAAGCTTTTGAGCAGGGTCAAGGGTAAAGGTTAGGGTCCTGGCCTTCTGTCTGATGGATCAGTGCCCAGAGAAATGTCACATAACCAGATGCCATATCTGACATTCCCTAAAGCCCCCGTCACACATAGCACGCATGGCAAGAACGAGGCCGACATGGTAATATTGCTAGAATTGGACACAGTCGGGAGGGGAAAGCGGCGTGGTCAGGCCGGGTCAGAATGCAGGCGGACTACCTCGTCCACACCTGCACGGATCGCATCCAAGCATATGTAGACAACAGTTAGACGACACAGACTGCCATCAGACAGCCATAAAAGGTGTTGACACCAATGTCTAATGTCTGGGTGCAAAAAGGTGCTGTGTTTCTCGCGCATGCATAGCGGCTCATTCAACCATTGGAACACACGCACACAGCGATCATGTCATCACGAGCAGAGGTGTGATTGCATGATGACTGAGTGACCGCACTGATGCCGGTGTTGCCGACCAAATAGTTGCCCCTAAAAATTAGTCTGCCCTCCCTTCAATGCGCGTGTGTGCATGGGGCATGTGCATGTGCGGGGCACACGTGCGCACTGTTGTCACCTGCTGGAACTGCTGGCAGTGGGCCATACGTCCCATGCGTCAGACGCAGCCTGGTACGTGGAAAAAATTATTTTCTTTTTTTTTGTGTTGTTGCTCACTTCATCAGCCATTGCAACTCTGTACATCGCAATTGAGGCTTTTCAGGTTTCAAATCCCGCAAAATCTCAGAGAGGTCGCCGTGCTGCAAGATCTCAGTAACATTGAGAGCTGCATTGATACGCTCTGATCAGGCTTCACTTTAACCGCTGCACACGGACAACACAGTAACATCGCAACATAAAACTATTTTATATTGTGCCTAAAACTCCTGTGAATATATTTCTGGGTTTTTAGACATTGTTATTGCGTTTATTTATGGAAACATGCGAGAATCACAGGCTGTCTCCGTTATTTTCAATGGAGCTGCTGCGAGCTGCTGTGCGCTCCGATCGCTTCCTCTGTTCATGTCATTCTGGGAGAAAGTGACGTTTGCTCTTTAATGTCTTGATTATTGTTCTTTACAACACTATTTGTCCTCTTTGTTCCAGACTATAATATAATATGTCTGAAATTCGGTTTGTGCTAATAATTCCACGCAGATTAACATAGCAGACATGGATTTTTGTTATAATTGTTTTAGCATGTTTTCAGGGTATCATGCAGCAGTCTCTTATTATCGTGATGAAAAGCATAAAAAATGACATTTTGGTAGTATAATATTCATTTACAATTGTCATCGTCTGGATTCTCTACGTTGTTTTGACTGCAGCGGACTCTCTGGCACGCAAGGGGATTTTGGGATATGTGAAAACCCTGAATGCTTGGATTATCACATGAGAGTTATTTTTTGCTGTGGTTGATTCCAGCACAAAGCAGACAGGTGAGAGGATTTTAATGAGAAGCTGTGGTCCCGGGTCCATGTCCACCCTGCCTGTGAACACTCCTGGACCATTGCTGGAGGTGATATTCATGTTCATTAACCCTCATTTTGGACGGTTTTGACTAGTTTTGATTTTTACCTTCATAATTCAACTTAAAAAAAAAATGTTTACTTTGCCTTGTTTGGTGTCCTTTTTCAGCACAACCTTACCTGTGTGACTTTACAGTGTTCTTCCATTCTGACATTCTATATTACACAGGGAACCTAATTTCATGTAAAAACCATGACATTTGAATGGGAAAAAAGGTTGCTTTTTTACTGTGAAAACCACAAACATCTTTAACAAACCATTTTTTATAACTCAGAATGCAAATATAAATTGCAATTGTGAAACACACACTGAAGAGAGGTCAGTTTAGCACTGGGAATGTGGACAAGTGGAGCTTTGATTGTGTGGGTGAGTGGGTGAGTGAGTGGACCAGCTCCAATGTCTGTGCCGTCTGACAGCAGTCGGTGTCATCTGACTGCTGTCTGAAATATGTTTGGGCTGCATCCTGCAGGTGTGTATGAGGCAGTCCAGTTGCATTCAGACCATGGCTGATCACGCCTGTTTTCCTCCCGACTGCGTCAGATTATGGCAATATTTACTGTGTCAGAATGGTTCCTCCACATTCTTGCTATGTGTGATGGGGGATTAAGTGTTCTCCCATCCAGGTGCTCATCAGGACTAACTCTGCATAATTTCAGAGATCTGATGGGATGTGTGTGCACAGAGTGGAACGGCTGCCACACTGGATAAATATGACCTGAGAGAAAGAAAAGGCATCTTTTTTACGACCACAAACGTGCACTCAGTAAAAATGATAGACATCGGAGGGCTGATGCAGAGGGCCCTGCACACTGTACACACCAATATATATTGGCATATACATATGCCTGTAATGGGGATCATGAATGTGTATAACTTCTCTGTGACTTCATTAAGAAGTCATTCATACCATTCAATCACAGATATTTTGCTGATGAATATATATATATATATATATATATACGAGGTCTGTACACGCGGAATACCTCTGCTCCTCTTTCCATGACAAAAACTCCTGTAACAGTGGAATGTGCCGTTCATTTCCAAACTGGACGCTGTGTTTTATCCGGGACGTCCTGTGACTAGCACAGGAAATCGGAAGATGTGGACATCAGCACTTTTTCGGCACATTGAGACAGATGTGCGTAGGAATTCCGCGCATCGTGGTGGAGCCACATGGCACAAAGCAACGCCGTGATGAAGCCTCACAGGACATGTTTCTGGCATGTCCAGGCTCATCCACAATTTCTCGGTTAGTCACACGACTGAAACCCACCGACAGCCATCTGAAAGCCATCTCAAAGCCATCCTGTGAGACCAACACGGAGGTGGTTTGTGCCGCACCATGAGCGGCACGGTGGCGCATCCGTCCGCTTTTCTTTCCATGAAAAAAACTCCTGTAACAGTGGAATGTGCCGAAAAGTACTAATTGTCCACATCTCCTGCCATTTTTGTGTAAATCAGACGGCGTCCCGGATCAACAAAGCCTTCACGTTGGAAAATGATCTGGTTGTTTCAGCCTGTCGATCGGCGCTCGGAGCGTGGCGCGTTCTCAGCAGCTGTGGGCGGTCTTTAAATTGGCTGGAGCACTCCTTAATCTGTGTAATCCCCATAAAATCGTCCCTCAAAGCCATTTGAATTTTCCGAATGGTTACCACCTGGAGGTATCTCACAGTTTTCTGGAAAAAAATTGATGCAGCAAAGCTCCAAATCGTTCAGACATTTATTCACAATAAAAATACGACGAGGAGGGGTGGGCCCATTGCTCACACAAAGCCTGCTCACAGGCGAATGACGCAACCGACAGGCGTGAAAAAACTCACGCATGCGCACGAAGGTTCAAGCTTGGCTGATGCATCACACGTGATTCAAATCCATATGGTTTTGAAAAAAAATAAAAAGGTGGGATACTTTCTAACAGACCTCGTATATATATATATTGTTTTTTTTCATCCAGCTAGGCTTCTGGGTTGATGAGATATACAAAAAAGTTTTCCTTCTTTTAAATATTAGCTACTACCACCAAGATCTGCACGAAACCGTCGCTGCGGTATTGTGCATGCCTTTCCGACTGTGCGTCCCTCCCGACAGCAGGTGGAATGTTTTGTGGTTCCACGTTTCATTTTTGGGTTGCAGATTTTCTTCCAGTTTCTGCATCTTTCGTGTTATGGCACGCATTATGTGAACTTCACGTGAACATTGCACAAACATTGAAAAACACTGAGCGACAGTGTGAGTCATTGTGTCAGTGCAGCGTAACACAGTGCAGCTCATCTGAACAATTATGATGTTAAAATATATTATAATACTCAGATATGCATAGAAGGAATGAAAATGCAACTTTTTTACCAAGCCATTCATTCATTCATCTTCTACCACTTAGTCCAATTAAGGGTCACGGGGGGCTGGAGCCTATCCCAGCAGTCACAGAGCGCAAGGCGGGGTACACCCAGGGCAGGACGGCCAGTCTGTCGCAGGGCCACAAACAGACAAACAAACACAAACACACCCACACACACACCGACGGACAATTTAAAGATTTCAATCCACCTTACCCGCATGTCTTTGGATGTGGGAGGAAACCGGAGCACCCAGAGGAAACCCACGCACACACGGGGAGAACATGCAAACTCCACACAGAAAGGCCATGGGAATTGAACCCATGACCTTCTCACTGTGAGGCAACAGTGCTAACCACTAAGCCACCGTGCTGCCCTTTTAACCAAGCCATTACAACATAAATATTACAAATAATTACCTTTTAGACGATTCCAAAAGCGTTCTCCACGTCATGGAGTGCACGAGAGAAAGAGAGCTGTAGAAAATAACTCTGTGATTCTGGAAGTGATTAGAGGTGGTTTCATCAGTCAAACTCTGATAGCAAGTCATTAATCTCCTATGAAATTATTATTTCATATAATGCAGCGTCCAGTGGCACAAAACACAGCATCCAACGGAATTCAGTGAGTCAAATTTTGCGGCAGCGCGGGGGTGAAATGCATGCAAGTGGCAAGGTGCCTTTACTTCATGAGGAATTCTTCTAAAATTTTCGTACCCTTTATATGTTTCCTATTAATTCAACCACTGTAGGAAATGTGTTGCGGCCGTTTTGAATTTGGACAAAGATGAAATAATTTGTTGCTGCTGTGAGAATTCAGCCTTTTCCAGGAGAGGACACATGAAAGTGAACACCTCAGTGCTGAAATACGTTCAAGCAGACATCTCATACATCTCCCTCATGGCTTCTCTTTACACTAAACAGTAAATGCCTTTTAATAGTCTTATCCTAAGTTGTAACAGGAAAAGGTCAGGAATAAAATTCCGCCTGACACAGAGATTCTATGGGCTATTTAAAGACATGTCAGAAAGACCTTTTGGCTGGTGAGAGAAGAAATGTTCCATATTTATGATGGCGCTGTTTGAAGGGTATTAGAGGAATAAGTGAGCGGCTGCTCCCTGAGTTGTAAAATGAAGGATGTGCTTAGACCTCGGTGGCTCAGGAGAAACTCGGGATCACAAAACCAAAGAGGTTCTTAAATCACACATTGGGAAAAGAACTCAATATGCAAAAGGAGTTTTAAAATGTGGCCAAAGGCCGTGCACCTTCCCACAGAGGAACCGACATTGTCGATATGAGTTAAAACCCAAAGCTTCTCTGGCATTAATGAATTTGAGATTGACTTGGAGGATTTAAGAGCGTTTGAGCTTTGACATGCTGCCGAGCTCTGTTGTCATAAAAAAGATTGTGCACTGAAGCTTTGTGGAAAACACACTGCTTTCACTCCCTGCGTGTACTTTGGCAGCTTTACTCATAAATTCTGAATCAGGTGATCAGTCTTTAGCCATTGGCTCCTGAAGACTGTGTATTTGGTCCCACGGAACAAAAAAGCAAATCTCTTTCAGCTTCCCTTTTTGTCTTGGAGGTCACCACAGCAGGTCTGTTATGGATCTGCAAGCTTATTAATAAGGACAAGATTGTTTTGTATAATGCTTGATGCCCTTCCTGACACAACACTACCTTACCTGGAGGACTGGCTGGTCTTGAAGCAGGAACTTTCTACTTTGATAACAATGCACACAACACTGCCCACTATGTTTTAAAATGTTCACTGAAGACCCCCCTAAAAAATGCTGCAACATTTTGATTTGGAGAGAATATGACTGCTGCCATTTTTCTGGAAATTAACATTTGTTCAGAACACATCAGTCAGTAAACAGTGTACAGTTGTCTGGTGTCAACTTTCTGCTTTAATTCAAGAGGTTAAACAAAAATGTCACTTGAACCACTTAGGAAGTATTGTCATTTTATATACACAACTCCTTCATTTTCAGAAGCCATTAGCAATTACAGCCAGAGGAGTCAGGAGATGGATACATGAACATTTTCCAAGTCACCAAATATGTCTTGGACTTCATTTAAATTAATCATTTACATTAATTAATTTAGATTTAAATTAATCAATTAGAGTTTGCATGGGATTAAAAAAGCTTTTCAACCTACCATCCCTGGTTCTCAAGACCAGGCACCTATGAGCCTCTACTCTATTTTAGATATATTTAGCTATACCTTAGTATACACTAGTAGAGTTCTACCTTAGAATTGGAATGTATTATTGAAGACATACCTTACTGAATTTTCATGAGGAAGTACAGGGATCCCCCCAAAAGAGCGTCACAAAATCATTTTACTCTAATTCTGCAACAGATAAACTGAATTCATTTTTTTCAGACATCAAGCTATGTGAGGAATTTCTTCTGATGTAGTTTTGAGACTGATCCAATGAGAATGTCGCTTACAATCAAGCATGAAGGAGAACTGGTGGAATTTTACTGTGAGACCAAATTGATCATGCAAACCCAATGAAAATATTCATGTCATTTTACAGTTAGAAAAACCCCACACAGGAAGATAATATTAGGATTGTAAAGAATTTTCAGAGTGCAGTTTACAATGTTATCAAAGGGAGATATGGCTGAACCAGAGGAGCACATTTTGAGCACATCTTGTGAAAGATATGCTTCAAGATGACATGACAGATATCAGCTGTGTTGCCACAGTTACTTTGAAAAAGTAATCCATTACTGATTACTGATTACTCCTTGAAAAAGTAACTTAGTTACTTTACTGATTACTCAATTGTAAAACTGAGTTACATTAATAGTTACTTTTAGTTACTTTTACCAGCTGCCACAAACCTCCTCTGCCACCTCAACATGAAAACAATAACCTGTTTTGCCAACACTCACTTTATAGTCACCCTTTCTTGACTTCAATGAAATAAATACTTCTTTTATAAAAAGTAAAATAAATACATCTTTCTTGACTTCATATTTAATTATTGACAGCACTGTAACAGTAAAACTTTAATTCTAACCTACATTGTTTATAAATGTAACTATTAATTCTTTCTAACATTTTTTGTAACATTTAAATTCTCTCTAAACATTTTAGTTGTTGAAATTATTATTATAAGTAGCATTAGTTGTTGTAGTAAAAAAAAAAAAAAAAAAAAAAAAAAAGCTTCAAAACTAGACCTTTAATCTAGGGGTGTTGTGTGTGTGTGTGTGTGTGGGGGGGGGGGGGGCATCCCTGCCCACACCCCTTTCCCTCTGGAGCACAAAGAATGGATAACATTTATTTATGCAGAACACATGACCAGATTGACACATAAGAAAGTTTTATCACACTTTTGTGTCATATCATCCTCAGAAAGAGTGTTTGTATATCAGCTCGTGGTGGATCAGCTATTATTAGTGAGCAGACATGGAGCGGCTCTGCTCAGAGTTCTAAATAAGGGGGGAAAAGCATAAAAATGTCTTTTTCAATGTCCTATTTTCAGGGTTGCCGCAGTCCATCATTAGGGGTATTCAGCTGGTTACGAACACTGCTACCACTCTTTTGACATGAAGCAGGAATTTGAACATATCACTCATTCTGGCATCCATGCACTCGCTTTCTGTCTCTGTGAGAGTGGATTTTAAGGTCTTGTTATTAACCTACAAGGTTGTCCATGGACTGGCGCCTCTTTATCTGACCGACCTGGTGAAACCCTACGTGCCGGCCTTGGTTTTGTGGTCGCCGGATGCAGGACTATTGTGTGTTCCCAGGGTGAAGTCAGCAAGTCAGAGAGCCTTTACTCATCGTTCACCTGCCCTGTGGAACAGTCTTCCTGCATCCTTGAGACAACCTTAGTCAGTGAACATTTTTAAATCAAGACTTAAAATGTATATTTATTCTCTTTCTTATGAATAGTTTTGTATTTTTCTTATATGTTTTATTCTTTTACATGTTTTTTTTTATTATATATTCACTTATTTATCATTTTATTTCAAACTATTCTATGTGCGGCACCTTGAGGCGACTTTTGTTGTGATTTGCCGCTTTTTTATGAGCTGATTAAATTGAAAGCTCAGTGCAGGTGTGCTGTTATCACCGCGCTTTGAGAGATGAGTATGAATCATAGCTGTTGCAGAAAACTGCGGATGAAAAGCTCGCAGCTCGCTGAAAGTATGCAGTTCAGTCCACCCTGGCCCCCTGCCCACAGATCACGTTTAATGCTGCGATTGACCTCCAGTGCAAAAATAACAGTAATGCACAGTGACTTGGAGAAGTAGGAGAAGTAACTTTAATCTGATTTGGAAACATTAACGCATCACAGGTCTTATTCCTTATCTTTCAGCTGCTCCCTTTAAGGGTTGCTATAGCAGATCATATATTTCCATCTCACCCTGTCCTCTGCATCTTCCTGTGTCACACCAACCAGCTGAATGTGCTCCCTAAGCACATCCAAACAATTCCTACTGGACTCCCTTTTCTCCTCCTGACTAGGGGCTTCATCCTCAGCAACATCTCCCTATTCCCTCACCTGTCCATGTGCAAACCATCCTATCTGTGCTGTCCCTATGATAAATCATTCCTAATCCTGTCCTTATGTCTTTATGTCAGCAACTACTATTTGTTAGGTGAAAATGGCTGGTCTCACTACTGTCTTGTAAGCTTCCTCCTCTTGCAGATATCCTTCTATCACAAATCACTCCTGCCACCTTTCTCCACCTACTCCCAGTGGTGGGATAATCAGCTAACTGCTAATTAGCAAAGCTAACCTTTTTCATTAGTAGATGATCTTTTCAACAATTGGATTAATTAACTTCAGCTGAATTTAGTTCCACTAACTTTCAGTCTGCTAACATGTCTTTGCTGGCACAGTGAGTAAGACTGAATGGTCAAAAGCATTTGTAAACTCTAAAACCAAGCATTAATTCCTGTGTATTGGGTGTTTTGCAACAGCCAGGATGCCATAAACAGCTCCCCCAGCAGAAGAAGGTAGGCTGGTTGCTCATACGGAAAAAAAAAAAAAAAAAAAACTCATCATCACTCATCTTCAGCTGCTTTTCCGGGTTCGGGTCGCAGGGGCAACAGCTCCAGCAGGGGACCCCAGATTTCCCTTTCCCGTGCCGCATTGGCCACTTCTGACTGGGGGATCCTGAGGTGTTCCCAGGCCAGTGTGGAGATATAATCTCTCCACCTGGTCCGGGATTTTTCCCGGGGTCTCCTCCCAAATGAATGTGCCTGGAAAGCCTCCCTTGGGAGGCGCCCAGGAGGCATCCTTACCAGATGCCCGAACCAGCTCAGCTGAAAGAGCAGCATTGAAAGGAGGGAAAAAAAGAAAAAAACAAAACATAATTTTCTTTCAACATGCAGCAACTCAGCTCAGTGGCAGAAGAGATAAATCGCCATTTTCACTCATGGTCACAACATAACTCTTCAAAAAACTAACTACATTCCTTGAACTATAAAATACAACAAATGTATAACATGAACAACACTCATAAACTAATATGTACTACAATAATAATAATTAAAACAAACAATCCCTGGACTCCCATAATGCATTGCTGAACCGTGTGTCCTGCTTTAACCCTCTAGGGTTCGAGGGCATTTTTTGGACAGTTCACTCGCCTGGAATAAATGTTTTATTATTGCTTTCTTAACAGCTCTCCCTGCATCCCACAATCAAGTTTTATGTCTCTTTTTTCAGGACAACCTGTACTTTCAGAATATATATGCTATAGTGGTGTTTTATAAGTGTAATAAAGGTTTACAATCAGAAATAAGAAAGGAAAAAGTAAAGCGGATATTTTTCCACACACATTTATTCAAAACACACAGCAGACTATAATAAACAACTGTTTTGATACTTTATAAAGGCAACTTGAGGTCTTCTGTGAAGACTGTGCAAGAAAAAGGTTCAAACAATAAACACAAATGCACATTTTGAACAATATATACAAAATGGTCCGTGCGCTTTGTGTTCATCTCAAAGCAATTTCTGTCTGCTATTACACAAAGGTGACATCACAAACTTCTACTATGAAGTTGTCTGTGTGTGTTGAGGTGGGCTTCATAGATAATTGGCAAGCTTCTGGGAAAACCTGGTCTTGTTAGGAGAGATGGCATCCATCCCACTTTGGATGGAGCAGCTCTCATTTCTAGAAATCTGGCCAATTTCTTAAATCCTCCAAACCATGACTATCCAGGGTTGGGACCAGGAAGCAGAGTTGTAGTCTTACACACCTCTCTGCAGCTTCTCTCCCCCTGCCATCCCCTCATAACCCCATCCCTGTAGAGACGGTGCCTGCTCCCAGACCACCAATAACCAGTAAAAATCTATTTAAGCATAAAAATTCAAAAAGAAAAAAATAATATAGCACCTTCAACTGCACCACAGACTAAAACAGTTAAATGTGGTCTATTAAACATTAGGTCTCTCTCTTCTAAGTCCCTGTTAGTAAATGATATAATAATTGATCAACATATTGATTTATTCTGCCTTACAGAAACCTGGTTTACAGTAGGATGAATATGTTAGTTTAAATGAGTCAACACCCCTGAGTCACACTAACTGCCAGAACGCTCCTAGCACGGGCCGAGGCAGAGGATTAGCAGCAATCTTCCATTGCTGCTTATTAATTAATCAAAAACCCAGCCAAAGCTTTAATTCATTTGAAAGCTTGACTCTTAGTCTTGTCCATCCAAATTGGAAGTCCCAAAAACCAGTTTTATTTGTTGTTATCTATCGTCCACCTGGTCGTTACTGTGAGTTTCTCTGTGAATTTTCGGGCCTTTTGTCTGACTTAGTGCTTAGCTCAGATAAGATAATTATAGTGGGCGATTTTAACATCCACACAGATGCTGAGAATGACAGTCTCAACACTGCATTTAATCTATTGTTAGACTCAATTGGCTTTGCTCAAAATGTAAATGAGTCCACCCACCACTTTAATCATATCTTAGATCTTGTTCTGACTTATGGTATGAAAATTGAAGACTTAACGGTATTCCCTGAAAACCCCCTTCTGTCTGATCATTTCTTAATAACATTTACATTTACTCTGATGGACTACCCAGCAGTGGGGAATAAGTTTCATTACACTAGAAGTCTTTCAGAAAGCGCTGTAACTAGGTTTAAGGATATGATTCCTTCTTTATGTTCTCCAATGCCATGTACCAACACAGTGCAGAGTAGCTATCTAAACTCTGTGAGTGAGATAGATTATCTCGTCAATAGTTTTACATCCTCATTGAAGACAACTTTGGATGCTGTAGCTCCTCTGAAAAACAGAGCTTTAAATCAGAAGTGCCTGACTCCGTGGTATAACTCACAAACTCGCAGCTTAAACTTAACCAGAGAGGAAATGGTGTCTCACTAATTTTGAAGATCTTCACTTAGCCTGGAAAAAGAGTCGGTTGCTCTATAAAAAAGCCCTCTGTAAAGCTAGGACATCTTTCTACTCATCACTAATTGAAGAAAATAAGAACAACCCCCTCTCTACTTTTAAGATTTGGCTTAAAACTTTCCTTTTTGCTAAAGCTTATAGTTAGGGCTGGATCAGGTGACCCTGAACCATCCCTTAGTTATGCTGCTTTAGACTTAGACTGCTGGGGGGTTCCCATGATGCACTGAGTGTTTCTTTCTCTTTTTGCTCTGTATGCACCACTCTGCATTTAATCATTAGTGATTGATCTCTGCTCTCTTCCACAGCATGTCTTTTTCCTGGTTCTCTCCCTCAGCCCCATCCAGTCCAGGCAGAAGACTGCCCCTCCCTGAGCCTGGTTCTGCTGGAGGTTTCTTCCTGTTAAAAGGGAGTTTTTCCTTCCCACTGTCACCAAGTGCTTGCTCACAGGGGGTCGTTTTGACCGTTGGGGATTTTCCGTAATTATTGTATGGCTTTGCCTTACAATATAAAGCACCTTGGGGCAACTGTTTGTTGTGATTTGGCGCTATATAAATAAAATTGATTTGATTTGATTTGTTGACTGTGCCTGCACTGTGAAAGCAGCTTTCACACGTTGAGGCTCATTCACAGTTTGAGGAGCGGGCCCTCCCCCCACGCTCAATTGATATGGTAAACAGTGCTTTACACGGGAGTGAGAGAGCTTGCCACAGGCTTATCCAATAACATTCACAGCCAACTAGTCAAACAATCCTGAAACTCACACATTCGTTGTTTGAGCACATGAGATTGTATGAGAGGCCCTCCGTCTGCTCCCTTTCACTGATCGCTGTGCATAATGGTGCAGGGCACACTGGAGCCAGCAATCAAACGGGCCAACTAGTAACACGTCACTCCTAAAAACAATCTTTGGTTTATCACGTGAGGTAAATCTGCCTTATGATTGGATTTTGGAAAACCATGTGACGGTGAACCAATTCAGATTGGACACTCACATTGCACACGTCATCACACAGCTTCTATGAGGAGTACAAAGATGGTGGACGGTTGGCTCGAAAGTTAACTTTTCAGCAAAATAAGTAAGTTTCTACAGTGAGGAAAATAAGTATTTGAACACCCTGCGATTTTGCAAGTTCTCCCACTTAGAAATCATGGAGGGGTCTGAAATTTTCATCTTAGGTGCATGTCCACTGTGAGAGACATAGTCTAAAAAAAAAAAAAAAAAAAAAAATGGAAATCACAATGTATGATTTGTATGTTACTGCTGCAAATAAGTATTTGAACACCTAAGAACCAGCAAGAATTCTGGCTCTTACAGACCTGTTAATTCTTCTTAAAGAAGCCCTCTTATTCTGCACTCTTTACCTGTATTAATTGCACCTGTTTGAACTTGTTACCTGTATAAAAGACACCTGTTCACACACTCAATCAATCACACTCCAACCTATCCACCATAGCCAAGACCAAAGAGCTGTCTAAGGACACCAGGGACAAAACTGTAGACATGCACAAGGCTGGGATGGACTACAGGACAACAGGCAAGCAGCTTGGTAGAAGACAACAACTGTTATGATTATTTATTAGAAAGTGGAAGAAACACAAGATGACTGTCAATCTCCCTCTGTCTGGGATTCCATGCAAGATCTCACTTTGTGGGGTAAGGATGATTCTGAGAAAGCTCAGAACTACACAGGAGGACCTGGTCAATGACCTGAAGAGAGCTGGGACCACAGTCACAAAGATTACATTAGTAACACATGATGCTGTCATGGTTTAAAATCCTGCAGGGCAGCAAGGTCCTCCTGCTCAAGTCAGCACATGTCCAGGCCCGTTTGAAGTTAACCAGTGGCCATCTGGATGATCCAGAGGAGGCATGTGAGAAGGTCATGTGGTAGATGAGATCAGAATAGAGCTTTTTGGAATAAACTCCACTTACCATGTTTAGAGGATGAGAACCACACCAAGAAAACCATCCCAACCGTGAAGCATGGGGGTGGAAACAGCATACTCTGGGGGTGCTCTTCTGCAGGATGGATGGGGTCATGTATTGCGAGATTTTGGCAAACAAGCTCCTTTCCTCAGTAAGAGCATTGAAGATGGGTCATGGCTGGGTCTTCCAGCATGACAATGACCCCAAACACACAGCCAGGACAACTAAGGAGGGGCTCTGTAGGAAGCATTTCAAGGTCCTGGAGTGGCCTGGCCAGTCTCCAGACCTGAACTCAATAGAAAATCTTTGGAGGGAGCTGAAACTCCAAACCTGAAAGATTTGGAGAAGATCTGTATGGAGGAGTGGACAAAAATCCCTGCTGCAATGTGTACAAACCTGGTGAAAAACTACAGGAAACGTTTGAACTCTTTAATTGCAAACAAAGACTACTGTACCAAATATTAACATTGATTTTTCCAGGTGTTCAAATACTTATTTGCAGCAGTAACATACAAATAAATTATTAAAAAATTATACATTGTGATTTCTGGATTTTTTCTTTTTCTTTTTTTTTTAGATTATGTCTCTCACAGTGGACATGCACCTAAGATGAAAATTTCAGACCCCTCCATGATTTCAAAGTGGGAGAACTTGCAAAATCGCAGAGTGTTCAAATATTTATTTTCCTCACTGTAAGCTCCACAGGCAAGACACAGGGGAGGGGGATTCATTTTTTAAATAAAATATATTGAATTTAAATTGAGGCATGGACCACAATAGCAGCAGGCTGTTATAAACTGAATGACTGTGCAAGGATACAAGGAAGGGAAGCCTCCAAGACACTCATGACAATTCTCAAGCAGTTATAGGCTTCTGTGGTTGTGATTGGAGAAATTTTTGACTCCTCACATTGGCTACGGTGGAAAAGAAAAATTTCCCTTTTGCATTTTTTAATTGTAGGAAGAAATTTCAAGCAGGCCAGGCTCAAAGGGGTGACAGTCTATTTTTTTTTTTGTACTACCAACAATAAAAAAAACTCAAATAAACAAAACATAATTAAAAATAACTGTCACACATTCAAGACAGAGGTAATGGAAATAACCGTCCAGGTACTTATAAAGTCACTTGACTTTTTAAGCACCTATGGTGACTATGAGTTCTTGGTCATCGTGACCAGAAGTCCATAAACAAGTGATAAAGTTCATGAACCCTTGAAGTGAGATCCTCAGTGTTTCCAGAAAGTTAAGGTTTCCTTAACTGATCCCCAGGAAATCTCCCATGTGCTTTCTGGCAAACTGTACCTGATTTTTTTTTTAGTAAGAAAATTCTGCTGTGCAATTGGAGACTAGAAAACAACACAGATTGAACTTCATACTGTCTTTATTTGCAGCAAGAAGATCAGTAAAGGAAGAATTTAACAACATGGAGCAGTGAATGGGCAGAAACAACCAGAGACATGGCCAGTAACACAGGCGAGGGTTTGGTACACACTTAATAAGTTCAATCAACAAACAGTGTCCACGAGGGCAGCAGCAAAGAAAGAATCCAATGACGTTAGCAGCAGGTGAAGAAATACTTCAACGTACCACGTAAGAAGCCGAGTCGAGGGTACGCTAAAAAGGCAGGCACAGAGGTTGGTAACGGGAGTTCAGACTACTGGAAATAGAATGTGAGAAAAGTAGTAGATCAATGATACTATCTGGCACTTGAGTGAAGCAACAGAGATGTTTAAGTAGTGTACAATCCAAATAATTGAGCACATGAACACAAAAACCTGAGTCTCCAGGAAGTAAAGTCAATAACACACACTACACATGCAGGGCCAATAAAATAAAACAATGATGATAACATGGAGAAGATATCACTGTGAGATGAAGGAGGAGGATGTAATTTGAAATTTGGCAGCAGAGTGCATTAGTGGTTAGCACTGTTGCCTCACATCAATTCCTAGCCTGGCCTTTCAGTGTGGAGTTTGCATGTTCTCCCCATGTTTACATGGGTTTCCGCCTGGTGCTCCTGTTTCCTCCCACATTTAGGGTTAGAGTGAATTGGAAACTATAGAATTTTCCAGGTCTATCTTGTAAAAGAGGTCTCGACCTCAAAGGGACGAACCTGGTTAAATAAAGGTTTAATTAAATGAAACAGAAGTACAAATGACGCCATCACCACTGGAAACATAACACATCACAGATAATACTTGAAGGGACAGTAATCCTGAGATCAGAAAACTAAGACCAGAATGAGAACCATGACATGTATCACAAAGTAATTACATAACTGATGATGGAGACAAAAGTTTTGTTGGTCACAGTTTCTCATTAAGGGTCCAGCCAAAGTCCAACAGTCTAGATTGAGATCAACACATTGATAATCAAAGAGTGTGTATGTTGTCATTTCAGCTGCTCCACAGCTGAATACATCCATATGTATTGCATCTGCCACAGCGGATGCAACCAGATCCACATTGGTATTTGGCACAAGTTTTATGCCAAATGCCCTTCCCGACATACCTCCAGGTTTACCTGGAGAAACACACACAGCCGCTGGTGTTCTGAATAGATCTCCCATCCAAATACTAACCAGATGCTGCACTGCTTAGCTTCTGAGATCTGACAGGATCAGACTGAAACACAGCCGACCAGCTGCTGATAATCAAAAAGTATTTGAGGGTAATTTTTTTTTTCCCTAAATAAAATACCTAAAAAATTGTGACTGTGTCCTGGAGCAGCAGTTTGTCTTTGTACAATTTGCATGTTCTCCCCCGTCTGCATCGGCTTTCTCCAGGCACTGTCAAAAACAGGTAAATTAGGGTCTGGTTTATTTTATTAATTAATTAATTTATTTATTTTTACCCGTAACCAAGACAGGGTCTGTTAATCTGCATTTGGTTCCCAGGCACTGGACTGTGGCTACCCACAGCTCATAGTGGTTGGAACTGTAAAGTTGGATGGATTAAATGCAGAAGACAAAATTTGTTATATGTATAATGTTGTATGTAAAAAGAAAAGTTTTCAAAATTGGACCTTTAATGGCGGTTGGGTGCAGTTTATCTCATCACCCCTCTGGCTATTTGCCTGTACTGTACAGCCTCAATGACATGCAAAATGTTGCATGTGTGTGTATGTCTAAATCACTACCTGATTGCAATGTAAAATATGTCTGACTGCTGCTTGTTGTTATTGCTTCGCCATGCAGAGTGAGACTGATGTGCAATGTTGATGATCTGTGTGAAAAAGTAAAGGCTCGCTGCATATTTAACGCAGAGTCTTTCACCTGCACACACACACAGAGGAATTATGGCTATTGTAATATAGATTGTCTTTTGTATTAGGTTTTATAACACTCAGCAATGGGAGAAAGTTCAGTAATACAATTTTAGAGACAACGTAGTTAGCAAAATGGACAAAAAAAAAACTGTTGAAGTGCCACACTGTGCCAGGCAGGACATTTGACCATGTCCGGTGTATCTTCTGAATGTCCAAGATTTGTGCACAAGAGCACATGGGGGTTTTATCATATGGACCATATATATTTCATTGTTTGTGGACAAACCATGTGCCCAGTGGTGGTATAGTACCAGTCAAAAGTTTTGAATGGGAAATTGTATTCAGCTATTTGACTGGGAGTGTACAGTGCATCTAGAAATTATTGACAGCGCTTTACTTTTTCCACATTTTGTTATGTTACAGCCTTATTCAAAAAATGATTAAATGAGCTTGTTTTTCCCCACAAAATTCTACACACAATACTGCATAATGACTCTATATATGTATATATATGCAAATTTATTAAAAAACCAAAAACTAATATTAAGAAATCACATGTACATAAATATTCACAGCCTTTGCCATAAAGCTCAAAATTGAGTGCGCCTTGTTCCCACTCATCATCCTTGAGATGTTTCTATAGCTTAATTGGAGTACAACTGGGGTACATTCAGTTGACTGGACATGATTTGGAAATGCACACACCTGTCTACATATAGACCCTTTTCAGTCACGTAACCCAGCCATTTCCCAGCCACGTCCCATTACCATATTGCTTGTCATGCACAGTGCTCCCTGGATTATTTACATGAGAAACAACGTATGTACTGTGCTCACACAAGCGCCTTTTCACTTGTGTGCATGCATACCGCACACACCGTGCACATGTTCACACAAGCGGGAAGGTGCTTGTGCGAGTATGTCCTACCAAAAAAAAACAGTGTGTTTCCTCAGTGCAGCGAAAAAAAAAAATCACGTCAGACGGCTTACAGCACAGTGGATTTGTTTTGTGTGTGTGTGTGCACATTGTGCACGCGCGGGCGGTGGTTAGCTTCAAAACAAACATGGCGGAGTTTGTTTTACTGATGGATGACAATTTGATGCATGGCATGGCAGACTTTTTGGATTCCTATTTAAAGGTCATGTTGGATTGTTGATGTCAAACTAGCAGTGATGCACCAAAACTGGATTAATTTCTGATGTTATTCTTGTTGCTGCACTGAGGAGGTACCAAAATATAAGTCCCTTTTCTGTTGTTTGCAAATTAATATAATATAAAATGACAAGGATCTATTTTTGACATTATATAAAACAAATAATGAATGTTTTTACATTTTTTCAATGGACCAAATATTTAATTCGATGAAAGCTGGAACATACCAAAGCTGGAACGTACCATTCAACTTTGCTTTTCCTCATTGAATGGTATGGTCCAGCTTTCACCTCATGAAATATCGTGTGATTCTTTAACTACGGGCACTATTGGCCTTGTAAATGTAATTTCCACCACACCATTGCCTTACAATATAAAGCGCCTTGGGGCAACTGTTTGTTGTGATTTGGCACTATATACATGTGCTCTGATGTCACTGTTTATCTCCATAGAAACTACCCAAACAATCTTTCATACAAACTGTTTAAAGGGACATTACAGTGTTGTGGTGGAAATTACGGCAATAGTGTGGGACAACTACATTTTGTTTAAAAAAATCACAACAGTTGTATGACATTGAATACCCCAATTATGTTTTGATTATTTTACTGATATTTTATTCAGAGATATTTTAAAACATTAGAAAAAATGTTTCTTTACCATTCATTTTTATCATTGAAGATCAAAAGTCTGGGTGTGGGACAAGCACAAAACGGCAATATTTGCATATAATGATGCTGAAAAAAGGTGAAGAAGTCATCATAGACTACTAGAACAAATTTCTTAACACACTTTCATTGTAAAGATAACTACAAAAGTGTGAAATTTCCTCTTTTTTCTGTTTTTCATACAATGGGCCTCATGTATCAATGTTGCGAACTTGTGGCGTAAATTTACGGCGTAAACTTGAAATACACCAAAGTTGCCGTGACATGTATCAAGCAGTGCGCACCTGCCCATTTCTGGCGTACGCCTGACATGATCTTGATAAATGCGGCGGGTGGAAACGATCGTAATTATAATAAACACGCCCATAAATATTCAGACTCTGCTTCAGACACACCCTCATTTTACGACATAGAAGCCGGAAAGACGGCAATGAAAAAGAACTCCACCAATCACGACGCGTGCCAATAGAGCATCAAATGCGGCTGTCGTATTAATTGTTTTGTAGTATATAATCAATAAAGTGTTACAGTGGTCCCTCATTAATCGCTGGAGTTACGTTCTAAAAAATAGCCCGAAATACGCGAAACCGCGACGTAGTCAGCGTTATTTTTTACAATTATTATAGACGTTTCAAAGCTGTAAAACCCCTCACTACACAGTTTATACACTTTCTCAATCAGGCATGAACATTTTCTCACTCAAAGTTCAAACCTTAGTAGGAAAATAAGACCAAACTGTTTTCAGGCCCAAACATTTGTTTGAGAAATAAAAATAGAATGTTTTCCTATAAATAATTATGATGGCATTTAGAACTAACAAATTAATTTTAGCAATCAACGAATGAGGTCGGACACATAAGAAATTATTAATAGTGACTGACCAGTATTTCACAGATCGGGCCTTTTTCCACTCACACCTGGCTGCAGCAGGTGTTTGTTTCCGTGTGACAAACACAGTTATGAGTAGTTGTTGGTGCTCTTTTCTCTTCTGGGCAACAAGATTCTTATAAACAGACACGCAGACCACAATGCACTGTAAAAAAAAAAGGCATGCAAAATTGGACTAAAGAAATCCGTGAAACGACGAGGCCGCGAAAGGTGAACGGCGTTATAGTGAGGGACCACTGTATTCTCTTTTCACATGTCAATAATTCTTGACGTGGATATTTGCTCGCTCAATTTATAAGACACGCCTAATTTTTCAGATTTCTTTATTCTTAAGATGTATTTCTTTATTTATTTTATTGTGACAAACGAATGGAGATGACAAAACCTGATTGCAGCATGGGCGAAGGGAATGAGAACACTACAGTTGTAATTATCAATTTCATTGTCTAAAACGATCACACCACATAAAGTTAAGCTCAGCGCTGCTCTGGCTCCAGGCTCGAAGTCTGGAGAAAAAGGCGAGCAACGTTGTCTTTGCAGTCAGCGCTGTGACCACGGATCGTGCTGCATAACAATCCCACAAAAGCGGGATTTGTATTGATTATTATGTAGTATAATCAGGAAAGTGTTATTTATGTAACATATGCATTGATTTGTATAATGGCACGGTTTATCATGTTGATCATTTTCATTTTTATGTGGATTCCAGCACTGGTTCATTTTGGTGTATAATTTACGCCACCTCTCAACCTGGTGTATATTTTCAGCGCAGCGTACGCCAACGACCACATTGATAAATGCCAAGTAGCCCAGCCGTTTTGGCGTACACCCCATATACGCTCAAATATCGCCGTACTCAACGTTGATACATGAGGCCCAATATGATCAAAGGACATAATAAGTGCCCGTAGTCTAAGAATCACCCATTCATACCATTGAACTCATAAACATTCATTATTTGTATAATATCAAACCCTACATTTAGTGATAATGCTCATCATTAACATAATTTGATTTTGTGTCTGCTGCTCTGGGATTGTGAGCACGAGGGGAACAGGAGGAGGAGGAGACAACAGGTCTCAGTGTATGGGAGCTGTGATCGTTTAAGTCAAGACGTCTTTGTCCAATGCCCTGGTGTGTTTGGAACCACTGAGCAGGAGTGGCACCCACCATCAGGACAGGCCCCACCTTCAGCCACCAGCCCAGGCTCCAGCTACAGCTACCCACCACCACGCCAAAGCACCAGCAACAGCCATCCACCACCAGGCTAAGGATCCAGCTACCACCAGGCCCAGGCTCCAGCAACATTTGTCCACCATCATTCCAGGCTTAAGCTCCAGCTACTCACTACCAGGCCAGGCTCCAGCTACCACCAGGTCTAGCAGCAGGTACCACCATGACTAGCCATTAGGCTTACTATACAACAACTTCACAGTCACTTGGTCTCCTCTGTTACTGGTGGTTTACAAGATGCCACCTAAAAGTAATGGTGTCACAGATGAGGAGATTGAAGAGATAAAGAAGTCACTTAATTTAACATCTGAAGAATTGGCAACAATTTTAAAACAGCAGCAAGTGATTATATACCTAATGGGAGAGATTACAAACCTCAAAACACAAAATGAGGGAAAGGATAAGAAAATTGTAAACTTAGAATCTTGAGTGACAGATCTGGAACAATACTCCATAATGAGTGATGTGATAATCAGTGGATTTGAAACCACAAACATCTCATATGCAAGGGCTAAACTGGGAATCCACAAGAGCAAGAACAGCTCTCCTTAGAGCAACAAGTAATTGCCTTCTTTTGCAGCAAGGGTATAAAGATGGAAAGCAAGGATATAGAGGGATGTAACCCTCTCCCAAGGAAAAATAAAAATTAAAAACCTGTAATTTTTATCTGTTTTACTTACAGACAAAATAAAGACCTGCTTAAACAAAAAGCTGAAAAGGACTAATGTCTATGCAATTGAAAACCTAATTAAAAAAGTTAAAGGCTATTCGCCCAACAACTGGGCAGATAAGTCATACACTGAACATTACACGCCCAACCGTTGGGCAGATAAGTATATCTTACCTTATTCGCCCAACCGTGATTGTGTAATTGACACATTTTGTGCATCTAAACTCTGTTTTTACACCACTTTTTTAAGACTCTATTGTGGCGTGAAAAGCAGCGTATGTTTGACACATTTAACAACGCTGTCTTTAATTACTGCAACAAAAAAAAAAGCAATGGATGGAAGCAGACAAACTTCATAAGCATTTTAAACGGAAGCCTGTAAAGACAACAAAACCATTTGTATGAACAAAATGGTGCTTGTTGCCTGTAAGATGGTGCTAGTTTGACACAGTTCCCTGGGTCGGTTTCAGCATTTTATCCGGATATTCCACTGTTAAAGGAGATTTTTTTTAATGAAAGAAGTGCGGACGGGTCCGCGCGTCGGGACACAGCCGGCACGGTGTGGCGGCACAGGAAAAACACCTCCGTGTTGATAACCATTTGTAAAATCCAGGCGGCTTTTGATGGCTTTCAGTGGAGTGAGTATATGAGAAATTGTTTAACAGCTGGACATGTTCCACCTTGTCCTTAAGGCTTCCAACGAAGGTGTTTTTCCTGTGGCGGAGCGTCGCAGCAGCTGCGAGCCGACACTGCAATCCGCCCACACGTCTTTCATTAAAAAAATCTCCTTTAACAGTGGAATATCCGGATAAAATGCTGAAACCGACTTCTTCTGAAACTTCTCTGTTCTCTCACGACATCCTGGATCAATAGAGCCTGAAATGTGGAGGTTTTCAGCTTGAAACAGGCTGACGACGGCGCCTGGGACCGCTGCACGAGGTCTCGCTCCGTGGGAAGTCCTTAAAGCGACAGTATCACCTCAAAATCTCTCATCAGCCATTAAAATTTTCACCGAAAACCAGCTGAATTTTTCGAACCGTGTCCACTTCGATGTGTCTCACAGGTTTAGAAAAAATTTTGATCAAACAAAGCGCCAGTCTCTCAGCAACTTCTCAGACAAAGGAATTCCAACGAGGGGCTGGACGACTCCTCCCACAAGGAGTGCTCACAGGCGAATGACATCACCGACAGGCATGGAAAAACTCACGCATGTGCACAAGTGTTCAAGCATGTCTGACATAAAAACATATGAATGAAATCCATATAGATTTTGAAAAAAATAAAAAGGACCTATACTTTATTGACAGACCTCGTATATCAGAATTTGAACCATATCAGTGATGTTTTTGTCCATAAGATAGTCCTCTAACAGTCTAAAAAATGTGTTGTTATGGATGATGTTCAGTAACTTGTATTTATTTATTAATCAATGAGCATGGTTTGCTGAATGTAATTCATGAATTATTTAGGGATATTTAGGCATGGGAAACAATGATTTAAGGGAAAATAGAATGCATGACTTTGACATAGATTTAGACCCTGACAGCCACATCTGGAGCAATATTGGTAACACTTGTGAATACTACTGCTGTTGAATTTATTTCAACTTTCAGTTCAAGAGATGATGTATCCTTCATTCACTTCAACATTACAAGCTTTTATGCAAATTTCTATAAAGTTAAAGATTACTTGAGTTCATTTAATTGTTGATTTCAAATAATGACTCTCTCTGAATCTGATCATCTGTCATCTTCAAAGTGCACATTAGAATCCATAGCCAGCTGGACAGGTAGTTGCATTTATTGATAAATTGGATCTGTATTCCCCCTTACCAGCTGAGAGATAGGCCTCTCAGGTCGCTCATTAAGTCTTTTAATTTCTGTCACCCCCTAAGAGTTTGCTTTTGGGTACCTTACCTTTTGTGTTCATGTGGTTCTTTATATGGTTCCTCCCATTGATATCAGATTGAATCCCCTTTTTATTGGAGCCCTGAGATTTTGTACATTTCCCACTATGTAATGCACTTCAGGATTTCTTCGTTTTTCGGGTTCCCTCACCATTTGCGGGTTAGTATGAAAGAGGTCCATAATCCACATCACTGTGTGGTTCATTTCTCTCCCAGGTTCTTTTACCTCTGCAGTTGTTTTGTTGGATTATTTGCTGTTTCTGTTCGCTTTTTGATTGGTTTAGCTTGTTATATGGGTTTTTCCCATTTTTTTGCCTTCCATGGTCCACATGTTGTCTCCCTTTTTGTTTTTTTAGCTAAGCTTATTTGGTCCATATGTCTTTTCTCCATTTATTGGTCAATGGTTGGGTTGTTAAGTATGTGGTCCCTCTGGAATGTATTGGTTTTTTTTTTGTTTTGTTTTTGGTTTGTTTTTTTGTTTGTTTTTCCCTTTTACACCTTATTTTTTTCAGTTTTGTGGGGTTTTTGTTCCCTTTGCCCATCCCCAGTGCACTTTCTATATTGTGGCTTGTTTGGTTGATTGTTTTTTTTGTGTTATTTGGCTTTTCGTTTTGGTGGTTACATTCTGGCGCTGACTTGCACCGCTTTATGGTTGGTAGCATGGTTGAGATTCCTCACCAGCCTTCGTTGGCACCTTACATCCATCTTCCCAGGTAGGCTTCTTTTTAATAGTGTTGTTCATTGTTTGTCGGACTCCGTTCCAACACCTATCCCGGTTATGGTTCCTAGCCAGTCACAGAGGCAGCTGCCTGCCCCTTCCTTGGACCTTGTTGTGCCATGTGCCCAGTCTCTGCGTTCGTCCATGGGGTTCCTTAGGTGACATGGTCGTCTCCCAAAGTCTGTGTTGCCTCACCCTTTTCCTGGTTTTTCCATTCCTGGTTGGACGTCTTGCCCTTCACCTCAGGTCCTCCTGGTTTGGGTCATCCTCCTCGGAAAGTCTGCCGCTGGACTTTTAGTCCCAGTCCCGTCCGGTGGGTTCCACCTGAGTTTCCATGTGCTAGCCTTTGATTTGTTTTGTTCTTCTCTGTTTGGTTATTTTGAAACCCCATTTACAGAGAGTCCACGACCGAGTTGCAATTGAAAAATGGCATCTGTTCGTCATCACTCTCACTGAATTCCACAGGGGTTGCAGGCTGGTCACAGTGGGGTCTACATGGTCACAGAAGAAGAGGACTCTTGGTCGGAATCACTCTCCTTCACTACCCATCAGTCTCCGACAGGTGTGTGAGTGTTTTGAGCTCTCACATGTTGTGCGACCAGTTAACAGATACAAGGTCTCATATTCGTCTTGATAAACTCTCACATGTCTCAGCTCACTCTCAACTTGATCCTGTGGGTCATAATAGGCTCTCAATTGATTCTGCATGGGGTTGCATCAATGGTCATGGTTGTTAACATATTTTTATCTCCCACAATCCAATCGCAATGCAAGCTTGGTGTAAACGTAAATAACAGATCACAATGGAGACCAGCCAAGACTTGTGAGACAAAATGTCATGGTCTTTTAGGTCTTATATAGATCTATGTCCGGTGTAAATGGGGTGTAAACACACAGCCAAAATATCAAAGTAGTGGCTTCAGGACAGCTTTGTGAATGTCCTTGTGTGGTCCAGCCAGAGCCCAGACCTGAATTTGATTGAACATATGGTTGCACATACACCTTTTTAAAAGTTTACTTTTACTCAGTAAAGGTTTTTTTTTTTTGATGTGGTCTCTTTTCTGCTGTTATTGTTTTCTTTGGATTTGCATCTCCAGTTCCATACATTTTTTTTGTTGTTGTTGTTTTTCTGGGTCCATTCAATGTTTTAAAGGAACCTCACCTGGCCACCCAACACAGGTGGTTTT
Organism: Thalassophryne amazonica; assembly: GCF_902500255.1. Taxonomy (NCBI): domain Eukaryota; kingdom Metazoa; phylum Chordata; class Actinopteri; order Batrachoidiformes; family Batrachoididae; genus Thalassophryne; species Thalassophryne amazonica. The sequence continues at coordinate 24,379,113 of NC_047121.1, forward strand.
AAATTCATCTTATTTACTTAAGTTCAAGACCCAATAGTCCAGGTGACTACTCTGTGATTAGTCTGTGTTGCAAAGAGCCATTTATTGAGCAGTGATTAATTTTTCTCAATTAAGGTTTACTCTTGGCCTAATTTAAAACCTGTTTGGGAAACCGCTCCATAAAGCGTAAAGCAGGGACCGGTGCAATTTAATGTGAGTAAATGCAGTACACTGAATTTAGTGTTTATCCAAATTCCTACAAAAGATAGAAAATCCACAATGAATTTGTGTTCAACTTGTAACAGTCTCACATCAAATCTTCACTTTTCAGAAAGCAAAACAATGAAAAAAATTGTTGTCCAGTGTTAATGATAAATCATTAACCTAAGATTAAGGTTAGATCAAGTCTAAAAACATGTGCTGATGCTATATGTCACACCATAAAATATCCTTGAGTCCTAGACCACAACCAACCAGACTGACAAGCAGTCTATCACCAGGGTTCAAATGCAGCCATCTGTCTGGCATAGCTAGGTTTTGTGGTCCTCAAAATAGAGACACGTGCATGCTGTGTCATATCTAGATAAGTGTGGCACATATTCAAAATGTCATAGCTAATGATCCCTCAAATTGCAAGTGTTCTCTTCATCTGAGTCCATATGTAAATGTTATTCCACATTCTTAGAAGGAATCTTTCGACCAAAGTCCAATGATGTAGTTGTCACTTTATGTCACTGGTTAGTATCCTACACTCACAATCAAACAGAAAGACAGGAACCACATGGTCCATCAAGACCTTGTTCATCTGCAGCAGTATCAGCATTTCCAAATACCATTGACCAGTAGCCTCATGATTCCATAAGTTCTGCCCAGGTGTCTATTGATATCAAAGGCTGATGACCCTGAGAAATGAACGTCAATGCCAAGACAAGAGAATATCTCTGCAAGTGTGACACTTTCACCACACACACACACACACACACACACATATATATATATATATATATAATACGATAGGGTTATCGCAACTGGCCCACCTTTACAGGTACTCTCCCCTGCACCATCTGTGGGCCAGTGGCATCGCTCTCTCCTCTCCTTCCTTCTTTTCAGGCACCAGCACATGGCAGGAGTTGAGTGGCTACCGCAGGTCATCAGATGGGCACCCTCCCTTCTTTTGATGTTTCATCAAATTAAGCCCATGACACATCGGGAGGGCTTGACAGCAAATCCAGCATCCTGGATCTACCCCCGGGAACCGCCACTCAACTCTCTGCCATTGATCCTTCCACAGCCTGGCTATGACACCTCACATCCCTATGAATCCAAATCCATCTGTATGCTGCCTCTGCGTGCCTAGTGATGTTGCCTATCCAGCGCTTCCTGGCCACCCCTTCAATTCCCAACTGCCCCAGCATCCTCCAAAGTGACTGCCCAGCAAAGCCCCTGCAGCCAACCTCTACTGGAAGGTTCCAGGCCTTCCACCCATTTTGCTGGCAGTCATGTATCAGGCCTTGATATTTCCCCTTCTTGCGCTCATGCGCCTCCTCATCCTCTCTTCCCAGGGTACGGTCAGCTCTATGAGTACAACCTGTTTAGTGCTCCTAGACCAGAGGACCATATCTGGTCTAAGGCTGGTGTGGGCTATCTCCTCTGGGAATTTGAGCTGCTCCCTCAGGTCTGCCCACATCTCTCACTCCTTTGCTGAGGCCAAAATGCCTCTGTTCCCACGTCCAGCGGCAGCTGCCTCACCTGACCTGACAAAATTGATAAAGCAAGGCCTGCTGGAAAGGTCTTTTGCCTTTTTCCTTGCCTGCTTGACCCCATCTGCCAACTGCGACAGAATCTTGTCGTATCGCCACCGGAATTTTCCATAGGCCAAGCTTGACTGGCAAGACGAGAGGACATGCTCCAGGTTGGCTGGCTTCCCACAGAGCTTGCAGTTGGGGCTCTCCACCAAACCCCATATGTGGAGGTTTGATGGGGTCGGCAGAACATCATAAATCGAGCACAGAAGGAACTTTATCCGGTATGCTTCCATACTCCAGATGTCCTGCCAGGTCAAACCCCTCTCTTGCACTCCTTCCCATTTTGTCCAGCTGCCTTGCTTTTTCATGGCTATGGCCTTTACATGCCGGGTCTCCTCTTCAACCTTACGGATCTCTCTCTGCACCATGTGTTGTCGTTCATTTGGATTTGCTTTTTCCCAGCTTGTCCTAGTTGAACAACCCAGTCCAAGCCTGCCCCTAGCTACTGTCCCCATGATGTTTGCCTGGTGCAGCCAATTTTCCACCTCTGTGAGTGCTCTACTGGCTGACCACTTGCGACCTGTCCTGATGGTAATGTCTGCCTGCCGCACTTTCTCATCTTTGCTGTCTCGCAACATCATGGCCTGCCGTATCTTCGTCGCTTTAAACTCCTCTACAACCGATGTTACAGGCAGCTGCAGCTTGCTGCCTGTGCTGTACAATCCGATGGCTCTAAAGCTTTTTGGTTTCCAATGTTTTTTTACACTGTTGGATGGTCAAGACACAGGAAGTCATTAAAAACCTGGGATTTCCTCCTCCTCATCCAGGACAATCAAAGCTTCTGAAGTGCTGCAATCAGCCCATTCATCATACATAAATTCTATGTCAAATAACCTTTCCTCATTGACATAGCTGCTGTCTCCACAAACATACCCAACAGCCAGGTCATGCAAGCATTAGAGTAGTTACAACAACACATCCCTTACAAACGCCAGAATTCACCATGAAGAAGTCAATGAGTCTGCTCTGATGTCCACAGCACTCACAGTGTCTGTATATAGGGCAGCTGTGATGTCCAGCAACTTAATGGGGATCTTGTGAATATTTTGGAACGTCCCAGAGCGCATACAATCAACAAAGTCAAACGATTCAGATCAATCAAAATAGGATTCAAGGAAATGCTCCCAATATCATTTCATAACTTGCTGTTCATTATTTTACACTTTTTTCAGCAGATAAGTTTGTTATTCGGATGACGGTGCTGAATTTACTGGGATAAAATAGTTTATGTTTGTGCTAATTACATATTGAAAAGACATATCAAATTAATAGAGAACATAAACACAATTAATATGATGGACCAGATCAATAGAAAGAATTAACTTTATTTTGTTTGAGTGAAATACCATAGATACTGTATGTCTGCCACCTGCTGAACACTCCCATCTGCTGGATGTTTAAGGAAAGTACATCCATATCAGTTTAGGAATTTCATATTTAAAGGCACACATATTTCTTGTTGGTTAAACAGGACTTTAATTTAAGTTATTCGTACTTGCTGGGATGATCAAGGCTAACCAATAAATGGGTTTTCTGCTGCAGTGATCACAGAGGGTCATAAATGCTGATATGAAAACACATCATCTACAGCACAAGGCTGCTGTCTGTTTCCATGGTGATTACATGCAATGAACTCATTCTTGTCAGGGTTTGAGTTTGTTTGGTTATCTGTTTTTATTTTTCTCTGGTCTGTTTGTTATTTTTCTTATTCATTGGTTTTTGGATGTTTATTCTCTTGCTTGATTTTTCTGCTTGGCTCTACCTATCTCTATCTCTCTTGTCTGTCACTTGGTTGTTGGTGGTGGGTGTTTCCCTCTCTCTGGCCACTCCTTTGTTCTGTTGCTCTCCATTCACACCTGTTCTTGATTTGCTGCCCATCACCTGGGGTTATATAAGATCACGCGGTGTGTTAGTCCGTCGCCAGATTGTTGTGCTTTGTGCCACATTTCATCTCTGTACCTGCATTTCATAGTCCTGCCTGCCTCCTTGTGTGTTCCTGACCTCCAGCCTGTTGCAACGACCATGCCTTAAGCCTGATGATTTTTGTACTGCTGCTTTTCCTGGATTGCCTACTTGTGTACCGACCTCTGCTATTCAACCAAATAAAGCCTTTATACAACAAGAGCTGTTTGTTTGAGCCTTGCATTTGTGTCCAACAATTCCTGACCATCCAGCATGATAATTCTGGTAAAATACCAATATTGAGTAAAGACTGTCCCATGTCATACATCTCCCAATGATATATTTTCCCCTCACCAAAAAAAATCACAGCTGTTCAGGATTGAGTCCAATCTGTCTACATTTCACATATCCTTTTCGTATCTCACCTCATTTCTACTTGGTACAGCTCTCCCGTGGTGCTGCTGAGCAGTCAATCAATATGTGGGTAGCAGCAGTGTGGATCTGGAGTGTAGAAAAATTACATCTAAAAATAAAAAGCTGCAAGGCTGAAGGGAGGCAGTGCAGCATAAATCAACTCTGTTTTTCCTTTGGCTATATGAAGAAGAAGTGCAGGGAATGGATGTGTTATTGTCAACTGTTGGACAGCACATCCTCACAGCAGAAAGCACTGTTTGCAGCGGGGTCAGCGATGCTGCAGCACAGCCCTGAGGCCTGTCAGGATGCTTCCATCACAGCGGAAAGACACAGGAGGAGTGAGTGCTGCACAGTCTCCATGCTGCCTTGTCTACTGCACAGTTTAAAGGCAGCATTAGCCCTGTTTGCCTTCAATTGCCAGCTGCTGTCAGAGGCCACTATGGGTCTCAAAGACAGTGTCACTGCGAGTACTTAAGCAGACACTACATATAAAAAACTTAGATTATGAGCCCTTTTCATTTTAAAGCTGTTAAAAACGTATTTCCTTGTTAAAGTTATAAAAAAAATTAATAAACTTTTCTGAGTGAAGCTTTTCCAAGTTGTCAACATTCTGCAGCAGCAAGTGATTTACTGTGAAGTGTGACAGACTCATAATCAAGAATGAAGAAGTGCTGGCAGAGAAAAGCATGCAAATATGTTCATACAAATGTTTGAAAGTAAAAATAAATTTTCTATTTGTCAAATGTCGGTGTGCTTGTTGTACAAGCCAGGGCCGTATATAGGAATGTGAAAGGGGGGGTTCAAATCCTTAAGTTGGGGGTCCAGTGGGCCGCAGGGCCCCTGGTGGGGTCGAGGGGCAACGCCCTCATGGGGGGCTCAGGGGAGCAAAGCCCCCCGAAGCAGAAGCTTTTTGAGGATTTCGAGAGGTAAAAAGCTACATAAATTTAATTTGAAACCCAAAATGTATAATTTTAGGAAATACATTTTTATATACAAATAGTCTTTGCTTGGGATTGGAGCAGTTGCCATAAAAACCACCCAGGAAGAACCAAGATAACATTAATGCAAACTTTATACCTGCCTGTCGGTTGCGAATGACGCAAAAACTCACGCATGCGCATGAAGGTTCAAGCTTGGCTGATGCAAGCGCACATGATTCAAATCCATATAGTTTTTGCAAAAAATAAAAAGGTTGGATAGTTTTCTAACAGACCTCGTATTTAGCGGTATTAATATTCGCGTTTACATTATGAATATGTACGTATATGTACGTTATGTATTAAAATAGCAGTATTTAATTTGGCCACCTTGTTTAACTCGCTCCTCCCGAGTGACTCCCGAGTGACCACTCTGGAGTCACTCGGGAGGAGCTCGGAGTCGAGCCGCTGCTCCTCCATGTCGAAAGGAGTCAGTTGAGGTGGCTCGGGCATCTTTTCCGGATGCCCCCTGGAGGCCTCGCTGGAGAGGTGTTCCGGGCACGTCCCACTGGGAGGAGGCCCCGGGGAAGACCCAGGACACGCTGGAAGGACTACATCTCTCGGCTGACTTGGGAACGCCTTCGGGTTCCCCCAGAGGAGCTGGGGGAGGTGTGTGTGGATCGGGAGGTCTGGACGGCTTTGCTTGAGCTGCTGCCCCCGCGACCCGACTCCGGATAAAGCGGAAGAAAATGGATGGATGGATGGATGTTTAACTTGCGAAATTCGCATAATAAATCTCACGCGAATGTTTGCACACATTATTTGCAACAGGAAGGAGAAGCTCCCTTTATTTCTCAGCTTATACATACAAACATGTTTTTACAAACCAGACAAGTGTAATTGTGTGTCTACATGGGTATTTACAAGCCTACTAATCTGTTTGATATCAGAGGATGATAGGGACCAGGGAGCAAAAATTCTCAACCTCCATGGGAAAAGTTTATCTAGCAGTTTCCCCTTTCATCACTTAAGGGATTACTCTGGCAGAGGAAATTGAAACTGGAGGGTGTGTGATAATAGCTGTGTAACAGTTAGTGCTTGTTGCTTATTATCAATGAAAAGAAAATACATAACGTTGATATCCAGATCAGAAAGAAATCAGCAGAATTCTCGGGGGGTCGTTGAACCCCCTGAACCCCCTCTATATACAGGCATGCAAGCATTGTGGGCCTTATTTTACAAAATCTCTAGGGAAAATCAGTACCATATCACAATTTTATAATGATATGGGGGTTGATTTTGAAAGTTTGGAATTCATATCATTCACATTCAAGGAAGTGGAAAGAATTTAGTATTGGTTTCATTCAGCATAGAGCCTAATGTATTTGTTGTAGACCTGACTCCTTTTCTACAATACTGAGTTATAAAAAATAAATAAATAAATGAATACATTTTATGTCTATATTTACAGTTGGAATTGGCCAAGGTTTTCCAGCTGAAAACTGCTGTAATTGTTTTATATTTATCAGATACTGTGAATTTTCCAGAGATATTGTTAATTTTCTTTTAATAATGACATATTAAATATCATGTCAGAAGTATTCTGATGAGATGAGTACTTCATGTTTGTGAAAGGTCAAATTTATAACTGGTTATCTGCAGATTTATCAATATGCTGATGAAAACAGTATGAAAGCTATGATTTTCAAATTCACAATGTTAAGAAATGTCTGAAATGTTCTGTGGTGTCTGGAGCAGGTTTTCATCCAGGATGTCTCTGTACATTGCTGCATTCATCTTTCCCTCAATCCTGACTAGTCTCCTAGTTCCTGCCAATGAAAAAAACATCCTCACAGCATGATGCTGCCACCACCATGCTTCACTGTAGGGATGATGCAGATGCAGTGATGCACAGTGGGGCCATCTGAAGAGGGTCTAACAGCCATGTTAACATGAGATTACAGATACATCCTCTGACACATGAGGTGGACTGACAATGGATCTGTGATATCATACACATTATGGGCATAAGTGGTGCAATGCGCAGAGCATTTCATTCGCTGAGGGACAGGGCACCGTGTAGCTGCATGTGATGTTACAGCTAAGATGATGATCATAGTCAATTATGTTATGTAACCCTTAAGAGGGCATGACCATGTATCTGTAACAGCCTGGTCAGGTGATTTGCAGAGCGAGTCAGTGCATCTCTGAGTCAGCTGAACAGCCTGTCGCTGCGATGCTGAGCAGCAATTGCTGTTTTGACTGTGACACAAACCAAGTTTAAAAGACAAAAAAAAACAAAAAACAGGACAGACTGTGTCTGCAGCAGTATGGTGGCTTAGTGGTTAACACTGCTGGCTCACAGCCAGAAGGTCATGGGGTTTGATTCCCAACCTGTGATCTTTCTGTGTGGAGTATGCGTGTTCTCCCTGTGTTTGTGTGGGTTCTCTCCAAGTGCTCCGGGTTCCTCCCACATCCAAAGACACGCAGGGTAGGTGGATTGGGAACTTTAAATTGTACACAGGTGTGTGTGAGGGTGTGGATGTGTTTGATTGTCTATGTGACCTGCAACAGACTGGCTTCCTGACCAGGGTGTACTCTGCCTCATGCTCTATACCTGCTGGGATAGGTTCCAGCCCCTGGCAACCCTTAATTGGAGAAACCGGTTGAAGATGAGTGAGTGTGAGGTTGTGGCTGTGCCACCACTGAGGAAGAACAGACTGTGGAGAGTGAAAAGGGGCCATCTGCACTCTGGACTCCAAATGTGCACACACTGACTTACACACTCATACACACAGATCAGCTCCAGCTGGAGTGGAGCACAGAGTAATACACACTTAGAATAGAATAGAATAATTCTTTATTGTCCACCAATGTGGAAAATTGTCTTCGGCTCACCAGCACAAAAAAGACAACACTCAAATACAAACATTGTCATACATAAAAACATATAATAGACACAATAAAACAAAGATAAGATATAGTAAAATACATAGGAATAAAGGAAGAAGTAAAATAAGATCTAGTAAGTTAAATAAAACATAAAATAAGATCTTGTAAAATAAATACAACAGAAGTAAAGCAGTTCAAGTTTTGTCTGTGGGTTGGTCACGTTGTTGAGTTCACAATGGTGATGGCATTTGGTATAAAAGATTTTTTAAAAGAACCTTTGGCCAGAGAAGCACTGTAGCGCCTCAGTTTAGATGGGTGGCCAGCTTAGGAAGAGGCCTGGTGGATGCAAACAACTTCCATTTGTGCATAATGGAGACCACTGTGCTCACTGGGACCTTCAAAGCAGCAGAAATATTTTTGTACCCTTCTGCAGTTTTGTGTCTCAAGACAATCCTGTCTTGGAGGTTTACAGACGATTGCATTGACTTCATGCTTGGTTTGTGCTCTTACATGCACTCAACTGTGGGACCTCATACAGTTTTTGCATGTGATGTCACAGGTCACTTGCAGGGCGGGGTCATGCGCAACCGACAGTCAAGTTTCGCCGGCCACAAAACACTTGGCCGTGTAATCAAGCCATCTCAACTTGCCTTTCCTCTGTTTTTTGGCCATTTTTTCTGCTGTTACACCAGTCCAGAGACTTGTGCAGTTCACTCTCACAACAGATGTGGCCAGAAGGAGAATGTGAGCTTCAATGGGATTCCATTGGACACAGAGCGCTGGGTTTTGCAACCATAATCCTACAGCAATGGTCACACAATTCAATAAAGTTAATGATGAACATTATCACAAAGGGTAGAGTTTGAAATTGTAAAAAAAAAAAAAAGTCACAAAAATGTTACTCATTTCATCACAGAAGCCACAAGAGGACCACAAAAACAGTGAGATTCTGCTGGGTTTTGCTCCATAATCAATTTTATTTGTTCATATTAATGTAATTCCGTTCATTGTCTGCTTACATAAACATTTATCATGAACAAAAAGGAACAGATGGAAGGTAATCCTTGTATTCTCTCTTCCTTGCAGCAATAAATAAACATATACAAATACAAATAAAAAAAGAAATACATTTGTTACCTTGAAGCCAACACCATTTCCTCGTCAAGTCATCAAAACGTCAAATAATCATCAACATCAACATGACTCTTACATTTCAGCAGTTACACTTTTCTTAAAACTTACTATATTCTCTCATAATTTTATCCTTACGCATCCTTTTGAATCCATAAACACTTGAACATTTAATTTTTTCATTCAATGCATTCCAAAGTTTAGCTCCATAAACAGAGGGACACTTCTGTTTTCATAGTTGTCCATGCAAACATAGTCCAAAAATTATATTTTTTCTACAGCAAACAACCTGTGCAGCAAGACTGAATAAATTTTGGACATCATCTGGCAAAGTTCCTTGCTTAAGGTGCATTTACACATAAGCAAAACGCGTTACGAATGTCATTTTTCTGTCATTCGTGACACATTCCTGACATTGTTAACGTGACTTAAAGCATCTGAATAGGTTTCTTAATAGTGCATGTTGGTGCATGATATTCTTGATATTCGTGGAGCATGTTTTTGTCTGTCAAAAAATCTTCCACGAATGTCACACACCACCCTCATTTCGTCTCATGTCGTGGAGGTCGCAACTGAGCGTGTTGATCCGTCTTGATGAGTAGTGATCCTTAATAGAACGTGACAGCATTCATAGTGGTTCCTGTGATGGTTCTTGGAGCCCAAACTGTCACGCGTTATTACGAAGTGACACGGAAACTGTCAAGTTTTGACACGACTTGTAACGCGGCATCACATTTCACTGCGCGCCACGACAAATCAGTTTTCTGTCACATGCACACAATTAAACTCGGCTCCACAGCGTTCAGTTTGATGCAGTATGCCCAAGAGGAACAGTGATGCGAAGTCAGCCAAGTGTTGTTCCACAGTTCCTGCTGAAGCTCCTCAGGATGCTCCTGCAGGTGTTCCACCTGCTGTGAGGCTGCAGGTGCCCACCTGCTGTTGTAACCGATGAGCAGGAGAACGAGTCTGAGCAACCAGAGGAGCGAGGGGAGACTCACATGCAGCCAGACATCTCTGCACCTCCTCCACTCCAGCAGAGGAAGAAGCGGCGCACAATTAAACCCTGCTGCATCGCATTCAGTTTATTTGCTGACACCAGGTCAGCTAAAAGTCTAATTTCAGTGATCTTCAGCGTGCTCCTGCAGGTGTTCCACCTACTGCATGTGCCTGATGTTTGGGAAAACGTGTGAGACGAGAGCCGCATGAAGCCACACATCTGGCTCTGTCCGTCTCCTCCTCTCTGCACCACTCCATGGTGCAGAGCCCAACTACGCATGCAGTCACAAAGTTCTTCTGAAAAACTGGAGTGATCTGAATTCGGTTGGATGAATATGGGTGTGTGTGTGGAGACAATTCACCTCATTCACAATGTGACAGAACTTAACAATGAGCTGTTAAGCGCAATAGCGCGAAACAACGCAGAACATTATTCTTGACCGTGCGTAATGGTTCCTGATAATTCTCCAGCAACACGTGCCATTAATCGTAACGTGTGGTAACAGGTTGCAACAGTTCCTGAGGAGACCTGACACCTCTGCCCCGAATCATCACATTCGTGATCAGCGGCCAAGAATGTGTACTTCATGGCATTCGTGACTTGTCATCATTATGTGTAACGCAGTATTAGCTTTCCACATAATAAGTCCAACTTTTAAGTCAACAAGAAACCTAAATTTTAGTTGACTAGTTGGAATAAACAACTTGTAAGTATGCTCTCTGCAACCTTTTTTTGTTGATTCTAATGGCTGTTTTTTTTTTTTTTTTTTTTTTGTAACAGATACAAGGACTTAGTGGTACTGCCATACAGTAGTGTTCAGAATAATAGTAGTGTTATGTGACTAAAAAGATTAATCCAGGTTTTGAGTATATTTCTTATTGTTAAATGGGATCAAGGTAGCAGTAGATTCAGTAGATTCTCACAAATCCAACAAGACCAGGCATTCATTATATGCACACTCTTAAGGCTATGAAATTGGGCTATTAGTAAAAAAAAAGTAGAAAAGGGGGTGTTCACAATAATAGTAGCATCTGCTGTTGACGCTACAAACTCAAAACTATTATGTTCAAACTGCTTTTTTAGCAATCCTGTGAATCACTAAACTAGTATTTACTTGTATAACCATAGTTTTTCATGATTTCTTCACATCTGCGAGGCATTAATTTAGTTGGTTTGGAACCAAGATTTTGCTCATTTACTAGTGTGCTTGGGGTCATTGTCTTGTTGAAACACCCATTTCAAGGGCATGTCCTCTTCAGCATAAGGCAACATGACCTCTTCAAGTATTTTGACATATCCAAACTGATACATGATACCTGGTATGCGATATATAGGCCCAACACCGTAGTAGGAGAAACATGCCCATATCATGATGCTTACACCACCATGCTTCATTGTCTTCACTGTGAACTGTGGCTTGAATTCAGAGGTTGGGGGTCGTCTCACAAACTGTCTGCGGCCCTTGGACCCAAAAAGAACAATTTTACTCTCATCAGTCCACAAAATATTCCTCCATTTCTCTTTAGGCCAGTTGATGTGTTCTTTGGCAAATTGTGACCTCTTATGCACATGTCTTTTATTTAACAGAGGGACTTTGCGGGGGATTCTTGCAAATAAATTAGCTTCACACAGGTATCTTCTAACTGTCACAGCACGTACACGTAACTCCAGACTGTCTTTGATCATCCTGGAGCTGATCAATGGGTGAGCCTTTGCCATTCTGGTTATTCTTCTATCCATTTTGATGGTTGTTTTCCATTTTCTTCCACGCGTCTCTGTTTTTTTTTTTGTCAATTTTAAAGCATTGGAGATCATTGTAGATGAACAGCCTATAATTTTTTGCACCTATGTATAAGTTTTCCCCTCTCCAATCAAGTTTTTAATTAAACTACGCTGTTCTTCAATCAATCAATCAATCAATTTTTTTATATAGCGCCAAATCACAACAAACAGTTGCCCCAAGGTGCTTTATATTGTAAGGCAAGGCCATACAATAATTATGTAAAACCCCAACGGTCAAAACGACCCCCTGTGAGCAAGCACTTGGCTACAGTGGGAAGGAAAAACTCCCTTTTAACAGGAAGAAACCTCCAGCAGAACCAGGCTCAGGGAGGGGCAGTCTTCTGCTGGGACTGGTTGGGGCTGAGGGAGAGAACCAGGAAAAAGACATGCTGTGGAGGGGAGCAGAGATCGATCACTAATGATTAAATGCAGAGTGGTGCATACAGAGCAAAAAGAGAAAGAAACAGTGCATCATGGGAACCCCCCAGCAGTCTACGTCTATAGCAGCATAACTAAGGGATGGTTCAGGGTCACCTGATCCAGCCCTAACTATAAGCTTTAGCAAAAAGGAAAGTTTTAAGCCTAATCTTAAAAGTAGAGAGGGTGTCTGTCTCCCTGATCTGAATTGGGAGCTGGTTCCACAGGAGAGGAGCCTGAAAGCTGAAGGCTCTGCCTCCCATTCTACTCTTACAAACCCTAGGAACTACAAGTAAGCCTGCAGTCTGAGAGCGAAGCGCTCTATTGGGGTGATATGGTACTACGAGGTCCCTAAGATAAGATGGGACCTGATTATTCAAAACCTTATAAGTAAGAAGAAGAATTTTAAATTCTATTCTAGAATTAACAGGAAGCCAATGAAGAGAGGCCAATATGGGTGAGATATGCTCTCTCCTTCTAGTCCCCGTCAGTACTCTAGCTGCAGCATTTTGAATTAACTGAAGGCTTTTTAGGGAACTTTTAGGACAACCTGATAATAATGAATTACAATAGTCCAGCCTAGAGGAAATAAATGCATGAATTAGTTTTTCAGCATCACTCTGAGACAAGACCTTTCTGATTTTAGAGATATTGCGTAAATGCAAAAAAGCAGTCCTACATATTTGTTTAATATGCGCTTTGAATGAAATATCCTGATCAAAAATGAATCCAAGATTTCTCACAGTATTACTAGAGGTCAGGGTAATGCCATCCACAGTAAGGATCTGGTTAGACACCATGTTTCTAAGATTTGTGGGGCCAAGTACAATAACTTCAGTTTTATCTGAGTTTAAAAGCAGGAAATTAGAGGTCATCCATGTCTTTATGTCTGTAAGACAATCCTGCAGTTTAGCTAATTGGTGTGTGTCCTCTGGCTTCATGGATAGATAAAGCTGGGTATCATCTGCGTAACAATGAAAATTTAAGCAATACCGTCTAATAATACTGCCTAAGGGAAGCATGTATAAAGTGAATAAAATTGGTCCTAGCACAGAACCTTGTGGAACTCCATAATTAACTTTAGTCTGTGAAGAAGATTCCCCATTTACATGAACAAATTGTAATCTATTAGACAAATATGATTCAAACCACCGCAGCGCAGTGCCTTTAATACCTACGGCATGCTCTAATCTCTGTAATAAATTTTATGGTCAACAGTATCAAAAGCAGCACTGAGGTCTAACAGAACAAGCACAGAGATGAGTCCACTGTCCGAGGCCATAAGAAGATCATTTGTAACCTTCACTAATGCTGTTTCTGTACTATGATGAATTCTAAAACCTGACTGAAACTCTTCAAATAGACCATTCCTCTGCAGATGATCAGTTAGCTGTTTTACAACTACCCTTTCAAGAATTTTTGAGAGAAAAGGAAGGTTGGAGATTGGCCTATAATTAGCTAAGATAGCTGGGTCAAGTGATGGCTTTTTAAGTAATGGTTTAATTACTGCCACCTTAAAAGCCTGTGGTACATAGCCAACTAACAAAGATAGATTGATCATATTTAAGATCGAAGCATTAAATAATGGTAGGGCTTCCTTGAGCAGCCTGGTAGGAATGGGGTCTAATAAACATGTTGATGGTTTGGATGAAGTAACTAATGAAAATAACTCAGACAGAACAATTGGAGAGAAAGAGTCTAACCAAATACCGGCATCACTGAAAGCAGCCAAAGATAACGATACGTCTTTGGGATGGTTATGAGTAATTTTTTCTCTAATAGTTAAAATTTTGTTAGCAAAGAAAGTCATGAAGTCATTACTAGTTAAAGTTAATGGAATACTCAGCTCAATAGAGCTCTGACTCTTTGTCAGCCTGGCTACAGTGCTGAAAAGAAACCTGGGGTTGTTCTTATTTTCTTCAATTAGTGATGAGTAGTAAGATGTCCTAGCTTTACAGAGGGCTTTTTTATAGAGCAACAGACTCTTTTTCCAGGCTAAGTGAAGATCTTCTAAATTAGTGAGACGCCATTTCCTCTCCAACTTACGGGTTATCTGCTTTAAGCTGCGAGTTTGTGAGTTATACCACGGAGTCAGGCACTTCTGATTTATAGCTCTCTTTTTCAGAGGAGCTACAGCATCCAAAGTTGTCTTCAATGAGGATGTAAAACTATTGACGAGATACTCTATCTCACTTACAGAGTTTAGGTAGCTACTCTGCACTGTGTTGGTATATGGCATTAGAGAACATAAAGAAGGAATCATATCCTTAAACCTAGTTACAGCGCTTTCTGAAAGACTTCTAGTGTAATGAAACTTATTCCCCACTGCTGGATAGTCCATCAGAGTAAATGTAAATGTTATTAAGAAATGATCAGACAGAAGGGAGTTTTCAGGGAATACTGTTAAGTCTTCAATTTCCATACCATAAGTCAGAACAAGGTCTAAGATATGATTAAAGTGGTGGGTGGACTCATTTACATTTTGAGCAAAGCCAATTGAGTCTAGTAATAGATTAAATGCAGTGTTGAGGCTGTCATTCTCAGCATCTGTGTGGATGTTAAAATCACCCACTATAATTATCTTATCTGAGCTAAGCACTAAGTCAGACAGAAGGTCTGAAAATTCACAGAGAAACTCCCAGTAACGACGAGGAGGACGATAGATAACAACAAATAAAACTGTTTTTTGGGACTTCCAATTTGGATGGACAAGACTAAGAGTCAAGCTTTCAAGTGAATTAAAGCTCTGTCTGGGTTTTTGATGAATTAATAAGCTGGAATGGAAGATTGCTACTAATCCTCCGCCTCGGCCCGTGCTACGAGCGTTCTGGCAGTTAGTGTGACTCGGGGGTGTTGACTCATTTAAACTAACATATTCATCCTGCTGTAACCAGGTTTCTGTAAGGCAGAATAAATCAATATGTTGATCAATTATTATATCATTTACTAACAGGGACTTAGAAGAGAGAGACCTAATGTTTAATAGACCACATTTAACTGTTTTAGTCTGTGGTGCAGTTGAAGGTGCTATATTATTTTTTCTTTTTGAATTTTTATGCTTAAATAGATTTTTGCTGGTTATTGGTGGTCTGGGAGCATGCAAAGATAACTTTTCAGTTATCTGATAATCTGTTATCGAAGTTAATTTTTTTTTGGTTATCTGTGCCCACCACTGTGTGTGTATATATATATATATATATATATATATATATATATATATATATATATATATATATATATATATATATATATATATATATATATATACACAGTGAGGAAATTAAGTATTTGAACACCCTGTGATTTTGCAAGTTCTCCCACTTAGAACTCTTGGAGGGGTCTGAAATTTTCATCTTAGGTGCATGTCCACTGTGAGAGACATAATCTAAAAAAAAAATCCCTAAATCACAATGTATGATTTTTGTAATAATTTATCTTTATGTTACTGCTGCAAATAAGTATTTGCGCATGACATGACATGGAATCCACCAATCAAATGGAAAGGATGTATTCAGGTGTCATATAAAGGAGCTACTAGCTACTATGCTCATATGTTTGGTTTGCTCAGTATCAGAGTATGCAATGCCTGTGAGTATCATTTAATTTCAGTTTGTGACAGTGAAGCCCACATTATTGCTCTACGAATATGTATGCAGTAAGAGTCTATGGCATTTCTAAACTTATTGTTTAGAATCCCCGCTGTTACAGATGGCAATACTGCATGACATTTCTCCACTCAAACCCACAGAAGCCAAAAATTCTTCCACAGCATCTGGCATCCCTCACTTGTCTCCTTCCAGCATGGTCATTTAGTTTTTGTGAACCGCCTACCTCACAGAGATTTACCATAAAGTACTGCACTGTTAATATTTTGGAATGATTGATGTAAATGAAGTCTAAGAAATATTCAGTGACTTGGAAATGGTCATGTTTTCATCACCTGACATTTCTCAAGAAAACTGGCTGTAAAAATTAAATAATTCTTACATTTAGAATAAATTGCCCTGTCCCAGCTTTTTTTTTCCTTGGAAAATGCTGCAGGCCTTAAATGTAGGAATGGATATGCATTAGCAAATAAAATAAAGCTGAGCACACAAAACGTGAAATATGTTGGTTTCATACAGTCTGCAGTCGAAGTCAAAGTACATGTCAGGATCATTATGGGGTCCCCCACCCCACCACGTATTTCATATCATCCAAACCTTTCTGATTTGAAGTTATAAAAACAAAAGGAACAATTAAAAATAGTTTAACTGTATGTAGAAATAACATTATAAGCTGTGTTATATTCATTTTAAAGGTCAAATTTGTTTTGTGGCTCTACAAGAATTTTATTTGCGGAAAACTGGACAAAATTGGCTCTTTTGACAGTAAATGTTGCAGACCCCTGACCCATTCATCAAATTTTGGTCATACTAGTCTGAGAATCAATAGGCATAACTGTTGCCCCCCAAATAACAGAGATTATAGAGCTCACAAAGGAAGAATTGACAAGTGGATTAAGTAACAAGAGTAAAGACTGTTTGGTCTGCATAAGACAAGTACTAGGCCAGAATTACAGAAAAGTGAAGTATGAGGTGCACGGTATTCACATAAAAGCAGAGAATCATGTAAAAAAAACAAAACAAAATGAAAATGTTTTGTTAAGCTATAGATTTACAAATTCAACATTGATTGAATACATGCACGTGATTATTAATGCTACGCTGAGGCTCTAAGCTTCCAAATACCTGAGGTCACTACCTTACACCAGGAGGACCAGGAACAAAATTAATGCTACTGGTCCTGACCAGTAGGCTCAAAACGATTTCTCTAACACTGCTCATAACATTGTTATTTCTTTTCTTTTTTGTGTGTAGGTTTCTCGGTGAACTGTTACAGTCGTCATTCATTTCATTGCTCCATGCAGAGCATTCAAGGTAACGTGCTTTACAGCAACACATCTCCTCCCGTTAAAAGAGGGAAAAAAACTTCAATATTTTCAAACTGAACACACTCATAACAATTGTTCCTTTATCTCTTCGAGTTTTTTTATTGAGGGTTTCTCAGTGAACTGTTACCGCCGTCATTCATATTAGTGCTCCCTACCTCCCGAGCATTCAAGGTAACGTCCTTTACAGCAACACCCATCTCCTCCCTTTACAAGAGGAAAATAACACAAACTCATAACAATTGTTCCGTTTTCTCTTCTCATTTTTTGTGTAGGTTTCTCAGTGAGCTGTTACTGTCACCATTCATTTTAGCATTCAAGGTAAGATGCTTTACAGCAACACATCTCCTCCCTTTACAAGAGGGAAACGAACGATTGTTCCTTTTTTGCTTCTAGAGGCATTATGGAAAAGTCTTGCTGGTCTCTGTGGAGACAAAGAAAGAGAACGGTTGAAGCACATATCCACTTTGTTCATTCAAAGAAAGCAGTAGGACATGATGTAGAACAACCTTGTGGCAGTACTACTGCAACAGAGAGTGCTTCTACTCGTAGTAACACCTACAGTGATGATCCAAAACATTTGTGCCAGTTGCCCATGGCTGCTGCAAATTCAAGTAAATGCCCTGATTCTGAATCTGATGATCATCCATACCAGGTGTTATTTCAATGTGCAGTAAATACCTGTGAGGAGTCTGACAGTTGTAACATCTCTAATACAATGGTGGAATCTAGAGATGATAGCAATGTTTGTGCAAATATAGGTGATGCTTCTGATTTATCAGATGAAAGTGATGGGGATGTTTTTTTTCTAATGGGTACTACTCACCTTTAACATCTGCTGAAGATACTCTCGGTGACAATGATAGTAACACAGATGAACAGCTTACTGCTGATCATGCTGATTAGTAGATTCCAAAATCGCACATTATAAACTTATCATCCCCATTTACCCAAAGATCCTAGGACACTCCTACAGACTACAACTGCTTAAAATGTATCAGATGTTGGTGGAGAATACTATCACTTTTGTAAATGGACTGCATTTGTATAGCGTTTTTTTTTTCCCATCTGCATCAGATGTGTAACCATTACAAATAATGCCTCACATTCACCCCGATGTCAT
This sequence comes from Thalassophryne amazonica, assembly GCF_902500255.1. Classification (NCBI taxonomy): domain Eukaryota; kingdom Metazoa; phylum Chordata; class Actinopteri; order Batrachoidiformes; family Batrachoididae; genus Thalassophryne; species Thalassophryne amazonica. The sequence continues at coordinate 24,397,402 of NC_047121.1, forward strand.
GGTGCTGCCGTACAAGGTACTCACTACACACCAGGAGCAACTAGGGGATTTAGGACCTTGCCCAAGGGCCCTTAGTGATTTTCTGGTCAGGCTAGGATTTGAACTGAGGATCCCCTGGTCTCAAGCCCGACGCTTTAACCACTACACCATCATCTCCCCTCCCTTTGGTCAAGCTCATTGCATTAACAAGCTGGTACAGTTTCAAGGAGTTGACAGAGACGTTCAGAGGATACATCTCCAGGTCAGCATTGATGGATTGCCACAATATAAAAGTTCAAAGACACAGTTTTGGCCAATCTTTGGTAGAGTTGTTTCTCTATTAGAAAGTTAACCATTTGTCATTGGACTATATTGTGGAGAGAGTAAGCCAAGTGATATTGATCAATATCTGGCAGAGTTTGTGTCTGAAATGAAAGAGCTTGAATTAACAGGTGTCCATGTTGATAGCATGAACAAGATGGTTCCTATTTCAGTGGCATGTTTCATTTGTGATGCACCACCCATGCAAACCTCACAATGCCAACTATGGGTGTGACAATTGCATCGAGTAAGGTGTCGGGGCAGGAAAAGTAACATTTCCTGGAACTGACTCTCAACTCCACACCGATTTAGAGGTCAGGAAATGGTACATGAAGAACACCACCAATCAAACACCCCTTTCCCAGTTAGCAGTCAAATTAGTGTCACAGTTTCCTCTAGTTGCCCAGGGTGTGAGGCGCCGGGTGGGTGTGGAGATACTCATGAGTACGCTATGTTGGAGTTTACCCTGGTAGATGAGAGGGTCGCCTCCCTGCACCTTCGGGTGGTGGTGGTGGGGGCTCTGACTGTTGTTTGTGCGTATGCACTGAACAGCAGTTTGGAGAATTTGGCCTTTTTGGAGTCCCTGAATGCAGTCCCCGAATGGAGACTTGTACAGGGCTCCGGGGGGAAACCATTGTTCTGCTGGGGGACTTCAACGCACAAATGGACAATGACAGAGACACCTGGAGAGGCATGATTGGGAGGAACAGCTTCCCCGATTTAAACCCGAATGGTTGTTTGTTATTGGACATCTGTGCTAGTCATGGACTGTCCATAACGAACACCATGTTCAAACATAAGTATGCCCAGTGTACATGGTACCAGAGCACCCTAGGCCGAAGATTGATGATTGATTTTGTGATTGTATCATCTGATCTGAGGCCACATGTTCTGGACACGCGCATGAAGAGTGGGGCAGAGCTGTCAACTGATCACCATCTGGTGGTAAGTTGGATCAGAGAATGAGGGAGGACTTTGGACAGACCTGATAAGCCTAAACAGATAGTGCAGGTGAACTGGAACGTCTGGAGGTGCCCACTGTCAGACAGATCTTCAACTCACTTTTCTAGCATCCCTGTGGAGGTTGGTGGCATTGAATCAGAATGGGCAATGTTCAAAGCTTCCATTGCTGAACCTGCAGCTGGAGTTGTGGCCTGAAGGTCTTAGGTGCCTCAAGGGGCAGCAACCCTCGAACACCGTGGTGGACACCAGTGGTCAGGTGAAGCCGTCCGACTGAAGAAGGAGTCCTTGCGGGATATGTTATATCAGAGGTCTCTGGAGGCAGCTGCAAGGTACTTACAGGCCTGAAGGGCAGCAGCCTCCACTTTGGAGGAGGCAAAGCAGCGGGTGTGGGAGGAGTTTGGAGCAGCGGACAGTGAGGCACCTCAGGAGGGGATAATAGGGAACCATCCAACCGGAGCGTCCTCTATAGTAGGGGCAGAGCTGGAAGCTGATGGAGGCTTTTCATCAATTTCCCTTGAGGAAGTCACTGAGTTAGCCAAACAACTCCGCAGTGGCAAGGCCGCAGGGGTTGATGAGAATCGTCCAGAAATGCTGAAGGCTCTGGGTGTGGAGGGATTGTCTTGGATGATGTCTTCAACATTGCACTGAGGTCTGGGACAGTGCCAAAGGAGTGGAAAACTGGGGTGGTGGTCCCCATATTTAAAAAGGGGGACCAGAGAGTGTGTGCCAACTACAGGGGCATCACACTACTCAGCCTCCCTGGTAAAGTCTCCTCCAGGGTGCTGGAAAGGAGGGTTCAGCCGAGAGGTGAAGCTCTGATTGAAGAGAACAATGCACATTCTTTTGTGATCATGGAATAACCAACCAGCTCTTCACTCTCACAAGGATCCTGGAGGGTGCCTGGGAGTATGCACATCCAGCCTACATGTGTTTTCTGTACTTGGAGAAGGTTTATGATCAGGTACCCTGGGAGATACTGTGGGAGGTGCTGCGAGAGTATGGAGTGAGGGGGGTCCCTTCTCAGGGCTATCCAATCTCTGTACACACAAAGCGAGAGCTATGTTTGGGTACTCAGCAGTAAGTTGGACTTGTTTCCGGTGGGGGTTGGCCTCCGCCAGGGCTGTGCCTTATCACCAATCCTGTTTGTGATATTCATGGACAGGATATCAAGGCATAGTCGGGGGGAGGAAGGTTTCCAGGTTGGTGAGCTCAAGGTCTCACCATTGGTTTTGCAGATAATGTGGTCCTGTTGTCTTCATCAGCCGGTGACCTCCAACACTCACTGGATCAGTTTGCAGCTGAATGTGAAACGGCTGGGATGAGGATCAGCACCAGTAAATCTGAGGCTATGGTTCTCAGCAGGAAACTGATGGATTGCCTACTACAGGTAGGGAATACGGTCTTGCCCCAAGTGAAGCAGTTCAAGTACCTCAGGGTCTTGTTCATGCGTGAGGGGACAATGGAGAATCAGCTTAGCAGGGGCGGTCTTGCATTCGCTCTACCATCCACTTCTGACAAAAAGGGAGCTGAGCCAAAAGGTGAAGCTCTTGATCTACTGGTCAATCTTCATTCCTACTCTCACCTATGGTCATGAGGGTTGGGTCATGACCGAAAGAACTAGATCGCGGGTACAAGCGGCCTAATTCATAATTCATAATTATGATCATGATGAAGCATGCCACATGCATTTCAACAGTTCCTTTGTGCTCTGGGGGGTTGTAGTGGACCTTATTATACGTGGCATATGCAGGTCATACCAGCAGGCTTTGCCATGCCAGTTCCATCTCAAGGTTCCCTCATATGTGCTCAAATCGTTTCGGATCCTGTTTTTCCACCATCGGAATATGTAAATTGTGGTCAGATGGTCTTCAGATTGCACATGGACCGCTGTCGGATAGGTGTCCTATCTCGACGGCGCCCAGAAGGTTTTGAAGATGTGCATCATACTCGGGGCCGCCGTCCAATTTTGACCAACTGTGTGGACTTCTGCAGATGGCTGGCAAAATGTTTTGGAATTGAAATCCGACAGTTTTCGGATGTGCACCGATTCGTTATTCTGATGCTATTCTGCATGATTCTGGCTATGTGTGACAGGGGTATTATTTCCTCTTCTTGTGTTACTTCTTTGCAACCCCCCAGCCCATGTTTAACCCAAAAACACACACAATGACATTAAGTAACTAAATGAAACCTTCGCACAGATTATGCAGCTTGTAAATAAAAAATTGGAATAGGATATTCTCCAAATGGACTTGTGCTTTCTACTTTCGACCACATCATAGTCTCTTCTCTGTGCTGTGCTTTCTCAATGCCTCCAACATAAATGCTAACTGGTCTGTTCTTGAATAATTTAAAGGGAATGTTTGATTAGTTGTGGCAGTGTTAAGTGTGTCTTTTTAGAGAAAACTTTTGCTTCGTTGTTCACTCTCTGATGAGCACATACTGCTCATTACATAACATTTAGCCTGGGGAAGAGACAGAAAGCTGCTCTTTTTTTTTTTTTTTTGGTTACACTGAGTGAAAGACGTGTCTATTCTCTTCACCATCTCTGGGAGATGTTTGATTCTAATAATATTCTTGCCTCATATTTTTCCATTGCATTGTGACGCCTTTGGCCATACAGTGAAGAAACGAGTTGAAAAGCCGGTGTGCTTCATCACTTTTCGCTCTTATTTTTCCTTTTCATGCCAGCACACACAAGCAGCAAAAGCAACACCAGAGGATGTGATGGTGCTATCAGCAGCTCAGCGTGTACACTCAGTTTGTGCAGTTAGATGTGTCTGTGCAGCGCTCTGATCAAGTTCTATTGATTGAGCTGTGAATGAAGCTGAATCAATGAGCGGAGACTTTCAGATGGGCTATGTGTTAATAAACGTGGTGGAGCAGTGGGCGAGTGAGGTTCAGCTCTCTGGCAGTCATGTCGCTTCTCCCTGCTCTCTTCCTGCTCCTGCTTTTATTCTGCTTAACCTTATTCCTCTCTGTCAATGTGTGTGGGAGGAAGGACAAAAGAGCGGCTATGGGTGTTCATGGTATCACAATGTGGGTGTTTTTTTTCATTAAACCACAGCACAGTGAGTGGACAGATGAAGTCTAAACAAAGAGCATGGCCTGGTACATCAAAATCTGATTTTTTTTTCCCCCTTTAGGACAGCAACACTGATTTTACTGCTTTTGTGATTACTTAAAATCATATCAGTGTGGCTCTGTGTCACCACATCAGTAACTCTGTGAATAACCAGTATTAATATAGTAAAAGTGATGATCAGAATGCCGAAAACGACATAGAGTTGTCAAATTTTGAGTATTCATTTGGTAACACAGAAGAGGTGAGGGTCAAAATCCCAAGAAACCCCATGTATTCAACCACTTGAAGGCACAGACACTAAAGACCCCAGATGGACTACTTTTAATTTCAATTGAGGACTTTGTTTTTGTTGTTCTTCTGTTGTTTTTCTGTTTCTGTTTAATAGGTCCCCTTCACACGTAACACAATTGAAGCCGACTAGCGCACAAAAGTGGAATTACATGCCATTCGTGAAAAATCGGAGCCGCCTCAAATGCCTCATACACCTGTCGCTACAACCATTCGTGCACACAAGCAACCGAAAGACAGCGAATGCCCGCTCACTGAACACTCAGAAAAGGCAGGGCTATTTGTGCACCTGTAATGATAGTAGACAGCAGGTGACCACATTCGACCTGTCTGTGAAAAGTGTCTAACTGCCACATGAGTGTGGCGTCACCTAGCAATATATGTGGTACACCCATGTGTGTTGCTAGGTGATGCCACTGTGCCGACCCCCCCCCCCCCCCCCCACACACACACACACACACACAAATGGCGTGTGGAGTGTGTTATCATTGTCCCCCTCAACACACACACCATGAATCCAACATTGTCAGCTGTGGCTGAAGGTCCCGGAGTCCGGTCACTGTCCAGCACAGTGTGCTGCTGAAGCAGTTGACCGCTGTGTCCTGCAGAACATGCAGTGCATATGTGTGGACGGGCACTCATGCCCTCATGAGGAACGCCAGCCAGGCTCATGTCACTTCCACCACATAAATTGTAGTTTACATGACAGACAGAAAGAGTGGAAATTAAATAATACAAATAAGGGTGAAGGCATGAACTCATTGATGTTTGATCGCTTTGCTCATACGCTTTGCTGTAGACATACACCGCATGTCAGCTGACCACCGACTGACAGCAGGACCTGATCGTGCACTCAAGGTGTTAAATTACACAGACGTCAGACAAATGCAGGACAAATATATAATAACACATACATAATATTAAAATCACAGAGCAAAGCAACAGAGAGTGAGCCTTTTTGTTCAGTGAGCTGCTGAAGTCCGCTGACAGAGGTGGGCATGTCCCTATGATGTGTAGCTGTTCCGATATCTGTGCTTGCAATTCATAGCTCAGGAACACCTGTAGTGGCATGTAGGATATTAAGTTGCATAACGACAGCGTGATATGAAGCAAAGACGTCAGCATGCTGTCCTCACATGGAAATAATTTAAAACACATATTGCTTCAGCTCACTGCTGCATCAGTGCACCGCAAAGCTGGTGAATATTGTGCCATGCAGGAAATCACTCCACAGGATGCCCCCTGTGAGGCGCGTGTCACCATGGGATTTCCCCACATTGTAATAATTAAAACACATATCGGATCAATGCGTGCTGGACACCCCATGCCAGCTGATGTGCTCACAACCCTAGAGCTGGCTCTTCATGACAAGGGAGATGGCCAGCATCAGGTAATTCATATAAAACATGCAAGAGAGAACAGTAATCCACGTCATTTCATTACTTCCTGGTGTACATCTAGGTGGAGGCTAAATCCGCTCTTTATAACAGGAATTAGGTATTATAAATTGTGTTGACTTTTCACATGGTGTTTGTGCGTGCAGACACGAGCGTACACAAAACCATCGCCATGGTATCATGCACATCTGTCTGACCGTGTGTTCCTCCTGACAGCAGGTGGAATGTTTCTCAGTTCCTCATTTAATTTTTGGTTCACAGATTTTCTTCCGGTTTGTGCGTCTTTCATGTTATGTGTGAAGGGGCCCTTATGATTGTAAAGACATTCTTGTAAAATTTGTATATACCTTGTTACTGTTAGAATGACATGAGGAAGAAAACTCAAACAGACCAAACTCAGAGTGTGAGTCTGATCTGCTTGAGGTTTCTTCTTCATTATCACCAAAGGGAGCTTTTTCCTTACCACTGTCACATGTGTGCCTGCTCAGGAGGGGTTGGTAAGGTTAGACCCTAGTTGTTTGAAGCACAGACTCAGACATGCTGCTCTGATGGGTCCCCCGTCTTTTATTATGAAATAATGCTGAATTTATGTGGAAACGATTGTTGTACAAAAGTTTCAGATACCCCTTGCTGAGATAGATAATGACTGTAGTGCAGTTTTAAGGAGAAAAGAAGTGAATCACTGCTGACGCTCAGAAATAACGCATGCTCAGAGAAGGCAGGGTGGACAAATTTTTAGGGGAGGGCATTCGGTCGGCAACACCGGGACCTGTGGGGAAGACAAAGGTTTGCAGAGATGAAAACTAAAAGTACACCCCGATGAGTATGGATAATAACACCAGTTCATGAAATGACAAACCATAACAAAAAGTGCATGAACTGCAGAGTCAAACATGAAACATACAGACAATCTGATCACAGATAAATATCTCAAATGTGGAACAAAGTAATAATAAGACAATCTTTAGAACTACAGAAAGAACCACAACAGCACAAAACATAAAAGATCAGAGAGCAGGGAAGACATAATGGATGGCTAAAACGACACATCCACACGCAAGGGACCAAACGCAACAAATGACATGTGCATGCCCACACGTGACAGAGAGCCAGAGAGGTTCCCCTCCACACATCCATCCATCCATCCATTTTCTTCTGCTTTATCCGGAGTCAGGTCGCGGGGGCAGCAGCTCAAGCAAAGCCGCCCAGACCTCCCGATCCACACACACACCTCCCCCAGCTCCTCCGGGGCAACCCCAAGGCCTTCCCAAGCCAGCCAAGAGATGTAGTCCCTCCAGCGTGTCCTGGGTCTTCCCCGGGGTCTCTTCCCAGTGGGACGTGCCCGGAACACCTCTCCAGCAAGGCGTCCAGGGGGCATCCGAAAGATGCCCGAGCCACCTCAACTGACTCCATTCGACATGGAGGAGCAGCGGCTCAACTCCGAGCTCCTCCCGAGTGACCGAGCTGCTCACCCTATCTCTAAGGGAGCGCCCAGCCACCCTGCGGAGGAAACTCATCCCGGCCCCTTGTACTCGCGATCTCGTTCTTTCGGTCATGAGCAAAATCTCATGACCATAGGTGAGGATCGGAACGTAGATCGATCGGTAAATTGAGAGCTTTTCCCCCCTACTCAGCTCTGTCTTCACCACGATGGTCCGATACAGCGACTGCATCACTGCAGATGTTGCACTGATCCGTCTATTGATCTCATGCTCCATCTGTCCCTCACTCGTGAACAAGACCCCGAGATACTTAAACTCCTCCACTTGAGGCAAGGACACTCCACTGACCTGAAGAGGGCAAAGCACCTTTTTCCGGTCGAGAACCATGGCCTCAGATTTGGAGGTGCTGATTTTCATCCCGGATGCTTCACACTCGGCTGCAAACCGCCCCAGTGCACGCTGAAGGTCATGATTTGACGAAGTCAACAGAACCACATTGTCCGCAAACAGCAGAGACGAGATTCTGTGGTTCCCAAACCAGACCCCCTCTACACCCTGGCTGCGCCTAGAAATTCTGTCCATAAAAATAATGAACAGAACCAGTGACAAAGGGCAGCCCTGGCGGAGGCCAACATGCACTGGAAACAGGTTTGACTTACTACCGGCAATGCGAACCAAGCTCCTGCTGCGGTCGTACAGGGACCGGATAGCCCTTAGCAAAGGACCCCGGACCCCGTACTCCCGGAGCACTCCCCACAGGGTGCCCCGAGGGACACGGTCGAACGCCTTCTCCAGACCCACAAAACACATGTGGACTGGTTGGGCAAACTCCCATGAACCCTCGAGCACCCAATGGAGCGTGTAGAGCTGGTCCAGTGTGCCGCGACCAGGACGAAAACCACACTGCTCCTCCTGAATCTGAGGTTCGACCATCGGTCAAATTCTCCTCTCCACTACTCTGGAATAGACCTTACCGGGGAGGCTGATGAGTGTGATCCCCCTATAGTTGGAACACACCCTCCGGTCCCACTTCTTAAACAGAGGGACCACCACCTCGGTCTGCCAATCCAGAGGGACTGTCCTTGATCGCGATACGATGTTGCAGAGGCGTGTCAGCCAAGACAGCCCCACAACAACCAGAGACTTAAGGTACTCAGGATGGATTTCATCCACCCCAGGAGCCTTGGCACCGAGGAGCTTTCTAACCACCTCGGTGACTTCGGCCTGGGTAATAGATGAGTCCCCCTCTGAGTCCCCAGTCTCTGCTTCCTCTTCAGAAGACGTGACGATGGGATTGAGGAGATCCTCGAAGTACTCCTTCCACCACCTGACAACATCCCCAGTCAGGGTCAACAGCTCCCCACCTGCACCGTAAACAGTGCGGGTGGAGAGCTGCTTCGGCCTCCTGAGGCGTCGGACGGTTTGCCAGAATCTCTTCGAGGCTGACCGATAGTCCTCCTACATAGCCTCCCCGAACTCCTCCCAGACCCGAGTTTTTGCCTCTGCGACCACACGGGCTGTGGCACGCTTGGCCTGCCGGTACCTGTCAGCTGCCTCTGGGGTCCCACCTACCAACAAAGATAAGTAGGACTCCTTCTTCAGCTTGACGGCATCCCTTACTTCCGGTATCCACCACCGGGTTCGGGGATTGCTGCCGCGACAGGCACCAGAGACCTTGCGACCACAGCTATGAGCAGCCACATCGACAATGGAGGTGGAGAACATGGTCCACTCGGACTCCATGTCTCCAACCTCCCCCGGGATCTGGGAGAAGCTCTCCCGGAGGTGGGAGTTGAAGACCTCCCTGACAGAGAGTTCCGCCAGTCGTTCCCAGCAGACCCTCATGATACGTTTGGGCCTGCCAGGTCTGACCAGTTTCCTACCCTCCCAGCGGATCCAACTCACCACCAGGTGGTGATGTCGACAGCTCTGCCCCTCTCTTCACTCGAGTGTCCGAGACACGTGGCCAAAGGTCAGATGATACGACTACAAAGTCGATCATTGACCTCCGGCTCAGGGTGTCCTGGTCCCACGTGCACTTATGGACACCCTTGTGCTCAAACATGGTGTTTGTGATGGACAAACTGTGACTAGCACAGAAGTCCAACACCACTCGGGTTCAGATCGGGGAGGCCGTGCTTCCCGATCACCCCCCTCCAGGTCTCACTGTCGCCGCCCACGTGGGCGTTGAAATCCCCCAGGAGAAATCCCCTCCACACAGGACTTGGGAAATGCAAGAGGGAGCCATACTCAGGAACGCACACTCTTACATACGCTCATACACACCACAGAGGCCGGGTCATGCATGACAAGGAAGGTAAACACAGACACACATAAATGGGGGAACATGCAATGCAACCCACGCACTCACACACAGAACAAAGGGTTAGTGCATACCCCCACCTATCCTTACACATGACACAGACTGAACACACATGCAACCGGGAGAGAGAACATGACAGGTGACAAGGACTCACAAAAAGACACAGAGACCACTCAAAAACCTGAACACAGACTGCACCCCAACACTTTTGATTGAGCTATAATGAATGAAATGTGATATTTTTGAGTTAGGAATTTTTAAAAATTTTGAGATTTTGCCAATTTTCCAAGATTTTTCCTGGCTTTGACCTTTGACCACACACACACACACACACACACACACACACACACACACACACACACACACACACACACACACACACACACACACACACACATATACAGTACACACTTGTCTTCAACCACTTAGTCTAATGAAGGGTCACAGGGTGCTGGAGCATATCCCTGAAGACATAAAGCGCAAGGTGGGGTACACCCTGGCCAGGACACCAGTAACACTTTACTTGACGGTATTACTGTAATAGTGACATGACACTGTCCAACTTCTTTGGCTGAGGTACAACTCCAATTCCAATAAAGTTGAGACATTGTGTAAAATGTAAAAAAAAAAAAAAACCAGAATACAATGATCTACAAATCGTCTTCAACCTATATTCAATTGAATAGACCACGAACACAAGATATATAATGTTCAAACTGATAAATTTTATTGGTTTTATGCAAATATTTGCTCATTTTGGAATGGATGCCTGCAACACATTTCAAAAAAGGTGGGACAGTGGTATGTTTACCACTGTGTTACATCATCTTTCCTTCTAACAACACTCAATAAGTGTTTGGGAACTGAGGACACTAATAGTTGAAGCTTTGTAGGTGGAATTCTTTCTTATTCTTGCTTGATGTATGACTTCAGTTGTTCAACAGTCCAGGGTCTCCATTGCCGTATTTTGAGCTTCATAATGTGCCACACATTTTCAATGGGCAACAGGTCTGGACTGCAGGCAGGCCAGTCTAGTACCTGCACTCTTTTACTATGAAGCCAAACTGTTGTAACACGTGCAGAATGTGGCTTGGCAATGTCTTGCTGAAATAAGCAGGGACATCCCTGAAAAAGACATTGCTTGGATGGCAGCATGTGTTGCGCCAAAACCTGGATGTAGTTTTCAGCATTGATGGTGCCATCACAGATGTGTAAGTTGCCCATGCCATGGGCACTAACACACCCCCATACCATCACAGATGCTGGCTTTTGAATTTGGTGCTGGTAACAATCTGGATGGTCTTTTTCCTCTTTTGTCTTGAGGACACAATGTCCATGATTTCCAAAAAGAATTTGAAATGTGGACTCATCAGACCACAGCACATTTTTCCACATTGCGTTTGTTCATTTCAAATGAGCTCCAGCCCAGGGAAGGCGGCGACATTTCTGGATGTTGTTGATGTATGGCTTTCGCTTTGCATGTAGAGTTTTAACTTGCACTTGTAGACGTAGCGATGAACTGTGTTAACTGACAATGGTTTTCTGAAGTGTTCCTGAGCCGACGCAGTAAGATGCTTTACACAATGATGTTGGTTTTTAATGCAGTGCCGCCTGAGGGATTGAAGGTCACTGGCATTCATTGTTGGTTTTCAGTCTTGCCCCATACATGTAGAAATTTCTCCAGATTCTCTGATTTTTCTGATTATATTATGGACTGTAGATGACGGAATCCCTAAATTCCTTGCAATTGAACATTGAGAAACATTGTTCTTAAACTTCTTTACTATTTTTTCATGCAGTTGTTCACAAAGTGATGATCCTCACCCCATCTTTGCTTGTGAACAGCTGAGACTTTTGGGGATGCTCTTTTTATACCCAATCATGAGTGTCCTCAGTTCCCAAAAACTTATTGAGTGTTGTTAGAAGGAAAGATGATGTAACACAATGGTAAACATACCACTGTCCCAACTTTTTTGAAACATGTTGCAGGCATCCATTTCAAAATGAGCAATTATTTGCACAAAAACAATGAGGTTTATCAGTTTGAACATTAAATGTCTTGTCTTTGTGGTGTATTCAATTCAATATAGGTTAAATAGGATTTGCAAATCATTGTATTCTGTTTTTAATTTGCATTTCACACAATGTCCCAACTTCATTGGGATTGGGGTTGTAAATATAGATCAAAAGGGTTTTCATTGTTAAAATCAAATATCTGCTAAATCCACAATACAGAATCAAACTTAGTCCATTCATTGAGAGTGCCAGTTTGGACCTCATTGTCAAAAATGAGAGTGATTCATGCACTTTTTATTGAGATATAATGCAAAATGTAAAACAAACGCGCTTTTCAATAATCAATTCAAAGTGGTCAACAAAATACAAATGTCTACAAAATGTTGTGACCATGAGTGAAAATGATGTTAGGATTTACCTCTTCTGCCATTGTCTGAGCTGCTGCATGTTGAAAATACATGATGTTTTTTGTTGTTGTTGTTCTGTTCTTTTTTGTTTTGTTTTGTTTTACTTTACAGCTCCAACGGCAGCTTTACTGTCTCCATCTGCTGGCGGAGGACTGAGTTCATTATGGTAGCCTGGCTGTTGCAAAATATCCAACAATATTTGGTTTTAGGGTTTGCAAATGTTTTTGACCATTCCTTCTTACTCACTATGCCAGCAAAGAAATTTTAATGGCCTGGAAGTTAGCGGAACTAAATTTAGCGGAAGCTAATCAATCTGCTGATGGTTTTCAAAATTTGCTGAAATGATAATCTGCTAATGAAAAAGTTATCTTTGCTAATTAGGGGTTAGCGGAACTGTGCCCACCACTGAGCGCAAGCATGTTGCTATGCCAACATCACCAGGATATGATAAGTTATCAGGGTCATTTGGTTAGTTTCTCTTGACACTATGATTTAAAAAGAGTAAACACAGTTGGTTGACAATAAATGGCTTCATTATGTTATCATTCATAATCTCTGAAAAATGGGGGAAAAAAATAAAAAAATAAAAAATTCTGACAGGGTATGTAAACCTTTGAGCACAACTGTATGTGGCCCTGCAACAGACTGGCATCCTGTCAAGAGTGTACCCGCCTCATGCCCTATGATTGCTGGGATTGGGACAATTCTGTCTTATGAAAAGTAAGAGGAGAAATGTTTTATCTACAATGCAAACTGTGAAGATTCTGTGCTTCTGAAATTAACCACTATGTCTGGAAAAGCAATGCAGGCTTATGGATTCAGGTCTAGGCTCTTGGATGATATATGAGCTGCAACCATGAGTTTCTCTTTCAAGATTTTGAATTAGGTCAGGTCAAGTCTGGGGGTGGTATGTAATGACTGTCAGCCACTGCGCATAAGTCCATCACTGCTAAGGTCCCCAGTGCTTGGTGTAGACCAAGGACATGCCCAAATTTCATCTGGCTGTGGCAAATACATGGTTACTTTCAAGATTTCAAATGTTATATGTAACATTATGGCTTGAAACAGCTCAAACCATTGAGTCATACCAAAACTCACACTTGTACAGTTGATGAACAGGGAAACTCCCTAATAGACCAAAACCATTTTTGTACTAGTCTGTGACATTGGCTTTGGAGCCAGTCTCATGTATCTGTTAGAGGGATGCTGATTTTGGCACATCTGCATTTACTTAAGTTTTCAACTGTGGAGGTTGCCACTTGGTACTAGTCTTGGCCAAGAAGTAACCTGCACTGTAGGTGGCGTCCTTTTCAGGGAGAGTTTAGACTCTCATCAACTTCATGCTGTGAAGTCCAGGGTTAAACACTGACATCAAATGGGATGAGGGGTGGTATAGGACTGACAAGCAGACTACATCAACAGTGTGATGTAATGTGTAAAGAACAGAATAGAATAGTCTTTACTGTCATTGTACGGGGGGGTGTACACAGGATCCTCTCTCTGGTCTGAAGCCCAATGCTTAACCACTAGACCATCACCTCCCTGCATCAAAATGTGGATTTTAATGCAGACCTGGTGCCAAATATTAGTTAAAAATTTTAAAGAGGATTGTGGGGTCATCACATTGTCTGTGTGGTTTTTTTTTCTACTGCCCATCCAATCATTATAAATTCTATTAATACACATTCCATGAGCTGCAATGTGAAAACACTAGAAATACTGAAGGTGAATTACTATAAACAGACTGATATCTCAGGACCTATAACATGCAGTGGAAACTAAAATGGAACATGTGCTTGCAGATATTCAGGAAGCCTGAATGAATGAAGATGGTAAGTGATGAAACAATAGCTTCCTGTAAGATGCAATACAATCGACTTTCTGGTGCACGGAGCCCTCAGTGGTGAGGCAACTGACATTTTTAGGGTGGAATGTTAAGCAACTCAAAACGTTACTGGAGTAGGTTAAATAGTTTTAGACATTTTGACAAATCTTGACTTCTGGATTAAACCCACTGTGGTCACAAGAGACTCAGGGTACCATGTTTTGAATTTTATCATTTTACTCGGCGATTACAAGATTATTTCAGTCAGGGGTCATGGGAGTAGGTCTGTGGGTGAGTGTATGTGTCCAAGGGTGTTTGCAGTATGTATGGCCCAGGGGATGAAGCTGTTTGTCATCCTGCTGGTGTGGGATTTTGGTGACCCATAGTGTCTCCTGGAGGGTGACAGGCAAACAGGACGTGGGCAGGCTGTGTGGGGTCTCCTGTGATGTCCTTTGTTCTCCTCAGGCAGTAGGATGTGGCTATGGGTTCCAGGCTGGGCAGACAGCAGTCAATGATCTTTGGGTACAGTGTTTCTGACCCTCTGCACTGCCTTCCTGTCTTTGGCTGTGGAGCCCACGTATCACACATCCAGCCGGTATGTCAGTACACTCTCCACCAAGGCGTGACAGAAGGCCAGCAGCACCTTTGTGTCCAGGTTGTTTTTCCTGAGAACATGCAGGAAGTGTAACCACTGCTGAGCCTTATTAACCACAAAAAAAAAAAAAAAAAAAACTATCTTATGGTTTCACAATGCTTTATAACTTCCAGACACATAATGGTTGGTTTTCACAAGGACCAAGAACATGTTCCCAAAGATATCCATGCACTAAAAAAAAATGACTCATTGGACTGGATTTCCATCTAATAAATATATGTAGTTCCAAATAATTAAATTAAATTGCATGGATGTGCTTCTTTTTAGTTGGCGCTACATATATTTATTAGAAGGAAATCCTGCACACAACTGAATTGAGCTAATCCAGTGAGTCTTTTTTTTAGTGTAGTGTGACATGTCAAATGGTGTCTGAGTAAACTGACCCATGTCTGTTGCTATTGGGTTCCTACGCTGGTGGTTAGAGGTGATAATGGCAAAAAAGAATTCTGTCTTCCCTCATCTGTCAGATGTGATAATGACATTGGCCATTATCACTCTGTTGGTGGAAATATACACTCTGAGCACTCTTCTAGTTTACATGTCTGTCATCTGCCTCACTGAAATGAGCCATGTATAACTGTGTCAGTTCATGTCAGCTCTGACAGAAACAATACATGGCTCCCCTTAGTGCTTCACACTCCATTTCTGTCCTGTTACAAAGCTAATGAAGCACCAAATCCCACAAACTCTCTGCTGTCTTTGAAGAGACAGAGTAGCCTAAGGTACTTGGAGTCAATTTAGGAAAATTCCTGTAAACCAAACTGTGTTTGGTATATAGGAATTTGTCCTCAGCATCTGTGATACCACTAATATGTATATGTCACGGACATGACGAGTGAAGCTCTTCAGCATCTCACCATGTCATTTAGGTCCTTCAGACTTTTTTGAGTAAATGTTTCAGTGGAGCATGAGCATGGTTAAAACCTTTCAGCTTCTGGAGGGCCTTTATGTTAGAAAGATTAAAAAAGAAAATAAGATCCTAAATCAAACCTTCACTATGCCTTGTGATAGAATCACTACAGTGATTCCGGTCCAAGATGGCAGCCATATTTGTTGCGCCTCAGCAACCAATGTGGTGTCTATTCCTCTTTGTAATGACTATGTTTGTCTTCCATCGGTTTGTGGCTTTTTACAGCTTTTTACAACAACGGTTAGTGGCTTTTCCCCCACTGGGGAGATTTTTTTGTGCCATTTCCAGTTTGTACCTTCGTCTACCATAGAGTAGAGTCACTATAGTGACCGGTCCAAGAAGGCGGCCACATTTCGTACGCCTCAGTAACCAACAGTGGTGGGCACAGTTCTGATAACAGATAATTATCGAAGATAATGTTTTCATTATCTGATTATCTTTTTAGATAACTTTAAAAACCATTTTCAGACTAATTATCTTCCGATACATTTTTGTGCGATAACTTTTAGACCGATAACATAGTAAACAAAGATGAACAGTGATGAACATTTTTAAAATTTAAAGTCACTTGAGCACCTACCTGTTAAAAGGTTCCTAACAGATGCATACTTCTACCCTCTGCAAATAGAAGAGAGCTGCTTCCTTAAGAAACCACTCTACCCTCTGTAGACAAAAGAGAACTGGTCTCACAAAAAAAAAAAAATCATTTCCTTTAACACTATACTGATACACTGGCAATATCACCCAAGTCATCCAGAGGCATACATTTTTAACTTATGGTTCAAATTTTAACCAAACTAATTTTGGACAAGTTATTTAAAATTACTGTCATGTCTGATGTTTTATAAGAGAAAATATCAGATATATGTTTTAGTTTTAAAGTATTGTGCTAATTTTTAGGTTTTAGTGAGCACATGCTGTGTCCAGCAGTGCATTATGGGTGATAGGGTAATCTCAGTACGTTCAAGACAGGACAAATGTATTTCAGACACTCTGTTCAGGCTCCACAGACAACAGCATTAACCTCTAGTGCCTAAAACTCTCATGAATATATTCTCTGGGTTTATAGATGTTGTTGTATTTGCGTTTGTTAAATTCCACGCATCTTAAATGTAGCAGACACGGATTATCTGGGATTTTGTTTTGCAGGTTTTCAAGGCCTCTATTGCCATCTACTAGCCAGTAGTGTTCATGGCAGTATTTGCCCTAAGTACTAAGCATCTGGGCACCACTAGATAACCTCACGATGGCCGACCGGAATAATATCAAACAGGTTTGATTTTCATTACAAATAAAAAAAGGGAAAAAAAAAAAAAAAAAAAATATATATATATATATATATATATATATATATATATATATATATATATATATATACACGCAACAAAAATATAAACGCAACACTTTTGGTTTTGCTCCCGTTTTGTATGAGATGAACTCAAAGATCTAAAACTTTTTCCACATACACAATATCACCATTTCCCTAAAATATTGTTCATAAACCAGTCTAAATCTGTGATAGTGAGCACTTCTCCTTTGCTGAGATAATCCATCCCACCTCACAGGTGTGCCATACCAAGATGCTGATTAGACACCATGATTAGTGCACAGGTGTGCCTTAGACTGTCCACAATAAAAGGCCACTCTGAAAGGTGCAGTTTTGTTTTATTGTTTTATATCATGGGGGTCACAGGTTTATATAAATCATACTAGTACACAATTATTTCAATAACAAGCACAATACTCACATGTCACATATCTGTTTTCAGCTTGGAATGTTCTCCATCAGATAGTGTCCCTACTTTTCATTCTTGTCACCTTCTCTTTCCTCAGAAATGATTTGGGGAAAATCACAGCATTGTCTGTGAAATTATGCTTTTTACACATACAAACCGTTAGTAAATCAGGCTGACTGTCTTCTTCTTATATTATTCTTTTGAGTTAACACCAGCTGATATTAAAGATAAATACATCATTTTGGTTAATAGTTGTTTCTCTGTTTCCAACTTTGGGGATGCTAATGGACTATTTTGCCATTACGATATGACATCATCCATCAAACGCATCACTGCAACTGTTAACCAGTCAATTAATCACAACAGCTTTCCCTTAATGATAATGAATATGAATGCACTCAGGAAAAGAGCTCAGGCCTCTGATTTGTGATTGGTAACATTCTATCCATCCATGCATGGTTTGCAGGGAAATCAGTGAAGTTAAACATTTCATCCATCTGAGTGGAGCTCCCTCAGCATGAAATGAAAGAAAATATGTGATAATAAGGAACTGGAGATCTTGATGTGGAGAAAAAGGAGTGGTAAAATCTATCAACATGAGACTTACGATCACACTTTCTGAAAATACTGTCCACATGAATAATAATTCCCGATTAAAATTTGTCCTTGGGAAACAGAAGAACATCAAGACAGTATACCTACATATATATATATATATATATATATATATATATATATATATATATATATATATATATATATATATATATATATATATATATATATGAGGATAGACAGGCAATTTGGATTTGTGTCTTACAACACTTTAAAATGTCACCTAACTTGATCAGAAACTTTCCATCACCTGCATATTGTACTCTGTATTGCTCAAAATAGGAGCACAAAGGCATTAAAAGACAGAAAATGTTTAAGAAAGATTTCAATAAAATGAAAACAAAACAGTATAAAACAATCAAAATTATTAAAAGTAAACCAGAAAATGTTGTGGATGTGTCCTGTGTGTGTTTGCGTGTCTCCGTGCCCTTTCAGTGTTGCATGTTTCCCCGGTTCTTGTGTGAGTCTGGTGTGTGTGTGTGTGCGCCCCCAGTTCGTGTATGCATGATCCGTGTCTGTGTCTGTCTGTGTTTGTTGTCCGTTTGCTGGTTGTCTCCAGTTGTGCATGTGCATGTGGTCTGTGTCGGAGTCTGTGTGGGTGTGTATGGTGTATGGATGTGTGTGGGAATGCGCCTGTGGTCCTTGTCTGTGTTTTGTGTATGCCTTCTTCTTCTGTGCGAGTCCCGCGTGTGTTTGTGTGTGTAGTGTGATTGTCCTCCTCTTCCGTGTGGGTCCCACGTGTGTGTGTGTGAGCCTGCTTTCCTGGTTTGTGTCTGAAGTCCTATGTGTGTCTCGGTCAAGTCTTGACTGTGTATTTGTGTGTGTTCATGGTCTGTGGTGTGTGCTCCCCTGCTTGTGTGTCATTTGGTGTGTTGAGCCCATTGTCTTTAGTCCTTCATTTTGTTGTGTTCCTGTCATGTCTCTACGTTTCCCCCCTCTGTTTCTCTGTTTGCTCTTCTGTCTTTCATCTATTTTGTAGGTTTGCCTTATGTTTCTCAGGCTCAGTTCCATGTCTATTTACTGTGTTCATCATTTGTCTTAGTTTTCTGGGGTTTGCACTGTTTTAGTTCTTGATTCATGTTCTCCTTGTTCATCACTTTTCATGTTGTCTTTTAATTCCAGCTTTGTTTTCACATTTTTGTATACAATGTGTTTTGGTTTTATGTTTTTGTATTTGGTTTTGTTTTCCACGTCTTTCAGGATTTTGTGTTTCTTTTCCAGTTTGTTTTTGACCCAGTGGTGCTGCAAGGGTCTCATGAGGCCCCAAGGAAAAAAATTCCAAGGGGGCCCTCTGACCAGCTTTCATCATACAAATACAGTAAAAACAACCCTGACAAAAATGCAAAATATCAACTTTTTTTTTTTGAAAAGTGAACATCAGCATTTTTCCAAATGTAAACATCAAAGAAGTGCAATTTGAATTTTAATTCTATTTCTTATGACTGAAAAAACAAAGCAAGCAAAACCAACCATAATAATAAAAAGATAAACAATTTTAATTTGAAAACAACAATAATAAAAACCTTGGTTTTATTTCTAAAGTGCACATTAGCATTTTTTCAATTTAAACATTAAATGTGGAATTTAAATTAGAAATTCTGAAAAGTAATAAAACGATCAAAATCAGAACAGTAAAAATGTAAATAACCTAACAACAAAACAGTGCAAAGTTCAAACAGGGCCAAGTTAATACCCATAATACCATTTGTGCAATACCAGTAATGCATATGAGCCTTGACTTGTGCAAAGACTGATACCATGTCATTCACATCCAAACATCTTCTCATTTTGTTCTTTATTGAAAAGAGGGCAAGTCCTGAAAGTCTCTCCTGGGGCATGATGGACCTGAAGTAAGTTTTTTTTATGAGTTTTAGGGCTGCAAAGCTTCTCTCCTCAGAGGCAAAAATGACTGGAAGAGTTAACAGCAGACGGAAGGCAATGCTTAGGGTTTCCATATACGAGTAGATCGTAGATCCAAAAGCTGCTCCATGTAAATGTAGTTAAGGATTTCCCATCGGGATGTCGCATTATCAGGAAAGGCATAATAAGCAGCTCTGACCTCAAGCACAAATCCTCTGAATCTATGTCATCAACGGCCTTTTCCAGTTTTTTACACTTCTGAATAGGAGCTGACATTTCTTCTTTTGAAAAAAGAAAGCCATAAAGATTATTAACATCTTCAAGTCTGGAAAATCTGTCATTTAGGTTGCTAAGTGTTGTGTCCCCTACGGGGAAGAAAATAATCTCTATTGAAGTGTTCCTCTGGAGTAGATTGAGTTTCCTCTCTGCTTTCATAAGGAAACTTTCAGGTTGCTTTGCCATTTTTCTGGAAATGTCATTTCAGTTTCAAGGGTTTCTGCTATTTCATTGCCATCAGTTTTGGAGACAGCAAGCCCATTTGGTCTGAACTTATTAAAACTTCAAGAAAACCAGTGGGGCTCAGTAGAAGCTAACTTGCATGATTAATCTGGCACAATATGTTGTACAAGATTATGTGCACAACACAAAATGCCATGTCAAGATTTCTCTATTATGCTGGTTGCTGTTAACAGTGTTTCCTAGTCCTTTTTCTGCACTGAGATGGTTTGAAGACCAGACACTGCTTGTGAAATGTCTGGTATGGAGTAACGGACTACTTTGACACTGTTAATCCTGGCCAAATCACCAATTCCCATCTGGTCAATCACTGACCAGATGGGAAATCTGGTCAGTGAAACAGATTTTACTGTTAGCTGTTTTACAGGTTGCTGTAAAACTGCCCAGTGTTAAACAGAGGAACTGAAAAGGTTGTACAACCTCTGGAGAACACCAAAAAAGGAGATAGATACAGTATCACTGAGGATTTTGCTGCATCTGCCAGAACCAGATTTGGGGCGTGACTCCTGCATGGGACACATAGGCCCTTCTTGCTTGGACACCTTGCTTATGACTGATCATGTTACTGCCACTGTCATAAGACTGTCCACGAAAGTCTACAAAGTTCAAGTTTAACATGGCCAATCTCTTCAACAGGATGTCACATAAACCCTTTCCAGTAATGTCTTTTATATCAATAAAACCCTACAAAATGTTCAGTTATTGATGCACCCACTGATGACACACAGTTTACTATTGTTCAGTGTGGCTAGTGTCAGGGTACAGTCCATAATAATGAAAAAGTACTTAGCTTTTTTTTTTACCTTTCTGGCTATTTCATCTACTATTTTGCCTCCAACCAATTCAGTTATTTTGTTTTGAATTTGCAGCCCTGGCGGAGGTCAAACCCACTGGAAATGAGTCTGACTTACTGCCAAGCACTCGAACACAGCTCTCGCTTTGTGAGTACAGAGACTGAATGGTGGTGAAAAAGGACCCCCTCACTCCATATTCCTGCAGCACTTCCCACAGTATCTCCCAGGGTACCCGATTATCCACCTTCTCTAAGTCCACAAAACATATGTAGACTGGATGGGCATACTCCCAGGCACCTTCCAGGATCCTTGTGAGAGTGAAGAGCTGGTTGGTTGTTCCATGACCAGAACGGAATGTGCATTGTTACTCTTCAATCAAAGGTTCGACTATCGGTCGAACCCTCCTTTCCAGCACCCTGGAGTTGACTTTACCAGGGTGTTGAGTACTGTAATGCCCCTGTAATTGTCACAGACTCTCGGGTCCTCTTTTTTTTTTTTTTTTTTGGAATACTCATGATCTTGATCTTGCATGCATATAAACCAAAAAGTTTACATGCATAGCAAAAGACTGAGTCTGTGGACATGATATAAATAACTCAAGATTCCTGTATTTTTACCCATTTTTTTGTGACAAAGGAGATAGTTCTCCTTTTTGAATCTCCATGGAGGTTTCTCATCATTTTGTGGGAAAACTTAATCTTTCTCCTGAACTGATCCTTTTATTACAAGTGAAGACTTTTCACTATCACTTGGTATGTTCGGCCACTGTGCTGGTTCTTTTGATATCAAATCTCTTGTAGTTGTAGATCTGGTGGGGTTAGCTTGTTGTTGAAATGACGCTGTGTCCATGGATGTTGCCTGAGATGAAATACACAAAAAGAAATGTGCACCACATTATTACAAATGCACTTTCAAGGCTACAGTGTTTGTTGTCAATTTAAGATTAAGTATCCTAAGATATTAGTATGCACACCTGAATAGGATGCTTGTGATGGTGTTGTCCCCTGCTGATCAAGGAATATGGCAGTCGGCATGTCTGTTATTGCACTACTGGTTGATGCTGACTGTCCACTGATTGTGGACACATATAGGGTAGTAGTGCTTGATGTACCAGATATGGAGCTGCTACTGCTTGACATAGCAGGGATGGAGGTAGTGCTGCTTGAAGTAACAAGGATGAAGGTAGTGCTGCATGAAGCACCAGGGATTGAGGTAGTGCTGCTTGAAGTACCAGGGATGGAGTTAGTGCTGCTTGAAGTAACAAGGATGGAGATAGTGCTGCTTGAAGTACCAGGGATGGAGGTAGTGTTGCTTGAAGTACCAGGGTTGAAGTACCCATCCACAAGGCCGCACTGTGCATCAGCATGTCTCCATGACATGCTGATGGGCAGCATCTGTGATCGTGGTGTTACATCCAGAATGAGCGTGATATCACACATCCATTGTCAGTCCACCTCATGTGTCAGACAATTTATCTGTATTATTATGTTTTCATGGCTGTTAGACCCCATCCACATGGCCACACTGGGCATGCAGGGCCTGTGATTGTGGTGTCAAATCCTCTGACATGAGTAGGACTGACAATGTATGAGGTCTGTGAGAAAACTATCCGACCTTTTTATTTTTTTCAAAAACTATATGGATTTGAATCATGTACGCTTGCATCAGACAAGCTTGAACCTTCGTGCGCATGCCTGAGTTTTTTCACGCCTATCGGTTACATCATTCGCCTGTGGGCAGGCTTTGAGTGAGCACTGGTCCACCCCCCTCATCGGATTTTTATTGTCAGTGAAATGGCTGAGAGGCTGCCGCTTTGCTCCATGAATTTTTTTTCAGAAACTGTTAGAGACAGTCAGTTGGAAACCATTCAAAAGATTCAGATGGATTTCGGTGAAGATTCTGTCGGCGTCACACGGATTAAGGAGTGTTAAAACCTTTTTAAAGACGGCCCACAGCGGCAGAGGGCACGTGGCGCACCGAGCGGCCATCGACAGGCTGGAACGACCAGATCATTTCTAAACTGAACGCTGTGTTGATCCGGAACATCGTGTGACTACCACAGAAATGGCAAGAGAGCTGGACATAGCACTTTTGTGGCACATTCCACTGTTACAGGAGATTTTGTAATGAAAGACGTGCGGAGGATTTCGCGCGTCAGCACGGAGCCGCTCATTGCGCGCAACAAAAAAAACACCTCCATGTTGGAAACCATTCAGAAGATTCAGATGGCTTTTGATGGCTTTTCAGTCGAGTCAGTATCCGAGAAATTGTTTAACAGCTGGGCATGTTCCAACTTGTCCTGTGAGACTTCCAGCACGGAGGTGTTGTTTGTCCAGCGGCTGTGAGCAGCTGCATCCCAACGCGCAAATCCGTCTGCACGTCTTTCATTACAAAATCTCCTTTAACAGTGGAATGTGCCGATAAAGTGCTGATCCCGTCCTGCATCAACAGAGCCTTAAATTTGGAAGTGATCTGCTCGTTCCAGCCTGTCGACCCTCCTCCGCCGTGGGCCGTTTTTAATCCAGTTTTAATGGTCCTTAATCCGTGTGATACCGACAGAATCTTCACCAAAATCCATCTGAATCTTTCGAATGGTTTCCAACTGGCTGTCTCTAACAGTTTCTGAAAAAAAATTCATGGAGCAAAGCGGCAGCCTCTCAGTCATTTCACTGACAATAAAAATCTGACGAGGGGGGTGGACCAGTGCTCACTCAAAGCCTGCCCACAGGCGAATGACGCAACTGACAGGCGTGAAAAAACTCATGCATGCGCACGAAGGTTCAAGCTTGTCTGATGCAACCGCACATGATTCAAATCCATATAGTTTTTGAAAAAAATAAAAAGGTCGGATACTTTTCTCACAGACCTCGTATGTGTGATATCATGCTCATTCTGGATGTATCTGTATTATGTTTTAATGGCTGTTAGACCTCACCCACATGCCCACGCACAGCGAGTCATGGAGATGCACTGACTGGCTGTGACACACGGTGTATTCAGTGTGATTGTGCAATGTTCATGTCTGGTACACATAATGATTGCATACCACAGACTTTGCACATTATTGGACAATATTTCCTTTGTGCACCCAGACAGAATGCACAGGGGGTCCAGCTCATCGGGACGCAATTGGGACATGCCGGCAGGATTTGGTGTGCCTGATCCATCTCAACGTTTCCTTAAATGTGATCAGAATCCTTCAATTGCATTCAAACTGCATATCAACTACCGTTCGACGTTTCACCAGTTTGATTGCAGCTGGACAGTGGTGTATATGTCACTACATTCGAGCTGGCCATGTGATTGTGCCCGACTGTGTGGCATATACTCACAAATGCTGTGCGAGGATTTTGGATGCAGCTTGACTTCGCTCGACTGCAATTTGACTATCCATTCATGCAGCATTTGGGCTCATTCGTGCAGTATTGTGATGGGGAGGATGGTCAAGACATTTGGCCAGGAGTTGACGTGCTGGAACAATTCATGCAGCCCCTCAAACACAGTCTGAATGCTTCAAATTGTGTATGAATTTCCATACGATTATTACGACTGCAGTCAGATTGCAGAACAACTGCAACTCGACCATGTTCAACTGTTTCCAACATGAGCTCAACACAAATGTAGAGAAAATGTGCTCTGGCACAAGAATGTGCCGAATGCTGTGAGATTGCTGTATGAGATGTTCAAGTGCAGCTTGAATTTGCATGATTGTTGTTCGAATCCTTGTTCGTACTGCATTCGGGCTCATTTGTGCGCTACTGTGATGGTTGTATAAGAAATCACATGTAGACAGTGGTGGGCACAGTTCCGTTAACGCCCTAACTGCTAATTATCAAAGCTAATGTTTTAATTATCGGATTAGATTTTCAAATAACTTTAAAAACCATCATTTGATCAATTATCTTCCGATAAAGTTTGGTCTGATCATTTTTAGACCGCTAACATATTATTGCAAGCTTAGTGAATAAAGCTTTAACAGTTAATAGACATTTTTAAAATCTGATATCAAAGATTTTAGACATTACCTGTTAAATGTTTTGTAGGAGACATACAGATGTATGTATCCTTTACAGACAGAAGAGCTGGTTTCGGGAGAAACCTCTATTTTCTACAATCAGAGGAGAGCTTGTCACAGAAGAGAACCAAAATGAGAGTTGTAAAGTATTGCACTAATTTTAAAGGTTTTAGTGTAGACATTGTGTGTGCGCAGTGCATTCTGGGTAAAAGTTCATGACAGAAGAAATGCATTTGAGATGCTCTGATCAGGCTCCACATGGACAACAGCATTAAACCCTTTGTCCATTGTGCCTAAAACTCTTGTGAATATATTCTCTGGGTTTATAGACATTGTTATTGTGTTTGTTTTATGTAAAAATGCTAGAAGAAGCTCAGGTTGCTTCTCCATTATTTTCAGTTGGAATCACTGTGAGCTGCAGTCACTTCCTGTTTGCTCTATAATGTCCTGGTTATTGTCCTTTTCAACACTGTTTGTCATCTTTGTTCCAGAGTAATATATATAAGATGTCTGAAATTCGGTTTGTGTTTACTAAATTCCACGCACATTAAACATTGCAAACACAGATGATTTATTTAGAATATTTGTTTTGGTAAGTTTTTATGGTCTCTACTGTCATCTACTGGCCAGTAGTGTTCATGGCAGTATTTTTCCCCGAAGTATTGAGATATTCCAAAATCCTTGGGTCTGAGCATCTGGGCGCCAGTAGATGACAGTGTTCTATGCATTTTGACCCCAGTTATGTCAGACAGTTGTCTAATCACAAATTGACTTTTGGCTTTTGCAGATTAGCTTTTTGTTTTGTTTTGTTTTGTTTTGTTTTTTTCTACATATGAAAAAATTATATATTTTACAAAAGCACGTTTGTTTGTTTTTTGTTACAACCTGGTGGTTAGGCTCCTTTTGCTGATATGAAGTAAAATATGTAGTAAACAGGAGCTTCCAGCAAGGGGCACAGGGCACAAAATGGTGGTTCATTGTTTGGGTTTGAGATCGTGGTGTTAAAGTGCCATTTTGAAAGTTATCCGTTAGCTGTAGCTTCTGATAAATTTTTGAGTGGTTTATCGGTTTAGCTTTATAAAAGATAACTTTTCAGTTAGCTGATTAGCGGTTATCAAAGCTACCTTTTTGATCACTTGTGCCCACCACTGCATGTACATAAGTATTCTTACTCTTTACTCGATACTTTGTTGATGCACCATTGGCAGCAACTGCAGCCTCAAGTTTTCTTGAATATGATGCTACAAGTTTGGCGTACCTATCTTTGTGCAGTTTTGCCCAGTCTGAGGTCAGGAGCAATCTGGATCAGGTTTTCACCCAGGATGTCTCTGTAATTTGCTGCATTCATCTTTCCCTCAATCCTGACGAGTCTCCCAGTTCCTGCCACTGAAGATCATCCCCACCACATGATACTGCCACCACCATGCTTCACTGTAGGGATAATAATAACAATAATACATTTAATTTGTATAGTGCTTTTAACAGTGCTCAAATGGCACAGGGTTTAAAAATAAAGCACTCAAAACAAGAAAAAAAAAAACACAAAAAGATGCTGCTTGGTTTTCTCCAAACATGACACCTGTCTTTCAAACAAAGATTTCAATCATTGTCTCATTAGACCTGATCATTTTGATTCTCATGGTCTGAGAGTCCTTCAGGTGCTGTTTAGCAAACTGTAGGTGGGCTGCAATGTGTTTTTTGCTAAGGACCCCTTCACACATAGCAAGAATAAGTAGGAATCAGGGTGAATCATGGCAAAACAGCGCAAATGAGCGAAGCACGAAACCAGCGAGCTGATGTCAGGAGGGACACACAGTCCAGCAGGCGTGAACAATCCCGCTGCGATGGTTTCATGCATGTGTACGAGTGTGCACAAAACTGTCATTTTATTGAATCCCTCTTATCAAGCAGACAATACAAGTATGAACCGTCTGTTCCTCTGTAGATGACCCATGGTCACAGATGTACAGTCATGACATGACATGAATGAAGCAGTGTGCTCTTATCATGTCCACATCTGCTAGCCAGGCATGTCCAGCCGGCCCCATGTGTATGTCTGGCCCATCACTCGTGTCCTGTGGACGGCTCATAAGGACAGATGCTGCGTCATGTGGAACAGAGCTCAGGTGGGTGACGTGACATCAGATCACCCTCCGCATGTTATGATCTGTTGGTCCGTTTTACCTGGAACAGCCTGTCAATGTACATGCCGTGCACTTGCTCACTGAAGCCAGTCGAAACAGTGACACATGTTTTTATGTATGTCCATGTGAGGACAGCAAGCAGACACACATGCATCACAGTGGACAGTTGTAAGATCATGTCCATCCAAAACACAGTACGTCGTCCTCAGCTGGGACGTCCAGAACCACAGATGTCAACAGCTGCTGCTGTCGGTGGCCACAGCCCCTGTCAGTTCAGCACACACACACCAATGTGTCACTCTGTTTCTGTGTTATGTGACCATTTTTTTTTTATTTGCTATATAACTGTGTATATAGTGTAGTACTTATTAGTATACCTGTCCTGGCTGTGGTTGCTGTGTTATTAATGTGAAACGTTGCATGCACTGAGCTGTTATTTGTAGCTGTCAGTGAGTCTCTGGTCAGCAGCTGGGAGGCTGCTCGCCGTGCTGTGTGTGCTCAGACCTGGCTGTCTGGCCCCCATGTGATCATGTCTGTACATGCATATTATATGCATAGCATTTTATGCAAGTGCACCCCCCCCCCCGGCATGCCACATGTGTTTGGAGAGCACAAGGGGCATGAAGCACACGACACCTGTTTTTTTTTTTGTGGGGGGAGTGGGGGATTGTGACACATGCACACGTGCGATACACATACATGCCACATGTATGTTGCTTGTTGCAACGCCTCACTCATGGGGGCACTTACACAAATTTCACATCCTATTTGAAAGTGATCGTTTGATCACTGTTTTCGTGCTGACAGTATGAATGGCCACACATTTGCTAAATGGCAAGTGAGTGGTGTTGGATGTTCGTGTGTGTCACCGGGAATTTGGCTGACACCTGCCACGCGAGGGATCTCACGGGCTCCCACAGGGCACTCTCTGTCTTTCGGCTACTGGTTTGTGCAAATAATTGTAGCAACAGGTGTATGAGGCGTTTGAGACAGCTCAGATTTTTCACAAAGGGCATGCAATTTCCTCCTTCGTGCGCTAGTCGGCTTCAATCATCTTATGTGTGAAAAGGCCCTAAGGAGTGGATTCTGTCTGGCCACTCTATCATACAGTTCTGATTGGTGGATTGCTCCAGAGATGCTTGTCCTTCTGGAAGGTTCACATCTCCATAAGGAGGAATGCTGGTGCTCTGACAGAGTGACCATTGGATTTTTGGTGACCTCTCTGATCCTTCTCCCCAATTGCTCAGCTTAGATGGGCGGCCAGCTCCAGCAAGAGTCTGGACCTGTTCCATTTATGGATGATGGAGGCAACTGTGCTCATTGGGACCTTCAAAGCAGCAGAAATTATTCTGTACCCTTCCCTAGATTTGTGCCTTGAGACAAACCTGTCTTGGAGGTCTACAGACAATTGCTTTGCCTTCATGTTTGGTTTGTGCTCTGACATGCGCTGTCAAATGCGAGACCTTACATGTATACAGGTGTGTACCTTCTGAAATCAGGTCCAATCAGCTGACTGAATCTGCTCAGGTCAGATTGCATGCTGACATCAGCATGACAGCATGTATTCTGACCTGGTGCCTGGTCAGATTACAGTATACAAATGAATGACATTTGTGCAAAAATATTCATGCATGATTCATGCATTTGTTTCTTCTAGATTGGACTACTACAATGTTCCATTTTCTGGTTCACCGCAGTCTAGCATTAGGGATCTCCAATTGTTTCAAAGTGCTGCTACCAGACTTTTGACAAGAAGCAGAAAGTTTGACCACATTACACTCATTTTGGTGTCTCTCCACTGACTTCCTGTCCCTGTGAGATCAGATTTAAAGGTTCTGCTGTTGTTGTCCATTCAGCTGCTTCCGTTTTTGTCCAGGGTCACCACAGCGGATACAGCAGATCTGCATTGGTATTTGGCACAAGTTTTATGCCGGGTGCTAACCAGGCCCTGGACTGCTTAGCTTCTGAGGTCTGACGGGATCAGGTTCTACTATTAACCTATAAAATCATTCACGGACGAGCATGTACCTGCTTTGCTGACCTAATTAAACCCTACGTACCCACCAGGGCTCTGTGTTCTCAGGGTGCAGGACTACTTTGTGTCCCTAAGGTGAATAAAAACTCTGTGGGTCACAGAGCTTTCTCTTATTGTGCACCTGTTTTGTGGAATGATCTCGCTGCGTCAATAAAACAGTCACATTCTGTAGAGACTTTGAAGTCTAGACTTAAGACGCACTTATTTTCCCTTTCGTATAGCTAGCATACTGGCATCCAGAAGTGGGAGTGGGTGTCTTCTTCTGCAAGCCTCTCGTCATGGACACTAGCATGGACTCCCAAAAGTTTCTGTATATTTGTATTGTCAAGTGTGTTGATAGCATGGCCCAAGCAGATGGTCACCCCTTTGAGTCTGGTCTGCTTGAGGTTTCTTCCTCAAATCATGTTGCCTGTGTGCTTGCTCTGGGGGTTGGTATGGTTTAACCTTACTTGTGTGAAGTGCCTTGAGGCAGCTTTCTTGTGATTTGGTGCTATATAAATGAAATAAAATAATTAAAATAAATTAAATATGCCCTGTGTGGATGTCAGTACAGTCAGGGTGGCCTTCAATTAAGCTGTAGAAACATCTCAAAAATAATCAGTGGAAGCAGGATGCACTCTAACTTAATTTTGAGCTTCATGGCAAAGGCAGGTTGGTTGCTTTGGTTTGGTTTGTTGTGGTTTGTTGATTTTTTTTTTTCATACATTTGCAAATTAAAAAAAAAAATCACATTGTCATTATGGGCTATTGTGTTTAGAATTTTGAGGGGAAAAATAATTTAATCTAGTTTGGATTAAGGCTGTAATATATCATAATGTTAATGTGAGGTGCTGTGAATACTTTCCGGATGCACCGTACACAGTATACCCTTGAAGTATTGCAATTATCTCCGCTTAATCACTGTTTATCAGAACTATTCAATTTCTTTTGTCGCATAATTCTACAAATGCATTGTAATCTTTATTGAAGATGACTCACTTGTTCATTAAAACTTTGTGTTCATACCCTTAGCTCTCTGAGTACTTCGTCTATATCTTCTAATGCAGATCCTCACTGGAAAAAAGTATAAGTTGCGGTAGTCACAGTTGCTGTAATCAGTGTCCAGAAAATCATCAGGGTTGTACTTGTAGTCCACGAGGCAGTAGACAAGTTTACCTAATCAGTATGACTTATGGGGACAAAACAACACTTACAGTACAATCCAAACTCAGTAAACCATTGCCTACACAAAATATATTATGGCCATCCCAGGGTGAAAGCTGTACCAGACAGGGGTGAATGAAAAATTACACGGGGAATACAATTTAAAAATTCTCCAAAAATATTGAAAAGTATGCCAGATTATTTGTCTGATCATAGGGATTCCAAAAGATAAAGTATGGACTATCTATGACTGAATGTTATGGGGTAGAAACAACAAAAATGGCGACAACGGTCAATTTCACTTTGTACAGGGGACAAAAGTTAAAGTTGCTCCAATTTTTGTAAGAAGTGATGCAAATTATGAGTTGAGCTAATATGACTAATAAATGGATTAGTTTTGACCATGTTGAATGCTTGGTCTCCAAAGTAAACGTCAACCAGGCCATCATCCATTGGATTCTATGACATATGACGTTACCCCATAACGTGACAACTAAGCATGACAGATGGTGGAAACTATTCCTTCTTAAAACCCTGTTAACTAAACCAGTAATATGGACCCTCAGGAAATCTGGTGTCCCACAGAAATCTGTCACCACCGTCTACTGGTGCACCATAGAAAGTGTCCTGAGCTATGGATGCATAGTGTGGTTCTCCAGCTGCACCTGAGACGAGAGGAAAAGAAAGATCTGCAGCAGGTCACCAAGTCTGCACATAAGCTCATCGGTGCCCCTCTTCCACCCCTTCACCATATTCACTCTGCCCAGTTGAGAAACAGAGCAAAAAAGAGGTCTGACTGTACACAACCCGGACAATGTTGTTTTGACATCCTCCGCTCTGGCAGGCTCAAAGTCATGAAGGCATGGACAGAAAGACTTAAAAACAGCTTCTTCCCCAGGGCTGTGATAGCTCTTCAAAAACCTTGAGCTGGACCTTTTTATATTTAATGAATATTCTATCCTTTGCATTTTAAATTGTAATTTATTGTTATTACTTGACCTTTTATTCCTGTTGTTGTCAAAAGGGCTGTGCTTAATTCTTAGGGAAATGTGCAATGACAGTGTTGTGGTGGATTGCCAGACCTGGAGTGCAGACCTGACCTATGAGCAGGGGTGCACATAACTGGTAGTCATGGTGCTCTTGAGTGCTAAACATCATTGATGCACAGCAGAGGGAAACACTTTTCCTACAATCCATCATTGCTTTCCTCTTATGAAGTGCTTTCCTTGTGTTTTCTGTTGCACATCATTTATTTTTAGCACGCACATGCACCATGAGTACCAGTTATGTGCATGCCTGCCTATGAGTGCTTACATTAAAAAATAGCAATTGCTTAGATGTATTAGATATACGCCATGCCTTATAGTAGATATACAAAACATCCATCCATCCATCCATTTTCTTCCGCTTTATCCGGAGTCGGGTCGCGGGGGCAGCAGCTCAAGCAAAGCCGCCCAGACCTCCCGATCCACACACACCTCCTCCAGCTCCTCCAGGGGAACCCCAAGGCATTCCCAAGCCAGCCGAGAGATGTAGTCCCTCCAGCGTGTCCTGGGTCTTCCCCGGGGCCTTCTCCCAGTGGGACGTGCCCGGAACACCTCTCCAGCGAGGTACAAAACATAGTAAATTAATATGCAGAACTGTTGCACAAGACAAGACAAACTCTTGCTTGACGGAAAAGGTCAACACTATTATTTCAATAACAAACAAGAAAACAAAGTCAAACTACTATGAGAATAATCCTTTACTTATTGATTATCATGATACCAAACTGTTTTTGTTTTTTTGTTTTTTGCAATTTTAGGCATTGCAGAATTGCCTATGATGTAACACATGCACATAGTAAGTAAGTAAGTAAGTAAGTAAGGTTTATTTATATAGCACCTTTCAAGATAGAAATTACAAACTGCTTCACATAAGAAAAAAGAAATTAAAAGCAGCAGAAACATAGAACCATAAAACTAGGTAAAAGCCAGCCTATACAAAAGGGTCTTTAGTTTCACTTTAAATGTTTCAACAGAGTCCACGGAGCATAGGTCCAAAGGCAGTGCATTCCACATTTTAGGTGCCACCACCTCGAAAGCACAGTCTCCCCTGGTCTTCAGTCTTGTCCTAGGCACAACCAATAGGCCCAGGTCCGAAGACCTCAGAGACCTGCTTGTCACATATGGATGTAATAGCTTGGTGATATAAGATGGCATTTGACCATGCAGAGCTCTAAAAGTCAGTACTAGAATTTTAAATTGGAGTCTGCAGACTGCAGCAAGTCCTCCACCACGTCCACACAAACGCGGCGAGCTGAAGAATCTGAAATTTTTGGGACAGAGTTCAATGAGGGGGGAAGTTCCATCTCCCTCTGCCAGGTTTCAGTTAGAAACAAAAATTCCAGGTCCTTGGACCGAATATAATCATTCAAAATGAAAGTCTTATTAGTAACGGAGCGCGCATTTAACAGCGCCATCCTGAGAGGAGCGGTAGCTGGATTCTCCACAGCAGACTGCCGGGGTACGGCACACATGACCCGCAGAGACGAACCACTTCGCCTGCAGGTTTCACACACCAGCGGGGGGGCCACCACAGCCGCGGGAAAATCAGGAAACACCTGACGGAGACAGCAGGGCCGCCCGTGATGATCCAACGAGGGAGATGGGCCGTACGTCCACACATCCGGAGAAAGCAAGTTGATCAAACGGGATCGACGACATTTTCCCACAACTCCGCATTTCCAGAGCAGCCTCAGCCTCACCTGCACACCAGCTCTTCTCCAGTAGTTGGTAAGGATTTCCCGATCCCATCACGTGATCGGAAATCAGGCACGATCACGTGGTTTCAGCCTTATCAAAATCGGACGTTGCATCCCGATCAGGAATCTGATATAGATTTTGTCCTTATTATTTTGATCAGCGCTATTTCAAGCTC
The DNA here is from genome assembly GCF_902500255.1 of Thalassophryne amazonica. Classification (NCBI taxonomy): domain Eukaryota; kingdom Metazoa; phylum Chordata; class Actinopteri; order Batrachoidiformes; family Batrachoididae; genus Thalassophryne; species Thalassophryne amazonica. The sequence continues at coordinate 24,430,790 of NC_047121.1, forward strand.
ATTATTGCAGATTAATGGGCCTTTCACGTGTCGGAAGTGTCAGAGGCGTCAAGAATCGGTCTAAAAAGCATTATTTTCAATGAGAGGCGTTGCTTTTTAGAGGCGTCAGAAGCGTCGTTTTAGCTCGGCTTTTGAAGCGACCCTTCTGACGGGAGCGCACATTGCCGCTTGTCGGCAGGCTGACGCGGTCCAAGTTCAACCCCATCCAACTTTCTACACTCTGAGCTGTGACGTAGCTTCATGCTGTCCAATAGGAACGACGCGTCGGGCCAAAACATGGAAGACTAGTGGCAGAAACCACTGAGCTCTACAAAACAGATCAGTGCAGAAACCACTGATCTATACAAAACAGAAACGTGTCACAGGACTGCTCATTTCTGAAGAAAAATCCTTGGAAATGTTTTGTTGTTGTTGTTGTTTGTTACCTAAAAATTTCTGATTACTGTTAAAAAAAAGTTTAGAACACTTGTAATTAAATTAGTTAAATCAATAAATGGTTCTTTAGAAACCTTTCATCTATAAATTAAAACCACCTGTTATTTCAGATTAGATAATTTCTTGTTTAACATAAAGAACCTTGGACATTTATTTGTAGACAAATAAAATAACATGGAAATTTGTACATTTTTTAAGTCTGGTAGATTATTGCTTGATTGTTCAAGCTACCTCAAGGAGAAGTGCACTGTTTAAGTGATAAATAATAAAATAAGGTGATTAAAATGAAAATATTATATATTTAGCATTTGTTCATTGTTCATTCAGTTTTTTTTAAAGTATCGGATCGGGACTCGGTATCGGCAGATACTCAAAATCAGATGACTCGCCAAAACACTCCTGATCAGAACATCCCTAGTAGTTGGTAAAAAAAAAAAAATGTGTGTGGATAGTTGTTTGAAACAGTGTGCTGTTATTGAATTCCTCACAGTGGAGAGTTGTGCACCTATAGACAATCAGTGACGAATAAGTATTGTGTCACCTGTGTGGATGTCAGTTCAGCCAGGAGGTGGGTGAAAACTTACCCACAATTAGTCTGTAGGACTAGATCCTGACAGAATTTTTGGAATCTGGCAACACTGACAACTCTGACTGATATGTGGACACTTCGCAGAAGCAAGGTCACACTTGAAGCAGGTTCATCCTGGAAAAAATGCAATTCCTCAGTATGAGAATGCTCATACAGATTGGTGTGTGGTAAGGGAAAATTAATGACACTGCCTGTAGTGACCATTCCAAGCTTTTAGTAGACATAAAATTTATCTGAGTATCTTGCGTTTTATTGAAATAATCTTGGAGGGATCACCTTCACCTGACTGTTATATTAAATGAACAATCAAAATGAACTTTTGTGAGAACACTCCAGTGCTTGGAGTTTTATTTGTCTGCTTTAAGAAATGATAATGAAATCAAAGACGTGGTTGAAAACAAACTACTACTCACTTTTGAGGAAGGAAATATATCAAATTACACCTTTCCTTTTGTGAACTCACATCCTCACTTTGTTGAAAAAATAAATGCCAAAGTGAACAATGAAAAGCTGTGTTATTCGGATTTGGTGCACAACAATCGACTTTTTTTTCTTCATGTGCTATGACTAATCTGACTTCTCAAAAAGGCTTGAGCAGACATGAATATAAGACACACTCAATCCATCAGGGCATTAACCCAAAGAGCTGACACAACAGTATTGTTCACGATTGTGTCTCCAGAGTTTTTGCATGTGTTAATGTTAATAAGATCAGGGAGGGGAATATATTGTCAAAGGTGTCACTTTGAGCTGATTTTCTCCCTCTGGCTCATAATGTTTCCTTTTTCCTTAGAAATCTTACATTCACATCTGATCTGCTGATGCAGCAAATTTGACAAATGAAAGAATAGAATCCTGGGAACAATAGGTAGCTGCAGACAAAGAAGGTTGATTAAAGCGATACTGTATTTCCCAGGCCCTCTGAAAAGAAGAAAAGGCGAGCAGGTGCTCTCAGCACAGCACAAAGGGTTTTACATATATATATATATATATATATATATATATATCATTAATACTTTACAGTGAACTGTAAAAGGACTGCATTTCTGTGACAATTTCTGAAGAAGACAAAGTGCTTGGTAATGATGGCCTATATTCACTCATTTATATACACACTCACGCTGATGTCACCATACAATACCTCAGCTGTACACCAGAATCAAACCAGGGATTAAGGACCTTGAACAAAGGACCTTTATGATTTTCTGGTCTGACAGGGATTTTAATTGAAGACATGTAGATACAGGTGGCTTATTGGTTCACACTTTTGCCTCACAACAAGGTTGTCAAGGGATCCCTTCCGAATTAGTCTTTTCTGTTTGGAGTTTGCATGTTCTCGCTAATTCCCACTTCCAAAGACATGCAGGTTAGGTGACTTGGTTATGCTGAAATGACCGCAGGTGTGATTGAGAGTTTGAATGTGTATGTCTGACCAATACTTTTTGGCTCTGTGGTAGTCTGGTGTCCTGTCCAGGGTACCCCACTATGCGCCCAATGACTGCTGAGATAGGCTTTAGACCCCATGTCTCTTGAAAATGGAAAGAATACTTTCATTCACTGAAAGATAGAAATTGTCACTCAATGAAGTAAATCATATATTTGCCTAGAATCTGCTGGAACCAATCTTCCAATTTTGGGGTTAGTGCTCCTATAACCACTGGGACCCTTTTGGACTTTACCTTCAACATCTGCTACAGTTGCTCGTTCAGCCATTGGCACTTCTCTATTTTCTCGTGCTCCTTCTTTCTTATGTTGCTGTCAGCTGGGATTTCCATATTGATCACAACTGCAGTTTTCTTTCCCTTGTCAATCACCACTATATCTGGTTGGTTGACCAGCAGATGCTTGTCTCTCTGATATTTGAAGTCCCACAGGACATTAGCCCTGTTGTTCTCAATCACATTTGGTGGCGTCTCTTATCAGGACTTGGGGACTTCAAATCCCACTCCAGTCTCACTTTTTTTTTTTTTGTCCTCATGTCACAAAATGAGTCAAAATTTCTTGACTTTTTTTTTTTTTAACTCACTATTACTAACCCTACTCCCGCCCCCAAGATAGGGTGCAGATTGAAAGGGTTCCTGAAAATTTTCCTTGGGTTAATAATAGATAAGTCAATTGGAAACCACACATCAAACATACAAACCAAATTATCAAGGAGCATTTCTGTGTTAAACAAATCTAAACATGTTCACGATCACTCCGCATCCTATTCTGTTCCATTCGCTTACCATATTTCAATTACTGTGTAGAGATCTGGGGCAATAACTATATGCAGCTCACTTTCACGTTTTTTTTTTTTTTGTGCTCCCATCATGAAAAAAGTCAAATTTTCATGACAGGGTTTTTTAAACTCACTATTACTAACCCTACTACCACCCTCAACCCTAGCCTTAAACATAACCTAATCCTACTCCTTCCCCACCCTAACCATAACTACCCCGACACCCCCCTGCTTCACTTTTAATTTCGTGCAGCCATCACAGAATGAATTAGAATAAATTTGTGCTGCCGTGATGAAAATGAGGCGCTTTTCGTCACAATATCACAACCAATAGATTAATGTATATTTCGTGCTGCTGAATCATGACTTGCTGTGAGACTGGGTTGCAAATCCATATGTCGCACAGATTTTCCTGTACACAATTCCTGACATTTGGTTGTGTCTCTCAGTGTATGCTGTCCCAGCTTGCATCTTGCCTCCTGCTACTATGTGCTGGACTGTCTCTGGAGCACATTTGCATAGCCAGCAACTTGGGTCCTGTCAGCTGTGGTAGACTTCTGCTCCTATGGATCTGGTGCTTAGAGATTATGCTTATTCTGCCATGATCAGGGTCTAAGAGCTGTCCTTTAGGCTCGACTTTTCCAGTGGTGGGCACACTTCCGATAATCCGATAACAGATAATTATCAAAGAATGTTTTCTTTATCGCATTACCTTTTTAGATAACTTTAAAAACCATTATCGGACGAATTATCTTCTGATTAATCTTTGTCTGATAACTTTTAAAACCGATAAACAAAGCTGAACAGCGACAAGCATTTTTAAAATTAGTTTATCACTCACCTGTTAAAATTTTTGTAACAGACGCACAGCTATAACCTTTTTGCTAACAGAAGAGCCGCTTGTATAAAAAGCATCTCAATCCTCTGCAAACAAAAGAGAAATAGCCCTAAAAGAAAAAATTTCTTTTAACACCATACCAATAGGCTGCCGATATCACCTAAGTCATCCAGATGCATACGTTTTTAACTTATGGTTCAAATTTTAATCAGGCAAATTTTGGACAAGTTATTTAAAATTACTGTCATGTCTGAAGTTTTATTAAGTGAAAATATCAGATATATGTTTTAGTTTTAAAGTAATGTGCTAATTTTTAAGGTTTTGTGAGCACATCCTGTGACCCGCAATGCATTTTGGGTAGGATGATGTAATCTCAGTACATCATGACAGGACAAATGCATTTCAGACACTCTGTTCAGGCTCCACAGACAACAGCATTAAACTCTAGTGCCTAAAACTCTCTTGAATATATTCTCTGCGTTTATAGATGTTGGTTTTATTTGTGTTTGTTAAATTCCACGCATTTTAAATGTAGCACACAGGGATTACTGTATCTGGAATTTTGTTTTCAAGGCCTCTACTGCCATCTACTGGTCAGTAGTGTTCACTAAGCATGTGGGAACCAGTAGATAGCAGTGTTTTATTTATTTTGACCCCGGTTATGTCAGATGATTGTCAAATCAACTTTTTGGCTTTGCAAATGGCTTTTTTTTTGTGCAATGAATGTATACCTTATACAAGTTTCACTTTTTTAATGGAATTACAACCTTATTTCTTTTTCAAATTCTCCCATTTTTTGCATCCAGCCTTATTTCCTTTAGAAATTTCCTTGACAAATAATATCAGTCTATTAGGACTTTTCTAGCCACTGGTAGGTCTACTTGATGACAGCCAATTCCTCTATCTTGAAGGTACATCCCATGTAGGGGCTTCATCTTCCATGATATCTCCCCTTCCTATTCCTTATCACTATCTGTCTTGAGCTGCGTGAGGCATTCTTTTAACAGCTGATCGCTGATGTATTCATGATACCCATCATCTTATCCTGGATTGTGGCTCTGACACTAACGAATCCTTGCCCTCCCTCCTTGCATTGCTCATAGAGCCTCAGGGTATAGGAATTTGGATGGAAATCTGTACATTGTGAGGAGTTTCCGTGTCTTGACATCAGTGGCATCTATCTCCTCCTGTGGCCAACCTATTCACTGTGTAACACAGGGGTGGGCAACGAGGGCCGAGACACTGCAGGTTTTCCTTGCAACCAATCACCTCACCTGGTGGGTTGCTGATGAGCTTCTCCCCTGCACATAAACACCTGGTCATCAATGAAATCACCTGCTGAGACACCTGAACATTAATTAAATCACCTGCGAAGGTGAGTGGTAGCAAGGAAAACCTGCAATGTCTCGGCCCTTTATGGCACATGATTGCCCACCCCTGGTGTAACATGATTTTTGTTCCTGGCAAATAAGTGTCTTTTTCTCCCCATGTTCTTCTGAGTATACCCCCATGTTGTCCTTGAAGTTGTCAAGGTGAGCATCCAGACTGTGGACCTTCAGTGACATCCTACAGCCCATTTGGCCATAGTTTCTCACCAAAGTCTCAACCAGTTCCACATAATTGTCAGCCTTGTGGTTGCCCAGAAACCAATAGACAACATCAACAAAACTTTCCCATGCCTCCTGTTCCTTTGCTGTCAGTTTCTTTGGAAATTCAGGGCACTCTATGATTTTTTGACTTGTGGTCCAATGAAAACACCAGCTTTCACTATTGCTTCTGACAGCTTTGGGAAAACGTTTTGAAGATACTTGAATGCTGCAGACTCTTTGTCAAGCACTGTGACAGATTGTTTCATGAGACCCAGTTTGATGTGCAGAGGAGGGAACAAAACCTTGTGATGTTCCACCAATGGCTCATGTTTAATGTTATGGCTTCCAACTGAGAATTCAGTCCTTTCAGGCCATTGCTTCCGGTGATAATGTGCTGCCCTGTCTCTACTGTCCCAAAGGCAGAAAAAACAGGGAAACTTGGTGAAACCTTCCTGGAGTCCCATCAAAAATGCACCATTTTGAAGTCCCCAATGACCTCTCATCCATTCTCATCATAATTCAAAGCTTCCAGCAGATATTTGCCACTGTAATCCTCCCTGAGATGCATTCAATGAGCCAAAGGAAGTGATGGATACTTGTTCCCATTGTGCAGTAGCACAGCCTTCAGGCTTCTGAAGGCTGTTCAGGCTATCAATGAAGAGTCTCCACTCATTTGGATTACATGCAATTCCAGTTGCATTGAACAGTCCTGAAATGTCACAACAATAGCACAAACACTCTTCTTTGGCAAAGACGATAGAGAAAAGTTGGTGACGTTTTCTTTGGCTTGTTACTTGCACACTTTTCATCCAACAAGTCCCACTCCTTCAGCCTTGAGATCAAACGCTCAGCATTTGACTTTGTCAATCCAAGATTTCTGAGGTCATACAGATCTCATTGACTTAGGAAGTAAAGATTCCTCTCACAAACTGTATCTGTAATGTCACAGTCCACTTCACTGTTCTCCCCACTGATTCAGTGCTTTCTTCTTCTGATGGTTGTTTTCTTTCTGGAGGTGAAGGTACAGGAAGCTCAGCACTATGTGGCACTGGTGCAATGGAAGATGGAATGTCAGAATAAGGAATAGCAGGTGCATTCTTCCCATTTCGGTGTTTGGAAGGATCCACCATGCAGAAGTAGTAGTTGGTGGAGTGGTCAGTGGGTTCACGCCATATTCTTGGAACAGCAAACTTCATTGCTGTCTGTTCCCCTCTGTTGTTTAGGTTGTTTAATTTTGTTTGATTAAAGAGTGAAATATTCATGAACAAAGGAGATTCTTCAAACCTCAGTAAATTACTCTCCTGTTCTTGAAAGTTCTTGCTCAATCTGTACAAATGAGGAAGGTTTTCATAAATATAATTGCATTGTCAACATTGTATTATGTTTGAAATGATGTTTGAACCCTTTTGACATGATCACAAAAAGAAAATATGATGACTACAACTCTGACAAATGGACTTAACTTTCCCAGAAATTAGTAGTGACCACTCACTGAATGCGAAAAATGGTTAATTTGCAATTTCATTGTCCTGACCACAAAACCAAAGTTTGGACATCAAGACCACTCTTTTCTCTTTGATTGGTTGTGAAGAAATGGGAAACAAGACAAAAGTGAAAATTTGTTACTTATCTGAGCTGGTTACCTCATGACTGGGAGGCCATATGTATTGATAGATTGACTCTTATTCCCACCAATGAGCTGGTTTCTCAGAACCTGTCTTATCTTCTGGAGGTGTCTGACCTTCTTGCATCTTCGTCATGGTTCCCATTGGCTTGTGTGATTCCCAGGTATTTGTAACTATTCAGTATGTACCCTATCCTGCCTCCTGGCAACTCCACCCCCTTAGTCCAGATCACCTTCCATCTCTTTGTTATTATTCAAAATAATTTGGTGAACCAGTAGATTTTCAGAGAAAGGCTTCTCGTCATCAGATTTTCAGGTCACAAACAGCTTGAATGTGGTCATCTGCTCTCTACTCTCTTGCTGGGAGCGTGAATAGCCCCGCCTTTTCTAAGTGATCAGTGAGAGGTGTTGGATGTTTGTGTGCGACACCTGGAATTTGCCGACACCTGCCAAGAGAGGAGTTGAAAGGGCACTCGCGGGGCACTCACTGTCTTTCAGCCGCTGCTGTACATGAATGGTTGTGGCGACAGCTGTACGAGGTGTTTGAGGTGGCTCTGATTTTTCATGAGTGGCATGCAATTCCTCCTTCGTGCACCAGTCGGCTTCAATTGTGTCATGTGTGAAGGGGCCCTTAAGATCAACTTAGCACTGTGTGACCACTACCTCTACTTGATCCATTTTTGATTGTTAATCAGAATCATGTCAGGAGCCAGCCAACACATTTATTCACTTCTATAAAGTAAGTCATCACAGTTAACTTAACAATAAAAATAGTCAACTAATATGTGCAGAATCCTTTCAACAACTTGTGCTTCTTTTAAACTCACACAATGCCATATTTCACAATATAAGCAGTGTATCCTGATGCAGTGTTACAGAAGATGAAGCTTAAATTACACAATTCTGTGTTATAAAATGTAAGACAAGCTATAGGTGCCCATATTTTATGTTTTATGTACAATTCAAACTCTGAAGGTTTTGTGCTGCTGAAACTGACCACTAATATCTGGAAAAGCAATGCAGGCTTCTGCAATACGAGCAAGGCTATTGGATGATACATCGGCTGCCTAGCAACCATGGCTTTCTCTTTCAAGATTTTGAGTTAGGTCAGGTCAAGCCGTAATCTTGGCATTACGGTGGTACTTCTTGTCGGGTAGTATTTTGCTGGAGGTTTCTTCCTGTTAAAAGGGAGTTTTTCCTTCCCACTGTCGCCAAGTGCTTGCTCACAGGGGGTCGTTTTGACCGTTGGGGTTTTTCCGTAATTATTGTATGGCTTTGCCTTACAATATAAAGTGCCTTGGGGCAACTGTTTGTTGTGATTTGGCGCTATATAAATAAAATTGATTTGATTTGATTTGATACCAGAAATAGTCTCAGCCACTGTGCACAAGTCCTTTACTGCTAAGGTCCCAGTACCTGGTGAAGAACAAGGACATGCCCACATTTCACCTGAAGCAGATACATGGCTACTTTCAAGATTTAAAATGTTATACATAACATTATAGCTTGAAACAGCTCAAACCAGTGAATCATACCAAAACTCACAACTGTACAACTGATGAACAGGGAACTCCCTGACACACCAAAGCTTTTTTTGTACTAGGCTGTGACTTTGGCTTTGGAGCCAGTCTCATGTGGCTAGTAGAGGGACTACAGCTTTTGGCACGTGTGAATTTACTTATGTTTTCATCTGTGAAGATTGCCACTTGGGATTTGTCTTTGCCAGAAATTAACCTGCACTTGGTTGGCATCCATTTCAGGAAGAGTTGTAGACCCTCATCAACTTCAGGCTATGGAGTCCAGGGATAAGCACTGGCACCAAAGGGGCTGAGGGCTGGTATTCACCTTATTCAGGAAGTCAGGGTGGGCGGCTCTATTTTGTCAAACAACTTCCGGTTCGCCATTGCGTTGGATGATTAGCTACGTGGGAACACAGTACGCTAGAAGTGTCCAATCATGAGCATCGTTAATTGGTCAGTTCGTGGGTGCCACAACAACTGGAAAAAGAGGAAACTATTGCTTTCAGAACAATGTGTTGAACATGGAAATGAGAGATCTGAGTGCTGTGGACGCGCATTTAACTTGTTCCCTCCTCCATCGAAAGACAGGGATCGCTGGTGCTGGCTAACTGGCCAAAGGCACTGAATTTGAAAAATCCACCCAACCGTCCCTTTGTCTGTTCTTTTTATTTTCTGGAGAAAATAAATCCTTACCCAGAGAAATGGTTGGAGTACAATGCTCTGTTGAAGAAGCCACGGTGGATGCTAGTGAGACAAACGGGCAAGCTGTGTTTGTAGCGTTAGCTGCTATCTAATTTACTCATTTTCTGGCATTTGATACAACCAAGCACTGCATGAAATAACACCATACGTATATTAACGTTACGTAATCTTGGCATTACGGTGGTACTTCTTGTCGGGTAGTATTTTAACTTGACTTTAACTCAAGGAGATATTGATAGGCTTTGGTGCTTTTATAGTTCCTCATAGCCAAACTGTCCACACAAAGTAGTTAACAATATTGGCATACATAATCGAGGGCCACTTTTTCATGTCATCTTCCCACTCTCTTATGACCTGTGGGTGAGCCAGAGTCATTCCCTTTGAGCTTTTCAAAAAGGTTTTTGTTTCTACCCATGTAATATCTTCCATGTTTCTATACTGAAAACACAGCTCACCGGAAGTCCTAAGCCAAAATGGAAATGCCTTTGTTGTAAAAGTGGGTGGGGCTGAATAAGGTGAATAGGACTTACAAGCAGACAACATCAACAGTGTCATGGAATATGCTTTTTAAAACGTGTCATGATATAACAATGTTTTATAACCTCAAGACGCAAAATGTTTCAAATGTTTTTGAAACATTTTCTCAAAGAGATCCATAGTGCGACATGTCAAATGGGGTCTGAGTACAAACCGACACGTCTGTTGCTATTGGGTTCCTACGCTGGTGCTTAGAGGTATGAATGGGAAAAAGGAATTCTGTCTTCCCTCATCTGTCAGATGTGATAACAACATTGGCCATTATCACTCTGTTGGTGGAAATATACACTCTGAGCACTCTTCTAGTTTACATCTGTCTGTCATCTGCCTCATTCAAATGAGCCATGTGTAATTGTGTCAGTTCATGTCAGCTCTGACAGACATCAATACATGGCTCCCCTTAGTGCTTCACACTCCATTTCTTTCCTGTTACAAAGCTAATGAAGCACCAAATCCCACAAATCGTCTGCTGTCTTTGAAGAGACAGAGTAGCCTAAGGTACTTGGAGGCAATTTTAGAAAATCCAGCACATTTTCAAACACAACAGCCTGTGCAGACGCCCCTGTGTTTGGTTTACAGGAAGTAGTCTTCAGACCTAAACGTACTCTTTGGCTTCCCTCTTCTGCTCTCTGGTGGCTCCATCCTCAGCATCCTTCTCCCTATGTACCCTAGTTTGGACATGTGCAGAGTAGGGACCCTTTCTACATACCCAAAACATCTCAGTGTTGCCTCTGTGACTTAAAATTGCACAAAACAAATGGTGGAATTCAATTAGAACTTCTGTTTAATTTCCAAAGTAAATGTTGTCCAACAAATGAGTGAGAAGCAGATTCATTTTAAACTTTTGTTTTTGATAACAGGTGGTCACAAGTTTAGATATATTGTGTTGGTACACAATTATTTCAATAACAAGCATGATATTTTGGGTCCCTTCATACATAACACGATTGAATCCAACTGGCACACAAAGGAGGAATTGCATGCCACTCGTGAAAAATTGGAGCCACCTCAAATGCCTCACACAGCTGTCGCCACAACCACTGGCACACAAGTGGCTGTAATACAGGCTTTTCAACACGTCTTCACCGTATGGCCAAAGGTGTCATGATGCTGTGGAAAAATATGAGGAAAGAATATTATTCAAATCAAACCAATCCAAGAGATTGTGAAGAGAATAGTGAAGTCTTTCCCTCAATGTAATCAACTAAAAAATGAGCAGCTTTCGGTCTCTTCCCGAGGCTAAATGTTGTGTAATGAGCAGTACGCTGGTTGTGCTTATCAGAGGGTGAAGAACAAAGCTAAGGGCCCCTTCATACATAACACCATTGCAGCTGACTGGCGCACAAAGGAGGAATTGCATGCCACTCCTGAAAAATTGGAGCCACCTCAAATGCCTTGTACAGCTGTCGCCACAACCATTCACACACACAAGCAGCTGAAGTACAGCAAATGTCCTGTGAGTTCCCATTCGACCCCTTTCTCAGCAGGTGTCGGCCAAATTCCAGGTGCCACACATGAACATCTAACACCGCTCACTGGGCACTTAGAAAAGGCATAGCTATTCATGCTCCTGGCACGAGAGTAGACAGCAGGTGGCCACATTCGAGTTGTCTGTGAAAATTGTCAAAGTGACACACAAGTGAAGCATCACCTAGCACCACACATGTTGCGCTGCGTGCCAGTGTCGGTTCCCCTCTCAACAAATGTGGCGTGCGTGCCCCCCCCCCCACAACACATGTAATGTGCAAGGAGGGGCATACTTGCATGAAATGCTGATATCTATGTATAGATATGTTCACATGGGGACCAGCCAGCCACGTCTGATTGCACACAGCATGAAAAGGCACCTCTCAGCTGATGTCCAGCCAGTCACTGCACGAACAGGTGGGTATGGCCCCAAACAGCAGCAGCTGTTGACATCTCTGGAGCCACAAGTCCCTGCATGAGAACACATACCGTGTTTTGAAGGACATGACCTTACAACTCTACGTTGTGAGATGTGTGCGTGTGCCTGCTGTCCTCACGTGGAAATACATAAAAATAAAAACATATATCACTTTTTTCATGGGCTGGAGCTGCAACTCAGCACGCACACCGGCAGGCTGCTCCATGTGAAAAGGACCATCTGATCATGTGTACACTCAGGTGGCGATTAGACTGTCACATCACCCATGTGAGCTCTGGTCCACATGATGCAGTGTCTCTCCCTTGGCGTGCCGCTTGCTGGACACTTGCGTGGGGCTGGCTGAACATCCCGGGTCAGCAGATGTGGATGTGATAAGAGAGCTTTGCTTCATTCATGTCATTTCATGACTGTACAATGTCTATGACCATGGGACATCTACAGAGGAACAAAAGGATCAGGATATCTGTGCTTGCAAGTCACAGCTGGGGAACACCTGTAATGGCTGGTAGAATATCACATCTGCATAACTACACCATGGAGTGTCGATGTCAGCTTGCTGTCCTCACATGGGAATAAATTAAAACGTATCTCTTTAGTTGACCGCAGCGTCAGTGCACTGTAATGCTTGTGAATATTGTGCCATGCTGAGAATCACTGCAAGGCACGTGTCACTGCGGGATTTCCCCACATTGTAATAGTTGAAACTCATATCACATTTTCAACGTGGTTACCAGCTGATCACTGCACACTGGACACGCCATGCCGGCTGATGTGTTCATGACATGGGAGCCAACTCTTCATGAAACGGGAGCCTGGCTGATGTCGTCATGAGAGGAGCACAACAGGTAATTCATGTAACACATGTAAGGGAGTACAATAATCCATGTCAATTCAGTACTTCCTGGTGTACAGTATGTCTAGGGGGGAGGCTAATTCCACTGTTTATAACAGGAATTAAGTGTTATAAATTGTTGCTTGGAATGATCTCCATCAGACACTGTAATTGTTTTTCATTCTTGTCACCTTCACTTTCCATGGAATTGATTTGGCAAAGACCACAGCATTTGCTCATGTTTTTACACACACAAACCTTTAGTAAATCAGCCCACTGTCTCTTTCTTCTATTATTCTTTTGAGGTAACACAAAACTGATATTAAAGATAAATACATACTTTTTTCAACATAATTTTTTCAATGGCAACATTTTTTTGCCATTACAATATGACAATTTCCCTTAACCCTCAAGTGACCAAGCTATATTAGCGACTAATATGACTGAGTAGAGTTATTTATGACACCATTGAATTTATTATTGGAATACTTCTATATGAATTAATGAATGTAGGGAGTTTTATCAGACATGAAATCAAAATAAATAAAGAACAACAACAGACACAGAAATGCAACAAATCATAAAAAAGACAAAACAAAAGAACAATGTCAACATAACATATCCAAAAGGGAGTAGGAAGAAGCATATGTTTATTCAATCCTACCCCTTGTCCTATCTAACTCCCTTTTTTGTCATCAGTTGATTTCATAACTAAATGTATGTAAATACCTTCTAACATCTCATAATTATCCATATTTACAGATGGGCATATTTATGTTGGGAAAGTGTAATGACACGGACCCACAACAGGGGGCGTAAATGAACAGACAATAGATGAGCCAAAAATACAACTTTTGTGAAGCGTGCACAACGAAATACAGACAAATACAGAATTTGGACAGGGTCAAATGTACTAAGGTGACGTGTGGGCAGGCTCGAGGATAGAAGACGTCCATCCAGAGAAGAGCCGGATCCCACACGATTTCCACTGCCACCGAACCCGGAGAATACTGGAGCCTCCAAGTTCCGAGTCCCCAGGTGGCCACCGTCTCCGGCTGTCGGATCTGGTACTGCTGGCAGGAAGCAGAAACAGTTATGTGTGGGTGTGTGTACACCCAACAATACAATCAGCGACAGTTCCTTACTGGTGGGTAAGACACCTCCACCTCCAAAACAGGAACACAATAATAATACCAGTAGCACCTACTGAACACGGCTGAGAGTTTTACCTCAAAGGCAAACGATATCTCGGCGACGAGGTGGAGATGTCGTCTGGCTTTTGTGTGTGTGGTTGATGACCAGGAGATTGGTGACAGCTGTCATAGTTGATGAGTGACAGCTGTCACCCCGGCTGTTCCTGAGAGGCGGCAGCGCCCTCTCGTGCCTGAAGCCCGCACTTCAGGCAGGGCGCCCTCTGGTGGTGGTGGGCCAGCAGTACCTCCTCTTCAGCGGCCCACACAACAGGACCCCCCTCAACGGGCGCCTCCTGGCGCCCGACCAGACTTGTCCGGGTGTCGCCGGTAGAAATCAGCCAGGAGGGCCGGATCCAGGATGAAGCTCCTCTTCACCCAGGAGCGTTCTTCAGGTCCATAACCTTCCCAGTCCACCAAGTACTGGAAGCCCCGGCCCTTCCGGTGGATGTCCAGGAGCCGACGCACAGTCCAAGCCGGCTCCCCGTCGATGATCCGGGCAGGAGGCGGCGCAGGTCCAGGAGCACAGAGGGGTGAGGTGTGGTGTGGCTTGATCTTGAGCTGGGAGCTGGAGCTTCACTGCGGCCGGACTGAGGACTTTGAGGATCTTGAATGGACCGATATACCTGTCCTTGAGTTTGGGTGAGTCCACTTGGAGGGGGATGTCCTTTGTAGAAAGCCACACCTCCTGCCCAGGTTGGTATGCAGGGGCTGGGGAATGCCAGTGGTCTGCATGGGCCTTAGCCCTCGTCCGGGCCTTCAACAAGGCAGAACGGGCGGTGCGCCACACCCGACGCCACCTCCGCAGGTGGGCCTGGACCAAGGGCACACCGACCTCTCCCTCCACCACAGGAAACAATGGGGGCTGGTACCCCAGACATACCTCAAACGGAGAGAGGCCGGTGGCAGAGGACACCTGGCTGTTATGCGCATACTCGATCCAGGCCAGATGTTCACACCAGGCCGTCGGGTGTGCGGACGTCACACAGCGCAGGGCTTGCTCCAATTCCTGGTTGGCCCGTTCTGCCTGTCCGTTGGTCTGCGGGTGATACCCGGACAAGAGGCTCACGGTGGCCCCCTCCTTGCAGAAACTCCTCCAGACTTGAGAGGAGAACTGGGGACCTCGATCCGAGACGATGTCCACAGGTATCCCATGCAGACGCACGACGTGGTGGACCAGGAGGTCTGCTGTCTCCTGGGCCGTAGGGAGCTTCAGGAGGGCCACGAAGTGGGCCGCCTTGGAGAATCAGTCCACTATTGTGAGGATGGTAGTCATGTCCCGGGACGGCGGGAGGCCCGTGACGAAGTCCAGGCCGATGTGGGACCAGGGGCGATGGGGCACAGGTAACGGTTGGAGGAGTCCCTGAGCCCGTTGGTGATTGGCTTTTCCCCTGGCGCAGGTGGTGCAGGCCTGGACATAGTCCCGGACGTCGGCTTCCATGGACGCCCACCAGAAGCGCTGCCGGACCACTGCCACGGTCCTTTGCACCCCCGGATGGCAGGAGAGTTTGGAACCGTGACAGAAGTCCAGGACGGCAGCTCTGGCTTCTGGTGGGACGTAGAGGTGGTTCTTCAGTCCTTTACCCGGGTCCGGGTTCCGTGCCAGGGCCTCCCGGACGGTCTTCTCCACGTCCCAGCTGAGGGTGGCCACGATAGTGGACTCAGGTAGTATGGATTCCGGCGGATCCGACAGCTCGGTTTTGACTTCGACTTCGTGAACCCGGGACAGAGCATCCGATCTTTGGTTCTTGGTCCCGGGGCAGTAGGTGATCTGGAAGTCAAAACGCTTGAAGACCAATGACCAGCGGGCTTGCCTGGGGTTCAGCCGCTTGGCGGTCCTGATATACTCCAGGTTCCTGTGGTCCGTGAAAACCGTAAATGGTACCGTGGCTCCCTCTAACAGATGTCTCCACTCGTCAAGAGCCTCCTTCACCGTGAGGAGTTCCTGATTGCCCACGTCATAGTTCCGCTCAGCTGGGGTCAACCTGCGTGAGAAATAGGCACAAGGATGGAGAATCTGATCGGACTCCCCGCTGTGGGACAGCACGGCTCCTATCCCTTAGTTGGAGGCGTCCATTTGTACCACAAACTGGCGGCTAGGATCGGGCTGCACCAGAACTGGTGCAGTCGAAAACCGGCGTTTCAACTCCCTAAACACGGCTTTGCACCGAGCCGACCAGGTGAAGGGGACTTTTGGGGAGGTCAGGGCTGTCAGGAGGCTAACTACCTGACTGTAGCCCTTAATGAACCTCCTGTAGAAATTTGCAAAGCCGAGGAACTGTTGCAGCTTCCTACGGCTTGTGGGTTGGGGCCAATCTCTCATCGCCGCAACCTTGGCCGGATCAGGGGCGACAGAGTTGGAGGAGATTATGAACCCCAGGAAGGACAAAGAAGTACAGTGGAACTCGCACTTCTCGCCCTTCACAAACAGCCGGTTCTCCAACAACCACTGCAGGACCTGTCGTACATGCTGGACATGGGTCTCAGGATCCGGGGAAAAGATGAGTATATCGTCCAGATATACGAAGACAAATCGGTGCAGGAAGTCCCGCAAGACGTCATTTACCAAAGCCTGGAACGTCGCGGGGGCGTTAGTGAGGCCGAACGGCATGACCAGGTACTCAAAGTGACCTAACGGGGTGTTAAATGCCGTCTTCCACTCGTCTCCTTTCCGGATCCGAACCAGGTGATACGCATTCCTAAGATCTAATTTGGTGAAAATTTGGCCTCCATGCAAGGGCGTGAACACTGAATCCAACAGAGGTAACGGGTATCGGTTGCGAACCGTGATCTCGTTCAGCCCTCTGTAATCAATGCATGGACGGAGTCCGCCGTCTTTCTTGCCCACAAAAAAGAAAGCAGCACCCATCGGGGAGGTGGAGTTCCGGATCAGCCCGGCAGCTAATGAGTCCCGGATGTAGGTCTCCATTGATTCGCGTTCCGGACATGAGAGGTTGTACAGCCTGCTGGACGGGTACTCAACGCCCGGAATCAAATCAATGGCACAATCGTATGGACGGTGGGGGGGAAGGGTGAGAGCCAGATCTTTGCTGAAAATGTCAGCGAGATCGTGGTACTCAACCGGCACCGCCGTCAGATTGGGGGGAACTATAACCTCCTCATTAGCACTTAAATCGGGAGGAACCGAGGATCCTAAACACTCCCGGTGGTAGGTTTTGCTCCACTGAGCCACAACCCCAGACGACCAATCAACCCGGGGATTGTGTTTTACCATCCACGAGAAGCCCAAAATCACGCGAGAAGTAGAAGGAGTCACATAAAACTCTATCTCTTCCCGATGATTCCCAGACACCACCAGAACTACTGGTTGTGTCTTGTGTGTGATTAAAGGGAGAAGGGTGCCATCTAGTGCCCGTACCTTCAAAGGTGAAGGAAGCACCACCAGAGGGAGCCCTACCTCCCTTGCCCATCTGCTGTCCAGCAGATTCCCTTCAGACCCCGTGTCCACCAGTGCTGGGGCTTGAAGGGTTAAATCCCCGCTCAGGATTGTGACTGGGAGACATGTGGAAATACGTGTACGTCCCACGTGAATGTTGTGACCCACCCTTAGCCCAGTCTCTAAAGGCGAGTGTTGTCGTTTTGGCCATTTGGGGTAGTTTCTCTGTATATGCTCTTTTGAGCTGCAAAGAAAACACCCCCGTGGGCCAGCCTCCTCATTCTGTCATCCGATCTCCTTTTGGCTCTGCTCGCCTCCCTAACAACGTCAGCAGGGGGAGCTGTTGCCACACGGAGTGCTGAGGCTATGGAGCGTGGGGAGGGCGGAACCTTTTCGGACCCGGAAGAGAGAGGGACAGTGCGTCCCGGCCACGTCCTTCGTCTCGCTCCCAACGGCATTGTTCTAACCGATTGTCTAATCGTATGACTAGATCAATAAGCCCGTCCAAATCCCGCGGCTCGTCCTTAGCCACCAGATGCTCCTTTAGGACCAGAGACAGTCCGTTTACAAAGGCGGCGCGGAGTGCAACGTTATTCCAGCCGGACCTCGCAGCCGCGATGCGGAAGTCGACTGCATACTCGGCTGCACTCCGACGCCCCTGTCTCAGAGACAGCAGCCCCGTTGAAGCGGTCTCGCCTCTATGTGGGTGATCGAACACCAGTCTGAACTCCCTCACAAACTCAGTATACAACGTTAGGAGCCGTGCATTCTGCTCCCAAAGTGCCGGAGCCCAGGTGCGTGCCTCACCTCGAAGCAAATTAATTACATAAGCCACCCGACTGGAGTCTGATGCGTACATCATGGGACGCTGTGCAAAAACGAATGAACACTGCATTAAGAAGTCTGTGCACGTCTCTACACAACCTCCTTACAGTTCCGGGGGACTTATGTATGCTTCAGGGGACGGTGGGGGGGTTCGTTGAACGACCAGTGGAATGTCTATATTCGGCACCAGAACAGCAGGAGGAGAAGCTGCAGCCGCGCCCAAGGCATGCGCTTCCACCTCCGCGGTGAGAGCCTCCATCCTGCAATTGAGTATATTGCTCTGCTCGGTCACTACGTCCATCCGAGCAGTGAGCGGTTAAGATGCACTGCAACTCACCTAACACGCCTCCTGCTGGCACCTGTGCACCCTGCTCTTCCATTGGCTGTTCAACAGATGGTTGACGCCCCTCGGAATCCATGACGTTGGCCGAGATATCCTGTTGGGAAAGTGTAATGACACGGACCCACAACAGGGGGCGTAAATGAACGGACAATAGATGAGCCAAAAATACAACACTTTACTGTTGTGAAGCGTGCACAACGAAATACAGACAAATACAGAATTTGGACAGGGTCAAATGTACTAAGGTGACGTGTGGGCAGGCTCGAGGATAGAAGACGTCCGTCCAGAGAAGAGCCGGATCCCACACGATTTCCACTGCCACCGAACCCAGAGAATACTGGAGCCGCCAAGTTCCGAGTCCCCAGGTGGCCACCGTCTCCAGCTGTCGGATCTGGTACTGCTGGCAGGAAGCAGAAACAGTTATGTGTGGGTGTGTGTACACCCAACAATACAATCAGCGACAGTTCCTTACTGGTGGGTAAGACACCTCCACCTCCAAAACAGGAACACAATAATAATACCAGTAGCACCTACTGAACACGGCTGAGAGTTTTACCTCAAAGGCAAACGATATCTCGGCGACGAGGTGGAGATGTCGTCCGGCTTTTGTGTGTGTGGTTGATGACCAGGAGATTGGTGACAGCTGTCATAGTTGATGAGTGACAGCTGTCACCCTGGCTGTTCCTGAGAGGCGGCAGTGCCCTCTCGTGCCTGAAGCCCGCACTTCAGGCAGGGCGCCCTCTGGTGGTGGTGGGCCAGCAGTACCTCCTCTTCAGCGGCCCACACAACAATTTACAGACAACAAAGAAAACAATAAATAAATAAATGTGAATAATAAATGGACACGCAAAACAGCTGGTGACCATCAAAAACCTGAGCTCCACCTCTAACCCGTTCCAGAGCTTCACTCCATATATTGATACACAAAACATTTATTTTAGTTTAATGATAATTTGTTCCAATTAAACCACCTCTTTAATTTGTACATTTCTGCAGTGATTATCTCCAGGAGTTCCTTTAAATCCCCCCCCCCCCCCCCCCCCCCAAAAAAAATTGTGTCATCAGCAAACAATACTAGTTTTAGTGTTTTTAATATCTTAGAAATATCATTTATTTAAAGAATAAACAGTTTTGGACCCAGTACTGACCCCTGGGTGATGCCACAAGCAATGTCCAAGCATGATGATATATACTCTCCCATCTTCACAAATTGTTTCCTGCTTTCAAGTTAACTTCTCACCCAGTGCAATACTACATCCCCCCCCAAACCCCATGCCATTCTAATATATTGATTAATTTATTGAAAAAATTATTTATTGTATTTATTAATTTATTGAATAAACAGTTTTGGACCCAGTACTGACCCCTGGGTGATGCCACAAGCCATGTCCAAGCATGATGATATATGCTCTCCCATCTTAACAAATTGTTTCCTGCTTCCAAGTTAACTTCTCACCCAGTGCAATACTACCCCCCAAACCCCATGCCATTCTAATTTATTGATTTATATATTATGATTGATTGTGTCAAAAGCTTTTGCGATCAATGAAAACTCCCACTGCATACTGTTTGCTATCTATTGCACTTGTGACTAGGGTTGAGCCAGATACTCGTTTCAGACAAGTATACAATGGATAAAGCGTTTTTGACGAGCATGAGCATGATCCGAATAATAATCTGTGCTTGTGTTGAAGGAAAATTCTCATTGGCTAACTGACTGTCTTCATGCTCTGTGATTGGCCAGTCACACACAGCGCCTGAACACACAAAGTAGCCTATATTAATATTTTTATTGAATAGGGCTGCATGCAGTATCTGACATCTCACTGCAGTTCATAAAAATAAACTGGTCAATCGAACAAACTCTCTCTCTCTCCCTCTCAAACAGTCACTCAGTCACACACACATGCACACACCTTAATCAATATTGTTTAACTTTGTGGAAAAAAATGCCAAGAATGTTAGGTAGTAAAAACAAATAAATAATTGAACTAAATCACAGTTTGATCATAAAATTTAAAAAAGGGAAGTTGTGTTGAGTATGACAACTCTTGTTCATGCATACTTAGTAGTTCATAATTTCCTACTACGATGAATGTCACTTCTGTTCTGAGTTTATTAAAAAAACTTGTTCTGTAAAATAGTTCCTTTACTGTTGTGATCAAAAACATATTCATGTTCTGAGTTTATAAAAAACACTTCTGTAAATAGTTGTCTTACTTTTGTGATCAAAACATAAATAGTTTTCAAATAAACGATAAATATAGCAACTTCTGATCAATCCATATCAATTTCAGACTTAAAAAATAATGTACTGATTATTTTATTTTATTTTTTTATAATTTTAGTGTGGAAGTAAAGAAACAGGCCTGTAATTTGTGAAGTGGTGTTGATCCCCAGTTTTATACAGTGGCACAATTTTCATTATTTTCATTTAGTTTGGAAATTTACCTGTTTCCAATGATAAGTTACAGATATAAGTTAGTGGTTCTGAGATCCCCTTGATGACATTTTTGACAACTTTCATTACAATTTCATTACAGTCCATGGATGTTTTGCATTTACACATATTTACAATATCTATTATTTCTTTTTCTTTCACTGGTGTAAGGAACATTGAGCTTGGATTATTGTCAATGATCTTATCATTCCAATCCTCGGATGACGATGTATCATAGATTTTTCAGCCAAGTTTGATCCGACACTCACAAACAAACTATTGAATACATCATCCATATTTTCCTTTTTAATGTTATTATCAATAAAATATGCAGGATAACTTTGTTGTTTGGAGCCACCTTTAATTATACTATTAACTACGTATGTCCGATATTCCTTTAATATTATTTTTGTCATCATTTAAAATTCTATTATAGTATTCTTTCCTGCATACCCTTAGAATATTAGTTAACTTATTTTTAGATTTGTGTTCAGCCTCTTCAGTTCTTTGCTTTAGGAATTCTCTATAGAGTGTGTTTTTCTGTTGTCAGGCATTTTGCAGTCCCTTTGTGATCTGTGGTCGATCAGTGTATTTTTGTTTTTACAGTATTGTTTTAATGGACAGTTTCTATCATACAATGAACACTTAAAAATGACTCATATGCATAATCAACAACAGCATCTTTGAATACAGTATCCCAGTTTTGTACCACCAAGTCATTCCTCAGCACACTCATTGTTTCTTCTGTCCTCACATGTATTTAAGTACGTAATTTGGTTGTTTCATCTTGTAGTTACTGTCATAGACTGTAAACACTGGCGGATGATCAATGATATCACTGATTAATAACCCACTCACTGTATTATTCTCAATGTTATTGGTGAATATGTTATCGATTAAGGTGGCACAATGGGATGTGATTCTGCTGGGTCTTGTGATTTTGGGATATAAGCTCATACTATACATTGTGTTAATAAATGTGTCAGTGCTTGTTTGGATTTAGCAGATCAACAGTAAAATCTCCACAGATAAAAATACCTTTTTGTGTTGTGTGGGCCTCTGAAGAGGAGGTACTGCTGGCCCACCACCAGAGGGCGTCCTGCCTTCAGGCACGTGAGGGCGCCGGAGCACCGGGAGTGGCAGCTGTCACTCATCAACAACACCAGCTGTCACTCATCATCATCATCCACACCTCCATAAGAGCCGGGCAGCATCTTCACCTCACTGCCGAGAAATCGTCTACCGATAAGTAAACGTCTCAGCCTTTGGTATCATAGAGTGGTAATGTTTTTACTTCTGTACTGACTGACATTATTCTGAGTTTGCAGACTGTTAAGTGTTACTTCAGGATCTGTACAAACTCCGTGATTGAGAGGTGGAGGTGCTTTCCACCTTTGTGTTGAACTGTTTGCTGGGTGTTCATACACCCACCATCACCTGTCTGTTCTTCCTGCCAGCAGTACCCGATCTGACAGCCGGAGGCAGTGGCCACCTGGGGACCCAATGCTTGGTGGCTCCAGGATTGCTTCAGGTCCGGTGGAGTGGAAGGCGTGTGGGATCCGGCTCTTTTCTGGACGGGTGTCTCCTATCCTCGAGCCTGCTCACACACCACCGTAACTTATTTGACTGGTGATCTCAATTGTGTTGTCTGTTGCTCTGTTGTGCACATTAACAACATTAAATTGTTATATTTGGCTTATTCCATTGTCCGTTCATTTGCGCCCCCTGTTGTGGGTCCGTGTTCCTACACTTTTCACAACAGGATTTCTCAGCCAGCGTCATGGATCCCGAGGGGCGTCAACCATCGTTTGAACCGCCAATGGAAACACAGGGTGCACAGGCGTCGGCAGGAGGTGTGTTAGGAGAGCTGCAGCAAATCTTAACCGCCTTCACTGCTCGGTTGGATTTAGTAACCGAGCAGAACGTCATACTCAATCGGAGGATGGAGGCTCTCACCGCCCAGGTGGAAGCGTGCACTCCAAGCGCTGCTGCAGCGCCTCCTCCAGCCGACCGAGCACAAAATACAGACATTCCAGTGGTGATTCAAAGAACCCCCCCCATCCCCTGAAGCATACATAAGCCCCCCGGAACCGTACGGAGGTTGTGTCGAGATGTGCGCGGACTTCTTAATGCAGTGCTCGCTCGTCTTTGCACAACGTCCTGTCATGTACGCGTCAGATGCCAGCCGGGTGTCATCAATTTGCTTTGAGGAGAGGCACGCGCCTGGGCTACGGCGCTCTGGGAGCAAAACTCACGGCCCCTAACAACACATACTGGGTTTGTGAGGGAGTTTAAACAAGTGTTTGATCATCCCAATAGAGGCGAGACCGCTTTGACTGTGTTGCTGTCTATGAGACAGGGACGTCGGAGTGCAGCCGAGTATGCCGTCGACTTCCGCATCGCAGCTGCGAGGTCCGGCTGGAATAATGTTGCACTCCGCGCCGCCTTCATAAACGGACTGTCTCCGGTCCTGAAGGAGCACCTGCTGGCTAAGGATGAGCCGCAGGATTTTGACGGGCTTGTTGACCTGGTTATACGGTTAGACAACCGGTTAGAAGAACACCGTCGGGAGCGGGGCGAAGGGCATGGCCGGGCACGAGCCGTCCCTCTTCCTTCCGGGTCCGAAAGGGTGCCGCCGTCTCTACGCTCCACAGTCAGAGAGCCCCATGGAACCACAGCTCCCCCTGCTGACGAAGCTATGGACACGAGCAGGGCCAAAGTAAAATCACATGACAGACAATGGAGGCTGGCTCGCAGGGAGTGTTTTTTCTGTGGCTCTGATGAGCACATACAAAGAAACTGCCCCAAACGGTTAAACTTCAACGCCCGCCCTTAGAGACTGGGTTAAGGGTGGGTCATAACATCCACGCGGGAAAAGCCCGTAGATCAGCACGCATCCCAGTAACGATCCTTTGTGGGGATCTTACCCTTCACGCCCCAGCACTGGTGGACACGGGGTCTGAAGGGAATCTGCTGGACAGCAGATGGGCTAGGGAGGTAGGGCTCCCTCTAGTGGCACTACCTTCCCCATTGAAGGTACGGGCACTAGATGGCACCCTTCTCCCATTAATCACACATCAGACACAACCAGTGACATTGGTGGTGTCTGGAAATCACAGGGAGGAAATTGAGTTTTATGTAACACCTTCTACCTCCCGAGTGATTTTGGGGTTTCCATGGATATTAAAGCACAATCCCCGGATTGATTGGCCATCTGGGGTAGTGATGCACCGGGAATGTTTAGGATCCTCTGTTCCACCCGGTGTGACAGCTAATGAGGAGGTTAAAGTTCCCCCCAATCTGTCAGTGGTGCCTGAGGAGTACCATGATCTTGCTGACATCTTCAGCAAAGATCTGGCACTCACTCTTCCCCCGCAGCGTCCGTACAATTGTGCCATTGATTTGATCCCAGGCGCTGAGTACCCGTCCAGCAGGCTATACAACCTCTCTCGTCCTGAGCGCGAATCAATGGAGACCTACATCCGGGACTCCTTAGCTGCCGGGTTGATCCTGAACTCCACCTCCCCAATGGGTGCAGGTTTCTTTTTTGTGGGCAAGAAAGATGGCGGACTCCGTCCATGCATAGACTACAGAGGGCTGAACGAAGTCACGGTTCATAATCGATACCCACTGCCTCTGTTAGATTCTGTGTTCACGCCCCTGCATGGAGCCCAAATTTTTACCAAATTGGATCTTAGAAATGCGTACCACCTGGTTTAGATCCGGAAGGGAGATGAATGGAAGACGGCATTTAACACCCCGTTAGGTCACTTTGAGTACCTGGTCATGCCGTTCGGCCTCACCAATGCGCCCGCGACATTCCAGGCATTGTTTAATGATGTCTTGCGGGACTTCCTGCACCGGTTCGTCTTCGTATACCTGGACAACATCCTCATCTTCTCCCCAGATCCTGAGACCCATGTCCAGCATGTACGTCAGGTCCTGCAGCGGTTGTTGGAGAACCGGCTGTTTGTGAAGGGCGAGAAGTGCGAGTTCCACCGTACTTCTTTGTCCTTCCTGGGGTTCATCATCTCCTCCAACTCCGTCACCCCTGATCCGGCCAAGGTTGCGGCGGTGAGGGATTGTATATGTATGTATTGTATTGTATGTATGTATTGTACGGACTATATTAGGTACTACGGACTATATTAGGTACACGGACTATATTAGGTACTGAGTCACACCATATCTATCTCATTTGTAGCACAGAACTTTTGCACATTTTTCAGTTGTTCCATTGTTTACATTGCCTATAGTTGTCATACAGTTTTACATTTCCTTTTGCACTCTCTCAATTGCTACACTGTTTACACTGTCCACATGTTACACAATTTTACATTTCAGCAAAGGACTTCACATGTTTCCTTATGTGATATTGATGTTTATTCATGTTATATTGTCTGGTATTGCACTGCGTGCACTTTTTAAGGAGAGCCCCTCTAATCTCGTTGTACTATGCAGACTGTGTTTGCTGTGTATAATGACAATAAAGGCTTTCTTTCTATTCTATTGGCCCCAACCGACGAGCCGTAGGAAACTGCAACAGTTCCTTGGCTTTGCTAATTTCTACCGGAGGTTTATTAAGGGTTATAGCCAGGTAGTTGGCCCCCTGACGGCCCTGACCTCCACTAAAGTCCCCTTCACCTGGCCGGATTGGTGCGAAGCCGCGTTTAGGGAGTTGAAACGTCGGTTCTCGTCTGCACCCATTCTGGTGCAGCCCGATCCCAATCGCCAGTGTGTTGTTGAAGTGGATGCCTCTGACTCAGGGACAGGAGCCGTGCTGTCCCAGAGCGGAGAGTCCGACAAGGTTCTCCATCCATGTGCCTATTTTTCCCGCAGGTTGACCCCAGCGGAGCGGAACTACGCGCGTCGGGACGCAGCCGGCGCGGTGCGGCGGCACAGGAAAAACACCTCCGTGTTGATAACCATTTGTAAAATCCAGGCGGCTTTTGATGGCTTTCAGTGGAGTGAGTATATGAGAAATTGTTTAACAGCTGGACATGTTCCAACTTGTCCTTAAGGCTTCCAACGGAGGTGTTTTTCCTGTGGCGGAGTGTCGCGGCGGCTGCGAGCCGACGCTGCAATCCGTCCGCACGTCTTTCATTAAAAAAATCTCCTTTAACAGTGGAATATCCGGATAAAATGCTGAAACCGACTTCTTCTGAAACTTCTCTGTTCTCTCACGACGTCCTGGATCAATAGAACCTGAAATGTGGAGGTTTTCAGCTTGAAACAGGCTGACGACGGCGCCTGAGAGCGTTGCGCGACGTCTCGCACCGTGGGAAGTCCTTAAAGCAACAGTATCACCTCAAAATCTCTCATCAGCTGTTAAAATGTTTACCGAAAACCAGCTTAATTTTTCGAACCGTGTCCACTTCGATGTGTCTCACAGGTTTAGAAAAAATTTTGATCAAACAAAGCACCAGTCTCTCAGCAACTTCTCAGACAAAGGAATTCCGACGAGGGGCTGGACGACTCCTCCCACAAGGAGTGCTCACAGGTGAATGACGTCACCGACAGGCGTGGAAAAACTCACGCATGCACACGAGGGTTCAAGCATGTCTGACGTAAAAAGATATGAATGAAATCCATATAGTTTTTGAAAAAAATAAAAAGGACCTATACTTTATGGACAGACCTCGTATATTCTTTTTGTTATCTAATAAACTAATAATGCCCTATAATATTTTTTTTCTTGGCCTTATATTTTTTTTACTTATTTCTGTATCTTTTATATTTATTTTCTGCCTCTTTAGTTCTCAGCCTTATGTTTTATGTGTGTAGCACATTTTTTTTCTTCTTGCAGGTGTTTTGTAATCCTTTGTGATCCATGGACAGTTGCCATAATGTGTATTCTTTAATTGGACAGCTTTTGTCATTTAATGGCCTAGATACCTTCAGAAATGTTTCATATGCATTGTCCACATTGTTTTCCACCAATAATTAATTCCTGAATGTATTTATTCAACCCCCTGACATCATTCTCCTACACTCTATTTGTTTGTTTTTCTTTTTGTTGGTGTAGTTGTAATCATAAATAATAAAAACTGGTAAGTGATCACTGATGTCATTAATTAGAACAACACTTATTGTGTTACCTTCAAGTTCATTAGTGCATATGTTGTCAGTCAAAGTGGCACAATTAAAGGTGATTCTGGCCAGTCTGATGATTTTTGGAAATAGACTCAGACTATACATTGTACTGATACAGTTTTTCTCCATTGGTTTGGCTCATTTCTTGAAACTGGGATGGCATTCCTATAACTATAAGGTAAATTGGCCAAACAGACTTACAGTTCTTCGCAACACTTCAGATAACCAGCAAAATGTCACATGTCTCCCAAAACGTTCATTCATGCTTCAAAATGAAGTCCCTCTCCCATATAAATAGTCAGTATCATAAAAATGGCATAGATCCTTCTCAGTTGCTTTGGCACATTTTCATTCATGTCGTCCTCCTGTCAAAATAAATTGGACGGTGCAGCACAACTACATGGATCCTCATCACATGCTCATATCGCTCCAAAAACAGTTTACCCATGTCAATCAATCAATCAATCAACTTTTTTTTTATATAGCGCCAAATCACAACAAACAGTTGCCCCAAGGTGCTTTATATTGTAAGGCAAGGCCATACAATAATTATGAAAAACCCCAACGGTCAAAACGACCCCCTATGAGCAAGCACTTGGCTACAGTGGGAAGGAAAAACTCCCTTTTAACAGGAAGAAACCTCCAGCAGAACCAGGCTCAGGGAGGGGCAGTCTTCTGCTGAGACTGGTTGGGGCTGAGGGAAAGAACCAGGAAAAAGACATGCTGTGGAGGGGGGCAGAGATCGATCACTAATGATTAAATGCAGAGTGATGCATACAGAGCAAAAAGAAAAAGAAACAGTGCATCATGGGAACCCCCCCCACAGTCTACGTCTAAAGCAGCATAACCAAGGGATGGTCCTGGGTCACCTGATCCAGCCCTAACTATAAGCCTTAGCGAAAAGGAAAGTTTTAAGCCTAATCTTAAAAGTAGAGAGGGTATCTGTCTCCCTGATCTGAATTGGGAGCTGGTTCCACAGGAGAGGAGCCTGAAAGCTGAAGGCTCTGCCTCCCATTCTACTCTTACAAACCCTAGGAACTACAAGTAAGCCTGCAGTCTGAGAGTGAAGCGCTCTAATGGGGTAATATGGTACTACGAGGTCCCTAAGATAAGATGGGACCTGATTATTCAAAACCTTATAAGTAAGAAGAAGAATTTTAAATTCTATTCTAGAATTAACAGGAAGCCAATGAAGAGAGGCCAACACGGGTGAGATATGCTCTCTCCTGCTAGTCCCCGTCAGTACTCTAGCTGCAGCATTTTGAATTAACTGAAGGCTTTTTAGGGAACTTTTAGGACAACCTGATAATAATGAATTACAATAGTCCAGCCTAGAGGAAATAAATGCATGAATTAGTTTTTCAGCATCACTCTGAGACAAGACCTTTCTGATTTTAGAGATATTGCGTAAATGCAAAAAGGCAGTCCTACATATTTGTTTAATATGCGCTTTGAATGACATATCCTGATCAAAAATGACTCCAAGATTTCTCACAGTATTACTAGAGGTCAGGGAAATGCCATCCAGAGTAAAGATCTGGTTAGACACCATGCTTCTAAGATTTGTGGGGCCAAGTACAATAACTTCAGTTTTATCTGAGTTTAAAAGCAGAAAATTAGAGGTCATCCATGTCTTTATGTCTGTAAGACAATCCTGCAGTTTAGCTAATTGGTGTGTATCCTCTGGCTTCATGGATAGATAAAGCTGGGTATCATCTGCGTAACAATGAAAATTTAAGCAATACCGTCTAATAATACTGCCTAAGGGAAGCATGTATAAAACTAAAACTAAATTCCTTTCTCACACAAATCATGAGTGCCCCCAAAATGCATTGTCCCTTTGGCATTGTGTAAGTACTGCAAGTTAAAATGCTTAGATGTTTTGTCTTTATGGCAGAGGTCTAGCTAAAGGAAGCCAATTTTCACACCACACACACTGCACTCATTCTGCTGAGGAAATTGTAACTATTTGTATTCACAAGTAAATTTCTACACATTACTGTAGATAGGAAAGAAAAAAATACAAAGGAAAATGTATACAAAATACAAAAACCTGCAAAAACAAAACAAAATACATTACAGTATGTAAAAAAATAGTCAAGCATCACAAATGAAATACAGTAACATTCTGACTACTCTGTGTCACTCACCTCTCTCTCCTGGTCACCCTCCTCATCTTCCTGGCCATCCATCCACTGCAGTCTGTATGGCCATAAATTCTCATCAACATCGCATCTGATGTTTTGATTTTTGAGCTGCTCAAAAATCCTGGCTGCGGACATGCGTGCCTCTGCGGATGATCACGGACGTGTTCGGATGGCGGCCGACACATACAGGAATGTTACACGGTTATTGCGGTTGTTTGGCGGATGTGGGCCACTTTTGTGCGCATTCCATCCGCAAATCCTCCTAAATGCCAGTGGGACAGGGCCCTAAGATTAACATGTTGTTTTCCATCTTTTGGCACTCAAGGAATTTAATTTTAAAAATGCTCTATTTATACTATAAATTATGTAAATTCAAAAATAGGGTTACAAGATGAAGATATGTGCATCAAGTTCCTGCAGCAGCCCTGTTTGTGTTCCAGTTATCTGCATAGAAGCTTTATACAGAATCAGTCACACCTGAAGGAGCATTGCCAGTGTTTTGGATGGATCTGTTATTTCAGTATTCTATGTTCAGAAATTGGTGTTCATCCCATAAATATTTTGGAGTGTCTACTCCCACAGTACTCTGTCAATAGGAGCTCCATTTGTCTGTTGACACAGAGACAATCATATGTCACATCACATAGTGGCGTAGACTGTAACCAATCCCAATTTGGTTACTCCACTGCCACAGTACTGTGTCAGTAAGTAGTGCCACAGTGTGTTAAATCCAAAAATGGAATTAGCAGATGGATACCAGCAGGTTGGTAATGTTTGGAATGCCATTTGGTGCATTTCTGCTGCATTGCGCTTTCACGAACATGTCATCCATAAAGAGACATTTTGGCACATACAAGGAGTTTGAACTGAGTGGAAACATGGGAAAGCATGGCACAACACAGTTTACAGAGTCCAGCACTTTGAGACAGTAGAAAACAACCTACTGAAACACCCCCCAAAAAACTGAAATAAGTTAAGCTGACTGACAATGCTTAAGCTTGGTTCACACGGCAGGATAATAAGGCCGATATCAGACCTGATCTTCCCCTTCAGACAATCTTAAGGACGCTCCGACAATTGTAATGATGCTAAAGACAATCTTATCAGATCTTCCTGCCGTGTGTGGTGTGTTCAGAGCACTCTGATCTGCTCAGAAGGATGTCAGTAGTGCTCCGATCGCAAATCGGGGATATTCAACATGTTGGATTGTGTTGGCCCGATATCACAACGTGTGTTGTGTCCCTCTGACCACAAACGAGCACACAGCCTGCTGAATGCAACGTGCAACCAATCAGAAAGAGAGGTGACGGACGTACAGAGTGGAAAATAAAATCAAAACAGCTGTTCTGACTTACCAGAAAGTCCGGTGGTCGCGCTGTCTCCACTCCTTTAAAGAACGCCTTTTCTTTTTCTTTTTGTATCATTCTTTTCCCCTCTGTTTTAAATAGTCCACAAAGTATCTCTGTTTGTTTACTCTGAAGTCACGTTTAATCTTTCGAGATTTCCTGTCTGAGCTGGGAATGTTTCTGTGTGAAATCTGTTCATGTGTGGTGGTGTTGTCCTTACCGTGTGGCTGAACACCACACACTGTATGACCAAAACTGTCAGATGTATGATTTTTTTATCTTCACGTGTGTGGTCTCTCAGGTTTTGGAAACCTAAAGATAATTTTAGAATCCTGCCGTGTGAACCACGCCTTAGAAAACAAGCAAAACAGACAAAAAACAAATTGCACAGGGCAGAACTATCCATAATTGTGATTACCTGATGTTCTCTCCCACTGCCTATGTGTTATCAAAGTTAATGTTGTTAATGATCTGTCAAATATATTTCCCATTATAATTGTCATGTGACTAATAGATTGCCATTTTATTACTGCTGCACTGCTAAGTTTGCTGTGATAGCATTTAACACTCAGTGTATTGAAATGTTTTATGTGTCAAAGGTTGTACTGCAGAACAATGCCATGGATGAGGGAAGTGTGCAAAGAGCACGGATAAGATTGAATTGAATTGAATTCATTTATTGTCATTGCACAAGAAGCACAACAAAATTCAAAAACAGCAGCCCTCGAAGACAGTGCAAAGGTTAAAGTGCAGTAATGCATAAAATAGATAAAAACAATCAGAAAAAGACTGATACAAAAACATATTGAACATTAAACTACTCTGAAGCATTCAGGACAGCAACAGCTCTAGGATAAAAACTGTTCTTTAGTCTGTTTGTTTTGCTCTTTATTGCCCTGAAACGCCTCCCTGAGGGTAAAAGTTCAAAAAGGTGGTGAATTGGGATGTGAGGGGACCCTGATGATGCTGTGGGCCCTCCGAAGGCAGCGGCTCTTGTAGATCTCCTCCAGAGATGGAAGAGAGCAGCCAATCAGTCTCTGGGCATTGTTTATAAGCCTCTGGAGCTGCTTCCTGTCTGCTGCGGTGCAGCTGGAGAACCATAGTGAAATGCCGAGGTTCAGCACCGACTCCACCGAGCAGCGGTAGAAGGACACCAAGAGCTCAGTTCTCAGGCTGTTCTTCCTGAGCACCCTCAGGAAATAAAGTCTCTGCTGTGCCTTCTTCAGGATTGAGGTGGAGTTTACAGTCCAGGTCAGGTCTTCACTGATGTAGGTGCCCAGGAACCTGAAGTCTGACACCATCTCCACCTTGTCCCCATTTATTATGATGGGCTGTATATCTGATTTACATATACGTACATATGACATATACTTTTAAAGCTTTAAATTTCAAAAGATTTTAAAAACTGAAACCTGTTTTCCTTGGTGTGCCATTTGTTGTCTGTGTCAGAGTTTTTAGGTAATTTGTCCTAACACTGTCAATCTCAAATCCCACTAGCCTATAGGCCCATGTCTGTTTCTACCACAGTACTGTCAATTGCAGTCACGCTAAATCTAAAAGTAACACCTCAAAGATCACCCCGCATATTGTGCTCCCATCAAGATCCTGTCCATAGATCACTTACTATATCACATACCATAGATGAATTCACTTTTCGTGATGCCATCACAAAATGGCCTAAGAATGGGTTGGAGCCTGTGTTTTATGCCACAGTACTGTCATAATTTACATACCTGGCTATTCCTACCACAGTAGTGTATCATTTACAGTGGGATTACATTCCTGGTTGTTCCTACCACAGTGCTGTGTCATTCATAGTGGGATTTCATACCTGGTTATTCCTCCCACAATGTTGTGTCATTTATAGTGGGATTACATATCTGATTATTCCTCCCACAGTGTTGTGTCATTTATAGTGGGATTACATACCTGGTTATTCCACCCACAGTGCTGTGTCATTTATAGTGGGATTACATACCTGGTTATTCCTCCCAAAGTGTTGTGTCATTTATAGTGGGATTATATACCTGGTTATTCCTCCCACAGTGTTGTGTCATTTATAGTGGGATTACATACCTGGTTATTCCTCCCATAGTGTTGTGTCATTTATAGTGGGATTACATACCGTGTTATTCTTCCCACAGTGCTGTGTCATTTACAGTGGGATTACATACCTGATTGTTCCTGCCACAGTGCTGTGTCATTTACAGTGGGACTACATACCCGGTTGTTCCTTCTCCAGTACTGTGTCATTTACAGTGGGGTTACATTCCTGGATATTCCTCCCACAGTGCTGTGTCATTTACAGTGAGATTACATCCCTGGTTGTTCCTGCCACAGTGCTGTGTCATTTACAGTGGGATTACATACCTGGTTGTTCCTGCCACAGTGTTGTGTCATTTACAGTGTGATTACATACCTGGTTGTTCCTGCCACAGTGTTGTGCCATTATAGTGGGATTACATACCTGGTTATTCTTCCCACAGTGCTGTGTAATTCACAGTGGGATTACATACCGGGTTGTTCGTTCCACAGTACTGTGTAATTTATAGTGGGATGACATACCGGGTTAGTACTCCCACAGTGCTGTGTCATTTATAGTGGGATTACATACCTGGTTATTGCTCCCACAGTGTTGTGTCATTTATAGTGGGATTACATACCTGGTTATTGCTCCCACAGTGTTGTGTCATTTATAATGGGATTACATACCTGGTTATTCCTCCCACAGTGTTGTGCCATTATAGTGGGATTACATACCTGGTTGTTCTTCCCACAGTGCTGTGTCATTTATAGTGGGATTACATACCTGATTGTTCCTGCCACAGTGCTGTGTCATTTACAGTGGGACTACATACCCAGTTGTTACTTCTCCAGTACTGTGTCATTTACAGTGGGATTACATTCCTGGTTGTTCCTGCCACAGTGCTGTGTCATTTATAGTGGGATTACATCCCTGGTTGTTCCTGCCACAGTGCTGTGTCATTTACAGTGGGATTACATACCTGGTTGTTCCTGCCACAGTGCTGTGTCATTTATAGTGGGATTACATACCTGGTTATTCCTCCCAAAGTGCTGTGTCATTTACAGTGAGATTACATACCTGGTTATTCCTCCCACAGTGTTGTGTCATTTATAGTGGGATTATATACCTGGTTATTCCTCCCACAGTGCTGTGTCATTTACAGTGGGATTACATCCCTGGGTGTTCCTGCCACAGTGCTGTGTCATTTACAGTGGGATTACATACCGGGTTGTTCGTTCCACAGTACTGTGTAATTTACAGTGGGATGACATACCGGGTTATTACTCCCACAGTGCTGTGTCATTTATAGTTGGATTACATACCTGGTTATTCCTCCCACAATGTTGTGTCATTTATAGTGGGATTACATATCTGGTTGTTCCTGCCACAGTGCTGTGTCATTTATAGTGGGATTACATACCTGGTTGTTCCTGCCACAGGACTGTGTCATTTACAGTGGGATTATATACCTGGTTGTTCCTTCCACAGTACTGTGACATTTACAATGGGATTACATGCCTGTGTGTTCCTGCCACAGGACTGTGTCATTTACAGTGGGATTACATGCCTGTCTGTTCCTGCCACAGGACTGTCATTTACAGTGTGATTACATGCCTGTCTGTTCCTGCCACAGGACTATGTCATTTACAATGGGATTACATGCCTGTCTGTTCCTGCCACAGGACTGTGTCATTTACAGTGGGATTACATACCTGGTTGTTCCTTCCACAGTACTGTGTCATTTAAGGTACATACCTGGCTCTTCCAGCCAGAGTACTGTGCATTAACAGTGGACTTACATACCTGACTCTTCCTGCCACAGTACTGTGTCATTTACAACTGGGTTACATACCTGGTTGTTCCTGCCACAGTACTGTCTACTTTACAGGAGGATTACACATACTACTGTCATTTAGAGTGGGATTACATACCTGATTGAACGTTTTACACATATACATTTCAAGGACTCTTTCTTAGATGCAAGTACATGTTTCTGAAGCTCGTTTGTGTCCACAATGGGGAACACTGTCAAGGAGGGACTTGCATTCGGAGAAAACAGAGATAACTTGCATCTAATTGCAAGGCATCAATCACAGGTAAAGGAATGTCTGTTGATCTGGACTGTACTGATAAATGTGGACATATTCTGCATTTCATTAATTTGATCATTGTCCCACCATTCATTTAATCAGTCATGCAGTGATCTCTGGCAGATGTGAACCTATCTGCCGGTCATTCACTGAACTCTGTCTACATGACTGTATGCATAGAGGTATCTAGAATAAAGTCGCTTTCATGCTGGGCCCACTTTGAGTTGCACTGTGCGGCATCATGACGACGCCATGTGGATGTAACCTAGTGCCGAGACGATGCAATACTAGAACAGCATGAGGGACGCAAAGCGAATTGGACGTCAAAATTTAAACATGTTTCATTTTTTTTTCTGCATCGAGCACAGGATGCAGAAATTAAGTGGTTTCAAGTCAAGTCAGGGCAATGCGATGGTACTCAACGTGACTGGAAGCCACACCCTCACAATACAACATTACCTGAAGCCAATTTATGATTCCTGCTGCGTTCCATTGTTCCCGAAGTATAAATCATGCAGGATTGTTTTTATACCATGTATGCAATGCAGTAAACCTACACGCTCAAAGAGCACAGAAAAAAGAAATGCTGATTGCAGCCTGGCTGCTGCAGTTCCTTGCTCTTCTCTCACAAATGTGTTTAAATAAAGTCTATAAAAGTCCTGCTCACAGACTGATTGCCAGAGACAGGACATGTCCACATCCAGTAAATAGTCCGGACAGCTCCAGTCCACTCACAAATGATTTGTTTGCGCGCGCAGACATGAACAATTAAAAGAAAAAAAACTGTCTGGCTGCAGGCAGTTCCTCACTCTCCCCTCAAACTCTCTCATCACTGTGTTAAATAAAGGGCAAAAAAGGACATATGTCCTGCTCACAGACTGATTGCCAGAGACAGGACATGTCCACATCAAGTATAACTTCAGATATCTCCACATTTACTCAGGGATGGTTCATTTGTATGCGCGCTCAAAGGAAGAAAGATAAACTATAACAGAAATCTGAGCACAGACCTGCAGCCAAACTGTGCACTCTGATTTCTCTGTGCAGAGGAGAAACTGCAGCCAGACTGCCTGCAGGTTCTTGTCTGAGGTGTCACCTCCTCTCTGCCCCCCTGCTGCCCGCACCTGATGCAGACATTCCTGCATCGTCATGATGCCACAGGAAGCAACTTGAAGCAGCCCCAGTGTGAAAGGGGCTTAAGGCAGCGTCATCACAAGAAGTCCCTTGCACTTCACTTTCTGTAAATTGGGTAATACTTCTCGACAGTTAATTTAATGCTGACAATCCCAAAGACAGATTCAATTCTCTCAATTTAAACAGTCAATATACATGTACATGACACAGCAGATGAACTGGTCTATCATTATGTTTACTGATAGCATTTTTATGGCAATGCATTTCATTCAAATACAATCACGAAGGTCAATGTCTCAATGTCACTGACCGCCAGCCAGAACACCAGCATAGCACTGACCCAATGTTAATCAACTGCTATGCACAAGACCTATTATATTTACACATATTAAGTACACATACAAAGAAAGATTAATAGGTTAATTAGCAGAAAAGTGTAAAGTGAGTGTGAGAACATTAGAAAGTGTTTGTGTGAGAGTCTGTATAGTGAGTGTTTGAGAGTGTGGGAAAAGGACAGATAGGAAGGATGAAGACAGCTTTTTATCCAACTCTTTACAAGCTGGACAAAATCTTTCTTCATATGCCAACAGCATCTGTACCACGTGGAATGGTTTTCTCCAAAACTGGAGCGGTAGTAACAAAGAAGAGGAACAGACTCAAACCTAACACCACTGAAATAATCTAAACCTTTGCCCCCTCCCCAATTCCCAGAATTTTGTGCAACTACTGGCATAACAGCCCCTAGTTGCACAAGCATTTGTCAATATATATCTATTACATCTAGTATTTTATGACAGAGGTGGGACGAAGTCACTGTCAAGTCATTCTCAAGTCATCAATCTGCAAGTACTAAGTCAAGTCTCAAGTCAGCTTGCAAACAATTGGTGGTCATTATGAATTGAGACTTGACTTGGGACTTGCTGATTCATGACTTGAGAGTGACTTGATGGTGACTTCATCCCACCTGTTTTATGATGGCACAATCACATTATAACACAAGTATTATCAATGTCTTTAAAAGAAAAAAATAGTTAAAAATTTCAAGCTGCACATAGAACCTTTATTATGAAACATATATTACATTGTCTTACTGTTTCATGACATCTTGCCCTTTACTGCATTGATTCATGCAAGTGCTTTGTTGAAGATTGACCAGCAGATGTTGCCATGTTTAATTGCATCAAATGTTTCAAACCATTTTATCACAATTGTTTCATATTGATTCAGTCATTCAAAAAGCTTTGGCTTCTCCATCACTACTCTTGGATTCTTTGCTTTGTGAAATTAGACGTTATTACCACAGTACGGTGGCAGGAAAAAGCAGAATGGGCAAGGTAAAATAGGAGGGTGTATATTATTACCAAAGTACTTTGTCAATAACAGGCCAAATGATTTATGTAACAGAGTCACTCATTGGCACAGTGGCAGCAAATGCAGTTACTGTTACTACAGAAGAATGGCGGCATCTGATTGGTCCTGTGTCAATAGACAAAATGCTTATGTTCACGACAAAGTACTGTGGCAGTAGCCATTGCCTAAATATTTACATATAGAGAGACAGGGAAACTTATAGATGTGGTCTGGGATCACTACATACAGTAGACAGAATAGCAGTAAAGAGGAGGAGCTCGGGGAAATGCATTTTGGTGAAATCCTCTACACCTTTGCCTAAAACCTGGCAGTTTCCTGCGAGTGGAACAAAATCACACAGAGCTGTACCTGAATCTGGCAGAATGTATAGCTTGCTTTTCTATTCCTGATAAAGAGCTCTTACCCCATCATGCCATGAAGAAGATGAGGCTTTAATTTATCTTCATCCTGAACACTGTGCTCACAATTACCATAAAAAAGCTTCTACGTAATCAGATCAGCTGACACTGATTTTGTGGTTCTTGGATTTATGTCATAAATTGCCTGTTCATGAAATCTGGATTGCTTTTAGGGTGAAGAAGCATTAAAGATGATCCCAGTTTATGAAATAGTTAAGACTCTTGGTGAATAAAAGGTCAAAGTGCCACCATTCTTCCATGCTCCCACTGGGTGCAAGAATGTGCCATTATTTATTGGAGTCGGTTAAAAAAAACCGGCAGGGGACACATGCATTTCCTGGGGTTACAAACACATTCAGACTCTTAGCAGCTTCACAATTGCAACAATCCCAGAGGAAATAATCAATCAACAGAAAGGATTTGTAATTGTTCATTATGACAGCGCAAGTGAAACCACAGAGGTGAACGAGGCAGGGAAGGCTCTTTTTGTAAAAGGCAGACAGCTCCACTGCATACCACCAACCCTGAAGTCTCTGATAGAACACATAAAAAGAGCTGCATACCAAGATTGGCTGTTTGTGTCAGAGTTTGAGTTTTGTTAGTTTTGCAGTTTTTTGCTTGTTTATTCTCTTGTTGGGATTTTTCTGCTAGGTCTGTCTGTCTCTGTTTCTCTTGTCTCTTTCTTGGTTCTTGGTGATGGGTGTTTCTCTCTCTCTCTGGCCACGCCCTGCTTCTGGTGCTTTGCATATGCACCTGTTCCTGATATACTGATTACCACCTGGGGTTTTATAAGCTCACTGGTTGGTTTTGTTCCTTGCCAGTTTGTCGTGCCTTGTGCCTTCATTCCAGCTCTGTACCTGCGTTCTTGTTCCTGCCTGCCTCAGAGTGTGTACCTGACCTCCTGCCTTTTGCCTTGACCTTGACATTTAACCTGATGATTTCTGTACTGGCTGCTTTTGTTGGACTGCCTACTCATGTACCGACCACTGCTATCCACTTCAGTAAGATCTACTAAAATCAGAGCTGTCTGCTGGAGCCGTGCATTTGTATCCTACCATTCCTGAGCATCCCGCCTGTCAATTTGGGGCTGATTCTGACAGCTGAGCATGACTAACCAAGTCCAGAAAAATGGAGAGGAACACAGAATTCTGATGACTATTGGATGTCATTCTAGACCTGGCATTCAGCAAGGAAGTGATCAAATAACTGCATGAAGTCTTGCCGATCGAGGTATAAATGTTCAGCTGTAAAGCTCCTTTCACACCGGGTCAGTGTAGAGTTGCATAATGTGGCATACCGACTATGCAAAGGAGTCTGAGAAACGGACACAAATAATTAAACGTTTCATTTTTTTCATGGACATTCAGCATAGACCACTGGACACAGTGCTTAATCAATGGAATTGTGTCATCCCATTCCATAAGGAGATGCTCTCTAAAAACATCATGAAGCAAAGATCTTGAATTTGCTGGCAAGTTTATGTGAATTAAAGCTGTCTGCTGACCTCTGTGTTCCATCCCAAGCTTGCCTCTCTTGGTGGTTCGCTCTCAATGCGGTATTGTATCACTTCCTGTTCCGGAGCACAGCGGTGTTTTGCTGTATCTGTTAGCTGTTTAATCTGCACAGTTAGATTGATCTAGTTATCTAGATTACGATTTGTTTCCCAGTGTAATCTTCACGTGCCTTAACTAAAGCACTCCTTCTGCTGAATCACCTCTAAATTATTTACACATTATTCACTTTGCGTGTTTTTAGGAATCCGCTAGCTTAGCGCAGCTACTAGCTCTTAGCCGATTTAGCATTGCGGCTTCTCCTGTCTCTCCCGCACTTTTCTGCTCTGGGTGTGAAATGTTTAGTTATTCCTCGGCCTCCTTTAGCAGTAATGGTACTTGTAATAAGTGTAGCTTATTCGTAGCTTTGGAGGCCAGGCTGGGCGAATTGGAGACTCGGCTTCGCACCGTGGAAAATTCTACAGCTAGCCAGGCCCCTGTAGTCGGTGCGGACCAAGGTAGCTTAGCCGCCGTTAGTTCCCCTCTGGCAGATCCCGAGCAGCCGGGAAAGCAGGCCGACTGGGTGACTGTGAGGAGGAAGCGTAGTTCTAAACAGAAGCCCCGTGTACACCGCCAACCCGTTCACATTTCTAACCGTTTTTCCCCACTCGACGACACACCCGCCGAGGATCAAACTCTGGTTATTGGCGACTCTGTTTTGAGAAATGTGAAGTTAGCGACACCAGCAACCATAGTCAATTGTCTTCCGGGGGCCAGAGCAGGCAACATTGAAGGAAATTTGAAACTGCTGGCTAAGGCTAAGCGTAAATTTGGTAAGATTGTAATTCACGTCGGCAGTAATGACACCCGGTTACGCCAATCGGAGGTCACTAAAATTAACATTGAATCGGTGTGTAACTTTGCAAAAACAATGTCGGACTCTGTAGCTTTCTCTGGGCCCCTCCCCAATCGGACCGGGAGTGATATGTTTAGCCGCATGTTCTCCTTGAATTGCTGGCTGTCTGAGTGGTGTCCAAAAAATGAGGTGGGCTTCATAGATAATTGGCAAAGCTTCTGGGGAAAACCTGGTCTTGTTAGGAGAGACGGCATCCATCCCACTTTGGATGGAGCAGCTCTCATTTCTAGAAATCTGGCCAGTTTTCTTAAATCCTCCAAACCGTGACTATCCAGGGTTGGGACCAGGAAGCAGAGTTGTAGTCTTACACACCTCTCTGCAGCTTCTCTCCCCCTGCCATCCCCGTAGAGACGGTGTCTGCTCCCAGACCACCAATAACCAGCAAAAATCTATTTAAGCATAAAAATTCAAAAAGAAAAAATAATATAGCACCTTCAACTGCACCACAGACTAAAACAGTTAAATGTGGTCAATTAAACATTAGGTCTCTCTCTTCTAAGTCCCTGTTAGTAAATGATATAATAATTGATCAACATATTGATTTATTCTGCCTTACAGAAACCTGGTTACAGCAGGATGAATATGTTAGTTTAAATGAGTCAACACCCCCGAGTCACACTAACTGTCAGAATGCTCGTAGCACGGGCCGGGGCGGAGGATTAGCAGCAATCTTCCATTCCAGCTTATTAATTAATCAAAAACCCAGACAGAGCTTTAATTCATTTGAAAGCTTGACTCTTAGTCTTGTCCATCCAAATTGGAAGTCCCAAAAACCAGGTTATCGTCCACCTGGTCGTTACTGTGAGTTTCTCTGTGAATTTTCAGACCTTTTGTCTGACTTAGTGCTTAGCTCAGATAAGATAATTATAGTGGGCGATTTTAACATCCACACAGATGCTGAGAATGACAGCCTCAACACTGCATTTAATCTATTATTAGACTCTATTGGCTTTGCTCAAAATGTAAATGAGTCCACCCACCACTTTAATCATATCTTAGATCTTGTTCTGACTTATGGTATGGAAATAGAAGACTTAACAGTATTCCCTGAAAACTCCCTTCTGTCTGATCATTTCTTAATAACATTTACATTTACTCTGATGGACTACCCAGCAGTGGGGAATACGTTTCATTACACTAGAAGTCTTTCAGAAAGCACTGTAACTAGGTTTAAGGTTATGATTCCTTCTTTATGTTCTCTAATGCCATATAACAACACAGTGCACAGTAGCTACCTAAACTCTGTAAGTGAGATAGAGTATCTCGTCAATAGTTTTACATCCTCATTGAAGACAACTTTGGATGCTGTAGCTCCTCTGAAAAAGAGAGCTTTAAATCAGAAGTGCCTGACTCCGTGGTATAACTCACAAACTCGTAGCTTAAAGCAGATAACCCGTAAGTTGGAGAGGAAATGGCGTCTCACTAATTTAGAAGATCTTCACTTAGCCTGGAAAAAGAGTCTGTTGC
This sequence comes from Thalassophryne amazonica, assembly GCF_902500255.1. NCBI lineage: Eukaryota > Metazoa > Chordata > Actinopteri > Batrachoidiformes > Batrachoididae > Thalassophryne > Thalassophryne amazonica. Next base: position 24,472,256 of record NC_047121.1, read on the forward strand.
TCTATAAAAAAGCCCTCCGTAAAGCTAGGACATCTTTCTACTCATCACTAATTGAAGAAAATAAGAACAACCCCAGGTTTCTTTTCAGCACTGTAGCCAGGCTGACAAAGAGTCAGAGCTCTATTGAGCTGAGTATTCCATTAACTTTAACTAGTAATGACTTCATGACTTTCTTTGCTAACAAAATTTTAACTATTAGAGAAAAAATTACTCATAACCATCCCAAAGACGTATTTTTATCTTTGGCTGCTTTCAGTGATGCCGGTATTTGGTTAGACTCTTTCTCTCCGATTGTTCTGTCTGAGTTATTTTCATTAGTTACTTCATCCAAACCATCAACATGTTTATTAGACCCCATTCCTACCAGGCTGCTCAAGGAAGCCCTACCATTATTTAATGCTTCGATCTTAAATATGATCAATCTATCTTTGTTAGTTGGCTATGTACCACAGGCTTTTAAGGTGGCAGTAATTAAACCATTACTTAAAAAGCCATCACTTGACCCAGCTATCTTAGCTAATTATAGGCCAATCTCCAACCTTCCTTTTCTCTCAAAAATTCTTGAAAGGGTAGTTGTAAAACAGCTAACTGATCATCTGCAGAGGAATGGTCTATTTGAAGAGTTTCAGTCAGGTTTTAGAATTCATCATAGTACAGAAACAGCATTAGTGAAGGTTACAAATGATCTTCTTATGGCCTCGGACAGTGGACTCATCTCTGTGCTTGTTCTGTTAGACCTCAGTGCTGCTTTTGATACTGTTGACCATAAAATTTTATTACAGAGATTAGAGCATGCCGTAGGTATTAAAGGCACTGCGCTGCGGTGGTTTGAATCATATTTGTCTAATAGATTACAATTTGTTCATGTAAATGGGGAATCTTCTTCACAGACTAAAGTTAATTATGGAGTTCCACAAGGTTCTGTGCTAGGACCAATTTTATTCACTTTATACATGCTTCCCTTAGGCAGTATTATTAGACAGTATTGCTTAAATTTTCATTGTTACGCAGATGATACCCAGCTTTATCTATCCATGAAGCCAGAGGACACACACCAATTAGCTAAACTGCAGGATTGTCTTACAGACATAAAGACATGGATGACCTCTAATTTCCTGCTTTTAAACTCAGATAAAACTGAAGTTATTATACTTGGCCCCACAAATCTTAGAAACATGGTGTCTAACCAGATCCTTACTCTGGATGGCATTACCCTGACCTCTAGTAATACTGTGAGAAATCTTGGAGTCATTTTTGATCAGGATATGTCATTCAAAGCGCATATTAAACAAATATGTAGGACTGCTTTTTTGCATTTACGCAATATCTCTAAAATTAGAAAGGTCTTGTCTCAGAGTGATGCTGAAAAACTAATTCATGCATTTATTTCCTCTAGGCTGGACTATTGTAATTCATTATTATCAGGTTGTCCTAAAAGTTCCCTAAAAAGCCTTCAGTTAATTCAAAATGCTGCAGCTAGAGTACTAACGGGGACTAGAAGGAGAGAGCATATCTCACCCATATTGGCCTCTCTTCATTGGCTTCCTGTTAATTCTAGAATAGAATTTAAAATTCTTCTTCTTACTTATAAGGTTTTGAATAATCAGGTCCCATCTTATCTTAGGGACCTCGTAGTACCATATCACCCCAATAGAGTGCTTCGCTCTCAGACTGCAGGCTTACTTGTAGTTCCTAGGGTTTGTAAGAGTAGAATGGGAGGCAGAGCCTTCAGCTTTCAGGCTCCTCTCCTGTGGAACCAGCTCCCAATTCAGATCAGGGAGACAGACACCCTCTCTACTTTTAAGATTAGGCTTAAAACTTTCCTTTTTGCCAAAGCTTATAGTTAGGGCTGGATCAGGTGACCCTGAACCATCCCTTAGTTATGCTGCTATAGATGTAGACTGCTGGGGGGTTCCCATGATGCACTGTTTCTTTCTCTTTTTGCTCTGTATGCACCACTCTGCATTTAATCATTAGTGATCAATCTCTGCTCCCCTCCACAGCATGTCTTTTTCCTGGTTCTCTCCCTCAGCCCCAACCAGTCCCAGCAGAAGACTGCCCCTCCCTGAGCCTGGTTCTGCTGGAGGTTTCTTCCTGTTAAAAGGGAGTTTTTCCTTCCCACTGTAGCCAAGTGCTTGCTCACAGGGGGTCGTTTTGACCGTTGGGGTTTTACATAATTATCGTATGGCCTTGCCTTACAATATAAAGCGCCTTGGGGCAACTGTTTGTTGTGATTTGGCGCTATATAAAAAAAAATTGATTGATTGATTGATTGATCCCCTATTGTCTAGACTAACTTGCATCCTGATATTGTGATCTGGTCTGAAGGGTTCTGCTTGTTGAACTCACAGTGCATTGGGAGGAAAATACTGAGGAAGTGTATAAGTGGGAGAAGTCCCAATATGAATCCCTCAGTGCTGACAGTGATGTAGAAAGGCTGGGAGTGTCATGCCCAACCAATGGAGGTAGGATGCTGTGGCTGCATTAGCTGGTTAGTAGCATCCTTCCTCCCTTAAAAATAGGACTAAACCTCACACACTAAGAGATGCCTTACATCACATCTGAGGAACAGCTGAACAGGCATTGGGCTGGATATGGACAAAAGCCAGAGTGGAGAGAAGGGACAAGCGTTGAAACCAATGGAAGCAAGGGCAGTTGGATGGAAGCCACATTGTGTGGAACCTTGCTCTGAACTTCCATCAGCTTGATGGAAATAAGGGGTTTGTTTACCTATTTGCAGTTTATCTTCTTCATCTGACACAACACCATCCAGTGGCTTGAGGCCAGTAGTGGCGCTGGGGATGGCAGGCTCACCAGTAGCCACCGAAACTGTGCATTCATCTCCAGATAGAGGTTGATAAGGAGGGTGTGCAGCAACTGCAAGTTATCTGATTTTATTTATTTTATTCAGCTGTACTTTATGTTTAAACAAATCCTGCACCACTCCCCTGCACCACATATGCATCTTAAATTCACAATTGTTTTCGTTTAAGTAGTGCAATTGAATAATAGGTAAATAATTAAAATTCCAAGTCACCGAATATCGCTTAGAGCAGGGATCACTCATCCTGTTCCTGAAGATTACCTGTCCCATGTTTACTAAATCTCCCTGCCTCACTCACTGCTAATTAACTAAGTCAGGTGTACCCAGCTAATCAGCCGATAGGAAACACTTGAATTGATGAATCAGCTGTGATTGCACAGCAAGTGATCTACAGGAATATGGTTGTATCAGCTGATGTAGAGTCCAGGAATATAAACAAACTATAGCACCACACTCATGGAGTGCAAACCTCCACCAACATAAGTTTCCAATTCCAAAAAAGTTTACTTTGGAAAAACTTCCAAGCTCAAATTCAGGTTAGATGTGTCTTTTCATAAGCTTAATTAGATGTGATATTAGATGTCAGGGGTATGTATTTTGCTTATACACTTGAATCCAAGTTTTTTGTGGTGTTGTCCTGCTGGGATTCACTGGTGTGAGAGCCGACAGAGACACTAAAGCTTGCGGAAAAAGCAAAGGTGCGGGTCTTATGTACGTTAACAACCGCTGATGTAACCCAGGACACATCTCTGTAAAGACGGTCCTGTGCTGCAAAGACCTCGAGTTGCTAGCTAATAGCCTACAGCCATACAATCTACCAAGGGAGCTGAGTCATGTGATCACCATCTGTGTTTACATCCCCCCCGAGAGCGGATGCAGCCACTGCATGTGAGAAAATTCACACTGTCATAGCAAGGCTGCAGACAAAGCACCTTGAGGCACTGATGAGCATTTCTGAGGATTTTAAACATGCAACTTTGGACTCTGCTTTGGCTGCATTTCACCAGGTTGTGGAGTGTCCAACAAGAAACAGCAGGACAACTGACTTACTGTATATTAATGTGAAGGATGCATACAGAGTCACACCCCCCCCTTCTAGGGAAGTCTGATCACAATCTGGTCTACCTACAGACAGAGTATAACCCCCGGTACAAAGGCAGCTGGTAACCACTTGCTTTGTCATAAGGTGGTCCCCTAAAGTGGAAAGTGCCCTGAGAGAGTGCTACAACACCAGTCTGGTGGTCTGGGTGGGTGGTCTAAATCTCATCCCACCCAGACCCCACCAGTCTGGGTGGGATGAACTAATCAACCCGCATGGTGAGGACACAGAGGGGCTGACACACTGTCTGATGGATTATCTTAACTTCTGTGCGGACATGGTCTGCCAACCAAGACTGTTAAGCCCCCCTGACACAAGCATGTCTTTGATTCATGCAGTAGCACGCACGTCATCGTGATGATCCCAGCTGGACGGCGTTTTTTATTCTACTGGCTGCCACGCACTCTGTGCTGGATGCTGTGCATATAAAATAACTATTTTGTTTAGGAATAATCATTTTCTCTGAAAACTGGCTCTTGAAAACGGCTGTAGTCACTTGCTGAATCACATAGGGCCACTCCAGCTTCAGCCGTTCGTGCGTACGCGCACAACTAACAAGCTGCAGAAAGCATTTGGAGCCATCAAAAAAGGTCATCATTTGTCATGTTAACATTGTCATGGCTTGGTAAAACAGTTGTGTGTTGTCTTTCCTTCTTGTGTGCAGCTGTTAAAGTTGTTGTTATAATTCTTCAGACAAGCTGCGCTCTGATGCCATCCATTGACATCACCACTCGCTCTGTTCACTTCTTTACTCCACTTGACGAGCTACACACAGTGTTGGCAATTAGATCGGCGCCACGTAGCATGACATTTATGCATGAAAGACTTTTTTTGAACATTTCAAAATTCTCTGTGTGCAGTAGCACACACTGGCGCCCCTCTCACGTCCTGTCTGCACCGTTAAAGACAAGTTGACTCTCCAACATGACACGTCATGCTAGTGGATGAGTCAAAGGCATGCTCGTGTCAGGGGGCCTTTACCCTAACAACAAACCATGGGTAACATGGGAAGTCAAAGCTGTTCTCAGCAGGAGGACATCCACCTTCAGGAGCAGAGACATGGAGGCAATGAAGGCAGCACAGCAGAAAGTGACACTCTGCATGAGGGAAGCAAACGACAGCTACAGGAGCAAAATGGAGCACAAGCTGAAACAAAATAACAAGAACAAGGTCAGAGGACAGCCCAGGAAGCTTCATCCTAGGAAAGTGGCAGGCCCAGAGAAGGTGTGTACTAGGGGTGTTGGAAAAAATTGATTCACGTCCGAATCGCGATTCTTATTTATTACAATTCTCAATCGCATGTTTTAAACATTTTCTTGCTTACTCGCTGCGTGTACTGTTTGTCAGGCAACAGCTTCCGTACTACAGCATCCCTGCGAGGGGGGGAGGGGGGTCCAGCGTGCTTTAAACACTTGTGAGCTGCAGAGTTCAGCGGCTGCAGCTTAGCATGATGGACAAAGAGCTAATTCAGCCAGCACCGTCTTTGCTGAAGGCAAATGTTTGGGTGCATTTTGGATTTTATTATTTGCTGCGTAAGAAGGAGCTTGACATGACTTATGTAGTGTGCAAAATCTGCAAAATGAAAGTCAAGTACTTCGGAAATACTTCAAATCTGCAAGCCCACATGCTACGCCATCACCCGGAATTAAAAGGGGGGAGCAGCAGTATCTGCCGACTACTGACCAGCGCTTCGCTAAACTGCCAGTCAACTCCGAACAAGCAAAGCAGATAAGTAAATTTACATCTAGAACCACTTGATTAACCTTGTAAAGCTGCATTTTCTTAAACATAACCATTTTTTAAGTAATATAACTATTTCTCAGAGCTCTTTGAATTGAAAATCAATTCTGAATCGAATCGTCACCCCGAGAATCGGAATCGAATTGAATCATGAGTTGTTGTACGATTCACATCCCTAGTGTGTGCCCAACTACTGAAGACCTGCGCAACTGAAGTGGGACAACTGCTACAACATATCTTCAACCTTAGCCTGCAGCTAGGGAGAGTGCCCAACCTCTGGAAGACTTCATGCATCGTTACAGTTCTTAAGAAGAACCAGCCCACTGAGCTGAATGACTACTGACCAGTGGCACTCACGTCACACTTGAGGAAGATGTTGGAGTGGCTCTTCACTGACTTTCTCAAACCCCAGCTGCAACATGCCCAGGACAGTCTGCAGTTTGCATATAGAGTAGGTGTTGGTGTGGAGTATGCCATCCTCTACCTGCTACACCAAGTCCACTCGCACGTGGATAAGGGAAACATCACAGTGAGGGTTCTCTCGCTGGATTTTTTGAGTGCCTTCAACAACATCCAACCCCTTGTGCTTCACGACAGAGTGAACAGGATGTGAGTGGACCCCTGTCTGGTCACTTGGATCTCCAGCTACCTCACTGATTGGCTGCAGTATGTCAGGCTGAGGGACACCATGTCTGACACTGTGATCAGCAGCACTGGAGCATCTCACGGTACGGTGCTGGCCCCTCTTCGCTTCACCCTGTACACCTCTGACTTCTGCTACAACTCTGAGCAGGAGCCTAGTGAAGGATTTGCTGACTGGTGCCACACAAACCATCTACAGCTCAACACCTCAAAGACAAAGAAGCTGGTCATTGACTTTGGGAAGTACACACCAAGTCCACGACCAGTTCTGATTGTGGGAATTGAGGTGGAGGCTGTGGATTCCTACAAGCACCTCGGGCTGTGAACTGGACTGGACAACCCACACCAACCATCTGTACAGGACAGAGCAGGATGTATTTTATTGCAGAGGTGCTGCATTCCCCGCATGCGTGCATGTTTTTCCTCATTCCTCTGCTATGGCCCGGGGAAAACAACATATTCTCCTTTATCATTGGTGGAAAAACACATAATGTAAACCAATCAAAGACATAGATTCCACATGGATTGCTGGTGGACCTCATGTGGGATTGTTCTTGAGAAAAAAAAACAAAAAAACAAAAAAACAGACAAATGATGCGTCCAAGGTTCCCCATGTTAAATTAGAAATAAATAAATGCAAAAATTTGGAGAATGGACCTGTTTAATATGATGAGACAGCATGACGTGTTCATTATTCTGATTAAATCAAAATCAGCAGTCTCACTGACACTCAGGCATTATTTTCCACCTTTAAATCTGTAATGAACCCACCACAGCTTCCACCACCTATCAAACTCACAGCTCACATCTTTGCCTCTTTCTTTGCTGAAAAGGTGGTGGAATCACTACCCAATTCTTTGAGCCACTCAGTCTCAACAAGTAACAACTCAAACATGTAGCATTCCCACTGCTTATACTTATCTGTTTCCTCTGGTTTTTGTTGCATCATTTCTGGTATTCACCCCTCTGTCTGTGAGCAAGACATATAAACCACTATATGCCCACTTGACTCCATTCCCAACTTGACTTCATTACCCTTCTTCAAGCCATATCTTCTATCATCATTCCAGAAATCACACGTGATTAATGGCTCTCTAGCTTTTGGCGCATTACCTCTCATATTTAAAACAGGTTGAGTAACATCTCAATCAATCAATCAAACAACTCAATCTTGAGCACTAAGTTGATCATTATTGGCCAGGCTGGCATCTCTCATTCCTGTCTAAAGCTATTGAAAGAGTGGTTTTGAAACAGGTCACAATTTTCATTTCACAGAATGATCTTGATCCAAATCAAGAAGAGTATAAAAATTGGCCACTAAACTGAAATGGTCTGTGACAGAATATTTAAATCTGCAAAAGCATGAGCTCAGTCTTCTGTACTTATCTCACTTGATTTATCTGCTGCTTTTGATACGGTTTATCACTGCATCCTGCGGTCTTGTCAGTGTGGTCATATCAGGAAAAACATGTTCTTGTTTTGAATCCTATCTCACTGGGCATTCATCCACAGGGGTGCCACAAGGCTTTTTGCTGGGGTCCCTTCATGGCCTGCTGGGCAGCCCAGACGTTTCAATAACAAAGGATACAATTTGGTAAAACATTGTTACAAGTTTATGCTATACTACTCCAGTCATTAATTCCTGTGGATGTCTTCACTGTGATTTCAGGCCTTATCTTGATGACTTACAACACACTATATAAAGTGAATTGAGCAAGTGCATTGAGGGGGTGGGGGGTCCCACTTGACTTTACCATTGACACTGCATGTAATCAGTGCAAAGGAAGGAACATTCTGCATAACGGTTAATTTGGTCTGTTTTGTGTGTCACTTTATAGCCCGATATATTCAAACCTGACACTATGCTGTTTATGTGGCAAGTTCAGAGGAAATGGATTGGCATACAAATCAACAAAATGTGTGAGCTCATCCTGTATGGGAGTCTCCAGAGCAACCTAATGTGAAGCAGTTGACAGCTTGATTCCTGCAACACATCCTTCTCCATCTCTGTCCACCTAACCTTCTCCATTCAATAAGGCACAGATATGCAATCACTCTAGCTTTGGAAAAAATATGGCAGCTGTCAGTCAAACCCTGAGACACTGAACGTGGCAACTCACAGTATGTCGGCACTCTGTCTTCCCTGCCTGCAGTATCTCCTCTCAAATGTCTTGGTGCTACCTACCTGCGAATCTGGGTTTGAATCCTATCTCACTGGACATTCATTTAATGTATCATGGCAAAGGCAGTCATCAGCATCCCACTACCTCTCCACAGAGGTACCGCAAGGCTTTATGCTGGGGTGCTTTCACTTCACTTAGTTTGGGAATTTTGTGTGTTGCGATAGTACACTTTTTTATTGCCCTTTATTATTTCCTTACTGGAGTTAATTTTGTTTTTCTGCTTTAATTTCATGGAAAATCCAGAATAAATAGATATTATTATTATTATTATTATTATTATTATTATTATTATTATTATTATTATTATTATTATTATTATTATTATTATTAACAACATTGTACTCTTTACTCTGGCTTTGATTCCCTGATTGGAAATCAAACCCACCATAAAATAATGATTCAAAGCAAGACAAATATTACATTTTTTTTCTATGTTTGCATTAGTTCTTACTTTTTATTTCATTTTTAAATTTAGTTTATAATTCAGTATAACCAGTATCATGGTTTGGTGTATGCATGCCATGAAACCATCTATGGAAGTCATACCTGAAAACTGTGTCATGTAAAAAACAACAATAACAAAAAAAAAAAAAAATGATCTAAAGCTTATAGCACTAGTGAATTTTGGAATGTGTGTACAGTCCATTGTACAAAGTACACAGGAAAATGTGTCTTAAAGAGATTAGCAGCCACCACAGCTCCCTGAAGTGAAGCTGTGATGCAATAAGATGAAGTTTTGTATTTTTCTATAAATGTGCACTATTTTTGTTGAATTGTTTGCAGCTCAGCATTGCCATATGTGCACGCAGAGTGTAGTATGTGCATTTTTGCACCCCACAATGTAAGCCATTGCTGGACATTCCATTCTTTTAGGGAAACTCTGTGCTCAACTTTAGACAAAATTTTTGTTGGTCAATGGTGCAATCACTTTATGCTGCTTCACGATAGCATTGTGTCAGCACTACATATGACCACACCTTGTTTTATAATCAACATGTCCATGGGTGTATAGATAAGTCCAAGTCATAAGGAAAGATGGGACAACTAGAGGACTGACTCATCATGGGACTGTGGGACACCAAAGATGCAGCACCACCATCATCAAACTTGCAGCATATTAGTCAGAGTCAGGCCAGGGAATGCAGCATTCTGCAATGTTGATTCCAATTCAACTTAGCATCAGCTGGTGATCATGATGATAGTGTACAGCTTGTAATGCATGCAAACACAACAGCAGGGTCCAAAGCTGTGGTAATACTTTTTTCATTTTTTCAGGCTATTCAGTGTCCATGTCTTTATTCATTTTTAAGCTAAATGTGCAAGACTGATGGATGGATTGATCAGATTTTGCATTCATGGACAGACTTCAGTGACTACTGTCCAGTTGCACTCACCCTTATCCTCATGAAGTGCTTTGAATGGCTAAGTCATGGAGCTTATCAAGTCTGCCCACCCCCCACCTTCCTGTACCCCTTCCAGTTTGCAAATCAGTCCAATCGCTCCACCGAGGATGCCATGGCCACTGCCCTCCACCCAGCCCTTACACATCTGGACAATAAATGCTCATATGTCAGGATGCTGTTCATTGACTTCAGCTCAACGTTAAACACAATTATCCCCAAACAGTTGATCGTCAAACCAAACCGGCTGGGACTGAACACCTGACTGTACAATTGGCTGCTGGACCACAGGCAGTGCAGGTCGGCAGCAACACATCCAGCATCATCACCTTGAATGCGGGGGCCCGTCAGGGATGTGTGCTGAGCACTCTCCTCTTCAACCTACTGAACCATGAATGCACACCACTGCACAACACCAACATCCTCATCAAGTTTGCGGAACACAGAACCGTAGTGAGTCTCATCAGCAACAATGATGAGACCCAACTACAGGAACAAAATCAACCACCTGACCTCATGGTGTGAGCACAACAATCTCTCCCTGAATGTGAAGACAAAAGGTGCTGTTGTGGAAAGGGTGAAAAGCATCAAGTTCCTGGGTGTGCACGTCACAGAAGATCTCTCCTAGACCACCAACACTACATTACTGGTCAAGAAAGCTCACCAACGCCTCCACTTCCTCTGAAAACTAAGAAGAGCTAGGGCCTGCCCCCATCATGTGCACCTTCTACAGGGGCACAATTGACAGCATCCTATCAAGCTGCATCACAGTGTGGTGTGGCACCTGCACCGCACCATCCTTCAGCGCACCATGAGAGCAGCTGAGAAGATCACAGGTACCCCCCAAGACATATATACCACCTGCCTCACCCGCAACACATCACAAGAGATCCCACCCACTCATCAAATTGTTTCTTCAGCCTGCTACTATCAAGGAGGAGAATGTGAAGTCTCCAGACCAGAACCAGCCGACTGAGGGATGGTTTCACTCATCAGGTTGTCAGAGCACTCGGATCCCTCCCTGCTGTTCCTCAGTTTCCCCTGCTGCTCCCCTCCCACACAAACTCTGGATCCCCCCCCTGCCAGTCACTGACTTCTTTCTTCTGACACCCACCTCACAAACACTGAACATATCTCCAAGGACTGGTTATGCACCACATGCAATTTAGTTTGAATAAGCTCATCAGTGTTGAATCACTGTTTAATTTGCACAAGACACACTGCTACGACCAGGTACTTCACTGACCACATTGTACTATCTACTGGATTTATACAGTTATTTTATATTCTACTGTTGTGATAGCTTTGCACATAAGAGACTGCTCTTACTGTTTTTTTCTTTGTTTTTTTCTTTGTTTGTTTCATTGTTTCTTTACTCTGTATTGCCTGGGAGACTATGAGTAATGGAATATCAATTTTCAATGTATGTGTATGCATTACAGAACTGGCAAGTAAAGCTGACTTGAACTGACTTTTCTGCATTAAATTGCTGTAACTCTGTAAATGCTGTTAAGCTTCTACTGCACAAGGTCCCGGTTAGTGATTCCAGCTCACAGCTGTCCAAGGACATTCTGTCCCTACATTGCCAATTCCTGCTAAGAAAATATAGTTTTTTTCATATGTATTTTAGTAAGTACTTATAATTAATTTATTTTCATTATCTCCTAAAAAGAATGTATATACTGCTCCATTGTCAAGTGACTGACTTGTATTACTTTACATTTCACTTCAAGTCACCTCGAGTGATGGCAGATGGTTAAACAGGGTGGCACACTTTCATTACATATTAGGTATAAGGGGTCAGCCATCTAGTTCTTCTGTCTTTATTGAGGGTGCAAGTAGAGAACATAAGTGCTGGATGTGAAACAATCAATCAATCAATCAATCAATTTTTTTATATAGCGCCAAATCACAACAAACAGTTGCCCCAAGGCGCTTTATATTGTAAGGCAAGGCCATACAATAATTACGTAAAACCCCAAAGGTCAAAACGACCCCCTGTGAGCAAGCACTTGGCTACAGTGGGAAGGAAAAACTCCCTTTTAACAGGAAGAAACCTCCAGCAGAACCAGGCTCAGGGAGGGGCAGTCTTCTGCTGGGACTGGTTGGGGCTGAGGGAGAGAACCAGAAAAAAGACATGCTGTGGAGGGGAGCAGAGATCGATCACTAATGATTAAATGCAGAGTGGTGCATACAGAGCAAAAAGAGAAAGAAACAGTGCATCATGGGAACCCCCCAGCAGTCTACGTCTATAGCAGCATAACTAAGGGATGGTTCAGGGTCACCTGATCCAGCCCTAACTATTTAAGCTTTAGCAAAAAGGAAAGTTTTAAGCCTAATCTTAAAAGTAGAGAGGGTGTCTGTCTCCCTGATCTGAATTGGGAGCTGGTTCCACAGGAGAGGAGCCTGAAAGCTGAAGGCTCTGCCTCCCATTCTAGGCTGGAGATTGGTCTGTAATTAGATAAGATAGCTGGGTCAAGTGATGGCTTTTTAAGTAATGGTTTAATTACTGCCACCTTAAAAGCCTGTGGTACATAGCCAACTAACAAAGATAGATTGATCATATTTAAGATCGAAGCATTAAATAATGGTAGGGCTTCCTTGAGCAGCCTGGTAGGAATGGGGTCTAATAAACATGTTGATGGTTTGGATGAAGTAACTAATGAAAATAACTCAGACAGAACAATCGGAGAGAAAGAGTCTAACCAAATACCGGCATCACTGAAAGCAGCCAAAGATAACGATACGTCTTTGGGATGGTTATGAGTAATTTTTTCTCTAATAGTTAAAATTTTGTTAGCAAAGAAAGTCATGAAGTCATTACTAGTTAAAGTTAATGGAATACTCAGCTCAATAGAGCTCTGACTCTTTGTCAGCCTGGCTACAGTGCTGAAAAGAAACCTGGGGTTGTTCTTATTTTCTTCAATTAGTGATGAGTAGAAAGATGTCCTAGCTTTATGGAGGGCTTTTTTATAGAGCAACAGACTCTTTTTCCAGGCTAAGTGAAGATCTTCTAAATTAGTGAGACGCCATTTCCTCTCCAACTTACGGGTTATCTGCTTTAAGCTACGAGTTTGTGAGTTATACCACGGAGTCAGGCACTTCTGATTTAAAGCTCTCTTTTTCAGAGGAGCTACAGCATCCAAAGTTGTCTTCAATGAGGATGTAAAACTATTGACGAGATACTCTATCTCACTTACAGAGTTTAGGTAGCTACTCTGCACTGTGTTGGTATATGGCATTAGAGAACATAAAGAAGGAATCATATCCTTAAACCTAGTTACAGCGCTTTCTGAAAGACTTCTAGTGTAATGAAACTTATTCCCCACTGCTGGGTAGTCCATCAGAGTAAATGTAAATGTTATTAAGAAATGATCAGACAGAAGGGAGTTTTCAGGGAATACTGTTAAGTCTTCTATTTCCATACCATAAGTCAGAACAAGATCTAAGATATGATTAAAGTGGTGGGTGGACTCATTTACTTTTTGAGCAAAGCCAATAGAGTCTAATAATAGATTAAATGCAGTGTTGAGGCTGTCATTCTCAGCATCTGTGTGGATGTTAAAATCGCCCACTATAATTATCTTATCTGAGCTAAGCACTAAGTCAGACAAAAGGTCTGAAAATTCACAGAGAAACTCACAGTAACGACCAGGTGGACGATAACCTGGTTTTTGGGACTTCCAATTTGGATGGACAAGACTAAGAGTCAAGCTTTCAAATGAATTAAAGCTCTGTCTGGGTTTTTGATTAATTAATAAGCTGGAATGGAAGATTGCTGCTAATCCTCCGCCCCGGCCCGTGCTACGAGCATTCTGACAGTTAGTGTGACTCGGGGGTGTTGACTCATTTAAACTAACATATTCATCCTGCTGTAACCAGGTTTCTGTAAGGCAGAATAAATCAATATGTTGATCAATTATTATATCATTTACCAACAGGGACTTAGAAGAGAGAGACCTAATGTTTAATAGACCACATTTAACTGTTTTAGTCTGTGGTGCAGTTGAAGGTGCTATATTATTTTTTCTTTTTGAATTTTTATGCTTAAATTGATTTTTGCTGGTTATTGGTAGTCTGGGAGCAGGCACCATCTCTACGGGGATGGGGTAATGAGGGGATGGCAGGGGGAGAGAAGCTGCAGAGAGGTGTGTAAGACTACAACTCTGCTTCCTGGTCCCAACCCTGGATAGTCACGGTTTGGAGGATTTAAGAAAATTGGCCAGATTTCTAGAAATGAGAGCTGCTCCATCCAAAGTGGGATGGATGCCGTCTCTCCTAACAAGACCAGGTTTTCCCCAAAAGCTTTGCCAATTATCTATGAAGCCCACCTCATTTTTTGGACACCACTCAGACAGCCAGCAATTCAAGGAGAACATGCGGCTAAACATGTCACTCCCGGTCCGATTGGGGAGGGGCCCAGAGAAAACTACAGAGTCCGATATTGTTTTTGCAAAGTTACACACCGATTTAATGTTAATTTTAGTGACCTCCGATTGGCGTAACCGGGTGTCATTACTGCCGACGTGAATTACAATCTTACCAAATTTACGCTTAGCCTTAGCCAGCAGTTTCAAATTTCCTTCAATGTCGCCTGCTCTGGCCCCCGGAAGACAATTGACTATGGTTGCTGGTGTCGCTAACTTCACATTTCTCAAAACAGAGTCGCCAATAACCAGAGTTTGATGCTCGGCGGGTGTGTCACCGAGTGGGGAAAAACGGTTAGAAATGTGAACGTGTTGGTAGTGTACATGGGGCTTCTGTTTAGGGCTACGCTTCCTCCTCACAGTCACCAAGTCGGCCTGCTTTCCCGGCTGCTCGGGATCTGCCAGGGGGTAACTAACGGCGGCTAAGCTACCTTGGTCCGCACCGACTACAGGGGCCTGGCTAGCTGTAGAATTTTCGACGGTGCAGAGCCGAGTCTCCAATTCGCCCAGCCTGGCCTCCAAAGCTATGAATAAGCTACACTTATTACAAGTACCGTTACTGCTAAAGGAGGCCGAGGAATAACTAAACATTTCACACCCAGAGCAGAAAAGTGCAGGAGAGACAGGAGAAGCCACCATGCTAAACAGGCTAAGAGCTAGTAGCTACGCTAAGCTAGCGGATTCCTAAAAACACGCAAAGTGAATAATGTGTAAATAATTTAGAGGTGATTCAGCAGAAGGAGTGCTTTAGTTAAGGCACGTAAAGATTACACTGGGAAACAAATCGTAATCTAGATAACTAGATCAATCTAACTGTGCAGATTAAACAGCTAACAGATACAGAAAAACACCGCTGTGCTCCGGAACAGGAAGTGATACAATACCGCAGTGAGAGCCAACCACCAGCAGAGGTAAGCAAGTGTAACAATTGTGTCAGTTAGAAGTTGCACTACTACTACAATGCCCTACTAGGTCCCCAAAAGTGCATAAATATACGAACTGATGTTACTTGGATATTGTCATGAAAATTACCTAAAAACTCTGTAACACAGACAACAAATGAGACACCAGAGGAAACAAGCTTCAGTTTCTATGATTTTTTGTTTAAAGCTTTAACGGTAGATGTCATACAGAGTGTAGGTCTGAAGACAAATATGAGTACATTCAGTTTTCATGCCACTTATATGCAGTATCAAGGTGTTCCAAAGCCCATTCAATGAAATCAATTGATAGTATAAGACAGTCAGTCTCAAAGTCTATTGCTGGTCATTCATTATACACTGATGAAATAATGTCTTGCCTCATCAGATAGCATAAGACAGTCAGATGAATCATCCTTTACTTCTTGTTCATCATGCACCGATGAAATAATGTCTTGTCTCATCACATAGCATAAGACAATCAGACTCATATGTCTCGCCTCATGAGTCTTATCTGTGCTCTTTCCTCTTCTATGGCATTATTCAATCAATTCCTATGCTCTAAAACATTGCAGCCTTGTTTATTTGTGTCCACTTGGTACCTCTGTTTAACATAAAGAGCTCTTACAAGTTTTGGATGTTGAACTCAACTTTACAAGTTGAGTTGAGTTGTGAAGTTGAGTTCAACATCCAAAAGTTGTTGGAGCGCTTTATGTTAAAGAGCGGTAGCAAGTGCACATAACTAAATGAGGTTGCAATGTTTCAGAGTGTAAGATAATTATAATGGTAAATATGTTTGACAGAGCTTTAACAACATTAACTTTGATAACAGATATAAAGCGTTTATACTTTTGTCTTCATTGCTGACAAACCATACACCAACAATTTGTATTTGTAGCTTTAAATTATTTTAAATCTATTGCACATAATAAAGATGGTCATGATGTGTTAATTCCTTTTAAACGGCATTTTAAGTTAATTATGGGTTCACAATCCCTTATTATGACTTGTGTGTCGAATCTGGCCTTGCGGCACATGTTCCATTTACAAATGATCCTCTTCTTTCTGGCAGTGTGTTGGTGGCTTGATTTTTGCAGTCATGACATTAATATGCCTGTAACCTGTATAACATTAATTACTGGAGCTTTAGTGAAAATATCAGAACAAAACTATTGCTGGTCCATTTAAAATCCATTTCTGGATCTGATTTCAACCACTCCACCCTCTGTTCCCTTGTGAATAATTAATTTTAAAAGATTACACATTACTCTCCAGAGTGTATTTAGCCAAACTTGTATTTATGTTGTTGTTAAAGTATGAAAGCTCAAATTTAACAAAAACCTGTCACTCTGTGATTTGTGATTTGTGTTGACACACATAGCAAACTGAAGCCTTATTGTTACAATCTGTGCCTCGAAACCATGAAAAGTTTCTCGAATGCTGTTACCATCCATCCATTTTCGATACCCGCTTACTCCAATTAACAGTCACAGGGGGGTTGGAGCCTATGCAGCAGTCGAATGCTATTTACATTTTTAAATTGTTTTACTAATTACATAAAACTTGATGACACTAGCCTGATTGGTTTCAAACTGATGGAAATTCTGTCATCAATTTAAGATTTTTGGGTCCATGAACATACACATTTATGCACAATTATAATCAAATTATTATCTACAGTCAAATCACATTATTATTCATTAAGCAAAGTTATTCAAGCAGCCTCCTGCAAAATGTAGCCAACTACTCCTTCAGTCTGTAGTTCCCTTTAATGTTTTAGGGCTCATTTGCACATGCAATATATTATGTTCATTGGAGCAGTTGGGGGGCTCGCCAGTGAGATTAATAGGATGCTTTATTTTAAATGAAAATGCTTATTAGTAGTGCTACGTCCCAGGGTGCCAAGCAATAGTAATTTTTCATTAAGGAGCTCCTGCTGGAAGCCTTAAAGCGGAAGTCAGGTTTGTAAAACTTAATTTGCAATGAGAAAAACGGTTTGGAAATGTTTTTCCTTTGTTATCAATATAAACGTGCATGGAGAAACAAGAAGGGCCTTCATTGTTATTATACATAGTAAATGCAATCATTATACGTATACATACAATTAAACTTGTCCTCTGTATTTAACCATCTTAATTACAGTTAGACACAATCCAGCTACTTGGTGCAGTAGGCAGCCATAGTCTGGCACCTGGGAACCATCTCCAAATGGAGAGACAACGCCTTGGCCAGGGGCAGACCCTGTATTGAGGGTCCTTTCTGTGTGGACGAAAACCACAAAGAAAGGACCAGGTGGGAAGCGATCCCAGAACCTTCTTGCTGTGAGGTAACAGTAATAACCATTAAGCCACCATGCCAGCCAACACAGTGGCATGGTTATACCCCAGTGCATTCTAAGTTTAGAGTATTGTGCAATCTAATCCCTGAAAGAAAGTGCATCAACATCAACACAAAACAAAATGGCTCTTTAATTTTTTATAATAATTATTTAATTTTCATTACATATAGGCTTACTCATTAACAAAATTACAGATCTTTCTTGTATTATTTACAAATGTTTGCAGACAAACAACAAATTGAACACAGAATTTTCAGAACCTTAGAAACACTTACTTATTGATTTACCTAATGTAACTTCAATCTGTTTGTTTCACAGTTTTTTTTTTCTTTTATTGCACATTTTATTTTATTTGCACATTTCATTTGCATATTATTTTACTGCAATTATTCAGTGTTCAGTGTATGTTTTTATATGCCCAGACTGAGAGAGTGCAGCTCAAACCAAAGTCAAATTTCTTGTATTCTTGTGGATACTTGGTGAATAAAGGCTATTCGGCTACTGATTATGATTCAGTATAAACCTCTACCTTTACAGCAGCAGCAGCTCAAAAGCTACAGTGCAACTACTGACAACCATGTTTGAAAGAACAGATCAGGGAACACTGAGAAACAGCTGATTTCAATAACTGAAGTATATAAAAAAAATCCTGTCTCAGCAGATTATGTATTGTGTAGGTAGCTCAGTGGATAAGGAGTTGGTCTGCCAGTATCCGGGTTCAAATCCCAGTCATGCTATATGTGTTTGTCCTTAGATAACCAAACTGTTGTGAAAGTGTAGTGACACGGACCCACAACAGGGGGCGCAAATGAACGGCCAATAGATGAGCCAAAAAGTAACAATTTAATGTTGTGAAACGTGCACAACGAATATACAGACAACCTCAGAATATAATTACAGTCAAATCACAAAGGTGACGTGTGGGCAGGCTCGAGGATAGAAGACGTCTGTCCTGAGATGAACCGGAACCACACGATTTCCTCCGCCACCGAACCCAGAGAATACTGGAGCCGCCAAGTCCTGAATTCCCAGGTGATCACCGTCCCCGACTGTCGGATCTGGTACTGCTGGCGAGAACAAAGACAGTCAAGTGTGGGTGTGTGTACACCCAGTAACAATAACGGTGGGAATGCCACCTCCACCTCTCACTCAATATGCTGATGTGTTTGCAGTGATCCCTCAGAGAAAAAGAGTGCCGTCCTGCACTCACTCAGCTTCCACAAAACAAGGAACCGGTACGCCTGCAAACACTCACAATGTACAGATTACAGATAAACACAAAAAGGCTGAGGATATTACCTACAATGAAGTACGATATCTCGGCAACGAGGTGGAGATGACGTCTGGTCTTTATGGAGTGTGATGATGAAGAATGTGTGACAGCTGTCAGGAATTAATGAGTGACAGCTGTCACTCCCGGCTGTGTCCATGGCGGCAGCGCCCTCTCGTGCCTGAAGCCCGCACTTCAGGCAGGGCGCCCTTTGGTGGTGGGCCAGCAGTACCTCTTCTGGCGGCCCACACAACACAAACGTTTGCATGTGCTAACACCATAGCACTCAGAAACCTTGCAGACTGATTTACTAATCGTGTGCACTCAGGATTGCATCTTTCAGATGTGCAAATTGGCACATATTGTCCATTTCAAGTGTTCACCCTCATTGATATGCAATTTGGGGTTTGCCCACCTGAGTGCACAAAATTGTGGGAGGGGAACATGCAAATAGGTAAGGTTTGCACACACACAATTTATCAAAGTCAACAAGAAATTTAGCGAGTGCTGCGAACCTTGGTGTAAACTGCGCTTGACAGACTGCTGTTCCATCAGCAGATAGGCTGCTGCTTCCTCGTATGCAGAATAAAAAAAATAATAAAAATCAAATTTGGTGCACCTCATGCTCATGACTATCATGTGTCATGCATTGTCCACGAAAGACACAGATGCACATATCAGAGTCTGTGTGTGGTGATACACAGCTACAACCACAATTCCAATGAAGTTGGGGCGTTGTGTAAAATGTAAATAAAAACAGAATACAATGATTTCCAAATCCTCTTCAACCTATATTCAATTGAATACACCACAAAGACAAGATATTTAATGTTCAAACTGATAGACTTTATTGTTTTTATACAAATATTTGCCCATTTTGAAATGGATGCCTGCAACACATTTCAAAATTTGGGACGGGGCAACAAAATACGAGGAAAGTTGATGAATGTTCAAAGAACACCTAATTGGAAACACATGAGTGTCATGATTGGGTATAAAAGGCGCTTCCCCAAAAGGCTCAGCCATTCACAAGCAAAAATGGGGCGAGGACCACCACTTTGTGAACAACTGCATGAAAAATTAGTCCAACAGTTTAAGAACAATGTTTCTCAACATTCAATTGCAAAGAATTTAGGAATTCCATCATCTATAGTCCATAATATAATCAGAAGATTCAGAGAATCTGGAGAACTTTCTACATGTTAGCGGCAAGGCCGAAAGCCAACATTGAATGCCCGTGACCGTCGATCCCTCAGGTGGCAGTGCATTAAAAACCAATATCATTGTGTAAAGAATCTTACTGCGTGGGCTCAGTAACACTTCAGGAAACCATTGTCAGTTAACACAGGTTGTCACTACATCTACAAGTGCAAATTAAAACTCTACCATGCAAAGCAAAAGCCATATATCAACAACATCCAGAAACACCGCCGCCTTCTCTGGGCCCAAGCTCATTTGAAATGGACAGACGCAAATTGGAAAAGTGTGCTGTGGTCTGATGAGTCCACATTTCAAATTGTTTTTGGAAATCATGGACATTGTGTCCTCTGGACATAAGAGGAAAAAGATCATCCAGATTGTTACCAGTGCAAAGTTCAAAAGCCTTTACATTTTTCACAATGTTCCAACTTCACTGGAATTGGGGTTGTATTTGTGCATGCTCTGCACATGCAGCTTCATTCCACTGTCAGAATGCCCCATATTTATTAACCAGTTTGTTTAGAAACTGTGAGTGGAAAAATAATTACATTTCTGAAATAGGAGGGTTTTTTTAAACTGCCAGCATGTGAACATGCTCTGTTAAATGGTAAATGGACTGCATTTATATAGCGCTTTTCCATCTGCATCAGATGCTCAAAGTGCTTTACAACTAATGCCTCGCATTCACCGCGATCTGAGGGTGCTGCCATACAAGGCGCTCACTACACACCGGGAGCTATAGGGGATTAAAGACCTTGCCCAAGGGCTCTTAGTGATTTTCCAGTCAGGCTGGGATTTGAACCAAGGATCTTCTTAACCACTAGATGATCACCTTCCCATGTGAACATGCTCTGTTACGTGTCAGAGTTTGTGTACCTGCAAGTGACAAATTGAATTTAATTTTATGAATAATTGGCCATTGCAGTTTTTACTTAAAATGTCATTCTAGCAACAAAATGATATACACATGAACCATTTTGAAACACTTTCAAATCAACAGCAACACACTGATGTGTTTTACACAAAACACTGAAGTCAATATATTTTTTATTTACTTTTTCTCAAACAAGTTGTTTCAACTTACTTAACTAGAGAAGTCTTGTGGCATTATGAAATAACTACAGTCTTTGCCGATTGCTTAGGGCCCCTTCACACGTCCGAATTTGATCGATTTGCACATAAAGTGCACATGAAGCAGGAATCGTGTGCAAAACGTGTAAAATCATAGCTGCCTCGTACACCTGTTGCTACAACTATTTGTGCACACCAGTGGCTGAAAGACAAAGTGTGTGCTGTGCGAGCCCACTGAACCCTCTCGCGGCAGGTCTCGACCAAATTCCAGGTGGCATGCACGATTATCTAACACCGCTCGCATAGCACTTAGAAGATGTGTGGCCATTCGTACTATTGTCACAAAAACAGTCTGCAGACAATCACTGTTGACACTGGATGCGAAATTTGTCTACGTTCCCCATGAGTGTGGCTTTGAAAACACACACTGACACATTGGTGTGTGCTCTGAACTGACAGGAGGTGTGGCCGCCGACAGAAGCAGCTGTGGGGAACTATGGATCTGGATATCCCAGCTGGACAACACCTACTGTTTGGACATCAGAAAATAGTGGTGTGTGAGGACGGATATTCCTTTAATTCTTTATTTGTTTTATCTTCGACACAGGTACATACAACGTCATTTCAGACCTGAAAATCAACACATATAGCATCTGCATACCAATAAAAAATGTTGATGAAAATATCAGATATATTAAAAATACATTGTGTTTCCATGTTGAATACACACTGCATACTAGTAGCGTGATACATGGACACTGTGTGTGAGTGACACGGAGCAACTGTCTGTGTGGTTTTCAATAACCGCCTTCAGCCAAAGCATACTCACCTCCTAGCAAGAGTGGAGATATTGTTGACGTAAATGACCAGAACACTCACCTTCCACGTTGTGCATATATATCATGATGATGTGACCATCCCTTTTCCTCATTACCCTGGTTGGAGTGCTCAGTCTGCATTGTAGGTGTGGGGGTACACAACCGGCCGGAGGCGTTCAGTTGAGTGTCGGCATGGTCCTGATCAGTGTGGAGTAGCTGCTGTTGGATCCGCCGCTGATGACACTGAGGCCAGTGAGGTTCCCCATGCCCTGGCACTGTATGGGTGTAGGTGATGAGTGGGGTGCTGGCAGGGTAGGTTGTTGGGGCACACTGTGGCATGGGGTGGATGTGCTGCTGCTGAATTTGTTGCTGGACCCAGATGGCCTCCTGTGAGCCCCACACAGAGGTCAGTCAGTGGACATGGGCTGGCCACTGCAATGGGTGCATCTGCCACCCCATTGATGGATACTGCTGGCTGCTGGGCCCAGGGATGGGTGCAGGAGCATAAGGCATGAGGAATATGCCTGCCGGCTGCTGCTGCTGCTGTGACTCCATGGTTGCTGCCTGCTGCAGTTTGTACTAGTACCTGTGCAACAGGTTGCTGACCTCACTCTGGAACCTCAGCCACATGGGGGGTGGAAATGTGTAAGTCACCTCCTTCATGAACTCTGTGAAGGTGTTCTTCTGCCGTTGAAGGGTTGACTTTTTGGGTACCTGGCTTTACAGTTCCACAATGTTGCTGATGGTGGCCTCAGTGTCATCAGCTGGCCTGGACCTGTACTCCACGGAGGTGTTTGTGTCTGATTGTGCAGACGTGAGGGATGGTGATCAGTGTGGTTAGACTCTGACTCCAAGGGAAGTGCTCCTGCTGTTGCAGCGGGGGCTGCTCTGACCTGGACCTTGGCCTTCATCTGCAGGAGGCACAATCATACATGATTTGTACATATATAGATGATAGTTCCAATGTCAACATCTGCGTGTAAACATGGAGGAAATGACATGTTGTGAGGGACTACACTAAACAGAACCACATGAGGTTAATGTAATGACATACTTACACTCCATGGTCTAGCTCCATCGTACCTCTCTGGGCTTTGTCAGCCCTATGTACCTAGTCAGTCTCTCAGGTCAGCTGACCAGCTGCTCCTGCAAGTGCCTAGTTCGAAGAGAAAACTCAGGGGGTCAGGGCTTTTTCAGTTGTTGCTCCCAAACTGTGGAACAGCTTGCCTCTGGGTGTTAGGGAGGCACCCTCATTGGTCATTTTGAAAGTTCATTTAAAAACAGATCTTTTTTTCCTTGGCTTTTAACACCAATGAGGCTTAGTTTAATCATTTAAAAAAAATAATTACATTTTAGTGGTGCTTTTTTATTTTTATTTTGTTGTGTTTTAACTTGTATTATGTTTGTAGTGTGTAGCACCTTGTGTCAGCACTGGCTGTTTTAAGGTGCTTTATAAATAAAGTTGGTATGGTATGGTACAGTACACTGGCAGTGACCCTCTTTTGACCTGGACAATGAGGTGGGGCCTGAGAAACTCAAAATGGTACAGGATCCAGCGGTCCCTTGTAGTCAGCTCCATAGATCTGGCACCTGAGGGATCCTGCTTGAGTTTTCCAAATAAATAAAACCTCGACACATGGCTGCATCACTGGGAAGGTGCTCATTGTCAGTGTCAATGTTGATTTCTGGTGCTGGCTCCATGACCTTGGAGACTGTGAGTAGCGGGGATCCAGGGGGAGTGGGCGTGGACCCAGCTTCTGCCTGTGGAGGTGGCAGTGTGACCAGTTGGACACAGGAGGGGTTCTTCAGGGCGTCCTTGGCTTGTGGCACTTTTGCCCCATCCATGGCTGAGGACAGTGGTGACGTTCTTGGACTTGGCTGTCCTCTACCTTGGCAGCAGGCCGTTGATGGATGGTGAAATGTCGGTGTTTATAATAATGATGATAAGTTTAGATTAAATAGGCTTTATTGTGGTTGAGCATGCAAATTCTCAATGTGGACAAGCGTTCATGACTCAACTAATCGCCTTCTTATGCTATCCAGTGTTGCACTCAGTTAGGTCCGACCACATTCAAGGGCCAGGTGTGACGTTCCCGGTGCATTTGTGTTGCATTCAAGTGCCACTTGGGGCATTCTGGTGACATTCATGTCGCATCCAGGTGCCACTGGTGACAATCCGGGTACTTTTGTGCTTGACTGCAGGTTTATAGAGTTTGATACTGCCGGACTAGATCCCTGACAGAAGTCAGACGCACTCCAGTTGCATTCATTTGTGCCACATTCTGGACATTCTGGCAAGTTCTGTGTTGGCTGCCAATTGCGATATGTCTCTCGAAACTGATCAGAATGTTTCAAATGCTGTTTTGATGCTGTCGGGATAGTTTGAATGTAGTCAGAGCACGGTCAGACTGCACTTCGACTGCTGTTCGATATTTTTCCACTTCGACTGCACCTCTAATGTTTTTGACATGCCATAAACATTTGGGCCAGCCATACCAATGTGTCGGACTGTTTGGAATGCACTCAATGCAGTCGGAGCTTTTGCAATGCACTTCGAATGTTGCAGAATGTACGTCAAATTTTCATTCTGATGGCATTCCCCTTCTAGTGTGAGAGGGGTACAAGCAGTTTTCACCTAGTTACACACAATTTGCAAATCTCATGCACACTTCTTTGCACAACTCTAAACACATTCTCATTCACTAAACACAAAATTACACTTGTGTTGCAAAATTGCAAACACAGGCAGCAAAATGTGAACACAACTCCAACACAGCTCTCAGCTTTTACACACAACCACTCACAACTGAATACACACATTTCTAATGATGTGACAAGACAAATTGGGCAGGATAAAAGTCAGTTCATAGTGCACAGGTAGCAAACGTGCATCGATCTGCCATAGACAGAAACATATAGAGAGACAGAGGAGGAAGAGTTCATGTGAGAGGTGGTGGATGAGGAGGAGGAAGGGGACATGGAAGACCAAGACCAATCATTACTGATGATATTTGGGCAACTGGATTAGCAGCACTGCATCCTATAAGTGTCATAGTTTAGGACAATGTAGGCTTTCACTGTGCTGTCCTGATATGTGAGTGGTTCACCAACAACCAGCACTTTGTAAGGGTTTTCTTTCCACCTGACAGCCCCTTTCTCAATCCAGTAGAGCTGTGGGGTGATGGAAGGTCTACCACCAACAGTCCTACATCAGGGCAACTTTATTGGAGGCAGTGGAACTGCCCTGTGATGATATGACTGGAGTCTTGTAAAGGTTGGGTTCAGCACACCAGAGCGTTTTTTCCCCTGTTGCCTGGCAAGGGAAAATACTGCCTATAATATGGATGAAGTCCTCTGGCCAGACCACACACTGCATGATGTCAGAGAATGAATGAATCTCGGTGACTTTGTGCAGTGATGTGCTTGATGTACTTTTTATTGTGATTTATTATTTTTTGTTGTGACATTGTTTCATGTGTATATCACATTGTACGAGGTCTATTAGAAAAGTATCCGACCTTATTATTTTTTTTTAAACCATATGGATTTGAATCACGTGTGATTGCGTCAGACAAGCTTGAACCCTCGTGCGCATGCGTGAGTTTTTTCATGCCTGTCGGTTGCGTCATTCGCCTGTGAGCAGGCTTTGAGTGAGGTGTGGTCCACCCCTCTCGTCTATTTTTTATTGCGAATAAATGTCTGAACGATTTGGAGCTTTGCTGCATCAATGTTTTTCCAGAAACTGTGAGAGACCTCCAGGAGGACACCGTTCGAAAAATTAATATGGCTTTCAGGGACGATTTTATGGGGATTAAACAGATTACGGAGCGCCGCTTTAAGGAGTCCTTAAAGCGGCGCACTCTCAGGAGTTATATAATTTATATATATATATATATATATATATATATATATATATATATATATATATATATATATATATATATATATATATATAAAATTTTATTTTACAATTTCTGACATGCACTGTCAACTGTGGAACCTTACATGTAGACAGGTAAGTGCCTTTCCAAATTACGTCCAGTCAAGTGAATTTACCCCAGGTGGGCTCCAATTAAGCTGTAGAAACTTCTCAAGGATGATCAGTGGAGAAAAATCTCAAGGATGATCAGTGGAAACAGGATGTACCTGAGGTAAATTCAGAGCTTCCTGACAAAGGCTGTGAATACTTATGTACATGTGATATCGTAGTTTTTTTTGTTTGTTTGTTTGTTTGTTTGTTTTGTTTTTGTTTGTTTCTTTTTTATAAATTTGCAACAATCTCAAACACACTTTTTTCACATTTTCATGATGGGGTACTGTGTGTAGAATTTTGATTAAAAAAATTTATTTAATCCATTTTGGAATAAGGCTGTAACATAAAGTCTGGAAAATGTGAAGCGCTGTGAATACTTTGCAGATGCACTGCGTAATGAGATTTCTGATGTCTGCCAATCTGGATCTGGATCACCTCCAAAATTTTATGGAATCTTCCATGGCCTCCTATCTATCTGTGTTGCAAATTTGGTGAGAATCTGTGAAGTAGTTTTGAAAAAGATCGTTCAAAGCCTATATGAAGTGAAATTTTGCTCCAGAAACCAGATCTGGATAACCTCCAAAAATCAGTGGAGTATTCCTTGCCCTAATTTCTATCTGTGGTGAAAATATGGTGAGAATATGTGAAGCAGTTTTGAAGCAATCCTTCAAACCATATATAAAGAGAAATCTTGATCCAGAATCCTGATCCAGATCATCTCCAGAATTTAATGGAGTCTTCCATGGCCTAATATCTATGTGTGGTGCAAATTTGGTGAGAATCCATGGATTAGCCTTGACATAATCCACCGGCATATATAAAGTGAATCTTGATCCAGAATCTGGATCCGGACTGACTTTAGAATGATTTAAGAGGTTTCACCTTGTCATCTGATGGTGAATATTCCCATTAATCCATTTGATCGCTTTGTGTGAAGAGACTCTGTCTTACAACTCCTGGCAAAAATTATGGAATCACCGGCCTCAGAGGATGTTCATGTGTGTTGTATGTTGTATGTGTGGTGAAAATTTCATCAAAATCCGTTCAGTAGTTTTGACGTAATTCTTCTAACAGACAGACAGGCCGACAGACAAACACAGATGATTTTATTATGTCCTTGACGGACATAATAATAAACCTTTAATCCACTGTCTTGCACTTGAGTCTGGTAGAGATCTCTCCTTTATCAAAGCAAAACTGAAGATCACCAAATGTCCCAGATCTCCAAGGCAGATGCCCTCACAAATAAAATAAACAGGTTACTGTCAAAAGACAAACGTTGAAATATGTTTTAAGATGGAAAACAACTAATAGCTCTGATGCCAAAATCAACCACCATAATCTACAAACAAAGCCAACTTCATGAATACAAAGTCAAAGCTGAGACAGAAAAGGTTTCCAGCAGCAGTTCACAGCAGTCCCGGTGCCAGAAAAAAATATTAAGGGGGCGATGAGTTTATCACAGGGGGCGGGGTTGGGGTTGCTCCCCCACCCCCCCCAAAAAAAGTGCGCACCGGAGGGTACCTGCCCCTGAACGTGCGTAATGAATTGGGTGCGCTCCTGGAAAGCTCGTGTATTTAGGCTACACCATTGTAAGAGACTGACTGAGTAAGAGTAAAGAGTGATGACAGTATTTTTTTAATTATTATTTGAACGTATAGACTCTCGGTCAAGTGATCTGCATACCACACAGAGCCGGTGTTCTGTCGAGATGAGGAGGTGCGCGTGCCGTGGCGGAGGTGCGTCGTCGAGGTGAGGTGAGTCGTGCTACATGATCTGCCTTTTGCTTATTGGACTTGACAAATCCCAGGAACTCCAGCTCTGAAGGGCCTTTCACGTCAGACGCGTCAAAAATCAGTCAAAAAAGCATTATTTTCAATGAGACGCGTTGATTTTTAGACGTGTCAAAAGCTGAGCTAAACGGACGCTTCTGACGGGAGAGCGCATTGCCGCTTGTCGGCAGGCTGACGTGGTCAAAGTTCAAGCCAATCCAACTTTCGACACTGAGCTGTGACGTACCTTCGCGTTGTCCAATAGGAACGACACGTTGGGCCAAAACACGGAAGACTCGTGACAGAAACCACTGATCTGTACAAAATGGATTGGACCAATCCATTTTGTACAGATCAGTGGTTTCCTTGCAGAAATCACTGATCTGTACAAAACAATGTGTGACAGGACTGCTCATTTATAGAGCAGTTTTCTGAAGTTAAATCATTGGAAATGTTTTTTTGTTGTTTATTACCTCAAAATTTCTTGTAAACACTTGTAATTAAAATAGCTAAATAAATCAATAAATGGTTCTTTAGAAACCTTTCATCTGTAAATTAAACCACCTGTTATTTCAGATCAGGTAATTTCTTGTTTAACATAAGGAACCTTGGACATTTATTTTTAGAGAAATAAAATAACATGGAAACTTGTACATTTTTTTTTAAGTCTGGTAGATTATTCATATCTCATTTCAACCAGAAAAACAAACACTGAATAAATACAAATGTTTATTATAAATGCAACAGGAAATAATTTAACAATGACTGCAGTGTGATTGTAAAGTAGGATTTCTCTGTGACATAAACCCCATGATGAATTTTTTATATATAGTCATTTAAACTTGTAATTTCGTCAAAATATGTAATTGCCTTTAATGTTGTTATCAGGACGGAGTCATTTCTAAAATATGAATTTGAGCACAATAAGTGGAGAGCTTCTACCTGTGCAAATGTCTTTGGACTTTGATTCGTGGACATTTTTTATGATCCGTTCATTTATTGTTAAAATATAAAATGAAACAGCTTTTTAAAAAAATAATAAAATAGTTGCTGTTCAGAGAGCCTTTTATTTAGAAGCAGGTGATGTTCTGCTGGATTCTCGGGACCAGATGAAGGTCTCTTCTGCAGCTTTGAACTCTGGTGGTTTTGCTGAAGGTCTTTCGACTGGACTTCGTGGTGTTCAGCTCATCAATGGAAGTTTGGTTGTCTGCACAGCAAATGTTCTTGATTGGGACAAATAAAAATATTTCTTTAAATATAAAGAAACACTAAACAGTTTATATATATAAAAAGGGGGAAAAAAACGGGAAAAAAAAAACGCCCGAAAAAATAAGTTATTTAAAGTTGAGCTTTTGTGGTGTCTGAAAAAAGCTGTAGCTTTATTTGGTAAAAATAAAAGTCTGAACCATTTAGAAATTAAAGCGTTCACTCAGATCAACTGTGCTAAAAAGCTAAGATAATGTTAGCCAATCATTACACCTTCACAGCAGCGCAGAAACGTCACATTTTATTTTTACATTATTCTCACCTCGATAAAGCTGCAGAACTAAACTCCTTTGGGCAAACTGGGACTTCGCATATATCCAAAAAGTGGGAGATTTCAGACTGAGTGGGTCTGCTCCATCACCCCGGCCGGCTGCCTGCCTCGCTCTGCCCAGGAATGTGGGTCGGCCCGCTGTCGCGGTGCGATCGATATCCTACCAAATCGTCAGTCCTCCCTCGGTCGGCGGCGTCACTCTGAAAAGTAGCTGAAAAAAAGCTTCTCCCACCAGGGTAATGGTAGAATTGTTCTACTGCTGTTTTTTAAAGCTTTTTTGTGGTTTAGGGCAGGTGACCTAAATTCAAGACAGCGATCACTGAACTTTTTTTCAGGTTGTGGAATCAGCCAGAGTGTTACGAAGCCGCAATCTCCGCCCCCTTGCCGCTTCCGAAGCGACGAGTCTGACGTCACGACGTGTTGGAACGCATCAGCCTGGCATTACGACGTGCTAGGGGGCGTGCGTCGCGTTGAAGCTTGCAGTGTGCCCTTAACATCCGAGGGGGCGAGGTTGATGACGTGAGGGGGCGTCGCCCCCAAACGCCCCCTCGTGGCGCCGGGTGTGGTTCACAGTCCATCAAGTAGAACCACTGCAGCTATTCAAGTACAAGGCCAGATCACAAAATAAGCCTATCGGAGAAGATGAAGTCAGAGCAGCAAACTTTAAAAAATGGAACTGCTGTCTCAACAAGAAAAACTGATGTAACAATTTGCATAGATTTTTTTAAAGTTATTTGAACTTAGTTATTACATCTTTCAACTGAGTTAATGCCAGAAGACTTCTTTAGTTAAATTGAAATAACTTTAGTTAAGTTTTAAATTTAAAAAACATCTATGCAAATTGTTACATCACTTTTTTTTATTGATGCAGCGGTTCATTTTTTTAGAGTTCATCAAAGCACAGAATACTGCTTGTGACACAGGCCCAGGCACGATTAAGTGATGAGAAGGGGACTCCCATCAACAAGCTGCAACACAGCACAGCAGGGAACCTCAAAGTTCACAATGTCTTCATGAATGAAACAATGATGGAGTTCACTCATGTCTACATCGTTGAAAATTCAGAAAGTGATGACTGTCAGAAACGCTTATTAAATGAAGAATAGAGGAAAAACAAAAGACTGGGTTCCATGCTGTGCAGCACAGCATTCATTAAATCACATTGCAGCCTTGGCAACTGTGCTCTCCAATCTCTTGAGAATCTTTTGAGTCAAAGGAACAAGACCCTACTAGAAAAATTTCTACATATAGTTTTTTTCTCTTCTTTTGTAAAGATCTTGTAACTGTTAGAACGGCCCAAGCAGTGGGCCACCCCCCTGAGTCTGGTCTGATTGAGGTTTCCTCCTAAAAAAAAATGCCTGAGGGAGGTTTTCAATACCACTGTTGCCTGTGCATTTGCTCAGTGAAGTTGGTAAGATTACATCTTACCCGCGTGAAGAGCCTTGAGGCAGTGTTGTGATTTGGTGCTATAAAAATTAAATGAATTGAATGGAATGTATTCTGTATTCCAGTCATGCTATACAACTTAAATAGTTGGTTGGATGCATGCTATCGGGAACAAGTCACGTCAGAGTGCATGTACTGGTGCTGTGCTTTGCTGCATTCACAGCACCATGGAACTGCCCCAGGTCCTGGATGGCACCCAGAATTTGGCCACAGACATATTTTTAATGAGACAGAGAAAGACAGAGAGTGACCGACCTGCTGTTTCTGTTCTGTTTCTGGATTTCTGAGTTGAGGCTTGAACTTGTGTGTTCTGAGCACACACACGTTCATCAGTTAGATCAGCTGTTCTGCGTACACACAGGCGCTGCAGCTGCATGATCCTGTTCTCCAGCTGATTCAGTCTGGATGCACGCGCTCAGTTTTTCGATGTGTACAGGTGCGCGATGTTGCACAGACTTGCATGCAGTAATGCTGTGCTGTGAAGACCTGCTTAAAACTGCATATTTTCTGTGTCCAGTGCTCTACACTGAAAAAAAAAAACAATAAAACAAATTAACCTACCATCCCTGGTTGTCAAGACCAGGCAACTAAGTGGCTCTACTCTTCTATTCCACTCTTCTTTTTTTTAGATATTGAGATATACCTTAGTATACACTAGTAGAGTTCTACCTTAGAATTGGAATGTATTATAGAAGACATACCTTACTGAATTTTCATGTTTAATTTCTTCTGTCCTATGCACGTCGCCCCCAACATACTGTTGCATAGGGAGCAAAAACTCGGCATAGAGCTGCTGAACACGGTGTAGACAGTATGCCACAATACGCAGCTCTGCATTTGCGCCAGTGTCAAAGGGGCTTAACCTCAATGTCTTTAAATGTGTCTTTACTTTTGTGCTGCAGTGCATCCTGTGTCTGCTGACTTTTGTGTGCACAAGCATTGTTGTGCTGAAGAATTACATGAATCTGCTTCAAGTGTCTGGGAACCTTTTCCAAAGTTTCCATATATTAGTCAAAGTTGACAGTGTTGCCATGTTCCAAAAATTCTGGGAACATTGCCAACACACCTGCACTTGATGCTTTGTTGTTATGGGGCTCCTACAGGTCTGGTCATGCAGAATCCTCATTGGTGGGTTTTCATCCTTCTGTCCTTTCTTCCTTCAAACTCAAAATAAAAACTATTATGACAATTTATACTTTACACACTTTTTAAAATACACTGCTATTATTTTGAATACAACTTTATATTTAGCCACTGCGGGACCAATCCAGGTCAACTCAGACAAACCAGAAAAGTAGAGAAGGGCGTTGTATCATAAGAGGTATGGCCGAGAGAGTGGGAAATGAAAACAAGGGCTTACAGCAGTGATAAGGTGTAGCTGAGACAGACAAGACTTAGGGAGAAATTAAACAGCATCAAGTTTACACTCAGGGAAAAGGTTAGAAGTTAAATATCTGGGAGGAAATCAGAGTAGAGCCACCACTCTTTCACATTGTTAGGAGCCAGGTGAGGTGTTTAGGACATCCGGTGAGGTTAGCACCTATTTGTCTTCCTTGGAAGGTCTTCATGGTGCGTCCAACTGGGATACGATGAGGCCTCAGGAAAGACCCAGGATATGCTGGAGGTAAGACATCTCCCAGCTGGCTTAGGATTCCCTTGGGATTCATAAGGAGCAGGTAGAGAGTCTGGCAAAGGTTAAGGAAGTGAGGGATGAGCTGCTTTGTGTGCTGCCACCAGGAACTTGACTCTAATAAGTGCCAGAAACTGAAAGCTCACATTTAACTTATTCACTCAAATAATCTCCACGTGTCCGGTTTGTCATGCGCATCTTTTCCACATCATCCATGTTCCCTGTAAATGTTTTCTGCATTTGCTAGTGTTGTCTTAATTCATCTACAGCCATGATCAAGATGATGCATTATTGTTGTGTTGTTTTTAAATGTTACGATCTGAGCAGAATCTGAGTTAAATTGAACCCAGATAGCAGACAGCCAGGATGCAAAGGATGAGTTTACAAAAATCCAAAGTGCCTTAATAATCCAAAGGTGAGCTAAAACAACACAAGCTGATGCAGGGACATCACAACAAAAATACAAAGTGGAACACGATGCAGGGTGGAGCAATCCTGGGAAGTGCAATGACGGGAATTAACCAAAGACAGCTGACAAAATGGAGTGCGACAACAGAACAGGGTACTTACATCAACACAACATATGGAGAAATCAAGATCACGAATTAACAGGTAACACTATCGAAATGTGATGTCATCATCTGCGTCGACATCTTTGGCTGTGGGGACAGGCTGGACCATCATCGTCTGCGGAGGCGGCCAGGCCTATGGAACCTGCCAGGGGTCCTCTCTGTTCAGCTTGGACCAGGATTTCCACCTCTTTTTCTTGGCCCCACCCAGGCTACAGTTTGTATCAGGCGAGGACTGAGGCGGGCTGGCCAGTAACACTGGCTATGGTGGTGCAGAGACCACCATTTTGTGTGTGTGTGTGTGTGTGTGTGTGTGTGTGTGTGTGTGTGTGTGTGTGTGTGTGTGTGTGTGTGTGTGTGTGTGTGTGTGTGTGTGTGTGTGTGTGTGTGTGTGTGTGTGTGTGTCAGCACCCAGTCCTATTAGTTGAGTGGTTGAGAGTGGATATCAAAATTTATCGGGAAACCGGATCCAATGTGACAGTAGGAGATTGGAGTTTATTTAGCAGTTTCTAGATCATAACGGTGAGGAAGCACAATGCTGTGTTGCTTGTGCACTGAGATTTCATGGAGGACAAAAAGCTCTGAGCAGATGTAATGAGTGGTTGCAGCGAGGCAATGTCTGGATTGGTATGTGTGGAAATGTCACTGTCCTGGGGGAGTGACAGGATGACTGAATGCCAGTTCCCTCTGTGTCTCTCTTCTGAATGTCAATGTTGTGTGACCGAATGTACTCGCACAGTCAAGGCACTTATCCTGGAATAAGATCTCCTCTAACGAGTATAGTGTTGTGGTTACAGGTCCGGACGGGACCGGACGGGTTCAGGCGAAGGACTCAAATGCTGGGAGCAAGAACTAAACAAAAGGAGATTTATTTACAATAATGGATTAACAAAGGAGTAAATAGTGCTGAAGCTGGAGCTGGTGCCTGCACAGCTGAGACAGGACCCACTTGTAGCGGTGGAGGCCAGGAGCTGCAGCGCACATGGAGCCAGGCTTGAGAGTTACTGAGTGGGATTAAACCAGGAGTGTGGTACAGGAACTGGAGCCAGGTGGGATGCTCAGAGCCGAGGAGGGAGGAACATTCTGAGAAATGAGGAGAAAAAAGGTGAGTGATTGTACTTGTAACACTGGAAGCCTTTAACAAAAGAATGTTCACAGGAAGGCTTAATGCTGGAACATTTGCAGTTCAGGAATTATTCACAGTTCAGGAATTGTTCACAGAGGTCAGATGTCAGC
Source organism: Thalassophryne amazonica (assembly GCF_902500255.1). Classification (NCBI taxonomy): domain Eukaryota; kingdom Metazoa; phylum Chordata; class Actinopteri; order Batrachoidiformes; family Batrachoididae; genus Thalassophryne; species Thalassophryne amazonica. Next base: position 24,506,411 of record NC_047121.1, read on the forward strand.
AGCAGCGCGTCTAATGACAGTTCAATTAAGCTTGACTTGGCTTCAGGAATGACTTGGAAGTTCTTAGTAGCTCTGCATAACAGTTCATACAGTTCTTGGTCACTGACTGACAAGAGCAGATTGAGAGGTGGAATCTCACAAACTCAGAGGTGGCAGGAATTTAGCTTAACAGAGCAGAGCAACATGCTCTGAGGCTGAGTGCTGAGGAGCATCGGCACAGCTGCGAGTCCAAAGTGACATAGTGCTGGTAGAGGCGTGAAAACCAGGAAACATTGCAGAGTGGAAGCTGTGCAGGAAGGCATCTGGAAACACCAAAGGTCAAAGAGCTGTATAACGGAAAATAGCGGTGCCAGGTTACCTTTGAGAGGAACTGCGGGAAGTTCAGACCTCGCACAGAGGCATCTCAAGGAATCTATCAGAAGACAGAGCACATGGAAGTATCAGAGTCAAAGTAACGGTATCTCAAAGTAGTATCTGGCTGAGATTCTGGCTAGGTCAAGGTCATGGAAGAATCTGGCAAAGACTGAGCTCAAAGGCGGGATTTAAGTAACCCGCTCCTGAACAGGAGCTCATGAGTCTCAGGTGTGAGGAGATGATGAGTTGCAGGTGCTCCTCAGCTCTACACAGTGCCACCTGAAGGGAAAATAGACAAACAAAACACAAAAGGGACAGATAGGGCAATAGTGCAGCAAATAACTGAAACAATTGTGCAAATGGTGATACAAGCACCAAAGTTGGCACAAATACTCCTTAAATATTACTCTTTTGAACAAAGCAACTGGCCACTTGAATTTTCACTTGGCGGCCAGGTAGGGGTCAATTGAAGAATTACACAGGGGTCAAAATTAAAAATGGTCGAATCATTTTGAAAACTACACCACTTTATTGGTCTGATCATATAGATTCCAAAAAGGTGTAGTTTGGACTATCTATGACTGAATGATCAGGAGTTATGGGGTAAAAACAGCAAAAATGATGACAAAGGTCAGTTTCAGTTTGTACAGGGGTCAAAAGTTAAAGTTCCTCCAATTTTGGTAAAAAGTCATGCAAATTATTGGTCGAGCTAATAGGTTTAATATATGGAATAGTTTTGATTGTGTTGAATGTTTGGTCTCCAAAATAAAGGTCAAACAATGTCGACGTCCATTGGATTCTCTGACATGTGACATATGTTATACCATAACATGATAACTAAGCATGATACATGGTCCAAACTATTCCTTTTTAAAACCCTGTTAATAATCTGCATGATGTTTTACCAAAATTGGAGCAGCTTTAACTTTTGACCCCTGTACAAAATGACACTAACCTTTGTCACCATTTTTGGTGTTTTTACCCCATAACTCCATAACATTCCGTCTAAGATAGTCCAAACCATACCTTTTTGGAATCTTTACGATCAGACAACTAATGTGGTGTAGCTTTCAATATGATTTGAGCATTTTCAGTTTTGACCCCTGTGTAATTCTTCAATTGACCCCTACGTGGCCATCTATTGAAAATTCAAGTGGCCAGTCAGTTTGTTCAAAAGAGTAATGTCTAAGGAGTATTTGTGCCAACTTTGGTGCTTGTATCACCATTTGCATGATTTTGCTCTAAATATGCTTTTAGCTGCTGCACTACAAGGACAAAGGGCAACCACAACATACAGTTCAGGAAAAAAATCCAAAGCAAAGCATTTGCCTCTATGAAGTCCCAAGCCTGATTCAAAAGTCCTTTTCTTTTTTAGGGGATGCATTAGGGCATGGAAGACTCCAATAAATTTTGGAGGTCATCCGGATCCAGATTGGCAGACATTAGAAATTTCTGATTGCTATTGTTGTCAATATTTAACATTGAAATCCCTGTTTTCCTTTTTTTTTTTTTTTTTGTCATAATAAATTTAAAAGTGTAAAAGCCCAAGACCAAACCTTTGCTTGCCATTGTATGTGCATATGAACAGGGCTCAGTACATAAATTTAAGCAGCTTCCACAAATAAAGCATGGTACATTTTCATCCATCACATAACTTGGCCAGTAAAACAGGCAATCCAAAAATGATTTTTTTTTTTTTGGGCATTGACTCCATAATTCCTGCTCTGGCCAGGCTCCCAGGATGATATGCCCACACTACACCAGTCACATCCTCATATTTATTCCCACAGTAGGCCTGAGAGTGAAACAGTGACTGTAATGAGAAAGATCAGTGTGATGATGTACATCTGCCTTTTTCTTTGGCACCTTTTGACCTGTTACATGGTGTCTCAGATGACTCACTCTCCTTCACCGATTCAACTTTTCCCATCTTCCTTATCAGCACACTCCTTTCTGCTCTAGAGGCTCCACTTTTCTGTTTCATATCTTGGCCGATATCAGAAATTACATCCTTAAATCAGACTGGGCACTTTGCCATGCTGGCTTTTTTAAATGTCTCCTTCTTTTTTCTATTACGAGCCAAATTGAATAGAAAGCTCACTGACACTTTACAGTAAGGGCACATGAATTAACATTAGTTCATTCACTAATGAACTTCAAGTTATAATGAGCAAATGTGTTTTCAAGGTCTGTGAGAAAACTATCTGACCTTTTTATTTTTTGCAAAAACCATATGGATTTGAATCACGTGTGATTGCATCAGCCAAGCTTGAACCTTCGTGCACATGCCTGAGTTTTTTCACGCCTGTCGGTTGCATCATTCGCCTGTGAGCACGCTTTGTGGGATGAGTGGTCCAGCCCCCTCTGCGGATTTTTCTTGTCAGGAAAATGGCTGAGCGACTGCAGCTTTGCTGCATCAAAATTTTTTCAGAAACTGTGGAAACCATTCGGAAAATTCAGATGGCTTTCAGTGAAGATCTTATGTGCATCACACAGATTAAGGAGCATTACAACCGGATTAAAGACGGCCCACAGCGGCTGAGGGTGCGCCGAGCTTCGAGCGGCCATCGACAGGCTGAAACGACGAGATCATTTCCAAAGTGAAGGTTGTGTTGATCGGGACGTCGTCTGACTACCAGAGAAATGGCAAGAGAGGTGGACATAGCACTTTTTCGACACATTACACTGTTACAGGAGATTTTGTAATGAAAGACGTGCGGTGGAATTCGCACGTCAGGACGGAGCCGTGTAATGGTGCAGAACAAAAAGCACCTCCTTATTGGAAGTCTCACTGGACATGCCCAGCTCTTCCACCATTCGGAAGATTCAGACGGCTTTGGGTGGCTTTTCAGTCAAGTGAGTATCCGAGAAATTGTTGAAGATCTGGGCATGTCACATGTCCTGTGAGACCAACACGGAGGTGCTTTCGTTCCGCGCCATTAGCGGCTCCGTGGCGAATTCCTCCGCTCCTGTTTTCCTGACAAAATCTCCTTTAACAATGGAATGTGCTGGAAAAGTGCTGATGTCCACCTTTTCTGCCATTTCTCTGGTAGTCAGATGACGTCCCGAATTATCACAGCATTCAGTTTGGAAATGATCTGGTCGTTTCAGCCTGTCAATCACCGCTCGGAGCATGGCGTGCCCTCCGCCATTGTGCTCCGTCTTTATCGGCTGTAACACTCCTTAATCTGTGTGATGCCCATAAAATCGTCCCTGAAAGCCATCTGAATTTTCTGAATGGTATCCACTTGGCTGTCTCTCACAGTTTCTGGAAAAATTTGATGCAGCGCTGCTCCAGCCGTTCAGACATTTTCGTCACAATGAAAATCCGACGAGGGGGGAGGACCAGTGCTCACTCAAAGCCTTCTCACAGGCGAATGATGCAACCGACAGGCGTGAAAAAACTCATGCATGCGCACGAAGGTTCAAGCTTGGCTGATGCAATCACATGTGATTCAAATCCATATGGTTTTTGCAAAAAATAAAAAGGTTGGATACTTTTCTAACAGTACTCGTATTTAGCATTTGGTAATGTTCTCATGTAATGCTGCGTTTACACATAGGCAAGACGTGTTACAATTGTCATATTTGAGTGATTCTTGGCACATTGCTGACATTCTTAATGTGACTTAATGCATCTGAATAGGTTTCTTAATAGTGCATGTTGGTGCATGATATTCGTGATTTTTGTGGAGCATGTTTATGGCTGTCAAAAAAATCTTCCATGAATGTCACACACCACCCTCATTTCGCTTCATGTTGTGGAGATCGCATCTGAGCATGTTGATCCTTCTTGATTTGTGGTGATCCTTACTAGAGTGTGACAACGTTCTTCTCTGATGTGCACACAATTAAACCCTGCTGCACCACATTCAGTTTCATTGCTGCAGTATGTTGAAGAAGGACAGTGATGCCAAGCCGGGTAAAAGTTTCATTCCAATGTTCCTTAGCGTGCTCCTGCAGGTGTTCCACATGCTGCATGTGCCTGATGTTTGGGAAAACAAGCGAGGCGAGAGCTGCACACATCTGGTCTGTCTGTCTCCTCCTCCACTCTGCACGACTCCATGGCACAGAGCCTAACTAAGCATGCAGTCACAAAGTTCTTCTGCTGTGGATTTTGAGGAGCAGACTGGAGCGATCTGAATTGTTCAGCAACTGACGATAGGATGAATATGGGTGTGTGTGTGGAGACAATTCACCTCATTCACAGTGTGAGAGAACTTAACGATGCGCTGTTACACGCGATAGCATGCAACAGCACGCAACAACACGGAACATTATTCTGTGCATAATGGTTCCTGATAATTCTCCAGGAACACGTGCCATTAATCGTAACGCGTGGTAAGAGGTTGCAGTAGTTCCTGAGGACACCTGACGCCTCTGCCTCAAATTATCACTTTCGTGATCAGCGGCCAAGAATGTATACTTCGTGGCATTTGTGACTTGCCGTCATTATGCGTAAATGCAGCTTTAACTACAACAGAAGCGTATATAATACTTAGTAATTTCTAGTGATCTTGTTAAAGGTATAGTGACAAAAGTTTCTGCAAAATAGGCTTATTTACATTTATCTGTCCATGAACTGTCTGAAAGCAACTTTTCCTATCAATGTTGCTGCTCCCCAGGTATTCTTTTCACTGTGTGTGTGTCTGTGTGTGTGTGTGTGTGTGTGTGCCTGCCTGCATGTGTGTGCATGTCTGTGGTAAAAGTTAAAAACAGCTGTATGGATTTCCTTCAAACTTTGTGGGAATATTACTTGGCTAAATATATTGTGATAATTCACTAGCAGTTGTATTGAACGTCAGTAGTGCAGCAGATAAATGCATATAGCATAAGAATCTTTAATTTTGTGATGCAAACACCAAATTTGGCACAATGGTACCTTTGAGATATACTTTATTGATCTCACAGTGGAGAAATTATGTTTACACTCCAGTTACCTCAGACAGCAATTAGAAGTGAGGCAAGTGGGTGAAGGTCTCGTAGCAACCCTGAGTCGTGCCACCATCATCTTGGGGGGGGAGGGGCAGCTGCAGCTAAAACTGTGCCGTCCCCGCAGAAGCCTGAGTGGGGGGTGTGTGATGGGGGGTAGGAGGGGGTGGGGAGAGGGAGTGGAGCATGCTTCAGTCCTGTGAAACAGTTTATTGTCTTTGTGAGTTGAGATAAGAAAACAGCCAAATGTTCACCAAGGATGAAGACATTCCTCTGGAGGAAAACAACAGGGCTATTTGTCCTTCAGGCTGATAAGCATGCCGTGTTGTGATTTGGGCAGTAAAAAACACTTTTTACAGCTTCACTTGAACAACCAAATCCCAATTATGAATTAAGAATATTCCCAATTATGAATTAAGAATATTCCCCGGCCTCCGAAATCTTCATCTTCATCTGCAAGGCATGGATCTGCTCCAAGATGTCATCCAATTTGCATCTGAGTTCAAGAGTCATTGCAGTCTGAGAATGCATTGCCTTGCCCAGCTCGTTAATCATGACGGACAGGTGAGGGGCCGTGGTTCTTGATGCCGCCATCTTGCCAATTTTCCGGTAGATCAGGGCAGCACATAAGCCAGAAAGTACCAACCCTGCTATCATAAGACCAAATATGAATAAATCCTCGACATCCTCCACAGAGAATGGCGCAAAGCATGCCACACGCCACGACCCCCAGGAGTCGAGAACATAGCTCGCAGGATACGTTCCATCAGGGCAGGTAGGATCCCCCGGTCCTGACCTTCTTGTAGAAAAGATGGTGTCAATAGCATTCAGAGACCAGCTGATCAATTCCATGGTTAATCCAATAGTAGTCCAATAGATCCAGTATCCAATCTAATTTGAGGAATTCACAGTCTGGTGAAGTAGGGACTTGAAGGTTAAAGCAGAGGGCAGAGATAAGGGAGAGTGGAGATACGACCGCCCTCATCGGAGTCCCAAGCCATGTTCTTCATCTACATTTTACAAAAAAGCAGTTAGCCACTTCAGTTTTTCAAGATGGTGCCTGCAAATATGTATTTGTAACATGTTTGGTGCTTGTGTCATCAAATGAATGATTCTTACACTTATCTGCTGTGCTACAATGTCAAGATAAATATGGTCTCTCTCTCTCTCTCTCTCTCTCTCTCTCTCTCTCTCTCTCTCTCTCTCTGTCTCTCTCTCTCTCACACACAGACACACACACATAAACAGACACACACTTTTTGTATATTGCAACAACCAACAGCCTCAAATGGATGGATACATTTAGATTCTGGAGAAGTTTGGACAAAGATTAAACATCAAGGTTAAGGAAAACATGGTCTAAAAAATAACTTTTTTATACATCTCAACATTCAGTGAGCCTCGATGGATCATTAGAGTGTGGATTATTTGGTCAAAGGTAAAGTAAGAAAAAAAAAACTAAAAAACTAAAAAAAAAACTTTTTTTTTTGTTTTTTTGTCTCAACAATCAAAGTCTAGATGGAAGGTGTAAAGCAGGTGTGCACATAACTGGTGTCCAGGCACTCAGGTGTGCTTACAAAAACAAAGATGCATAGCAGAAAACACAGAGGGAAGAGCTTTTCCTATAAGCTGTCTACATCGCTATCCTCCTGAGAACTGTTTTCCTCTTTGTATTTTACTGTGCATCATTTATTTTTAGCATGCACAACGACCTTACTACCTATTATTCAAAATTATGTTTCACAGGAGAGCAGGGGCTGGAGCCCATCCCAGCAGTCACTGGGAAAGAGTATGGGTACACCCTGGACATGACGTTGGTCTATTGTGCCACATATAGACAAAAAACCCAGGTCCTTCGGAGTGTAGGGGTGACTCCCGAGGACCTTCTTTGACTTGGTAGTGGCATCGGCCATTTTTTTTACGAAGTGGTCTGCTGGAGCAGCATCACAAGTGCTGAGAGGAGGAGACTTGACAAAGTGATTAGGAAGAACAGCCATGTCTTCACTCATGCTAGGTAGAGTGTTGTCCTGGTTCTCACATTAAGAGATCCCCTCCCCAGTCTCATATGTTCCACTTCATGAACAGAAAGTGAGTGCTGATAATGGACATTGCTGAGTAACACATGAAATTTGGGCAGACACAGATCCCCACAAAGGAAAGACAGTATCAACGGGACCACATTCACTGTGTTTCTTCCCACTGTCCAGCAAAGGGGCTGACATACCTGTGACAGGGAACCTCAGAGTGCGTCATCGCTTAGCTGGTTCTCTCTAAGGCCCCTTCACACATATACTCAACAAAAATATAAACGCAACACTTTTGGTTTTGCTCCCATGTTGTATGAGATGAACTCAAAGATCTAAAACTTTTTCCACATACACAATATCACCATTTCCCTCAAATATTGTTCACAAACCAGTCTAAATCTGTGATAGTGAGCACTTCTCCTTTGCTGAGATAATCCATCCCACCTCACAGGTGTGCCATATCAAGATGCTGATTAGACACCATGATTAGTGCACAGGTGTGCCTTAGACTGCCCACAATAAAAGGCCACTCTGAAAGGTGCAGTTTTATCACACAGCACAATGCCACAGATGTCGCAAGATTTGAGGGAGCATGCAATTGGCATGCTGACAGCAGGAATGTCAACCAGAGCTGTTGCTCATGTATTGAATGTTCATTTCTCTACCATAAGCCGTCTCCAAAGGCGTTTCAGAGAATTTGGCAGTACATCCAACCAGCCTCACAACCGCAGACCACGTGTAACCACACCAGCCCAGGACCTCCACATCCAGCATGTTCATCTCCAAGATCGTCTGAGACCAGCCACTCGGACAGCTGCTGAAACAATCGGTTTGCATAACCAAATAATTTCTGCACAAACTGTCAGAAACCGTCTCAGGGAAGCTCATCTGCATGCTCGTCGTCCTCATCGGGGTCTCGACCTGACTCTAGTTCGTCGTCGTAACCGACTTGAGTGGGCAAATGCTCACATTTGCTGGCGTTTGGCACGTTGGAGAGGTGTTCTCTTCACGGATGATGTGAAGGAGATGTGTTGCACTGCATGAGGCAAATGGTGGTCACACCAGATACTGACTGGTATCCCCCCCCAATAAAACAAAACTGCACCTTTCAGAGTGGCCTTTTATTGTGGGCAGTCTAAGGCACACCTGTGCACTAATCATGGTGTCTAATCAGCATCTTGGTATGGCACACCTGTGAGGTGGGATGGATTATCTCAGCAAAGGAGAATTGCTCACTATCACAGATTTCGACTGGTTTGTGAACAATATTTGATGGAAATGGTGATATTGTGTATGTGGAAAAAGTTTTAGATCTTTGAGTTCATCTCATACAAAATGGGAGCAAAATCAAAAGTGTTGCGTTTATATTTTTGTTGAGTATAGTACGAATGTGGTTGAATTGCACATGAAGCAGAACATCTAACACCGCTCGCTTGGCATTTAGAAAATGTGTGGCCATTTGTGCTATTAATACAAAAACAGTCAATGGACGATTACATTTGAGCTGGATGTGAAATTTGTCTAAGTGCCCCCACAACTGTGGAGTTGCAAAGCAACACACATGTGGTCCATGTGTCTCGCATGTGTGTGCATGTGTCGCGCCCCTTCCCCAACTCCCCCTGACACTTATGGCATGCTGGGGGGAGGCACACTTGCATAAAATGCTTATATGTATGTACAGATCTGATCACATGGGGGCCGGACAGCCAGGTTTGATCGCACACAGCATGGGGAGGGGACTGTCAGGTGATTGCAGCACACTGACAGCTGGATGACAGCTCAGTACACACATTAAAACTACAGTAACCACCACCAGGACAGTTATATAAATAATTATGACAATACCTACATATGCAGTTACATAACAAATAATGAAAATGAATGACCACATAACACAGAGACACGTTGGTCTGGGCACTGAAAGGACAAGGGCGGCATGTCTCCTCCCAAGATGTAACAGATGGTCATGTCATGGGGACACACGGCAGGCGATCTGAATGTCACGTCTGTTTGACAGCACACGTATGTTCTGTGAGCGGTGTGCCGCAGGACCATATGACAAGCCAACAGTGCAACAAATACGCCACTTTCAGTCACGTATCAGCAGAAATACGCTGTAACAAATTCCCTTTTATCAGTTATCACAGCGCTTTAAAAAAAATACATTAATCTGCTTGTTGATTTTAGCCATTTCACGCTTCTGGTATAAGACAGTGATTGTAGTGCAGTGGTAAAGTTTCCATCTAGTAATCAGAGCTTACAGGTTCAAATCCCGTGATTGGCATTTATTTTTTAATTTAACCATGGTTATTTATCCTTAGTTCCCAAATGCTTATTGAGTGTTGTTAGAAGGAAAGGTGATGTATCACAGTAGTAAATATACCACTGTCCCAGCTTTTTTGAAATGTGTTGCAGGCATCCATTTCAAAATAAGCAAACATTTGCACAAAACAATAAAGTTTATCAGCTTGAATATTAATATTAATATTGTCTTTGTGGTGTATTCAATTGCATATAGGTTGAAGAGGATTTGCGAATCATTGTATTCTGTTTTTATTTACATTTTTCACAACGTCCCAACTTCATTGAAATTGGGTTTATATTTTACACATAACTCTAGCATCCTCTTTGAGCTTGTGTTCAGACAGGCAGCATGAATACCTCTCTACCGCCACTCTTGAATGATGCAAACTGCATCAGATCACACACTATTCTGCAACCCAATTCACATTATAATTTAGAGTAGCCTTGGTTACAGCTACACACCACATCGATTGGCATATGGGCTTAATTATCTCCTGGAGTGATCATTGTCTGGGTAATTGCTTCAACTCAGCCCCCATAGATCCTGCACCTGCTGAAGTCACCCTCTCACTAGATTCATCTTTGTTCCTTAAGGGCTACCTCTCAATGGGGGACATATTCATCACATCTCAGCCAACTTCCATGCTTTTGCACCATTCTTATGGTTACACTATAGAAATGCTGCCCAGCCACTTTGATTGAAAGGGATGTCTACACCCATTCCAATCATCATCATCATCATCATCATCATCTATTTTATTTGAGCAGAGGATAAGAAATACAGAAAACAGAAAAAAAAACAAAAAACAGAAAACAATTTAACAATAACATAAAAAACAAAAAAACTGAATTTACTATTAACTCAGAACATTGAATCTGCTCAAAAAGGAGTGGGAGGAAGAAAACTTATTTAATCCCACCCCTTTATTCAAATTTAACATAAAGTGCATAGCTGCTTCCCGTCAATTAGATAGAAAATTAAGAAAATAATACATTTAAATACTTGTAAATTCCCACAATAGATACCAACAGCAGCAAGAAAACAATACCAGTATAATAAACAAGCGACAAGCACATACCAACAACGGTAAGAAATCAACGATACCAGTTATGGCAAAGAAAACAAACATATGATGCTCATACCAACAATGGTAAGAAAACAACAATACCAATTACGGTAAGAAAGCAAACATATAAAAAACATACCAACAATGATAAGAGACAACAATACCAATTACGGTAAGAAAGCAAACATATAAAAAACATACCAACAATGATAAGAGACAACAATACCAATTATGATGAAGAACCAAACATATGAAAGAAAGAAACATATAATGCACAAACCAACAATTGTGATACAGAGTCATGAGCCATGAATGTAAAATGGCTTTTATTGTTAAGTCTCAATCATTCTATACCGATCCCAGACCCTCTGTTTATAATGTGACTTGAATTCATGAATGCTTTGGCATTGCTTGAGTCTGACGTCCAAACCATTCCATAACTTTGCTCCACAGACAGACACACAAAAAATTTTCCGAGTGGTTCTAACTTTTAATAATGTGAATTTGGCAAAACCTCTAAGATTATGAACACACTCTTTAACTGAGAAGAACTTTAGAATGTTACTTGGCAGTGATTTGTTAAATACCTTAAATAAAATCTGTAATGTAGAATATTTTACAAGATCATGAAATTTAAGCAATTTTGATTGCATAAAAAGATTATTGCTATGTTCTAAAAATCCAACTTTATGTATGATCCTTATTGCTCGTTTTTGTAGTATAAATAGTGGTTGTGTTGAACATTGATAGTTGTTACCCCACACTTCAACACAATATGTTAAGTATGGGAGAACTAAAGAACAGTATAATGTACGGAGTGCATTATGATCAAGAAATTGCTTTACCTTATTCATAATAGAGAGGCTTTTTGAAATTTTCATTTTTATGTGTCTGATGTGGGCTTTCCATGTTAATTTACTGTCTATTATTACTCCTGTCTATACATATTTGTAATTTAGATTTAACCTTATAATTACCAAATATCATTGCTTTTGTTTTATTTAAATTTAATGATAATTTGTTACTGTCCATCCATTTTTTTATTTTACTTAGTTCGTCATTTACAGTATTTATAAGTTCATTGTAATTATCACTACTGTAGAATATATTTGTATCATCAGCGAATAATATTAGTTTCAATGATCTAGATGCATTAAAAATGTCATTAATATACATATTAAACAATTTGGGACCCAACACTGCCCCCTGGGGGACACCACAAGCAATGCCAAGACATTCAGATTTGTAATTTCCCATTTCCACGTATTGGACCCTATCTGTAAGATAACTTTTTATCCAATTTCCTGCAACTCCTCTGATACCATAATTCTCTAATTTGTTGATTAAAATTGAATGGTTAATTGTATCAAATGCTTTTTTAAGATCAATGAATATTCCAACAGCATATCTTTTTCTGTCCAATGCATTAGTAATTTCTTCTATTGCCTCAATAACAGCCATTGAAGTGGTTCTTTTCTTTCTAAAACCATATTGACCTTCGTTTATTAACTGATATTTTTCTATGAATTTTTCCAAACGAGAGTCAAACAATTTTTCTAGGATTTTTGAAAACTGTGGGAGTAAAGAAATTGTTCTATAATTGGTAAAAAATATGTTTGTTGTCATTTTTGTACAGTGGTATAACTTTTGCAATTTTCATTTTTTCCGGAACACATCCAGTTTGGAATGACAAATTACAGATATAGGTCAGAGGTTTTGAAATGTTGTTGATGACTTTTTTGACTAATACCATGTCTATATCGTGACAGTCTGTAGACAGTTTGTTTCTGCATTTATTAACAATGTCTTTTATTTCCTGTTCATTTGTTGCTGAAAGAAAAATTGAATTTATGTTTCTTTTTATAGTTTCATTAGACTGCTGAATTCCTGGATTTGGGATTTCAGCTGCCAAATCAGGGCCAACATGTACAAAAAATTTATTAAAACCATTCACTATATTATTCATGTTGTAATCATGAACATTTTTATCAATAAAATAATCTGGATATCTTGTATTGGAAGATCCTGGTTTAATTAGGTTGTTCAAAATGTTCCAAGTTTCTTTGATGTTGTTTTTATTTTTTTGTAGAATTTCATCATAGTACAACTTTTTACTTATTCGGATGACTTCTGTTAATTTGTTTTTATATGCTTTATATCTTATTTCAGCTTCTTTTGTTTTTGAATTAATAAATTTTTTATAAAGGCTGTTTTTTTTTTGCAGGCTTTTAATATTCCTTTAGTTAGCCAAGGACATTTATTGTATCTTTTATTTTTATAGTATTCTTTAAGGGGACAATGTTTTTTATACAACGTGCAGAAAATATCTATAAAATTGCTATATGCACCATCTACATCTGATTCACTGTAGACTGTACTCCAGTCTTGTATACTTAAACTGCTGTTGAAGGCATTTATTGTTTATTCTGTTCTTATTCGTTTATGGACTACTTCTCTGTCATGATTAGTTTTTTTAAGGTCACAGTCATAAACAATAAAAACAGGTAAGTGATCAGTGATATCACATATGAACAGGCCACTTGTAACTTGATTTTCAATAATATTCGTAAAGATATTATCGATTATTGTGGCACTGTGAGATGTTATTCTACTTGGTTTTGTAATTGCTGGATAAAGGGACATACTATACATTGTGTCAGAAAAAGCATCTATTGATTTCAGTTTTTCAGGATTCAAAAGATCTATATTAAAATCCCCACAGACAAATATATTTTTAGTACTTATTTCCGAGAACATTTTTTCCATTTGTTCATTAAAAATGTCAATACTTGAACCAGGTGACCGATATACACAACTTACAATAATATTTTTCCTCTTTTTGTTGTCTATTTCGACTGTCAGACATTCCATTACTCCATCTATTGTTACTGACATACTTTCTACAACCGTAAACTGAATTGTTTTATGAATATATAATGCAACACCACCTCCTGTTTTGTATTTCCTGTTTACATAATGCAACTCATAATCTTCTAAATCAAAATCAATACCTTTTTCCTTTTGTAACCAGGATTCTGATATGGCAATAATACTAAATGGTGATATAAACTGTTGCAAATATTCCTTTATAGAGTTAAAATTAGTGTACAAACTTCGGCTTTCAATTGAGAAAAGGAGGGGCTACCATCCAGGATCATACATTCATCATCCTCCCTGTCAGGCACTGTCTTGGTGGAAAGAAGAATAGAACAACCACATGTTGCCATTAATGCCACAGAGAGTCAAGGTAGGACCCAGGATGCAGGCAGCTGGACACAAAGGGTTAAGTAAAAAAACCCAAAAAAAAAAAACCCAGATGTTTTAATTTCAAAAAGTGACCCTAGTAATACAATAGTGACAAAAACACTCCCAGTGACTAAATCCAAAAATACAATAAATGCACTTTGAAATAAATCAAAGACATGACAAAAAAACAACACAAAACATTGGTGAAGATGGATGAGATGTGGGACAGGAATCAGGGACTGGAGGTAAGGTAAACAACCAGCGATGACACAAGACCAGAGTGGTTTAAATACACAGGTGAGGTGACTGAGTAAGGGCAGGGAGCCCAGAGTGTTCTTAAAGTGATACCAGGAACTAACAGATAAAAACAAACTTTAAGAGAAACATAGAAATAAAACTGAATCCATAAATGAGCATCAAAAACGTAAAACACACAACAATATAAAAATAACCCAGGAACAAATGACAACATGAACATGATGGACCATAAGAACTGTTCACTGAGTATCACAATCGCCCTTAGAGAATTATCCAACCAGTTTCACTCATGGTTTTATTTCTAAACAAAACTATTTCCATGCAGTTTAGTGACATTATCTGCAACTCTGTCATTTTTACAAAGCGAAAATATCTCATATATCTTTTAAAGTAATGCACAAATTCTGAATGTTTGCGAGTTACCTGCCAAAAGGCATTATGGGAAATTGTATTTTCTGAGTCACCTTCTAATCACTTCCCCCTCGACCTGGCATCACTCTGAGCAGTCACTGAAAAATGCTTCTCCCAGTAGGGTGATATACAGATCAGTGGGTGATATCCATCACTCATTCTTCTGCTTGTAGTTATGGCTGAGTGTTTTCATTTATCCTGACCAGCCTCTCGAAAAAAGGATAGTGATGTAGAAATCTCCACCCCCTCTGTTGCAGTGTTCAACACAAGTGAACACGTCAGAATGTATAGAACACCACTGCCATCTACTGGAAGGCAGTGTGAATAGTGGGGTATATATTTGTAAAACTTAAATGTAGCTTTGTGCTCAGAATGTCTCAAAATTCCGTAACTGAGCAAAGTGATGAATACATCAATCAATCAATCAATTTTTTTTTATATAGCGCCAAATCACAACAAACAGTTGCCCCAAGGCGCTTTATATTGTAAGGCAAGGCCATACAATAATTATGTAAAACCCCAAAGGTCAAAACGCCCCCTGTGAGCAGGCACTTGGCTACAGTGGGAAGGAAAAACTCCCTTTTAACAGGAAGAAACCTCCAGCAGAACCAGGCTCAGGGAGGGGCAGTCTTCTGCTGGGACTGGTTGGGGCTGAGGGAGAGAACCAGGAAAAAGACATGCTGTGGAGGGGAGCAGAGATCGATCACTAATGATTAAATGCAGAGTGGTGCATACAGAGCAAAAAGAGAAAGAAACAATGCATCATGGGAACCCCCCAGCAGTCTACGTCTATAGCAGCATAACTAAGGGATGGTTCAGGGTCACCTGATCCAGCCCTAACTATAAGCTTTAGCAAAAAGGAAAGTTTTAAGCCTAATCTTAAAAGTAGAGAGGGTGTCTGTCTCCCTGATCTGAATTGGGAGCTGGTTCCACAGGAGAGGAGCCTGAAAGCTGAAGGCTCTGCCTCCCATTCTACTCTTACAAACCCTAGGAACTACAAGTAAGCCTGCAGTCTGAGAGCGAAGCGCTCTATTGGGGTGATATGGTACTACGAGGTCCCTAAGATAAGATGGGACCTGATTATTCAAAACCTTATAAGTAAGAAGAAGAATTTTAAATTCTATTCTAGAATTAACAGGAAGCCAATGAAGAGAGGCCAATATGGGTGAGATATGCTCTCTCCTTCTAGTCCCCGTCAGTACTCTAGCTGCAGCATTTTTAATTAACTGAAGGCTTTTTAGGGAACTTTTAGGACAACCTGATAATAATGAATTACAATAGTCCAGCCTAGAGGAAATAAATGCATGAATTAGTTTTTCAGCATCACTCTGAGACAAGACCTTTCTAATTTTAGAGATATTGCGTAAATGCAAAAAAGCAGTCCTACATATTTGTTTAATATGCGCTTTGAATGACATATCCTGATCAAAAATGACTCCAAGATTCTCACAGTATTACTAGAGGTCAGGGTAATGCCATCCAGAGTAAGGATCTGGTTAGACACCATGTTTCTAAGATTTGTGGGGCCAAGTACAATAACTTCAGTTTTATCTGAGTTTAAAAGCAGGAAATTAGAGGTCATCCATGTCTTTATGTCTGTAAGACAATCCTGCAGTTTAGCTAATTGGTGTGTGTCCTCTGGCTTCATGGATAGATAAAGCTGGGTATCATCTGCGTAACAATGAAAATTTAAGCAATACCGTCTAATAATACTGCCTAAGGGAAGCATGTATAAAGTGAATAAAATTGGTCCTAGCACAGAACCTTGTGGAACTCCATAATTAACTTTAGTCTGTGAAGAAGATTCCACATTTACATGAACAAATTGTAATCTATTAGACAAATATGATTCAAACCACCGCAGCACAGTGCCTTTAATACCTATGGCATGCTCTAATCTCTGTAATAAAATTTTATGGTCAACAGTATCAAAAGCAGCACTGAGGTCTAACAGAACAAGCACAGAGATGAGTCCACTGTCCGAGGCCATAAGAAGATCATTTGTAACCTTCACTAATGCTGTTTCTGTACTATGATGAATTCTAAAACCTGACTGAAACTCTTCAAATAGACCATTCCTCTGCAGATGATCAGTTAGCTGTTTTACAACTACCCTTTCAAGAATTTTTGAGAGAAAAGGAAGGTTGGAGATTGGCCTATAATTAGCTAAGATAGCTGGGTCAAGTGATGGCTTTTTAAGTAATGGTTTAATTACTGCCACCTTAAAAGCCTGTGGTACATAGCCAACTAACAAAGATAGATTGATCATATTTAAGATCGAAGCATTAAATAATGGTAGGGCTTCCTTGAGCAGCCTGGTAGGAATGGGGTCTAATAAACATGTTGATGGTTTGGATGAAGTAACTAATGAAAATAACTCAGACAGAACAATCGGAGAGAAAGAGTCTAACCAAATACCGGCATCACTGAAAGCAGCCAAAGATAACGATACGTCTTTGGGATGGTTATGAGTAATTTTTTCTCTAATAGTTAAAATTTTGTTAGCAAAGAAAGTCATGAAGTCATTACTAGTTAAAGTTAATGGAATACTCAGCTCAATAGAGCTCTGACTCTTTGTCAGCCTGGCTACAGTGCTGAAAAGAAACCTGGGGTTGTTCTTATTTTCTTCAATTAGTGATGAGTAGAAAGATGTCCTAGCTTTACGGAGGGCTTTTTTATAGAGCAACAGACTCTTTTTCCAGGCTAAGTGAAGATCTTCTAAATTAGTGAGACACCATTTCCTCTCCAACTTACGGGTTATCTGCTTTAAGCTACGAGTTTGTGAGTTATACCACGGAGTCAGGCACTTCTGATTTAAAGCTCTCTTTTTCAGAGGAGCTACAGCATCCAAAGTTGTCTTCAATGAGCATGTAAAACTATTGACGAGATACTCTATCTCACTTACAGAGTTTAGGTAGCTACTCTGCACTGTGTTGGTATATGGCATTAGAGAACATAAAGAAGGAATCATATCCTTAAACCTAGTTACAGCGCTTTCTGAAAGACTTCTAGTGTAATGAAACTTATTCCCCACTGCTGGGTAGTCCATCAGAGTAAATGTAAATGTTATTAAGAAATGATCAGACAGAAGGGAGTTTTCAGGGAATACTGTTAAGTCTTCTATTTCCATACCATAAGTCAGAACAAGATCTAAGATATGATTAAAGTAGTGGGTGGACTCATTTACTTTTTGAGCAAAGCCAATAGAGTCTAATAATAGATTAAATGCAGTGTTGAGGCTGTCATTCTCAGCATCTGTGTGGATGTTAAAATCGCCCACTATAATTATCTTATCTGAGCTAAGCACTAAGTCAGACAAAAGGGTGTGTCGTCGAGTGGGGAAAAACGGTTAGAGATGTGAACGGGTTGGCGGTGTACACGGGGCTTCTGTTTAGGGCTACACTTCCTCCTCACAGTCACCCAGTCGGCCTGCTTTCCCGGCTGCTCGGGATCTGCCAGGGGGTAACTAACGGCGGCTAAGCTACCTTGGTCCGCACCGACTACAGGGGCCTGGCTAGCTGTAGAATTTTCCACGGTGCGGAGCCGAGTCTCCAATTCGCCCAGCCTGGCCTCCAAAGCTACGAATAAGCTACACTTATTACAAGTAGCATTACTGCTAAAGGAGGCCGAGGAATAACTAAACATTTCACACCCAGAGCAGAAAAGTGCGGGAGAGACAGGAGAAGCCGCCATGCTAAATCGGCTAAGAGCTAGCAGCTACGCTAAGCTAGCGGATTCCTAAAAACACGCAAAGTGAATGATGTGTAAATAATTTAGAGGTGATTCAGCAGAAGGAGTGCTTTAGTTACGGCACGTAAAGATTACACTGGGAAACAAATCGTAATCTAGATAACTAGATCAATCTAACTGCGCAGATTAAACAGCTAACAGATACAGCAAAACACCGCTGTGCTCCGGAACAGGAAGTGATACAATACTGCAGTGAGAGCCAACCACCAGTAGATTACCACATGTGATTAGTGACCCACAAATGCTGAATCATAGTTCACAAACAGAATTTTCAGTTTTGCAAATACCTTTTTTATTTACTAATGAAAAAAATTATATATTTACACATACACTGTTATGTGTCGACGCGGGTTGAGGAGCGGACCTGCGTCTGACGGAACCCAGCGCTAAAACAACCAGAAAGCGGTTCCAATAACAAAACAATTTTATTTTTCCCCCTTTTGTGCAATACAAAGTGTACAAACGAAAACTGCATCAGTCTGGCGGAGTGAAGGATGGCACGCTCTCCAGCGCCCAAAAGGATCAAAGCCCGGCGCTTCTGGACCCACGTTTACCGCCAAACACCCCCCAGGTGGACACGACAAACCGACTCTGCGAAGGATAGAATAGGTGAGGTAAGTCAGCAGCTACAACTAATATCCTTCAAAGGCACACACTATCAGCAACACATTCAGGTCTGAATTTAAGCTTTATGTAAATGAGCAGCTTCTCACAACAGGTGGAGGATCATCAGTCCGCACGCCACGGCAGTGAGAAGCGAGCTGCACAATTCTCATCAATGTTCAAAAATACTGCATAACAAAATACCAAGTTACTGTTAACAATTATTCAGACAATCAATCACCTCTGATGTGTGCTGACAGCATGTGTCCCTCACCCGTCCTCCTTCACAGGCACGATGTGTCAAACCCAGGCACGGTCCTCAGCGTCTCACAAACGAACATCACAAGGTCGAGTTCCCGGCAATTCTGCTTGAATCACACATGGCTTAAATGCAGAACGCCATCCCATTATCTGCTTCAGCTGGAAGTCTTTAAGGTTGCATGTGAGCACCATCCACAGGTGCTACACATCACGTTGATGAGGGTGAAGGACTCTTCTGCCAGCACCTTCTCCACAGACAATAAATCAGTTTGCATACCACCTGGAGAGCAAAGAAAAGAAAAGAACACCCAAATGTCCAGCCAAACCCCCCAACACAACATACACATTTATTTGTAAAAACAAACACACAAGTTACAAATTGGAAATTTGTGCTTATGGATCACAAAATACATGTGCAAATCAAGGAATATTTGTTGATCACCTTCTGTGTATTTTCAGGTATGACAGTGTTGCTTTGTGTGAACTGTGTTTTTTTCTTTTTGTTTGTGGATTTGTGGAGTTTTGTGCTTAGAATGTCTCAAAATTCCATAAACGAGCAAGGAGATGAATGCAAGTGATTGGTGATCCACAAATGCTATTTCACACTTCATAAATAAATAAATGTTGCATATGCCTTTTATACAATTGACAAAATGATGCATTTACAAATACACATTTATTTGTAAAAACCAACACACAAGGTACAAATTGGAAATGTGTTTGTGCATCGCAAAACGTGTGGAAATCAAGGAATATTTGTAGATCACCCTCTGTGCATTTGCAGGTATTAATGAGACAAATTTAATTCTATACACACACCTATGGTCAATTTAAGGTTTGCAATGCACCTAACCTGGATTTCTTTGGATGTGGGAAGAAGTTGAAACACCCAGAGGGAACCCATGTACACACAGGGAGAATAGAATAGAACAAAGACTTTATTGCCATTGTACATATGCATACATAGAGTGAAATTTGTCCTTTGCATTCAACCTGTCCTAGTTACAGTTAGACACAATCCAACCACTAGGAGCAGTGGGCAGCCACAGTCCGGCACCCGGGGACTAACTCCACATGTGGAGACTCTGCCTTAGTCAAGGGCGGCTGGACGTGTGACTTGAAAGAGCATCAACACATATATAAAGCAGGAACAGACTATTGATTGCCAACCAGGCAGGAGTTCTGTTGGCAAACTCATGTACGATAGCATGATAGTTTGCTTAGAGTGATCACTACCATGTGCGCGCGGGACACTTGTCTGGTGGAGAGGAAAGAGTCGGCTGAGGCTGCTTATGGTGAATTGTGTCCAAAAGGTGGAGCATGACCAGCACAACATGCAAACTTCACACAGAAAGGGTGAGAAACAATCTCACAACCTTCTTGTTGTGAGGAATCAGTGCTAACCACTAAGCCACTGTGCCAACTCCCTACAGCAATACATGAATAAAATGCTTTCATACTATTAAGAAATTTATCTTTAGCCTGTGTCAGCTACAGGCCTGTAATGACAAAAAATTATATTCAGACTAAATCAAATTTCAAGATGTTGTCTGTGAAGGACGGGGGGCTGATCCATGTACAGCAAAAAGATGGAAGTTTCTGCTTTGACTAAATCCATGGCCATGTTTATTTGTGTTTTAGAATTTAATCACTGTGAAACAATCAGAAATTGCTTGGTGATGTACTATATTTTATCACTGTTTCTCAGGTGCTTGCTGTCTTTCCTGTTCATCATGATCTCACTTGACCACTGACCACGAGGAGTGAAAATTTTGGAAATCTAACTTCTGCCTTCTGTCATGGTTTATTCACACTTCATAAAGAGGTAATTCATTGAGGCATGAGGTACAACTCCAAATCAGAAAAAGTTGGGATGACATGGAAAATGCAATTTAGGGAAAACTAACAAACAGTGATTCTGATATTTACTTTGATTTCTATTTCACTGCAGACAGCATAAACCAAATATATTTCTTTTTCTTTTTCTTTTTCTTTTTTTTTTGTCTAGTCAACTTTATTTCATTTGTTCATGTACATCAATTCCTGCAATTAAGGCCTGCAACACAATCCAAAAAAAAGTTGGGACAATAAAGCAGCTCCCACTTTTTGATGTTGCCATTCCTTGAAAGCCCATCCATGCCGACGAATGGATGAAAACCTCCGACCTGTATGACCTGCTTGTATTACTTAAATAAACCCCAAACACATGAATCCAAGACATTCACTTTGTAATTCTCTATATAAAAGCAAAATCTACAAGGTAATGCTTATCCAGGATTCTTTTGTGACATGTAAACAGAATTGGGTCACCAACCTTGTTCCTGGAGGGCACCTGCACTGCATGTTTTCTAACTCTCCCTGTTCTACTCCAAACCAATTAACTCTATCAGGCGTACTCAGCCAATAAAGAGCTGTAAAACACCACTTTTAAAAAATCAGGTGACTTGAGTAGGCAGACATGGAAAACATGCAGGGCATGTCCTCTCCAGGAACAGGTTGGTGACCCCTGAAGCAGATGCAGGTGAGACAATCTGTGATATTCTTCAGTGCATATACTGGAAAAAACATACATAATGTTATACATAGTGTTGAAATACAGCATCTCTTTATTTATTTATTTTATGCTGAACAGAAGCAGATTACTGACATGCAGTCCAACATCTGTGACATAGACTAAGATTAACTTTGTCAAAGTAAATCCACCTGAGACACAAATTTGGCCATCCACAGCAAAAGTCTTTAGAGTCTGGAAAAAACATCTGCCACAGTTACTTTATTTGATGACTTCTGCATGATATTGTCGGCAGAAAAGATAAGATATAACGATAAATAGGATGTAAATTTAGTTAAATAAAAAATAATGAGAAAAAAAGGTAAATTGGGAAATAATTGATGGTTTTTGGTAGACTTCCCAGAGTTAATTCTAGCAAGACTTTTTCATGCTCTGTGAGAATGTATTTCTGACTCACGGGTGATGAGATGCCTGGTTGTCATGACAACAGCTCTTATAATGCACTGGGACTATGTCATATGTCAGCGCTTTGCTGTCAAATCATGAGAGTCTTTGCACCTGCAACTAATTTCACTGTTACTATACAGTTTGCCACACAAAAATAGTTGCATACTTTTTGTCGCTGGTATTACAAGCACCCTTAACCTCAACACTACCATTAGATACTGCTGCCTATAAGTTTAATCAAATGCTAGTAGGCATCTTATTTTGATTGTTGCGAGTCACAAATATGAGTGGCAAAATGTCTTGTGGACAAAAGTCCAGTTTGAGTAAGCTCCTGGTCATATCTGAAATTTTAATGATGTAGTGACCTACTAGTATAATGGCAGCAATTCAGTGCACTGGCATGTTGTGCCACACTTAATGCTGGTATTAATGTTGGCACATTAACACCAGCATTAAATGTGGTAGTAGATAAATATATCTCTAAAAGAATTGAACACATGAAGAAAGGGAGGTACAAAAAGGCATGGAAACTAAGACACCAGCTAAAATCTGTCACTAATTTCAAAGCAATCATGCGCTTTGTCAGTGCAAATTAATATCAGCTGGTTCAATCCCAAGTGAGGGCTGATAAAAAGGTGTCTCATTACCAAGGTGTCACACAAGAAAAATCTTTTGATGGGCAAAAGCAAAGAGCTCCCTCAAGATCTTTGCAACCTTATTACTGTAAAACATTCTGATGGCACTGGTTACAGAAGGATTTCTGTAACCTGTTACACAGGTTCGTGATAAAGCGGTAGAGATGAGGATCTTCTTAAGAAAGAAGATAGGTACATCTGAACAAATGAATGAATTAATTTAATTAGGCACACAGACTCAACAAAAACAAAAACTCATTAAAAAACAATTTAACAGTGTACCCATGTGGCCAAAAGGGTGTAGACAGAAGCAAAAGCTTTTAGACAGCCACCCCTTTTACCACTATATATATATATATATACGAGGGCTGTCAATAAAGTAACGGTCCTTTTTATTTTTTTCAAAAACTATATGGATTTCATTCATATGTTTTTACGTCAGACATGCTTGAACCCTCGTGCGCATGCGTGAGTTTTTCCACGCCTGTCGGTGACGTCATTCGCCTGTGAGCACTCCTTGTGGGAGGAGTCGTCCAGCCCCTCGTCGGAATTCCTTTGTCTGAGAAGTTGCTGAGAGACTGGCGCTTTGTTTGATCAAAATTTTTTCTAAACCTGTGAGACACATCGAAGTGGACACAGTTCGAAAAATTAAGCTGGTTTTCAGTGAAAATTTTAACGGCTGATGAGAGATTTTGAGGTGATTCTGTCGCTTTAAGGACTTCCCACAGTGCGAGACGTCGCTCAGCGCTCTCAGCCGCCGTCGTCAGCCTGTTTCAAGCTGAAAACCTCCACATTTCAGGCTCTATTGATCCAGGACGTCGTGAGAGAACAGAGAAGTTTCAGAAGAAGTCGGTTTCAGCATTTTATCCGGATATTCCACTGTTAAAGGAGATTTTTTTAATGAAAGACGTGCGGACGGGTCCGCGCGTCGGGACGCAGCCGCTGCGACGCTCCGCCACAGGAAAAACACCTCTGTTGGAAGCCTTAAGGACAAGTTGGAACATGTCCTGCTGTTAAACAATTTCTCATATACTCACTCCACTGAAAGCCATCAAAAGCCGCCTGGATTTTACAAATGGTTAACAACACGGAGGTGTTTTTCCTGTGCCGCCGCACCGCGCCGGCTGTGTCCTGACGCGCGGACCCGTCCGCACGTCTTTCATTAAAAAAATCTCCTTTAACAGTGGAATATCCGGATAAAATGCTGAAACCGACTTCTTCTGAAACTTCTCTGTTCTCTCACGACGTCCTGGATCAATAGAGCCTGAAATGTGGAGGTTTTCAGCTTGAACAGGCTGACGACGGCGGCTGAGAGCGCTGAGCGACGTCTCGCACCGTGGGAAGTCCTTAAAGCGACAGAATCACCTCAAAATCTCTCATCAGCCGTTAAAATTTTCACTGAAAACCAGCTTAATTTTTCGAACCGTGTCCACTTCGATGTGTCTCACAGGTTTAGAAAAAATTTTGATCAAACAAAGCGCCAGTCTCTCAGCAACTTCTCAGACAAAGGAATTCCGACGAGGGGCTGGACGACTCCTCCCACAAGGAGTGCTCACAGGCGAATGACGTCACCGACAGGCGTGGAAAAACTCACGCATGCGCACGAGGGTTCAAGCATGTCTGACGTAAAAACATATGAATGAAATCCATATAGTTTTTGAAAAAAATAAAAAGGACCGTTGCTTTATTAACAGACCTTGTATATATATATATATATATATATATATATATATATATATATATATATATAAACATAACATAACAAATACCAAAGAAACAAGTGAAACAGTATAGATTAATCAATTAACTAAAATTCCTCAATACAACCAGACAAACAATAGTCCACAATGCACTATCCAAAAACAATAACAAAATCCATAAACCAAATTCTTCATACTATAACAAGTAATTATATTGGTTTTATAGAGCCTTTTAAAGCCAACTAAGGTTCCCAAAAATTTATTATTATCAGGACAGTTATTTCAAATAACAAATATGATTTTCCATATATGAGAGTACAAGTACACTCTGCATACTGCACAGTATTGTCAGGTCAATTTTGGTGTCATCTGACCAGACTATCTTCTCCCAGTATTTCGCAGGTTTGTCTAAATGTTGTGCAGCAAACTTTAAAGGCCCCTTCACACATAGTGCGAAGTTTGGTCAAATACGGCGAAACAGCGTGGAAACAGTTCCAATTAGCACACAACTAAACATCGCGCCAATGGGCAGGCGTGCATGATCCCAGTGCAAGGGTTCGTGCACGCGACGGTGTCTGTCAAGCAGGAACACAGTGCGAGGTGCACCACATCGTGCCACTGATGTGGAATAAATAAAAAATAAAAAACAGGTATTACCTGTAGAACCACATAGCGCCGCTGATGTGGAATAAATAAAAAAATAAAAACCAGCTGGTACCTGTGAAACCACATTGTGCCGCTTATGTGGAATAAATAAAACATAAAACCCAGCTGGTACCTGTGGAAGCACACCATGCCGCTGATGTGGAATAAATAAAATAAAAAAATACCACACATGGGATTGTACCTGCACTTTACTGATTGCCAGCTTGAAACTTTACCACTGGCCTGTAAATGGTGATTGGAAAATGCCTGAAATCAACAAAGTGATGGATGTATTAAAAAAAATAAAAATAAAACCATACACCATAAAAAAACAAAGCATTTTATACTGAATCCCTCTTATCAAGCAGGCAATACAAATATGATCTGTCTGTTCCTCTGTAGATGGCCCATGGTCACAGACATACAGTCATTAAATGACATGAATGAGAAGCAGTTTGCTCATCTCATGTCCACATCTGCTGGCATGTGTCCAGGCATGCATGTCCTGCCTAACAAGCGTGTCTTGTGGATGGCGTGCCAGAACAGACACTGCACCATATGGAACAGAGCTCATGTGGGTGACATGAAAGTCAGATCGCCTGCTGCATGTTCTGATCTGATGGTCCATTTCAACTCTGGAGTAGCCTGCCAATGGGCTGCAGCGAAGGAGTGTGCTCATGTTGCAGCCCACAGCATATATCGCCACAGTGATATATGTTTTTATTTATGTTCACATAATGACAGCAAACAGACACACATGTGTCACAGTGGGCAGGTGTTAGTCCATGTCTATCCAAACACAGTATGTGATATTCAGCTGGGATGTGCAGAATGACAGATGTCCACAGCCACTTCAGTGGGGCAACACACCTAAGTGCACGCACCAGAGCACACACCAAAGCCACGCTTATGGGGAACTTAGACAAATTTCACTGCCAGCACGACAGTGATTGTCTGCAGACTGTTGTCGTGCAAATGGCCACACATTTTCTAAGTGCCAAACGAGCGGTGTAGATGTTCGTGCGTGTTAGCTGGAATTTGGCCAACATCTGCCACAAGAGGGATTGATGGTTTTGCACAGCACACACTCTAGTAAAATGCCTGATCACTCGGTGCTTTGTCTTCGATCCTAGGCAGGGGAATCAATTCCCCACAAACTCTGACTCCCAGAGGAAAGGAAAAGTACTGCAGACTAGGCCTAGACCTAAATACCTCTCATTTAATTTCTTCTCTGATGAAATGTGAAATCAATTATCAATTAGAAAATGGCTTTGGAACTCTGGACAATATAGATCAGTGTTATGATTGACTCTGTGAGTTTTTACACAATGAAATAGATAAACATTGTGCAGTTAGAAATATAAATACTAAGACCTACCAAACTAAACAACCTTATTGCAATAATGAACTTAATGAATTGCAATAATCAGAAAAAATGTTTCTAAGGTGTGCAGGAGAAGGATTTGTCATGAGGAGTTTAAACAATGGATTTTTGATAAAAGTCTGATGTTTTTCAAGAGACATTTCAGAAGGGGGCAAGTTTTACAAAGAGAACAAGCCCATTTTAGTAACCCACAGTTATTCGGGAGAGAAATAAATAAATTGGGGCCTTATAAGAGTATGACAATACCAATGGAAATTATTTTAGAAAATGGAGAGTCCTCATTTGAAATTGGTCAGATACTAAAAAGGTGGAAAAATGACTATAGTAGCCTGTAGGCTTTCTGTAGTTCTTCTGAGCAATTTTTACAGGATATTTTGTTATGTGTCGACGCGGGTTGAGGAGCGGACCTGCGTCTGACGGAACCCAGCGCTAAAACAACCACAAAGCGGTTCCAATAACAAAACAATTTTATTTTTCCCCCTTTTGTGCAATACAAAGTGTACAAACGAAAACTGCATCAGTCTGGTGGAGTGAAGGACGGCACGCTCTCCAGCGCCAAAAGGATCGAAGCCCGGCGCTTCTGGACCCACGTTCACCGCCAAACACCCCCCAGGTGGACACAACAAACCGACTCTCTGCGAAGGATAGAAAAGGTGAGGTAAGTCAGCAGCTACAACTAATATCCTTCAAAAGGCACACACTATCAGCAACACATTCAGGTCTGTATTTAAGCTTTATGTAAATGAGCAGCTTCTCACAACAGGTGGAGGATCATCAGTCCGCATGCCACGGCAGTGAGAAGCGAGCTGCACAATTCTCATCAAAGTTCAAATATACTGCGTAACAAAATACCAAGTTACTATTAACAATTATTCAGACAATTAATCACCTCTGATGTGTGCTGACAGCATGTGTCCCTCACCCTTCCTCGTTCACAGGCACGATGTGTCAAACCCAGGCACGGTCCTCAGCATCTCACAAACGAACATCACAAAGTCGAGTTCCCGGCAATTCTGCTTGAATCACACATGACTTAAATGCAGAACGCCATCTCATTATCTGCTTCAGCTGAAAGTCTTCAAGGTTGCACGTGAGCACCATACACAGGTGCTGCACATCATGTTGATGAGGGTGAAGGACTCTTCTGCCAGCACCTTCTCCACAGACAATAAATCAGTTTGCATACCACCTGGAGAGCAAAGAAAAGAAAAGAACACCAAAACGTCCAGCCACACCCCCCCCCCCCAACACACAACAGTACCCCCCCTTTAACGGGAAACCTCCCGGCGACCGAACAGACCAGGTCCGAGAACAGCACCTCCCTCCGGGGTCCACGTCAGGAAGCAGACAGCGTAACGCTCCCAAGGTCCACCACAGACAGTTGGACAGGGCACCGCAGCTGGAAGGCCGGCTGGCATCAACAAAAAACCCCAAACAGTCCCAAATACAACCTAACATACAAGAAAAACATAAAACTCACCCAAAACCTCCCCAGGGGACCGTCCCATCCAACCCTGGGAAGAAAAGAAAAACTCCCAAATGCAAAAACCCAACACAGCCCCACAAACACAATACAAACATAAATGCACAAAGAAAAATAACAAACAACCCCCCCAGAATGACCTGCAGAGCCCAACACCCCCCAGAAGGCCTTTACCGCCAATTCCAGGAGGAATAGCCAAAACCGGAATCCCACAAACGACCCCAGGTACACATGGAGCAAACAGCGCCCCCCAGAGGACCGTACCATCGAACCCCAGACCCGGCCACACTTGGCTAGTCGGCCCCACAAGCCAATTCCCCCCCAGAGGACCGTCCCATCAACCCTGGAGGTGGAACCCAGAAGGAAACAAAAAACATCAAAGACCAACCCCTGGAGGACTACCTTAAACAACCCCGGGGGCAAATAAAACAACCGATAAGCCCTGTTACCTTCCCCAGCACCCCGAAAGACCCCAGGTCGTTCCCAGAGCCCCTCGGCGGCTCAATCTTGGCGAACGGCACAAAACAGCAAGCCGGGGAAGGGAACAGGAAAAACTAACCCGGCCCCAACCCCAAGGCGCAGCGGAAAACCGGAAATACGTCCGGTGTCTCAACCCGACCATACCCCAGCCTATTGGGAGGGGTGGAACTACCGAAATGGCGACCGGCAACAGATCGGCCCACCCCTCTGACTGAGGCATGTTCCCACTGCACCACACCCCGGCAACACCAATGACAAACGGTACAAAGGCCCACCGAGGCTGGAGTGAAACCGGGCCCAAACTAAACCAGAAAAAACGCCCCTAACAACCCCCCCCTAGGTGCAGAGGTCTTCTGAGAATGCTCAGCGTGACCAACCTGCACCACCCCACCGCCCACAAGACGAACGGTCTTGGGGCGAATGAGGTTGGGGTTAGGGAAGTAGGGAAATAATAAAAACAACAAAACAAAATGACCCCAGAACCCAACAAAAAATACCTAAAGACACATAAAAAAAAACAACGATCAAGTGAGTCCAGACGGGCTTCTAACCGGCTGTCGTTCACTCCACCAGACAAGCCTCTGACTCCCCAAACAAATTATAACGCCTTTCAAAGAAACAAAACATTAGCCCATACAAATGTTTTTTTTTTTTTGTTTTTTTTTTGTGTGTATTATTTTGCCTGTCCCAGAACACCTGGAGAGACGTCACCACTATTTTTCTTGACGCTTCTATGACGGGGCAATATAGCGGCCTCAGCTCGTCCGAGCTGCATGGGCTCATCTGCAAGAGGAGCCAGAGGTCCCATTGGAGGAGCCTCAGTGGGGCGAAGAAGAGGCGGCCCAGATCTGTGTCGGGGAAAGCCCCGAGACAAAAAAAAATGTTCTGATGGCCGCCCTCTCTCGCGTCCACGCTCCTTCATCCGATCATCTAGACGAATCACCAACGATATTAGCTCATCTAAATCGTTTGGCTCGTCACGGACTACTAGCTCGTCTTTTAATGGGTCATTTAAACCAACCACAAACACTCCGCTTAATGCTGCGGCATTCCAACCGGACTGAGCAGGAAAAATTCGGGAATCCACAGAATAATCCGCCGCACTCCGCCTCCCCTGCCTGAGATTCAGCAACCGCTGGGCAACAGTATGAGCAAAAACCAGAGAACATTGCATCAAAAACAGAACACAATCTTCAACGTTTCCCGCATAAGGCTCCGGATGACAAATAATCAATTCGGAAGCCGAATCTCTGGGTGACGGAGTTATCTGCACCGGTATCGATGGTGCCGCAGCTGGAGCAGCAGGAAGCGGAACGGCTTGCGCTGCAAGCTCCGTAACGCAGACATCTGTTTGTTTAATTTGGTTTGTGAGATGCTGTAATTGCTCCCATATTTTCTCCAAGTGTTCTTGAACTCTTTCGGCGAATGGAACCGCCTCTGCCGCTGGGTCCATTATGGAATGGCCGGGAACTACTGTTATGTGTCGACGCGGGTTGAGGAGCGGACCTGCGTCTGATGGAACCCAGCGCTAAAACAACCAGAAAGTGGTTCCAATAACAAAACAATTTATTTTTCCACCCTTTGGTGCATAACAAAGTGCACAAACAAAAGCATGTGTCCCTCACCCTTCCTCGTTCACAGGCACGATGTCTCAAACCCAGGCGCGGTCCTCAGCGTCTCACAAACGAACATCACAAAGTCGAGTTCCCGGCAATTCTGCTTGAATTACACATGACTTAAATGCAGAACGCCATCCCATTATCTGCTTCAGCTGAAAGTCTTCAAGGTTGCACGTGAGCACCATACACAGGTGCTGCACATCATGTTGATGAGGGTGAAGGACTCTTCTGCCAGCACCTTCTCCACAGACAATAAATCAGTTTGCATACCACCTGGAGAGCAAAGAAAAGAAAAGAACACCAAAACGTCCAGCCACACCCCCCCAACACACAACATATTTGTAAGTTAATGTGTGATCTGGAAAATGGAATGTGTAATAGGTCCAAAGATCACTGTCAATCTCTCAATAATATAATCACCTTGGAGGAGGTTCAGGAGGATATTGATAGGGCTAGGCCTAGAAAAGCAGTTGGCGTGGAGAAACTTACTAATGAGGTGCTTAAATCTCCTTATTTTCAGACTGTGTTACATTCTCTTTGTCAAATCTGATTCAATATTGGCATCACGCCTTCTGTTTGGGACAAGTCAATAATTATACCTATGTCTAAATCAGCAAAAGCTGATCCCAGAGTCCCTCTGAATTACAGATGAATTAGTTTACTCAGTACAGTTTATAATTTATACTCTGGTATTTTGAATAAGAGACTTATTGATTACCTGGAGTTCAACAAGGTACTGGCAGATGAGCAGAATGGCTTCAAGAAAAATAGGGCTTGTATTGATCATATTTTTGTTATTTTGTCTATAGTAAGGGCTACATTAGAGGAGGGTAACCATATTTTTTTGTTATTTTGTTGACTTTAAAAATACGTTTGACTGGATAAACAGAGATCTGGATTTTAAACTATTCAAGGCGGGAACTGAAGGTAAATTTTACAATGCCATCAAATAAAGCCCCAGTTGCCTGCCTACAGAAAAACAATTTAAGAAATAACTGGTTTCCCACCCCCTTTGGAGTAAAGCAAAGTAACATGTTTGCCCACACCTTATTTGTCTCGTATATAAATGATTTTGCATCAGAAATTAAGAAAGTTAATTTGGGTATATGAAGATATTAATTTAAGTATTATTTTATATGAAGATGATATTGTTTTGGTGGCGGAAACTGAGGAGAATTTGCAACAAAAAATGTTGAATATTATGTGTTTATGGTGCAATAAATTGTTTGGGTACTTTATGTGATTAAGGAAATCTGGAGGATGTTACATTTTGTTTTTTATTGTCCATTGTATACCAGTCACACCTAACACGAAAGACGCAGAAACCGGAAGAAAATCCGCAAACCAAAAACAAAATGGGGAACCACAAAACATTCTCCCTGCTGTCGGGATGGATGCACGGTCAGACAAGCGTGCACGTTACTGCGGTGACACTCAATACACGTGCATGAGCACAGTGCAAGCACGTGAAAAATTGCACACACAGCAGTGGGGCAACAAATTAATAAAACACCAGAATTTATAATACTTAATTCCTGGTATAAAGAGTGGAGTTAGCCTCCTCCTAAATGTAAACTAGGAAATAATGAAATGACATGGATTATTGTTCTCCCTTTCATGTTTTACATGAATTACCTGATGCAATCCTCTCATGAAGACATCAATCCTGCTCCTGTCTCATGAAGAGTTGGCTCCTGTCTCATGCCTAGTTGGCTCTCGTGTCATGAACGCATCATTATCACGGCATATCTAGCATGCAGTGATCTGTTGGTGACCACGTTGCACATGTGATATGTGTTTCAATTATTACAATGTGGGGAAATCCTGCAGTTACACGCACTTCGCTGAGATTCTCAGCATGGCGCGATATTCACCAGAATTGTGGTGCGCTGACGCGGCAGTCAGCTGAAGCGATATGTTTTAATTTATTCCCACGTGAGGACAGCAAGCTGATGTCGGTGCTCCACGGTGTACTTATGTGGATGTCCTATTGTACCAGCCACTACAGGTGTTCTCCAACTCTTTATTGCGAGCACAGATATCTGAACAGCTGCAGATCACAGGGGGACATGCTCCCCTTTGTCCGTGGACAAAATTAAACCACACACCATAACAAAACACCGCAATTTATTGAATCCCTCTTATCAAGTGGACAATACAAGTATGAACCTTCTGTTCCTCTGTAGATGACCCATGGTCATAGACATACAGTCATGAAATGACATGAATGAAGCAGTGCTTTCTTATCACGTCCACATCTGCTGGCCCGGCATGTCCAGCCGACCCCCATGCGTGTGTCCAGCAAGCAGCGCGTCGAAGGAGAGACACCACGTCATGTGGACCAGACCTGACATGGGTGACGTGACATTCAGATCGCTAGCTGAGTGTTCCCATGATCAGATGGTCTTTTTCATATGGAGCAGCCTGCCGGTTTGCGCTCTGTACACTCAGTCCAGCCTGTGGCAAAAGTGATATATAGTTTTATGTATTTCCATGTGAGGACAGCAGGCACATGTACGTGTTTCATGGCGTAGAGTTGTAAGGTCATTTCCTCCAAAACACGGTATGTGTTCTCCAGCTGGGACTCACGGGTGCAGAAATCTCAACAGCTGCTGCTGTTTGGAGCCACGCCCACCTGTTCATGCAGCGCACTGAACAAAGTGTCACTCTCTCTTTCTGTTTTGTGAACAATCATTTTATTTATTTATTTTGTAATTGTGTATGTAATTATTGTAGTAATTATTTATATACCTGTCCTGTCTGTGGTCTCTGTGATTTTAATATAACACATCATGTGCACTGTGCCGTCATGTCCAGCTGTCAGTGAGTGACTGGCTGGACATTAGCTGAGTGATGCCTTGCCGGATCCCTTGTGAACATGTCTGTACATACATATCAGCATTTCATGTGTGTGCCCCCCGCCCCCACCATGTGTTGTCATGCCAAGAGTGCAAATGGCCACACATTTTCTAAGTGCCATGCAAGTGGCATTAGATGTTCGTGTGTGTCAACTGGAATTTGGCCGACACCTGCCACGAGAGGGTTCGATGGGCTCAGACAGTGCACACTCTGTCTTTCAGCCGCTGGTGTGTGCAAATAATTGTAGCAACAGGTGTACGAGGTGTTAGAGGCAGCTACGAAATTACACAGTTTGCATACAATTCCTGCTTCATGCGCACTTAATGTGCAATTTGACCAAATTTGCTCTATGTGTGAACGGGCCCTAAAGCAGGTGCAGGAAATGAATGAATGCCATCCCTGATGTTTCAGGCAGAATGGGCACTGGTGGTCCTGAACCAAGAATCTTCTGTTTTGGAAATAAGTACACTGAGCATTGGGTCCCCACCAAACCCACTGAATTTTTACCAAATTATCAAGTAGGATTTCTGATTTCTGGATGCATCTTACTTTTCCTCCTCACAAATTCTAAATGGATACTGTCATTGTAATGGAAACTGTCTATCATCATCTTGCGACTGACCTGTGGAAATCAGCTTCAGTGGGACAGGGTGAAATCAAATCTGCTTCCCAGTCTAAAAGAAATCATGCTTATGCAATTATTTGTGAAAGGACTATTACAGAAAACAGAAATCTAGATTTCTTCAACATCATTTCTTTTTCAGAATTTAATATTTTGTGTTTTCAAAGTGTATGATCCTGACATGTTCAAAATGTGGGTCTAAACCAGAGGACCAGAGTTTTCAACTCTGGTCCTCAGGGACCTCGAACCTGCACATTTGTCATCCATCAGTCGCTGCTCTGCTAAAAGCTGATGAGCTCAATGAGGTGTGAGGACCAGGGCTGGGAACCACTGGCCTAAACAGTCTGCATCTGCTCAGTGTGACTGCATCATTACGACCTTCCAGATGACTTTCATAAAGTTCAATGCTGCAGCAACATCTGCACAGAATTTGTGTTGAACAGTGTTTGAAATCATTTTTGTTTTTTTTGTTGTTGTTCCAATACTGGAGATGATTCCTTACTCTTCCTGAGACGCTGGACTTTAGATGGTGCTAAATATGTACAGTGCTGTATACAGGTTGACTTTGGCTCACAGGCTGTGCCTTTATGTCACTTTGTCATCTTTGTGGAACACATCTTTAAGAGAAAGCTAGTAAATGTCACCTGTGAATTATGTTATGCCCTGGTCGAGTCGGCTGCACATCCGCCATCATACTGATGTCAAAGTGATCTACACCTCCTCTGAGAATTCCCACTGACGAGACAAAAAAAGTGATTTCCTGGTAATAACGAGGCATATTTTCATCAGGAAATTAGCACATTGCTCTGTCAAATTGCTTAGTTGAATGTACTATATTTCACACACGCTGCCCTTCATTGTGACAAATGTCGGGGGGGATTTTCACTGATTTGTAGGAAATACTGCCGGAGTTTTTCAAGGCAGCTTCTCAGTGGATTTAAATAGTCAACATGGACGTATTGGCATGGATTCTGTGTTGGTCTGTATTGATCAGAATATGACTGATCCAAACATGAAGGTCAACATCGGCTTTTCTTGATTGTGTTTTCAAAATAGGAAATGTTGACCACAGCAAGACACATTCCAACACATTCATATGTTTAGTGATGTGACAGAACAGGGCCGGTGCTAGACATTTGGGTGCCCTAACCACAAATCCCCCCCCCCCCCCCCCAAAAATGAACAATAATTCAGAATTTATCAGTACGGTTCTCTTTATTTCCAAAATAACTTCTCAGTAATACAATAACATGCTTTTGGAGGGCGGTATGCATTTTCAGAGGCCCAATGTCCATGCCCAGTCACCCAAAATGACCGATATTTGCCCGAGTTAGACGAGGGCAAATATTGGTCATTTTTGGCATACTGCACCACAACTGCATGTTATTTGCATTATTATCACTGACTGAGATACACAAAATGTGGAATCACATTAACAATATTTAATGTCATTTCAAAACGCACAACACCCAGCAAACATACATATAAAGTTGGCTCACTTTAACTTTGGTCGTGTTGGGTGGTACCACGCTGCTCTCCAAATTAGCCAGGGCGTCCTCATTAAGCTGGCTGCTTTGGCTGCTATTGGACATTGTTGGACTACCCATGATAAAATCATTCAGAATATCCATATTGGGACCGACACACACTTCTTGCCTTTTCATGTTATCGTCTGCAGACAGTTCGTGGTTTGCGCATGCTATGACATCATCACTTTATGCACAGCGGGTATTGGGATACCCGCCCGTTACTGAGGGCAGGCTCAATATTAAATTAATTTTGAGTTATTATTTTAATAATAATTTATTAAAGTTTTGAAAACGGCTGCAAATAAATAATTTTGCATTAACAATGGCACTAAACATGACAAGAAATAAATATAATATTTAAAATAAATAAATACCACCACCATGATTTAAAAATGTAAGTAATAACTATAGTCTCTTCTGGGCAGATGAGCCATCGTGCTCAGGTGGACAGAAGCTTCTCCACCTACTCATGCTCAGGGGCTGGCTGACATCATGTCCTGTTTAAAACTGGAGAAAATTAGATTCTCGCTTCAACAGAAAGAGGGTAAATTTGAGAAGGTTTGGGGACCGTTCTTGAAACTATTCTAGTCTCTTTGACAGCACAATTTATTTTGAGTAGTGTAGTTCCTTGATATATATATATATATAGGGATTATTTTCTCTTTCTTTTTTGTTGTTGTTCACTTATTATGCTTTACATTGACATTGACTTTGTTTGTTAATGCCCTCATTATTTCTATCCATTGTCATTGTCAGTATTATTGAATCTTGATCTTGTTTCTTTTTTGTTTTTTGCAAAAATGAAAATCAGTTAAAAAAGATTTTGAGTTTAAACTCCTCTCAGAAAAAAACAACAAAAAATGTTGAACTTTTTTTTTCATGTTCCAGTTTTTAATACAGGATATTGTGCTTTTCTCCCATTTAGATTATTGTCAGTTCAATCCTTTTTTTTTATATTTTTGGACCATTTCATCGACAAAACATCATAAAGTCTATGTAAATTTTCACAAATATTTGGCATTTTACACACTAAATTAATTCTGAAAAAAAAATCAGAGTAATAATGAAAAGAATCAGCAGCTGCAGCATTAAATGTGGTGCACAGAACTAAAACATTTTGCATGATCTAAATATTGGATCTGATTTTGAAATAAAATGTTCAGTTACATGGCACTTAAGGCTTATTTAACATTTTATTTATCAGTGAGCATAAGTAGGAGTTTAATCGTGTGTGGATAAAGCATCAATTCTTTCAGAGCCCTGGCTGTAAACAAAGGATCATTCAGCTCTCTGTAGCCTAATTCCAAAAATGATCAGGGTGAGGTCGCACAAGACACTATTAAAGTGATGCAGTGGATTAAAAAAAATACAGTCTGGATCTGGAAGATTCAAGATCTTACATGAAAAACAGCAAAAAAAAAAAAAAACTCTCATTAATCTTCCAAGTCATTATACTTTCTCTCTCCTGAAATGTTAAAGGCGAGAACAGGGTCTTTTCTTCTTTAAAATAAAATAAAAAAAACTGGCAACATTCTGATGTGACAACAATGATTCCGGTGCACAGTCCGGATCGTTAGCTGCACGATCAATCAGTCCGTGGGTGTGGTTCTTGCAGGCTGGAAAAAGACAAGAGGAGAGCCCCACACTGTCTTCTCAGGGCTCTCCTCTTGTCTGTAGCGTAGCGCCAAGATGTGCTTGCCGCGGCAGCTTTTTTCGTCATTGGAAAAGTGTCTGCTGTGTTGTAGGTGGTGACACATGCACAGAGGCTGCCCATGCCCCGTCCTGCCTTGCGTGCCTCCTCCTCCTTACTTTGCTTATACCTATTAACAGGCTTTACACAAATTTTAGATATATCCTTACAAGTAGCCAATTAGGATGATTTTTCACGAGCTTGGATTTTGTGGTGCCCCCCAGGCAGCATAGTGCCCTACGTGCAGTGCGTATTTTGCATGCGTGGAACCACAGCACTGTGACAGAATAAACCAAATGCTCTTTTTCTCATTGTCTTAGGATGGGTAGGTTGTTAAAACAAAACAAAACCCAAGAGTGTTTCTTGGGAAAGGCCAAATTGTGGAGGAAATAAGACTCTGCTCATGGTCCAAAACATACAACATAATTTGTGAAAGGCAGGGTAGAACCTGGCGGCAGTGTCATGGTTTTGGCACTGGACAGCTGCTTTGAGACTTAATTATTACCCATCAGTCATGAAGACAAAGTGTGTGTGTGTGTGTGTGTGTGTGTGTGTGTGTGTGTGTGTGTGTGTGTGTGTGTGTGTGTGTGTGGGTGGGGGGGGGTATGGAATTGTCAGATTGCACATGTGAGGGGTTGCACTGCTTCAGCTTTCTTTTTTTAATGTTGAAGTTGAGGTTACCTACTCTCTGATGTCATTAATAAGCCCAAATGAAAAGGGAACACTTTACAGCGATAGCCTGATATATGCTGATGTTTGTAAGACATACCTCTTACAGGGGTGGTGGGCGTTTCCCTTTCTCTGGCCACACCCTCATTCTGGTGCATTCCACGCACACCTGCTCCCAATCTGCACCTCATCACCTGGGTGTATATATATATATATATATATATATATATATATATATATATATATATATATATATACTCCTTATTTTGCTCTGCTCCTTTGTCAGATGGATGTGCCTAGCTCCTTCTCTCCAGCTCTGTTTTGTGTACAGTGGTCCCTCATTTATCGCAGGAGTTACGTTCTGAAAATAGCCCGCAATAAGCGAAATCCGCGAAGTAGTCAGCGTTATTTTTTACAATTATTATAGACGTTTTAAGGCTGTAAAACCCCTCACTACACACTTTATACACTTTTCTCAAACAGGCATTAACATTTTCTCACTTTTCTTCTCTCAAAGTTCAAACCTTAGTATAAAATAAGACCAACCTGTTTTCAGGCCCAAACATTTTTTGAGAAATAAAAATAGAACGTTTTCCTACAAATAATTATGATGGCTTTTAGAACTAATGAATTTAATTTTAACAATCAACCTACGAGGTTGGACACATAAGAAATTATTAATAGTGACTGACCACTATTTTACAGTTCCTCTGATCGCGCCTCTTCGTCCTGGCGCCGCTCCGCTGTCGCGCCTTTTTCCACTGAGTCACACCTCGGTGCAGGTGTCTTTTTCCGAGGGAAGAACACAGTTATGGGTAGTTGTTGGCGCTCTTTTTTCTTCTGGGCGAGAAGATTCTTATAAACACACAGAACACAATGCGCGTACTCTCCCTTCGCGGTGCCGTGACCGGCCTGCTTGATGAGGACGCAGAACACAATGTGCTGTAAAAAAAAAAAAAAAAAAAGCATGCAAAATTGGACTAAAAAAATCTGCGAAACTGCGAGGCCACAAAAGGTGAACCACGTTATAGCGAGGGACCACTGTATTCTCTTCCTACTTGCCTCGTGTTGCGACTACCTGCCTATATTCTCGACCATGCCTTTGCCTGATGTTGTTGGTTTTATTACTCTTGTTGGACTGCCTTACTGTGTACCGGACCCTATTTACTGCTTCAGTAAACTGTTTTTACTTACAGAGCTTGTTGTCTAAGTCCTGCATTTGCATCCAGCCTAACCTGTCAACCACACTTGATAGAGCTGACAACATTGTTTGATAATTTAACTGTTTCACATGGAGTCAGAAGATATACAGGTACACTTTGTGATGTTTGTGAAGTTTTACCAACTCAGCCATCACCAGCTGGGTGTTTTTTTGACAATGACTCAATTCTGCCTAGCTCATGAGTTAAAATATTATAACTACAAAATGTGGGACGATAAAGCAACAAATTGATGTAAAAGAACACCACAGGCTGAACAACCGCCCATGCTGCTTTGGCTATTTTGGATTCTTGCCCAGTGATGGTCGATCAAGGACAACCCGCACTGCTGGAAGGGTCCTCATGCATGTATAATTCTAAGTCCTTTTTGATTGAAGGTTGAAGCCATATGAAGTACTTTAAATGATGTCTCCATAACAACTCGGTCACATCCTTTACACTCCCTAATGTAGGTTGTACATCGTGCATTTACACTAATTACTGCTGCATTGTTATGCTTCCATTTCAGCAGTTGCTGAACTCTTTGTGTTGCTAACTTGCCAACTGCTGCTAGCCAATTCATCAGCAATATCAATATATAGAAACACAAACAACACCCCATTTTAAAAAACCAATGACAGCTTTTTATTCACAAATCAGACTTCAGACAACTTTGATGCATGTCTCTGTCATCTTCTCCTTCCACTGTTGTAACATCTACTGTTGTAACACCCGACATAGTATGAGTTATGATGTAGGGGAAGCTGGGGCGCAGTGGATCAGAAATGTTGTTTTGTGGCAGCAGAAGCACATTATGCATAGGTTCAGGTGATTCTATTATGGATTTAATACAGCAAGTTATTGTTTATAAGGCTGTGTTATTTATGTCATCCCAAGTGTAATTTACAGGTGTCTAAAATTGTTTTTTAAAATTTTTGAAAAAACATGATTATAAAGACTTGTTCAAAATTATTAAATATATGCTGATTGTTGTGTGCTGGGGTGTTTGGCTGGCTTGGTTTTTGTTTTCTGTTTCTCCCACCAGGTGGTATGCATTCAGGACTGAGTGGCTGAGCATTAGGACCTCACCCTGAACACCTGAGGCTTGTTATCATGTGCAGGTCATCAGGACTCACAGCTGTGGTGTATTCTGTCTTGATCAGAGATTGCTGCACTTAAACCTTGAATGCACAGTGTGTGATTGCCAGAGACTCGAACTTGTGAGCAGACGTGTGAGATCGACATCAGAAGAACAATCTCACCATTACGGACGCAGAGACCGCTCCAGGTTTGACGCCACAGTCTGTGAAGGAGGATTGGGTGAGGTCTCACGCTCTTCAGCACACTTCCTGAGGTAATTTGGTTTTGGTGACTTTTATGAAGTAATGACAGTGGATTTGGTGTCCCTCACACCTTGTGTTATTGAGCTGTCACGTTATGCTAATTGTCTAATCAGCTTCTGCTGCAGTGGAGATTTGAACTGAGTTGTTCCGTGCCTGCAGGGTGAGAAGCTGATATATATTTAAGCCAGGAAGTGTTTGCTGATTGTGTGCACCCTTTTGAGCTGGGTCTCTCTGGGTGGAGAGTGTTGGACTCACCTCATGTTTTCTTTCTCCACAGACTTGGTTTGTTGCGGCCACCTGGGGGGTGTCGGCGGGGTCCCTGGGTCCGAACTGCTGTGGCTCCGGACCGTTTGCGCTGTTGAGAGCGCGTCGTGTTTTCACCTTACCAGACCGCGGACTTTAGTTGTTTATCACTTCACTCACTTACATTAAAATGTGTTATCTTTTGAACCGTGCTCTGCTTATTTCGTGCTGGGTCCTGTCAAACGCTGGGTCGGTGCTCTGACTGCGTCCGACACATAACAGTAGTCTCTGGCCATTTAACAATGGACCAGCGGAAGCAGAGACGGTGTTTTTGCCGAGAAGGCTGCAGCAGATGTTGGAGTTGATCCGGGATCAGTTGCGGGTGCTCTCTGCCCGGGTTGTGCGCGTTGGTGCGCGCATGGCGGAGTTCACAGCTTGGGTCGCGTTGCACCCCGCTGTTACGGCTGTAGCCCCGTCTCCTCCCGTGCAGCTGGCTCCGACGCCTGTTGTAGCAGCCCCGGTGGTATTTAGTTTGCACTTTAAGCTGTTTGTTATAACCTGCTGTCGTTTACAGCAGTGTGAATTGGTTTTTACTCTGTTACCACGGGGATTTTCTTATTTGGCACTTTGGCTCCCTCTGTTGGTGACAGAGTCACATTACCGTCCAGGTTCAAAGGATGGAAAACAATGTTTTTCCATTCTTTGCACTTGACGATGTAGGCCAATGTTAGTTTTTTTATTGGTCTATTATCTGTTTCTTGTTTTAGTATGAGGTGTTTTTATCAGGGGTTAATTTGTTGTTTTTGTAGGTTTAAAGCACTGTCTGTGGTCTGGTGGAGGTGAAAATGCAGGCTGTCTGGAGCATAGTTTGACCCAGGTGACTTTATGTTTGTCTGTTGGTCTTTCTTTTTTATTTCTTTTGGTTTCACCTCCCAGGGTTTGATGGGGGGGTAATTGGGTTGTTTTTTTCTTTTTCTCTTTTTTTTGTTTTTGTTGTTCCCTCTCTTCTCCTCTGGCTCCAGCCGTGTGAGCCGTACGTTGTCGGCGTTGCTGGAGTGGTGCAGTTTGGTTATGCTGGGCGTTTCCCAGGTAACCTCTGCACCCGGGAGGGAGGGGGTTGGGGTATGTTTTATTTTTTTCCCTGTCTTCTCCTCCGGCCCCAGCCGTTTGAGCCGTACGTTGTCGGCGTGGTGCGGTTCGGTTATGCTGGGCATTTCCCAGGTAACCTCTGCACCCAGGGGGGGGGGGGGGGTTTGGGGTATTTATTTTTTTTATTCCCTTTACAACCTCCAGCCTTGGCGCGCCTCTGTGCCGTTTGCCATTGGTGTTGCTGGGGTGGTGCAGTTCAGTTATGCTGGGCGTTTCCCAGGTAACCTCTGCACCCGGGTGGGGGGGGTTTAGGGGTGTTTTTTGTTAATTCCCTGTTCCACCTCCGGCTTCAGCGTGCCTTTGAGCCATACGCCATCGGCGTAGCTGAGGTTTGGGGCAGTGGAATATACCCGCAGCTGGTGGCTGGTTTAAAAGTCGGAGGGGTGGCGCCGTCTTGTGCTGTACACCATTACCGCTGGTCCACTCCTCCCGGTTGACTTTTGGGGTATAGTCATGGTTGGTGACACTGGACGTACTTCCAGTTTCCACTGCGCTGAGGGGGTGGGGTTGGGGTTGTTGTTTTGTTTGTATGTTTTTTTTCCCCCAGTTTCTGCCCTCAGGGTGTGACTGTGGTGTCCTCTGGGGGGGAAATGACTGTGGGACCATCTAGCCGTAGACGGCCGGGGCTGGGTCTGTTAGTCATGGGGGGGGTGTCTCCTGGGGTTTGATGGAACGGTCCTCTGGGAGGCGCTGGGAGCCCCCGTGGGTGACTTTGGATCCCAGAGGGACCTCGGCTGTGGTTATTACTCCTGGAGCTGGCGGGATGTCCTCTGGGGGGTGTTGGTCCCTACATGTCGTCCGGGGGGGGGGTTAGATTTTTTTTTTTTTGCAAGCTTAAGTTTGGGTCGTGTTTGTTTTTTCTTTTCTCCTCTTCCTGGGGTTTGATGGGACGGTCCTCTGGGGAGGGGGGTGTTGGTATGTTTGTTTTTTCTTTTCTCCCAGTTTGCACCCCTGGGGTTTGGTTGTGGTGTTCCCTGGGGGGGTTATTGGGGTTTTTCTTTTTGTTTTTTGACTAAGCAGACTCTAAAACATAGTCAAAAGATGGCTGAATGCACAGGTTCAAGAACTCCTGGCCAAAATTGAGCAAAGTGAACGACAGAAGCAAAAGTTGACAGAAATGAATGCAAAGATGCAGTCAGAGGTGGAGACTCTAACAGGTCTGCTAACTGAAGCAGAAGGCAAGACCATCAAATTCAACAAAAGATATCTCTGCACTGGAGTCTCAGTTGCAGGATACTCAGGAGCTGCTCCAAGAGGAAATCCATGGGACACCTTCCTTCTCCATCCGCCTAGGGCAGATGCTGAACGAAGAGGAAGAGAGCAAGAAGACTGTGGAGAAGCCAGTTTCTACTCTCTAGACTCAGCTGGCTGAAAGGAAGACAAAGGCAGGATAGGACGCCTTGTCAGTAGAGGGGGCTGAAGAGGGCCTTAAGTGAGTCCAATGGGAGTTTGGACGGTGTTCAGCGGCAGCTGGAGTAGAAAAGTTCAGCCTATGGACAAACTGGATAAGACAGAAATCCGTTTGCGCTGTTGAGAGCGCACCGTGTTTTCACCTTACCAGACCGCGGACTTTAGTTGTTTATCACTTCACTCACTTACATTAAAATGTGTTATCTTTTGAACCGTGCTCTGCTTATTTTGTGCTGGGTCCTGTCAAACGCTGGGTCGGTGCTCCGACCGCGTCCGACACATAACACTGATGCATATACAAACTATAGTCCAGCAAACCAGTTATGTAATGTGTGAGTGTTTTATATAGTGATATAAGTCCTTTAGAAACTATTATAAATACAACTGTCACATTTTCTGTTCAAACATAAAAACAGTTGTTTATATACACAAATTATAGAAATAATTAATGGAAAAAATAAATGTATAAGCTTCAACAAGTAATATTTGCCATCCACTTGATACTGGGGCTTAGTAAATCACTTTCTAGACTGATTCACTGCACCCCAATTCACTGTGCCCTGGGTGCATGTGACACACATAAGTCATGTTATCAAATAGCTGATAGTCTGGAGAAGACATAACACATGCTCATCAGTTGGATGGGGTATTCTTCTAACATTTTTGGGGGGGCCACGTTT
The DNA here is from genome assembly GCF_902500255.1 of Thalassophryne amazonica. Taxonomy (NCBI): domain Eukaryota; kingdom Metazoa; phylum Chordata; class Actinopteri; order Batrachoidiformes; family Batrachoididae; genus Thalassophryne; species Thalassophryne amazonica. The sequence continues at coordinate 24,549,922 of NC_047121.1, forward strand.
CCTGTTGTGGGAAATAAATACAAAGACACTGACATCCACAAAGTTTAATTTTGATAGGAAAAAAAATGACTTCACTTGCCACTTAGTTTTACCCCTAATGTATCCAAAAACAAAACACTAATTTATAACGGTGATGTCTTTATGCATAAAAATATGTCAAAACCTATGCAAATATATATATATAGTTTTGCAGCTATAGCTACTGATTCCACTGTGCCCCGTGCCCCGGTTTCCCCTAATCTACTGTGTAGCCATGGGTGTGCCTGGGTGTGCCTGTGCCAGCTAAACGTGAAGGTGGCACACCTAATGTAAACATAAAAAAAAAATTATCTGCTGTCATGTTAATCCAAACACTGAAATCATTATTGTCAATGGTGGTAGCTCCGCACAGCAGCAGGTGTTATGCTGAGCTCTGCCTGCGTGCTGAGAATTGCATCCAGCTCAGGAAAACGCACACAACTGAAGAGGAAGCAAAGAGGCAGATATCAAGGATTTTAGAGGAAAATGCTGCTTTGAAAACGATGTAATCTAAACATCAAACTAAGTTAACTGAATTTAAGAGTTTATGAATGTTCAGAGCTATTAGACTGAGAAGGAGTGTTTTTGTGATCATCTCAATCAATTACTTCATTTGAACATTCTGCATTTTTTTTAATGCTCACTTCTTACTGAGTGGATTAAGAGCTAAAGTAATGCATTTTGTGGTTCATTTTGATGTCATAATGAAGGCGTTTCACATTCAAATTATCCAAAGAAAGTGGCCAAAACACAGCAGGTTTTAAAGCATTTAATTCATGTATCTTCAGACATAAAGTCATAATGTGAAAGCAGGCTTCGTTACCGCTAGTCCTTCCAGGGGTGTCACAAGAACACTTTCATTTTTTTTTTTTTTTTTTTTTGGTGGGGGGGTGCAAATAACATAAAAAGTAAAATAATGAAAATGACATATTTCTAGATGCCAAGTAACCAACTATACAATATTATTAACAAACAGCTGTTCTGTCATTCTCAATAGTTAAAAAGTCATTTCAATAATGCCAGAAACACACTGCACATATCGCAGTTGCATCATGCCAGACAGGTGTGTCATACCAAACAGTCACACCAGGTAGCATTTCAGCAGTTTTTGTGGTGCATCACTGTCCACATTGTCTTTTAAAAATGAATCTTTTTTCCACATTCTGCAGCTCCTGTTGCAGTTTTACAGTGCACATTCAATTTGGACTTCTTGTGTGCGTACGTCCCAATATCATTTCAATATCACAGCCAGTAGTTGCAATAATTGGGGCTGTGTGCTGCGAGTTTTATGAATAAAGTTCATTTTATAAAGCGCTGTTTCAAAGCGTAAAAAAATAACTTCCTTGTCAAGTTGATGGCTGCTGATTTCATCAGAAAGTTTTGTCCGTGTTATAACGTAAAAACTTTGAGTAGAGATCAGGCAGAAAGATTTGTCTTCTTTTCCTGCAGCTAATGGTTCATTCTGGACTTCCAAAAGCTCTGGTGTCAATTCAGACCTGTTACACAAGTAATCTTAGCCCTAATTACTGTCATGAAGACAATCTGTAGCACTAAATAACTTAAAAAAAAAACCTGTCACCATGGAAGACAAAATGAGCTAAATATTAGAAAAGCTGTGGAGTTGGAGTGCTACTTGGAACTATGTCTGTTTTTAAGATGGTGCTCTTTGGTAAAGGGCTTGTTCAAATAAAGTCTTGAGAAGATACCAAGGCACTCATCTGATGAAAAAGTTAAAATGCCTTTATTGTATGGGCAAATCATAATTAAAAAACATGCACTTCGACGCATTTTGGCTAGAAGCCTTCGTTAGGAAGTGAACACTCTGATTCTGAGACAGGTCTGATTATAAACCTCAAAATGGGTGGGTTAATAGGTGTGAACAATTGGATCATCAATTAACCAATGACAACAAAGTCAGATAAAGGGTCATCAAAGCTGAAACAAAAACATATAGGTGGCCAACTGGGGGCCTCGTGTCTGCCCAGCAATACAAAAATCCATCAGATAATATGTCACACATATAAATAACACATTGCATATCACTAGGACAATAAACTCTTTAGAGGAAATGGCAGTATTCTACATCTTCATTGAAACCTGAGTATATAGTTGCTTTTAATATAAAAATTCAAAAAGTCTTGCGTTGATTCAGTTGTTTTATCCTATTCCCTCCTCTTATAGTTTGTGGTACGTAATCAATGCCAATAGCTCTTAAAATAGAAGGATCGCTATTATGTTTGTCCTTAAAATGACGAGCCATAGGATAATTGTCATGTTTAGTTCTTATGGCATACTTATGCTCTGAGACTATCCTGTAAACGGCGTTTAGTTCTGCCAATGTAAAGCACATTGTGTACTGGACACTGTAATTTGTAAATCACAAAGTAGTTTTACAATTAATAAAATGTTGTATTTCATAAGTATTGTCTCCATGTATCATAAAACATATTACATTTGGCCACATTAGAGCAATGGTTGCACTGACCACATTTAAAGCTACCACACCGTTTAACTGATAGCCAGGTATTTTTTGAAAGTGCTGGCAAGTAGTTATGAACAAGTTTATCGCTCAAAGTAGGCGCACATTCAAAGCTGAATTATAGGGGGTTCCACAAACACATTACCTAAAGAGGCATCACATTGTAGTAAATTCCAGTTTTTTCTTAATAATATTTTTAATGTGGTGTGATTCTGCACTGAATCTAGTGGAAAAGAACACCCTTTCAGATCTCTGTCCTGCAGGCCTATTTTATAAAAGGGACTGCAGTTCTAGACTTCTTGCTCTATTTTTAGCACTTTTAAGGACTCTCTTTTTGTAACCTCTTTGAATAAATCTGTTTTCCATCTCAGCAGCTTTTTGATCAAAATCATTTATTTCATCGCAAACCCTTCTAAGTCGCTGGAACTGTCCATAGGGTACGTTATCTTTAAGGTGTCTGGGATGGAAACTCTTAGCATGTAAGATAGTATTATGAGAGGTAGGCTTTCTATAGATGATGGTATGTAAAAAGCTTGCATTATCTCTAAATATTTCCAGATCCAGAAAACAAATCTTTTGCTTGTCAAATTCCTGAGACAATTTGATGTTTCTATTAGTGCTGTTAAGAAATTCATGGAAAGACACAAGTTCAGATTCAGATCCGGCCAATAATAGAAAAACATCATCTATATACCTGCCCCAGTATTGTAGAAATCATAGAAAGGATGTTTGGTGGAATTAAATACAAAATCTTGTTCCCTTTTACCCATATATAACCCTGCATATAAGGGACTGTAACATGCTCCCATTGCACAGCCTTTTGCCTGTCACATACCACAAACTAGTTTATTGTCCTAGTGATATGCAATGTGTTATTTATATGTCTGGCATATTATCTGATGGATTCTTGTATTGCTGGGCAGACACGAGGTCCCCTGTTGGCCACCTATGGTTTTTTTTTCAGCTTTGACTACCCTTTATCTGACTTTGTTCTCATTGGTTAATTGATGATCCAATTGTTCACACCTGTTAACCCACCCATTTTGAGGTTTTTAATCAGACCTGTCTCAGAATGACCGTGTTCACTTCCTGACGAAGGCTTCTAGCCGAAATGCGTCAAAGTGCATGTTTTTTTTTAATTATGATTTGCCCATAAAATAAAACCATTTTAACTTTTTCATCAGATGAGTGCCTTGGTATCTTCTTAAGACTTTATTTGAGCAATATATTAAATGCATCCTTTTTCCATGTTTCCAAAATCACTTTAGGTTATGTATGCTTGTGCGAGCATTTTTTTTTCCCACTGCTGTGTGGCTGACAGGGCCTGCATGAAAACACGTCACATGGAATGCCTTAATATATAAATATGTACATCAAGTTAATTGAGGACTTTCCACTGTTTTTTCCATCAGTTGTATAATCTATAGTTTGACTCGCAGAGCACTGTGTGTAGCTCCAGTCGGGTCAGAGGACAAATTAAGAAAAGGTCATGTGACTTTTTTCAGTCCCTGCAATAGTTTTTAAAACCTTGTTTTTATTTTTCATGGGTCAATTGTTTTCCAGCCATAAAAAGTCCAGTGAAATGTGTTAATTGTCCAATTATCTCATTTTTCTGCACATTTAGCTGACTCCGCTCATGAATGATGGAGAAACACACACGTACACACATGTGCACCCACACAAGATAAGTCCAAGTTGATGAGTGTGAAAATTAACCATTTACTATTTAGCTCATTTTGTTCTCTGTCTCTCTCTCTCTTGCTCTCTCTCTCTGAGTGTGCGTGCACAGTGAGGAAATATGATGGCAAACTACTCACAGTCTAGCATATATGTCAAAAAAGTGGCAGATCTCCTTGGAAATGTGATGTCATCCATCACATATGAACTCCATGTCAGACAAAACTACTGCACAAGGGCCACTGAAGCAGTTACACATAAAGGTGCTTTAACATCACCTTTGCAGATTGGACATGTTTTAAGCTGCACAACAGACTCACAACTACTGTCGTCCTGTGGAAAGAGGCCAACTGGGCAGCAGTCGCTTTCTATTTTTCATGGCTGTGAATTCTTTTTCATTTATACAAAGTTCAGTAGATTATTTGAATTACTTTTTTTTTCTGTATATTTAGCTGTGTGCTTCCCTTGGTATGTGTGAAAAAAGGTGCTGGGTCTACTGTCTAGAGGGGAATGTTTCTCGCAAAGCAACATACATCTGCATTTTGCAGCCACCAAGATCAGTTTACAGTATCTTTCAAGACAATAAAACAAATTCTTTCCACAAATATTAGCGATATTAAAATAAGAGTAAAAACATATTTTCTTTTCTGTGAACCACAGGGGCAAATCCAGGATTTTGTAAATGGGGAGGTGTGGTTTTGTGAATGAATAAGGCCTGACTAAGTCCAAGAAATTTCAGTGTTCCCTGTGTTTTGAACCTCTCTTTGAAGCTGAATAGTAGAACTTGAACATGTTGTATTGTGTCCAGAGCTGTGGTCAGTCTGTGGAGCTGAACCGGGAATTCAGTTTCAATCTTTCCTCACAGGTGCACTGTGGAAGCTGCCCATCACATCCACAGAATCATCTGCTGGCCACTGAGCAGCTGGAGTGGTCAGGCATTAAGGGCCTTGCTCAAGGGCACCTCAGAGGTAGTAAAAAAACGACATTTAGTGCTCTGTGACTGCTCAAAAAAATTTTTATCTTGCTGGTGAGATTGTCCCTCTGGTCAAACACCCACTTCTCAAAGCTTTAGGTGACAAACGTCCATTTTATATTTTTTAAAGGTTTCAGCATTTTGCATCAGTCTTGTGAGGTAATAGATTATATATGAAGGACTTATGTAGTACTACGAAGTACATTACAGTTACGCAGGGATAAATGGAGTATAACCCCAATTCCATTGAAGTTGGGATGTTGTGTAAAATGTAAATAAAAACAGAATACAATGATTTGCAAATCCTCTTCAACCTATATCCAATTAAATACACCACAAAGACAAGATATTTAATGTTCAAACTGATAAACTTGATTGTTTTGTGCAAATACTTGCTCATTTTGAAATGGATGTCTGCAACACGTTACCAAAAAAGCTGGGACAGTGGTATGTTTACCACTGTGTTACATCACCTTTCCTTCTAACAACACTCAATAAGTGTTTGGGAACTGAGGACACTAATAGTTGAAGCTTTGTAGGTGGAATTCTTTCTCATTCTTGCTTGATGTATGACTTCAGTTGTTCAACAGTCCAGGGTCTCTGTTGACATATTTTGCATTTCATAATGTGCCACACATTTTCAGTGGGCAACAGCTCTGGACTGCAGGCAGGCCAGTCTAGTACCCGCACTCTTTTACTACGAAGCCACGCTGTTGTAACACGTGCAGAATGTGGCTTGGCATTGTCTTGCTGAAATAAGCAAGACGTTGCTTGGATGGCAGCATATGTTGCTCCAAAACCTTTATGTACCTTTCAGCATTGATGGTGCCATCACAGATGTATAAGTTGCCCATGTCATGGGCACTAACACACCCCCATATCATTACAGATGCTGGCTTTTGGACTTTCCACTGGTAACAATCTGGATTGACTTTTTCCTCTTGTGTCCAATTTGAAATGTGGACTCATCAGACCACAGCACACTTTTCCACTTTGCGTCTGTCCTTTTCAAATGAGCTCGGGCCCAGAGAAGGCGGTGGCCTTTCTGGATGTTGTTGATGTATGGCTTTCACTTTGCATGGTAGAGTTTTAACTTGCACTTGTAGATGTAGCAATGAACTGTGTTAACTGACAATGGTTTTCTGAAGTGTTCCTGAGCCCACGCGTAAGATCCTTTACACAATGATGTCGGTTTTTAATGAAGGCCACCTGAGGGATTGAGGTCACAGGTATTCAATGTTGGGTTTCGGCCTTGCCGCTTATGTGTAGAAAGTTTTGCAGATTCTCTGAATCTTCTGATTATATTATAGACTGTAAATGATGGAATCCCTAAATTCCTTGCAATTGAACATTGAGAAACATTGTTCTTAAACTGTTGGACTATTTTTTCAAGCAGTTGTTCACAAAGTGGTGATCCTCACCACATCTTTGCTTGTGAAAGGCTGAGCCTTTTGGGGATGCTCCTTTTATACCCAATCATGACACTCACCTGTTTCCAATTAAGTGTTCTTTGAGCATTCATCAACTTTCCCGTCTTTTGTTGCCCCGTCCTAACTTTTTTTAAATGTGTTGCAGGCATCCATTTCAAAATGGGCAAATATTTGCCCAAAAATAAAAAAAGTCTATCAGTTTGAACATCAATATCTTGTCTTTGTGGTGTATTCAATTGAATACAGGTTGAAGAGGATTTGCAAATCATTGTATTCTGTTTTTATTTACATTTTACACAGCATCCCAAAATTATTGGAACTGAGCTTGTATGATTACAGATAATTCATTCATTCATTTTCTGCTGCTTATCTGTGTCAGGATCACGGTGGAAGCAAACTAAGCATCCCACACTTCCCTATCCTCTGCCAAGTGCACATGGGTATTTGCCCATGTCACGCATTACAGTAAGGTTTTTATGACATCATTCACTGACATCATTCAAGATAAAGAATCGGTCCTCCCATGTGTCTGCTTACATGATCAAAAATTGTTGTGTCATGTTTAGGCCATGGTCAAACTTGAAAGACGTGAAACCCAAGACCTTTGGTTGATGGCTGACTGGTAAGCCTGCTTGCTGTTATGTCTTTTTACATGATAACAAGATAATGAAAGACACTAGCTTTTGCTGCAGATAAAATAAGATTTTAACCACACAGTTTGTGCATATATGATTTTCAACAAGAACATATTGACCTGCAAACTTGTTGAACATCATTGCTCCTGTAAAACCTGACCTGACTGGTTAGCAGGAATGTAAAAAGTAGTACCATGGGTTTGAGCATTTTGGAATCAATATCAATAATACTTTTCTGCATTTGTGCTGCCACCAATCTCTTTGCAAACTTGGTCTGATTTTGACATTTTCTTTCCAGATTTTATCTAAGACTGTAATGGGTGTTGAATCAACTACTTGCATTTTGGATCCTTTACCATCTAAGCATACAAAGGAGCTGTGAATAACACTGGGGCCTGCCAGTCAAGGAGGCTCCAATTTTTCACAAATGGCATGCGATTCCTCCTTCATGCACCAGTCGGCTTCAATTGTGTTATGTGTGAAGGGGCTGTAAATCTTACAAAGATCTTTTTGAAACCACATAACACCTTTGAAGTAATTTACAAAACATATTACAGATGTTAGCATGTATGCCCCCTGTACGCCCCCTATGCCCCCATCACTTGACATCAAAGGTAACGTCCAGTAATTTCAAAACCGCATGCACGTGCACACGCACTTCCTGCTGCAGACAGTGTAAGAAGGAAAACAAAATATTTGCTATGAATCCCCCCCAACGTAAATATATTCTCTTCATTAAAATAAGCTGAAATTTTTGCAACTTATTTTAAAAATAAACCAACATTATAACGCTTGGATTTAAGTAGGAACTAAATTTTGTCAATTTTGTGAAATTTGAAAGGCTGTACAGCTTTAAAATAATTGTACCAGTGTTACGATTGCATTTCTAAGCATCTTGTCGGCTGCAGTCTGTCCGACACTCAGCACCACCTGTCACGCCTCTCCACTGTCAAATTTTAAGGCAGAACTTTTGAACTTCCTGAAGTCTGTCTGCACCACACTGATGTGATTGATAAAGCATGAAGCTTGAGAGGCTTTTCCTAGAGCTATTAATCTGCTTCACCATTCTCTGTCCCTGATTGGAAAAGCTTTTTCATTGAAAGGCTTTGTGGGTTGCTGTCAAGGGCCAAAGTAAAGTATTTAATGAAATAAAATGCAGTTTGTGGCAAACAAAAATAGCAGGGAGGTTGTCTTCTAAAATATTCAATAAAGTAAACGAAATAAGATGATGGCATGTGATGAGATGCATTGAGAAGGTTTTTCAGAGAAGCTTCTGATTGTTGACCTGTGATCCCGATCCTGATCTTTGTTCCTGATCACTGCTCCTTGATTGCTGATCTGTAATCTTGAACTATGACCCTGATCTTCAATCATGTTCACAGATTTTAATGTACTTATTTCCATAGCATTTTCAAACAGTGCATACAAAATGCTTCACTAAAACAAATATGTGTTTTCTGCAGCGGCACACTGCACATGATGACGTGAGGCACGGCCATTTTTCAAAGCTAACAACACGGACAATTTACTTAACTGTAAGATACAAGAGTTTCAGCATTTTGCAAAGCATTTCATTAAAACAGGAAACCCTGGCTCTGATGGCAGCTTAAAAAGCTAATTTTTACGTGGCATTTAGTTTCTTTCTGTAAGGTCAAAAAATAATTCACATTTATCTGGTTAAAACCAGGTGACACTCTGCACTTAAATAATCAATCTCTTTAAAGATACATATCCAGTATCCACAATATCCAGTTTGTCCTTGTCACCATGGTAAGTGGCAAAACTTGGATTTTTTTAACTTTTCACAGCAAGTGCCATTGAGGTGCACAGCTATCACACTCATAGCCAAAGGTGGTGCAATTTTTCCACCTATCTCTCATTGAAAACAATGGAATCTGGTTTTCCATCTGCCACTTACAGCTTACATGTGAATGCAGCATAAAAGGTAGTAAAATACCAAACTTTTAAAATAGTAATCCATAAATCAGGAAATACAGAAAATAATTCAAACATAAAGATCAGAATTTCCCACCAGCGTTTATCTTACTTCTCACACTCTGCTATGTGAAAGAAACCTGCTTTTCCTGGTGATTAAAGACTCAGTAGTCCAGTGGATTCAATCAAGCCAACTACAGGTACAGAGTCTCACAGGAGCTGAAACCATTGATATTCATTATGCAGCTATCCTGGGTTGTGTAGTCTTTTTCCTGAGCCTTGTTGTTTGTATGTCAACAGAGTGCTTTGTTTTCCCAAGATAACGAGATAATTTATCAGTTTCCTATTGGAATAAACAGGCATTTTGCACCACATTCATTCAGTGCAGCAATGTCAGAGGTTGGAGACAATGATCACATCACATATCTGTTTATTCAAGGCCTGACAGGCTGAAGAAGCTTCATGCCTCGCTGTGACTGATGATATCCACATTCTTCTTTGGACTTCTGCCTTTTTTAACTTGAGGTCACTACAGCAGATGTGATATGCATGACATGTTCATTTGACACAAGTTCTGCTTGGATCCTTTTCCTGATGCAACTCCACATTACATGGAGAAATGGGCTTGAACTGGAAATGAGTGCTTGGCCACCATGCTGCCCCAGTGCTATACATTTTGATATACCAGCCCATTTTTTTATTTTGCTATTTATAATCCTCCACTTCACCATTATTCACCTCATAACGGTGAATATTTTTCACCGTTATGTGTCTCTTTTAGTTTTTGCATTTTGTAGACAGCCCCTCTGCATTCATCTCACAGCTGCCTGCACAATCAGACATATTATTTGTCCAGTTGTGACAGTTCATTTTGATGAAAATAAGTTTGTAGCTCGTTGTCTAGTTTCCAAAGTTAGAAACTAGCTTTGTTTGTGTTTCTAAAGCATTTCTCTTATGATGTATTGAGCTGCTGGCCAGCTACTATGACATCAGGGTCACTTTGATTGTGCCGCCAATAAAGCTGAAACCTTGCTAAGCATCTTTTTTTTTTTTAATAACATACACTTATGTCTACATCATCAGTCACAGCAAGGTATAAAGCTGTTTCAGCCTGTATGTTTCAGGCCTTGATTGAACAGAAACATGACGTGGTCATTCTTCCCCTCTGACATTACTGCATGGAATAAATGTTTGTTCCAATGGCAAGCTGATGAATTATCTTATTTCAGGAAAACAAAACAGCAAGCTTGTGATAATGAGTTAATTAACTTGGTATCACAAGAAAACAGGAAATAAAATATATGAATCTGAGGGCCCTTAGGCCTTCAGTAGCATGGAGCTGTTTTTTTATCGATGATTTTAATTGTTTATGAGAATGGAAGGAGTTCTTTTGCATGGATGATATCCACTAGTGATGCATGGGTTAGGGTTTTTAACACCTGCCCAACCCCTCATAACTGACTGTTATTAGGGAGGGGTGTTATTTCAAAAAAGCTGGAAATCTATAAATGTTTGCATGGAATATGGAAATATACACAGAATAAACCATAGCAGGATAAATTGTGGGTCATTTGGTTCGAAAAACCCATATGGATGGAGCCAGTGAAGATATCGGGTTCAAAAATCGCCAAAAATATCGACGAAAATGTCATATCTTGAGAACCGCTGCCTAGAGACTTGAAATTTGGCTCCAAATGTTGCTTGACCCCGTTTATATTCAACTTCTATAGTAACAATAAGCCTATCTGGTGTTTTTTAAGAGTAATTGACAAAAAAACCTTATTGCAGTACATATGTTATGATCAATTGTAACAAAAAACAAATTCTTTGTAGTTTTTATTTCAAGAACATCAGTTGAGTATAATCATCACACATAAAGAATGACATGGCCATAATTAACTAATTATAAGCAACAGAGTGGTTTTCTACATCAACAGCACATACATGACACACGTGTTACTTGAAATTTTCAAACACTCCGTCCATATGGGTTTTTGGAACCAAATGACCAAAAATGTATCCTGCTATGGTTTATTCCATGTATATTTCCATATTCCATGCAAACATTTACAGATTTCCAACTTTTTTGAAACAACACCCCTCCCTACTGTTATGGCCTTTCGTGCAGCCAGCTCAAAAGTCATCTGCCTGCTCCCTACTTTTGTGCTGGCTGTGCAAATGGCCCCGCGTGTGGTTATGGATGTTCATGGGTGGCACCTGGACTCCGGCCGACTCTGGGTGAGAGTGGGTCAAATACACACCATTCCCCGTCATTCAGATGTTTGACATCTGTGGTTTTATGTTGTGTTTTACAACGGATCATACCTGTGGTGGTATGTCTTTCTGTTTGAGCAGAGGTGTTCTCATTCTTGGCAGTGTTGTCATGTACAAATTATCCTATATGGAGTCTAGTTATAATGTTGGTGCCTGTGCTTCATTTCATGTGTAATTAAGGGCCTCTTCGCACATAACACAAAAGATGCAGAAACCCGAAGAAAATCCGCAAATCAAAAACGAAATGGGGAACCACGAACCATTCTACCTGCTGTAGGGGGAATGCATGTTTGGACAGACATGCACAAGTTTTTGTGCACGCTCGTATTCACGCGCACGAACACAGTGCGAGCACGTGGAAAGTCACACACACAGCAGCAGAGGAAAATAATTTAAAAAACACCACAAGTTATAATACTTAATTCCTGTTATAAAGAGCTGATTTAGCCTCCCCCTAGACATACCTACACCAAGAAGTAATGAAATGACATGGATTACTGTTCTCTCTTTCATGTTTTACATGAATTACCTGATGCGCTTATGTCATGAAGAGCCAGCTCCCGTCTCATGAAGAGCCGGGTTCTTGCATCATGAACACATCAGCAGTGATCCGCTGCAAATCTAATATGTGTTTTACCTATTGCAATGTGGGGAAATCCCGCAGTGACACATGCCTCACGAGGGTGTCCTGTGGGGTGATTTCCTGCATGGCACGATATTCAGCAGCTTTGCACAATGATCAGCTGAAGTGATATGTTTTAATTTATTCTGACGCGAGGACAGCATGCCGACATCTGCGCTTCACGCTGTAGTTATGAGACTTCATATCCTACAAGCTACAGGTATTCCCGAGCTCTGACTTGCGAGCATCAAAATATTCAGCCTCAAAAAATGGCGTTTTGTCCAAAACAATGTAAAATGAGTTGAAACTGTAGGAACCTTAAACAAAACAAGCAACAAGTTAAAATTGAATCCTCATAACACAGTCATTACAAGGTTATCATCCATTCCCAGGCACATTTTTGAAGGATAAAACTGTTAAAATGTGTTATTTTTACCCTGCCCATCAGCAAAATGGAGATAGCAGAGTATTGGTGTGTGTGTGTGTGTGTGTGTGTGTGTGTGTGTGTGTGTGTGTGTGTGTGTGTGTGTGTGTGTGTGTGTGTGTGTGTGTGTGTGTGTGTGTGTGTGTGTGTGTGTGTGTGTGTGTGTGTGTGTGTGGACAAGGTAACTCAAAATTGGCTCATCCAACCCCCTTGGACCCTTGATTGGATTAAGCAGCTATAGAATGAATGATATCTAGAGGTGATTAGATTTTGGAGTAGTTTGGTCAAAGGTCAAATGTCTAGGTCCAGGAAAAAGATGTAAAAATCAACTTTTTTTAATATCTCAATAACCAAGAAGACTTGGTGGGTGATCTAAAGCGGTGATTTTCAACCTTTTTTGAGCCGCGGCACCCTTTTTATATTTACAAAATCCTGCGGCACACCACTGTCATGTGTCATGTGTCACACACCACTAACTCGACTGTCTCTACACGGTGCGTTAGCACGTTAGCTACACGTGCGGTACAGATATGATGTAACATAGTATACTATAGCCATGGAGCTGTATATAAGAACAGAGTGCAGTCCCATTGCTGCACACTAAACGAAAACGTCCCTTCATGGACAGCGACATGATGTCTCCTAACCGTGCAAAATATTGACGAAGTACCCGGATGTTAATGCATTTTCAATGGAGATTCGCGACTGAACACACTCAGAAAAATGCTCGCAAAATATGTGTTAAAATGTCATTTTGTCCTGGATATCGAGCCAGTAAAATTAAATTACATTAAATTATGTCAGGAAAGTATAAACCTACTCTGACACACACACATTCCCAAATATTAGTGTTGAAAGTTACACGGATCTGCGCTGATAAGCTACGCTGCTCGGCTGAGCTGCTGCTGTGTTCAACGCAGCACAGCTCCTAAAACCCTTACAATACATTTATATATATTATATTTTTACACAATTATCCTTTATTGACCGAGTTTCATTCATTAAGTCAGCAGTGTGTGTGTGCACATCTCTGTGTGTGTGGCAGCACAGCGCGGGTCATTAATCTCATTATTTTAAGGTGCCAAAAAAAAAAAAAAATCTCCCCAGTCCTATCGAACAATTTTTAGTCACTAACAACAAGAATTTTAACTAGACATTGGTCTAGCAGTGGAAAATATCAACTAGACATAAGTGAAATTAATGATCCGTGTCATCGGGCGACACAGGTACAGCTGGAGACATACAGCTGTTTACCATCCAAATATCACGGTCAAAGTGACAACAATAACCAAAACCATTTACTTATGGAAGGAAATATTGTCTCCCTTGTTCCTCCGTTTGTGACTTTGCCAACATGCGCAGCTTTCCGGCATATTCCACCTGTTTCTTGATGAGACTAAGTGAACTTCTATGCACACAAATCACTAACTTGCCCAGAATTAAAATGGCGATCACACCTCCTTGTCGGCACACGGCTCAGCGCTACTGCATGCTTTGCTGCCATCTACTGGAATAAAAGAGCATTACACCACTATTACAGCACATACACCTGATAATGATGATATTTGATAATTTCCCATGGCACCCCTGACGATCGATCACGGCACCCTAGGGTGCCGCGGCACCCCGATTGAGAATCACTGATCTAAAGCACATGTTGATGAGCAAAATATCTCTGCTTAATTGGTATGAATGATTTAACAACAAAGTCATATATACAGAGTCAAAGTCACCATTCCAAACATACAGTGAGGCAAATAAGTATTTGATCCACTGTCGATTTTGCAGGTTTTCCCACCAACAAAGAATGGGGAGGTCTGTAATTTTATCTTAGGTACATTTCAACTGTGAGAGACAGATTCTAAAATATATATGAATACAAAAATCACATTGCATGATTTTTAAATGATTAATTTCCATTTTTATTGCATGAAATAAGTATTTGATATATTACAGGGAAAAACACCTTAATATTTGGTACAGAAAACTTTGTTTGCAGTTACAGAGGTCAGATGTTTCCTGTAGAACACATTTTCACACACTGCAGCAGGGATTTTGGTCCACTCCTCCATACAGATCTTCTCCGGTTTTGAGTTTCTGCTCTCAGGTTTTGAGTTTCTGCTCTCTCCAAAGATTTTCTATTGAGTGGAAAATCAATAGAAAATCAAATCAGGTCTGGAGACGGGCTAGGTCACTCCAGAACCTTGAAATGCTTCTTATGGAGCCACTCCTTAGTTGTCCTGGCTGTGTGTTTTAGGTCAATGCCATGCTGGAAGACCCAGCCATGACCCATCTTCAGTGCTCTTAGGGAAGGGAAGTTGTTTGCCAAAATCTCATGATACATGGCCCCATCCATCCTCCCTTCAATACGGTGCAGTCACGCTGTCCCCTCTGCAGAAAAGCAACCACAAAAAATTATGTTTCCACCCCCACCCCCTTCGCCGCCCGCTTCATGGTTGCGATGGTGTTCTTGGGGTTGTTTTCCTCCTCCAAACATGGCGAGTGGAGTTGATACCAAATACCTCTATTTTGGTCTCATCTGACCACTTCACCTTCTCCCATACCTCCTCTGGATCATCCAGATGGTCACTGGTGAACTTCAAACAGGCCTGGACGTATGCTGGCATGAGCAGGGGGACCGTGTGTGCCCTGCAGGATTTTAAACTGTGATGGTGTAGTGTGTTACTAATGTAATCTTTGCAACTGTGGTCCCAGCTCTCTTCAGGTCATTGACCAGGTCCTCCCTTGTAGTTCTGGGCTTTCTCAGAATCATCCTTACCCCATGAGGCACGATCTTGCATGGAGCACCAGACTAAGGAAGACTGACAGTCATCTTGTGTTTCTTCCATTTTCTAACAATTATGTCAACAGTTGTTGCCTTCTTACCAAGCTACTTGTCTATTGTCCTGTAGCCTTGTGCAGGTCTACAATTTTGTCCCTGGTGTCCTTAGACAGCTCTTTGGTCTTGGCCATGGTGGACAGGTTGGAGTGTGATTGATTGAGTATGTGGACAGGTGTCTTTTATGCACGTAACAAGTTCAAACAGGGGCAATTAATACAGGTAATGATTGCAGAATAGGAGGGCTTCTTAAAGAAAAACTAACAAGACTGTGAGAGCCAGAATTCTGGCTGGTTGGCAGGTGATCAAATACTTATTTCATGCAAGAAAGTGCATTTTTTTTTAAATCATACAATGTGATTTTCTGATTTTTTTTTTTTCTTCTTCTTTCTTTTCCTTCCTTTTCTTTGTAGGTGGGACAATTTGCAAAATCGACAGTGGACCAAATACTTTTTTTGCCTCACTGTATATTATAAAATGGTATGAATATTTTATGAGGTGAACGCTGGAACATACCATTCAACAAGGCGAAGCCAAGTTGAATGGTATGTTCCCACTTTCACCAAATTAATTATTCGTTCCATTGAAAGAATGTAAAAAAAAAAAAATCATTATTTGTTTTATATAACTGCTAAAATAAATTCTTGTCATTTTATATGATATAAATTTACAAACAACAGAAAAGGAACTTGCATCTCCTCAATGCAGCGAAAAAATAATGTCCGAAATTAATCCAGCTATGGTGCATCACTACTGCTTTGGCATCAACAATCCAACAGGAACTTTAAATAGTAGTCGAAAAATAATTGTGACAATGACGTCCACCATGCTGTGCATCAAACTCTCCGGCTTGTGTGAGCGTGTCTGTGCAGGAAGGTGCTTATGAGTGCATGTACTACCAAAAAAAAAAAAAAAGTGTGCATTTCCTCCGTGCAGCGAAAAAAAAAAAAAAATCACTTCAGATGGCTTACAGCACAGTATATTTGTGTGTGTGTGTGTGTGTGTGTGTGTGTGTGTGTGTGTGTGTGTGTGTGTGTGTGTGTGTGTGTGTGTGTGTGTGTGTGTGTGTGTGTGCAGCGTGCAATGGTACCAAACGTATGGGACCAAATTTGCACTCTAAATGGAAACAAATGTCACTCTAAATGCAATGCAACACAAATGGGATGAATAATCCATGTCACATGACATACAAAGCACCAATCAAATGACAAAGATCCACTCAGCTGTGTGTGTGTATGTATGTATGTATGTATGTATGTATATATATATATATATATATATATATATATATATATATATATATATATATATATATATATATATATATATATACTCATAAATGTCATTTAGCATATTTAAGTTTACTTTGTGCATGTTTCTTCATATGTCTCTATGTGAGACATCATGGTTCCATGCAAAGGATGTACAGCGCTTGAACACCACTGGCTGTTCCAACTGGCTGGATATGGCCTGGTGTTACAACTTTGTTTATTACGTTATTTTGGTCTTCTCCCTGTAAAGTTATTGGTTTGTTTGAAGAGCTGTGCACACTTTTCAAATGACTCATGTTCTCCTGTTGTCTGGACCACACAGCCTTGGACAGCTCATGATGCTCTCTGCACGCTGTTGTTAGACAACCAGCCATTTCATGAGCTGCTTCTGTAAGTCTCCTCAACTAAAGGAGCTGTCAAGAAGAATCTCTTCCGAGCACTGGGATTCTGAATAACGTTAACAACGCCAGCTGTGACTTTCATAATGCAAGTGATATGCTCAGGAATCTGTCATCTGCGACTGCATAGAAGGGTATGTGGTTCTTGTTAAAAGTGAAGTTCAGACTGCCTCCAGTGTGAACCTGACTGTGCAGCATGATTCCACTAACTGTGCTGTATGTCTGCCAGGTAGCTATTTTTAACCCACCACAGGTGCAGATGGTTACAGTCCTGAGTGGACAGTGGGTCAGTGTGTACACTGTAAACTGTATTTCATGGCAATAATTGTGGAAGAGATGTATATACTTCAAACTATTGAAATTAGGTTACCAAATGTTCCAGAGTATAAGTCACAGATGTACTTGTACTACTTTGGGAGGACCTTCAGCTTACTCATATAGTCCATTGCAGTTCATATACTATGCTGAAAAAAAACATGCATTCACTATTGTTAATAATAATTATAATGAGTATTTACACAGTAATTTACCATGAATCAAAGCACAAAACTAAATAAACTCCAATAATAAAAGAATAAATACAAATGATAAAAGTGTACTACAAAAACCCCAAATAAAAGAGGTGATAATGGAGAACAAAGGTACAATTTATACTCAAAGAAAATACAATACCCATAATTTCAACCTAATGTCAAGGTCATTACAGTATACACTCAAAAAAAACAACATGGGTGTTGTTGGTTTTTATGTTACATGAACCTAAGTCTAACATGTAGCTTCTACAATATAGAATAAAGTTTTATGGGTGAACACATTCAAATCATGTAGTTTTAACATAACATCCAACAACTTAAAATTGAACTTGCTTGGTGAACATAATAAAAATATGGAAAGTATTTCCACCAAAGTAAAATGTGTTAATGTAGCCATAAACAATTTTACTGGGTCACCTAAATGTAAATTTGCTGGGTCAACATGATGAATTTGTGTTACTGTTACTTAATTACCACTTAATTCGGGGTCACCAGGGCAAACCCAAGGTGGATCTGCATAAACTGTGCTGATCCAACACAGCAAAGTTAAGTAACTATACTATTTTAAAAGTAGTTGTAACTACTTACAGGGCAGTGGTGGTGGCCAAGTGGTTGGCGTCTCACTAATTTAGAAGATCTTCACTTAGCCTGGAAAAAGAGTTTGTTGCTCTATAAAAAAGCCCTCCGTAAAGCTAGGACATCTTTCTACTCATCACTAATTGAAGAAAATAAGAACAACCCCAGGTTTCTTTTCAGCACTGTAGCCAGGCTGACAAAGAGTCAGAGCTCTATTGAGCTGAGTATTCCATTAACTTTAACTAGTAATGACTTCATGACTTTCTTTGCTAACAAAATTTTGACTATTAGAGAAAAAATTACTCATAACCATCCCAAAGATGTATCGTTATCTTTGGCTGCTTTCAGTGATGCCGGTATTTGGTTAGACTGTTTCTCTCCGATTGTTCTGTCTGAGTTATTTTCATTAGTTACTTCATCCAAACCATCAACATGTTTATTAGACCCCATTCCTGCCAGGCTGCTCAAGGAAGTCCTACCATTATTTAATGCTTCAATCTTAAATATGATCAACTTATCTTTGTTAGTTGGCTATGTACCACAGGCTTTTAAGGTGGCAGTAATTAAACCATTACTTAAAAAGCCATCTCTTGACCCAGCTATTTTAGCTAATTATAGGCCAATCTCCAACCTTCCTTTTCTCTCAAAGATTCTTGAGAGGGTATTTGTAAAACAGCTAACTGATCACCTGCAGAGGAATGGTCTATTTGAAGAGGTTCAGTCAGGTTTTAGAATTCATCATAGTACAGAAACAGCATTAGTGAAGGTTACAAATGATCTTCTTATGGCTTCGGACAGTGGACTTATCTCTGTGCTTGTTCTGTTGGACCTCAGTGCTGCTTTTGATACTGTTGACCATAAAATTTTATTACAGAGATTAGAGCATGTCATAGGTATTAAAGGCACTGCGCTGCGGTGGTTTGAATCATATTTGTCTAATAGATTACAGTTTGTTCATGTAAATGGGGAATCTTCTTCACAGACTAAAGTTAATTATGGAGTTCCACAAGGTTCTGTGCTAGGACCAATTTTATTCACTTTATACATGCTTCCCTTAGGCAGTATTATTAGACGGTATTGCTTAAATTTTCATTGTTACGCAGATGATACCCAGCTTTATCTATCCATGAAGCCAGAGGACACACACCAATTAGCTAAACTGCAGGATTGTCTTACAGACATAAAGACATGGATGACCTCTAATTTCCTGCTTTTAAACTCAGATAAAACTGAAGTTATTGTACTTGGCCCCACAAATCTTAGAAGCATGGTGTCTAACCAGATCTTTACTCTGGATGGCATTTCCCTGACCTCTAGTAATACTGTGAGAAATCTTGGAGTCATTTTTGATCAGGATATGTCATTCAAAGCGCATATTAAACAAATATGTAGGACTGCCTTTTTGCATTTACGCAATATCTCTAAAATCAGAAAGGTCTTGTCTCAGAGTGATGCTGAAAAACTAATTCATGCATTTATTTCCTCTAGGCTGGACTATTGTAATTCTTTATTATCAGGTTGTCCTAAAAGTTCCCTAAAAAGCCTTCAGTTAATTCAAAATGCTGCAGCTAGAGTACTGACGGGGACTAGCAGGAGAGAGCATGTCTCACCCGTGTTGGCCTCTCTTCATTGGCTTCCTGTTAATTCTAGAATAGAATTTAAAATTCTTCTTCTTACTTATAAGGTTTTGAATAATCAGGTCCCATCTTATCTCAGGGACCTCGTAGTACCATATCACCCTAATAGAGCGCTTCGCTCTCAGACTGCAGGCTTACTTGTAGTTCCTAGGGTTTGTAAGAGTAGAATGGGAGGCAGAGCCTTCAGCTTTCAGGCTCCTCTCCTGTGGAACCAGCTCCCAATTCAGATCAGGGAGACAGATACCCTCTCTACTTTTAAGATTAGGCTTAAAACTTTCCTTTTCGCTAAGGCTTATAGTTAGGGCTGGATCGGGTGACCCTGGACTATCTCTTGGTTATGCTGCTTTAGACGTAGACTGTGGGGGGGTTCCCATGATGCACTGTTTCTTTCTCTTTTTGCTCTGTATGCATCACTCCGCATTTAATCATTAGTGATCGATCTCTGCCCCCCTCCACAGCATGTCTTTTTCCTGGTTCTTTCCCTCAGCCCCAACCAGTCTCAGCAGAAGACTGCCCCTCCCTGAGCCTGGTTCTGCTGGAGGTTTCTTCCTGTTAAGAGGGAGTTTTTCCTTCCCACTGTTGCCAAGTGCTTGCTCACAGGGGGTCGTTTTGACCGTTGGGGTTTTTCATGATTGTTGTATGGCCTTGCCTTACAATATAAAGCGCCTTGGGGCAACTGTTTGTTGTGATTTGGCGCTATATAAAAAAAAAAGTTGATTGATTGATTGATTGGTTAGTGCACTTGGTTTCAGTATGAAAGGTTCCCGGTTCAAACCCCACCCCTGTCACATTTATCCATGTAATATGGAGTTGTATCAGGAAGGGCATCTGGTGTAAAACTTGAGACAATTCAACATGCAGATAGGTCCACCTCAGATTTGCTGTAGCGACCATGAACGCAAACAAGGGAGCAGCCAAAGGGACTTACTTTTAATTTTTGTTACATTTACCCTTACAAATCTAGTTGACCTAAACCATGGTAACTGAGCAACAGTAATGCAAATGCATCATGTTGACCCAACAAATTTGCATTTAGGTTTACATTTACCTTTTCAAATCTAGTTGGCCTGAACCATGGTAATTAGGTAGCAGTAACGCAAATTCATAATGTTGACCCAACAAATTTACACATAGGTCACTCAACAAAATTGTTTCTGGCTGGGTTAACGCATTTTATTGGGGTGGAAATACTTTCCACAATTTTTTATGTTCACTGAGCAAGTTTTTTTTTTTTTTTTGAGTGTAGGTCAAAATAAAGCATGACAACATCACTTTTCATGTTGTTAGGACTCATTGGGACACATTTATAATGCTTGCCAAAAATTTATCGGCCGCCATGCCATGTGTAATCTTTAACCCCCAAGATGGCAGACATAGTTATGACATCATCACCTCAGAGTGGCTCTCGATGTCTGAGTAACAAAGGCCACAGTTCCCGCTGTAACATGAGTACAGTCCACAGTGCTGCTGTCCTGATTGTACCTCTGAGCTGATCACAGAACAGTATGTCACTCTTCGCATGACCAAACGCAGCACCATGATCAGATGGGAAATTGCCCTCATGTCTTCTTCCACAGTGGGAGGTCACTGTGTTCTGCATCATGCACATCACACAGGCCCTCAGAGGCAGCCCTGGCAAGTTATAAAGGGAGCCCAGGGCCGTGGTTCAGTAAATGGATTTACTAGACCAGAGTTCATTGTTGAGACCCCTTTGGCGATGACTCACTCATCCATCTCCTGCCTCCATAGATCCCTGTGGTTTCTTTGTTGTGGCATAATGCTACTGGAGGATTTAAGATGTGCTGCTCATTGTGTATCTTTAATTTATCTGTGCACCTCACAAAGCCCTTCTCACACACCACAGGTCACATAGATAGTTTTACTAAAGCACAGAACATGTTGCACTGATGCTGAATTTCGAACACATTCTATTTCACTTTGCAACCAGGAGATCCTGCTGCATGGAGTAACAGATTATATGAGCTGTTCCATCATAACAACAAGTCTGTTCCCTTGAATATCAATGATGTAAGAAGCAAACAAATGCTTCATAACATCTCAGTTTAATGTGTCTATTATTCAGATTAAACTGGACATTTCTCTTTAGTTTAACCTAAGGACAGTTTTATGGTCAGTCTTACTGACATTTGCATTATTGCTTGACCTGTGGCAAGTTTGGCCTTGCTGGGCCACTCTGGAACCCACATGTGTGCCAAGTTTGGTGATTATGAAATTGAAAACCAAAATGTAGTTCTGTAACCTCAATGTCCTTCATGTTTGCCAAATGATTGAAGATCTTTTTATTATTATTATTTAGGGTCTGCTCCTTTCTCTAACCCTGACCAAGGCAGGGTCTCTACATCTGGAGTTGGTCCTCGGGCACTGGACTGTGACTACCCACTGCTCCTAGTGGTTGGATTGTGTCTAACTGTAATTAGGATGGGTTAAATGCAGAAGATAAATTTCATTGCATGTATGTATAAAGGTACAGTGACACTAAAGGCTCAATGACTATAAAGTTTATGAAAATACAGAAGACATACAGGACAATTGAAACACTGTTTCTTTCTTTCCTTAATAATAAACAAAGAATAGAATAAAATAGCAGTATAAAAGATAAATCAACACTTTGGGAATATACTTCAGTTCAGTTCATCATTTTTATTTGAGCAACAGATTTACATGATCATAAGCAAATTTTAGGTAAGATAGATGATGTCCAAAAGGAGTAGGCTGAAGCAAAGCTTATAAACGCCTACACCTCTCTGTACAGACAAATTAAGCAATGGGTAAGTGCATAACAATGCTGTACCTTGTACATTACAATCCATAACCTTTTAGTAAAACACCTTTTCAAAGTCATCAAATCATAATAATACAAAATAATACAATGGTCATACATTTGTTGTTGTGTCTCACCCATAACCAGGATAATACACTCACCGAGTGCCTGTTCATGAACGGAATAAGTGTTTATGATATATTGGTATCGCCCATACCCAGGGCCACACACTCATCGAGTGCATGCTCCTGTTTATGAATGGATTAAGTGTGTATAATGTACAGACAACATCAATCATTTATGATTGTATATATTTAAAAGAAAGGCAAACATTTCTGTGACAGCTCATAAGTGTTAGTTATTTCTTTTTTCATATTTCAGTCATAAAGATTCTTTATAAACCTTTGTAAAGTGTGGCAGATTCTAGAAACATTTGCATAGGATATTGTTGCCTTAGAAAATTATTTCAGAGTTATGTTTAGTATTTGCACTGATAAAATATTTTTGTTTATTAATATTTTGTGTTCATAAGTAGCCTACACAAATTTTGCAACTGTGCGGCTGTTTTAATGGCACATTTTTGGCACGTCTTTTCTTTTATAACATATGTAAGTGTGTACATATGAACATTGATTATATTTCTGTACAGTTTTGCAAATACTTACTTCTGGCTCGACATCTCATGGCTTTACTTACACTGATTTTGGTGTGATTTCTGCACTGAAAAGGGATTTGTGACATTTTTGTTATGTGTCGGACGCAGCTCGGAGAACCGACCAGCGTTTGAAGGACCCAGTATGAAATAAGCAGAGCACGGTACAAAGGCTAACTGAATTTAATACATAACAGTGATAATATAACAAAGATAATATAACAAAAAAGGTGCGGCCTGGCGTGGTGCGCTCCCAGCAGCGCTAACGGTCCGGAGCCAGAAGCTGTTTCGGACCCAAGGACCCCGCCGACACCCCCCAGGTGGCCGCAACAACCGAGTCTGTGAAAGAAGGAACCATTATGTGAGTCCACACTCTACACACAGAACACTTAAAGGTGTACAAACAGCAAACACTTCCTGGCTTGATTGCTGATCAGCTTCCAACCTGCGGGCATGGAACATCCAGTTCACAAAACTCCACCGCAGTGGAAGCTGATACATGACTAACAAACAGCTCAATACAATAAGGTGTGAGGGACACCACATTTACTGACTGTATAACTGTTAGTCACAAAATCTAACGTACCTCAGGAAGTGTGCTGACGAGCGTGAGACCTCACCCCCTCCTCTTTCACAGACTGTGCATCAAACCTGGACGTTTCTCAGCATCCGCTGCTGATGAGATGGCTCCCGAGACGACGATCTCATCCGTCTGGTCACAAGGTCGAGTCTCTGGCCAATACACACTGTGCACTCCAGTCTTAAATGCCAACATGCTCCAATCCATCCAGATGCACCTCAGCTGTGAGTCCTGACGAGTCGCAGGTGATCAGGGTGAGGTCCTGACAGCCTCAGCAACACAGCCACTCAGTCCCAAATGCACGCCACCTGGGAGGAAAACAAACAGACAAACAAACCGGCAGCCAGGCCCCCCCCAGCCATATAACAATTTTAGGGTTTTGTCTACTTTAACAAATACATTATAAAGCATAAATAGTCTTCACTTTAGTAGTGTTCACAAAAAAGTACTTGAATTAGTAATGCATTGCAGAACTGAATTGTCATTAACATATCACAACATATAAACTGTCATGACACCAATATGACAATGTAATGAAGCTATTCTTTGACCTCAAGAAAAGTTGTAGCTTTTGATTTGTCATTAACATAACATGAGGTATAAATGGAGTGTCATGACACCATTATGGCAGTGTAATAAAGATATTTTTTTGACCTCAAGTAAAGTGGTAGCATTTTGATTTGTCGTTAACATATCATGAAGTATCAACTGACTGTTATGAGTCATGACACAGTTATGGCAGTGTAATGAAGATATTTGAATTGGTCTGTAACCTTGCACATGTAATTATGATATTCATTATGTCAATTTGCCATGAACACAAAGTCTAACTCATGGCATAATAGTGCATACATAGTGCACTTACAAATAGTTTGTTCATTGTTTATTAAGTACAAAAAACAATGAGTAAACACATAATGCATGGGGCTATAAATGAGAAGCAAAGCATTAATTAAATGTATTATTTACTTATTAAGTAGGCTGGAGTGGTGGGTAAGTGGTTAATGCCCTTGGTTTCAGTGCAGAAGGTTCCCAGTTCAAACCACACCACTGCCACATTTCTCCATGTAATATGGAATCGCGTCAAGAAAGGCATCGGGCGTAAAATGTACCAATTCAACATGCAGATGCACCTGGGATTTGCTGTCATGACACGAGTGCAAACAATGGAGCAGCTGAAGGGACTGACTACTTAATTACTTATTTAGTATGAGTCATTCTTAATTATTTGTGATTAATTCATTACATATGTATTCATACTTAATTAAGACAAAATAAGGTGTAGTCATTATAAGTCATTATAAGTGCTACCTAATAATCTTTATGTTAACTTGCCATAAGCACCAAAATAGATGCATATTTTGTTAATGTCAAGTTGTCATGACAAAGACATTTTCGGGTAATGTCAGTAATGTCAAGATGTCATAATAAGGACCTCCCAAACAAATTTAATGTCAAGTTATCATGACAACAACTTCTGGTAATGTCACGTTGATTAATGTCAAGTTGTCATAATAAGGACATCCTAAACAAATTTAATGTCAAGTTATCATGACAAAAACAACTTCTGGTCATGTCACTTTGATTAATGTCATTATCATAATCAAGACAACCCAAAAAATGTCAACTTGTCATGACAAAAACCCAATGACACTTAATGACAGCAGTCATAAACACTTATGACACTGACATAATGTTTTTGACATATTCAATACTGTGTCATGTCACTATTATGATGATACCCTCAAGTAAAGTGTTACCGATGATACTTCCTGTATTCTCTGCTCTTTTTATATCAGGAAATAAATATCCCTTGCTTGCCTGCATGGGATATTTATATATTTGGGTGGCAGTTGAGGGCAGCTGGCCCGGCGGCCCAGTCCACACTCACAGCCCCTGGCTGTTGGGACATGGAATGTCACCTCGCTGGGGGGGGAAGGAGCCTGAGCTTGTGCGAGACGTTGAGAGATACTGACTAGAGATAGTCGAGTTCACCTCCACGCACAGCTTGGGCTCAGGTACCCAACTCCTGGAGAGGGGCTGGATGCTCCACTTTTCTGGCGTTGCCCAAGGGGAGAGGCGGAGACCTGGGGTAGCATTGCTTATTGCTCCCCAGCTCAGTCGCCATGTGTTGGAGTTCACTCTGGTGAATTAGAGGGTCGCGTCCCTATGCCTTCAGGTTGGAGACAGGTCTCTCACTGTCGTCTTGGCCTACGGGCCGAGCAGCAGTGCAGAGTACCCGACCTTCTTGGAGTCCCTAGGAGGGGTACTAGATAGTGCTCCGACTGGGGACTCCATTGTTCTCCTGGGGGATTTCAACGCCCATGTGGGTGGCGACAGTGAAACCTGGAGAGGGGTGATCCGGAAGCACAGCCTTCCCGATCTGAACCCGAGTGGTGTTCAGTTGTTGGACTTCTGTGCTAGACACAGTTGGTCCAACACGAACACCATAGTCAAGCACAAGGGTGTCCATAAGTGCACATGGCACCAGGACACCCTGAGCCGGAGGTTGATGATCAACTTTGTAGTCGTATCAGCTGACCTTCGGCCACGTGTCTTGGACACTCGGGTGAAGAGAGGGGCTGAGCTGTCGACCAATCACCACTTGGTGGTGATTTGAATTGCTGGGGGGGGGGGAGGAAGCCGGTCAGACCTGGCAGGCCCAAATGTATCGTGAGGGTCTGCTGGGAATGACTGGCGGAAGCCTGTGTCAGCGAGGTCTTCAACTCCCACCTCCGGGAGAGCTTCTCCCAGATCCTGGGGGAGGTTGGGGACATGGAGTCTGAGTGGACCATGTTCTCCACCTCCATTGTCAATGTGGCCGCTCATAGCTGTGGTCACAAGGTCTCTGGTGCCTGTCGCAGCAGCAATCCCCCAACTCTGGACGCCGGAGGTAAGGGATGCCATCAAGCTGAAGAAGGAGTCCTACTTGTCTTTGTTGGTAAGTGGGACCCCGGAGGCTGCTGACTGGTACCGGCAGGCCAAGCGTGCTGCAGCCCGTGCGGTCGCAGAGGCAAAAATTCGGGTCTGGGAGGAGTTCGGGGAGGCCATGGAGGAGGACTATCAGTTGGCCTCAAAGAAATTCTGGCAAACCATCCGACGCCTCAGGAGGCGGAAGCAGCTCTCCACCGGCACTGTCTACTGTGCAAGTAGGGAGCTATTGACCCTGACTGGGGATGTTGTCGGGTGATGGAAGGAATACTTCCAGGATCTCCTCAATCCCATCGTCATGTTTTCCGAACAGGAAGCAGCGACTGGGGACTCAGAGGTGGACTCATCCATCACCCAGGCCGAAGTCATTGAGGTGGTTAGAAAGCTCCTCAGT
The DNA here is from genome assembly GCF_902500255.1 of Thalassophryne amazonica. Taxonomy (NCBI): domain Eukaryota; kingdom Metazoa; phylum Chordata; class Actinopteri; order Batrachoidiformes; family Batrachoididae; genus Thalassophryne; species Thalassophryne amazonica. The sequence goes on from NC_047121.1 coordinate 24,576,982, forward strand.
GGCAAGGCTCCTGAGGTGGATGAAATCCATCCTGAGTACCTTAAGTCTCTGAATGTTGTGGGACTATCTTGGTTGACATGCCTCTATCACATCGCGCGGCAGTTGGGGACAGTGCCTCTGAATTGGCAGACCGGGGCGGTGGTCCCTCTGTTTAAGAAGGGGGACCGGAGGGTGTGTTCCAACTACAGGGGGATCACACTCCTCAGCCTCCCCGGTAAGGTCTATTCCAGAGTACTGGAGGGGGGAATTCGACCGATAGTTGAACCTTGGATTCAGGAGGAGCGATGTGGTTTTCGTCCTGGTCGCGGCACACTGGACCAGCTCTACACACTCCAGCGGGTGCTCGAGGGTTCATGGGAGTTCACCCAACCAGTTCACATGTGCTTTGTGGATCTGGAGAAGGCGTTTAACCGTGTCCCTCTGGGCACCCTGTGGAGGGTGCTCCAGGAGTACATGGTCCGGGGTCCTTTGCTAAGAACTATCCGGTCCCTGTACGACCACAGCGGGAGCTTGGTTTACATTGCCTGTAGTAAGTCAAACCTGTTTCCAGTGCACTTTGGCCTTCAAAGGCCAGCCTTCGCCAGGGCTGGCCTTTGTCAACGGTTCTGTTCATTATCTTTATGGACAGAATTTCTAGGCACAGCCAGGGTGTAGAGGGGGTCCGGTTTGGGAACCACAGAATCTCATTTCTGCTGTTTGTGGATGATGTGGTTCTGTTGGCTTCATCAAATCAGGACCTTCAGCGTGCACTGGAGCGGTTTCCAGCCAAGTGTGAAGCGTCTGGGATGAAAATCAGCACCTCCAAATCCGAGGCCATGGTTCTCAACCGGAAAAAGGTGCCTTGCCCTCTTCAGGTCGATGGAGTGTCCTTGCCTCAAGTGGAGGAGTTTAAGTATCTCGGGGTCTTCTTCACGAGCGAGGGACGGATGGAGCATGAGATTGACAGACAGATCGGTGCAGCGTCTGCAGTGATGCGGTCGCTGTATCGGACCATCATGGTGAAGAGAGAGCTGAGTAGGGGGGCAAAGCTCTCAATTTACAAATCGATCTACGTTCCAACCCTCACCTATGGCCATGAGATTTGGCTCATGACCGAAAGAGCGAGATCGCGAGTACAACGGCCGAGACGGGTTTCCTCTGCAAGGTGGCTGGGCACTCCCTTAGAGATAGGGTGAGGAGCTCAGTCACTCGGGAGAAGCTCGAAGTCGAGCCGCTGCTCCTCCATGCCGAAAGGAGCCAGCTGAGGTGGTTCGGGAATCTTTTCTGGATGCCCCCTGGACGCCTCGCTGGAGAGGTGTTCCAGGCACGTCCCATCGGGAGGAGGCCCCGGGGAAGACCCAGGACACGCTGGAGGGACTACGTCTCTCGGCTGGCTTGGGAATGCCTCGGGGTTCCCCGGAGGAGATGGGGGAGGTATGTATGGATTGGGAGGTCTGGACGGCTTTCCTTGAGCTGCTGCCCTCGTGACCCAACTCAGGATTAAGCAGAAGAAAATGGATGGATGGATGGATGGATGCTTGCCTGCTGCTGGGACAGCTCCTCGCTGCTGTGTGACATGCGGTCTCACATCTGTCTTTGTGTGCTGGTGGGTGTGCACATGAGCGTGCACAAAGTCATCACCGCAGGACTGTACACACCTGTCCCACCATCTGTGCCTCCCGACAGCAGCTGGAATTTTTCACGGTTAGGCAACTCAGCCTTTTTAATTTTTTTCGGCCGGTTTCTCCCTCTTTCGCCCAACTTTAAGTAATGAGTTAAGGGGCGATATGTGGTGTGGTGAGTAGAATTTTGAGGGGAAAAAAATGGAAAGTTCTCCATTTTGGAATAAGACTGTAACATAACAAAATGTGGAAAAAGTGAAGTGCTGTGAGTACTTTAACCCTTTAAGGGCAATTTGGGGCTCAAGCTCCAGCCACATACCCAGTTTGGTGAAAATTGGACCAGGGAGAGTTAGCAGGAAGAGGCAGACAAATATTTCTCAAATTAAAAGTATAATATTATTTGAAGTGTTACTGAAAAAAACAACAAATTGTCTCCTGGAATGTGAGGACTGATGCTGGACTTGAGTCTGTCTGTGCAATAATACTGAAGATAGGGGAGAGGATTTTTGCAATGATCCAAGGTGTCAGTTTCTCAGTACTCATTTGAATGTAAATAGATGGAGGTCGGGGCCTGCAAAGTGCGTATTTAAATCACAGAGAGACCACTACAGCGCATGTTTGGCTGTGTGGATATTGTGTCTGCATTTTGAACTGAAATATCCTGAAACGGTCATATTACATGAGGTTTGCCACATTTCTCCACATGGTGCTTCATATTACACTGTCTCAAGTGCATGGGCTTTATACCCCCCCCCCCCCACACACACACACCCATCACACACGGCCTCCTAACCACAGCACATGCAGCAACTGGTGTCACTGAAACTGAGGTTATGGTTTTGCCCCTTTTTCTTTGTCTGTTTGTGAGCAGCCAAGGCATGAAGAATCCCTATCTTTAACATTGAATGAATTTTCAAAAAATCATAACTGTCAAAAAAGTTCAAATTTCTTTTATATTTGAGAGTCTTGTACAGGATGGTACCCTTTATCGACTGATAAAGTTGGCTCCAGATCTATAGCGCATGTACTGAGGAAACGGATCAGACGCATTGCGATTATCACGGAAGTATTACAGATGTATTGAGAATGCATTGTTGCGGAAACGGCAGTTGTATTGCGCATGTGCAACATCTGCATTGCGGTCATAATAGAAGTGCACTCAGCCCTTTTGGCATCACTATTCACACCAACACCACAGCCTCTGGAGCAATTGCTGTACTTGGGCAAGTTGATTGGTATGTTGTTAGATGGCAGCAACTATCACACTACGTCTTTGGGGATCAATAACTACATCTACGTCTCCACAGCTGGACTGGCAATGACTGGCAAGTATGTCAATTTCTGTTTGTTATGCATTCGCAAATTGTTCGCAAATCAGATGCAAAGCAGACGTAATACAAACGCTTTATCCGTGGCCACTCTGTATGCATTCGCTACAACTTATTTTAGTTTGTGATGTGGACATGATAGGCACACTATATATCCATTTTACACACTGTCCCAGTCCGCTGCCAAGCCGCAATACCCAATCAGTTGCGGATATCAGTGGATAATAGCGGATATACAGTGCATAGACTATGTATGTATTGAGTATGTATTGAGTATGTATGGCGTATGTAAGATGGATGTCATCCGCAACCAAAATTTTGTGCAACTCAAAAATCTTGGCAATGGAAAAACGTCCCTCTGCAGATAATTGCAGATGTGTGCAGATGTCGGCCGACTCATACAAGCATGTTTCATGGATATTGCGGATGTTTAGCAAATATACACCAAGTTTGTGCTCAATTCATACACAAATCTTAATAAACACCAGTGGGACAGGGCCTTAAAAGCTTAATCTCAGTTTATCCTCTGTTAGCATGAAAACACTTGGTTAACCACCAATGATTCCTTGTCAGAAAGTACTTTGTTGTTGTCTGAGTAAAGCAACTGCTGTTATGATGTTAAGAGGCTTTTATTGCGATGCACACAGAGGACAGTGAGTTGTCAGCAGTCACAGGCTGAAATGCAGGCAGACCAGTCAAGCCTTTAGAAGGGGAAATGTTGGCCATTGGCCAATAACTTTGATAGAAATGTGAGCACAAACTTTCTCAAACTCAGTTCAGGCGACTACAAAACAGAAACCTTACAAATTTAATCTATTTCTGTTTGGAAGTTCATAGCTGGCTCCTTCGCTGTCCACCCAAAAAATGAGGTGGGCTTCATACACTCAACAAAAATATAAATGCAACACTTTTGGTTTTGCTCCCATTTTGTATGACATGAACTCAAAGATCTAAAACTTTTTCCACATACACAATATCACCATTTCCCTCAAATATTGTTCACAAACCAGTCTAAATCTGTGATAGTGAGCACTTCTCCTTTGCTGAGATAATCCATCCCACCTCACAGGTGTGCCATATCAAGATGCTGATTAGACACCATGATTAGTGCACAGGTGTGCCTTAGACTGTCCACAATAAAAGGCCACTCTGAAAGGTGCAGTTTTGTTTTATTGGGGGGTGATACCAGTCAGTATCTGGTGTGACCACCATTTGCCTCATGCAGTGCAACACATCTCCTTCGCATAGAGTTGATCAGGTTGTCAATTGTGGCCTGTGGAATGTTGGTCCACTCCTCTTCAATGGCTGTGCGAAGTTGCTGGATATTGGCAGGAACTGGTACACGCTGTCGTATATGCCGGTCCAGAGCATCCCAAACATGCTCAATGGGTGACATGTCCGGTGAGTATTGGGACATTTTCAGCTTCCAAGAATTGTGTACAGATCCTTGCAACATGGGGCCGTGCATTATCCTGCTGCAACATGAGGTGATGCTCTTGGATGTATGGCACAACAATGGGCCTCAGGATCTCGTCACGGTATCTCTGTGCATTCAAAATGCCATCAATAAAATGCACCTGTGTTCTTCATCCATAACAGACGCCTGCCCATACCATAACCCCACCGCCACCATGGGCCACTCGATCCACAACACTGACATCAGAAAACCGCTCACCCACACGACGCCACACACGCTGTCTGCCATCTGCCCTGGACAGTGTGAACCGGGATTCATCCATGAAGAGAACACCTCTCCAACGTGCCAAACGCCAGCGAATGTGAGCATTTGCCCACTCAAGTCGGTTACGATGATGAACTGGAGTCAGGTCGAGACCCCGATGAGGACGACGAGCATGCAGATGAGCTTCCCTAAGATGGTTTCTGACAGTTTGTGCAGAAATTCTTTGGTTATGCAAACCGATTGTTTCAGCAGCTGTCTGAGTGGCTGGTCTCAGACGATCTTGGAGGTGAACATGCTGGATGTGGAGGTCCTGGGCTGGTGTGGTTACACGTGGTCGCGGTTGTGAGGATGGTTGGATGTACTGCCAAATTCTCTGAAACGCCTTTGGAGACGGCTTATGGTAGAGAAATGAACATTCAATACACGAGCAACAGCTCTGGTTGACATTCCTGCTGTCAGCATGCCAATTGCACACTCCCTCAAATCTTGCGACATCTGTGGCATTGTGCTGTGTGATAAAACTGCACCTTTCAGAGTGGCCTTTTATTGTGGGCAGTCTAAGGCACACCTGTGCACTAATCATGGTGTCTAATCAGCATCTTGATATGGCACACCTGTGAGGTGGGATGGATTATCTCAGCAAAGGAGAAGTGCTCACTATCACAGATTTTGACTGGTTTGTGAACAATATTTGAGGGAAATGGTGATATTGTGTATGTGGAAAAAGTTTTAGATCTTTGAGTTCATCTCATACAAAATGGGAGCAAAACCAAAAGTGTTGCGTTTATATTTTTGTTGAGTGTAGATAATTGGCAAAGCTTCTGGGGAAAACCTCGTCTTGTTAGGAGAGACGGCATCCATCCCACTTTGGATGGAGCAGCTCTCATTTCTAGAAATCTGGCCAATTTTCTTAAATCCTCCAAACCGTGAATATCCAGGGTTGGGACCAGGAAGCAGAGTTGTAGTCTTACACACCTCTCTGCAGATTCTCTCCCCCTGCCATCCCCTCATTACCCCATCCCCATAGAGACGGTGCCTGCTCCCAGACCACCAATAACCAGCAAAAATCTATTTAAGCATAAAAATTCAAAAAGAAAAAAATAATATAGCACCTTCAACTGCACCACAGACTAAAACAGTTAAATGTGGTCTATTAAACATTAGATCTCTCTCTTCTAAGTCCCTGTTAGTAAATGATATAATAATTGATCAACATATTGATTTATTCTGCCTTACAGAAACCTGGTTACAGCAGGATGAATATGTTAGTTTAAATGAGTCAACACCCCCGAGCCACACTAACTGCCAGAACGCTCGTAGCACAGGCTGAGGCGGAGGATTAGCAGCAATCTTCCACTCCAGCTTATTAATTAATCAAAAACCCAGACAGAGCTTTAATTCATTTGAAAGCTTGACTCTTAGTCTTGTCCATCCAAATTGGAAGTCCCAAAAAACAGTTTTATTTGTTATTATCTATCGTCCACCTGGTCGTTACTGTGAGTTTCTCTTTGAATTTTCGGACCTTTTGTCTGACTTAGTGCTTAGCTCAGATAAGATAATTATAGTGGGCGATTTTAACATCCACACAGATGCTGAGAATGACTCAACTCAATATCTCAACACTGCATTTAATCTATTGTTAGACTCGATTGGCTTTGCTCAAAATGTAAATGAGTCCACCCACCACTTTAATCATACCTTAGATCTTGTTCTGACTTATGGTATGGAAATTGAAGACTTAACAGTATTCCCTGAAAACCCCCTTATGTCTGATCATTTCTTAATAACATTTACATTTACTCTGATGGACTACCCAGCAGTGGGGAATAAGTTTCATTACAGTAGAAGTCTTTCAGAAAGCGCTGTAACTAGGTTTAAGGATATGATTCCTTCTTTATGTTCTCCAATGCCATATACCAACACAGGGCAGAGTAGCTACCTAAACTCTGTGAGTGAGATAGATTGAGGACAACTTTGGATGCTGTAGCTCCTCTGAAAAAGAGAGCCTTAAATCAGAAGTGCCTGACTCCATGGTATAACTCACAAACTCGCAGCTTAAAGCAGATAACCCGTACGCTGGAGAGGAAATGGCGTCTCACTAACTTAGAAGATCTTCACTTAGCCTGGAAAAAGAGTCTGTTGCTCTATAAAAAAAAAGCCCTCCGTAAAGCTAGGACATCTTACTACTCATCACTAATTGAAGAAAATAAGAACAACCCCAGGTTTCTTTTCAGCACTGTAACCAGGCTGACAAAGAGTCAGAGCTCTATTGAGCTGAGTATTCCTTTAACTTTAACTAGTAATGACTTCATGACTTTCTTTGCTAATAAAATTTTAACTATTAGACAAAAAATTACTCATAACCATCCCAAAGACATATCGTTATCTTTGGCTGCTTTCAGTGATGCCGGTATTTGGTTAAACTCTTTCTCTCCGATTGTTCTGTCTGAGTTATTTTCATTAGTTACTTCCTCCAAACCATCAACATGTCTATTAGACCCCATTCCTACCAGGCTGCTCAAGGAAGCCCTACCATTAATTAATGCTTCGATCTTAAATATGATCAATCTATCTTTATTAGTTGGCTATGTACCACAGGCTTTTAAGGTGGCAGTAATTAAACCATTACTTAAAAAGCCATCACTTGACCCAGCTATCTTTGCTAATTATAGGCCAATCTCCAACCTTCCTTTTCTCTCCAAAATTCTTGAAAGGTTGTTGTAAAACAGCTAACTGATCATCTGCAGAGGAATGGTCTATTTGAAGAGTTTCAGTCAGGTTTTAGAATTCATCATAGTACAGAAACAGCATTAGTGAAGGTTATAAATGATCTTCTTATGGCCTCAGACAGTGGACTCATCTCTGTGCTTGTTCTGTTAGATCTCAGTGCTGCTTTTGATACTGTTGACCATAAAATTTTATTACAGAGATTAGAGCATGCCATAGGTATTAAAGGCACTGTGCTGCGGTATTTTAAATCATATTTATCTAATAGATTACAATTTGTTCATGTAAATGGGGAATCTTCTTCACAGACTAAGGTTAATTATGGAGTTCCACAAGGTTCTGTGCTAGGACCAATTTTATTCACTTTATACATGTTTCCCTTAGGCATTATTATTAGACAGCATTGCTTAAATTGTCATTGTTACGCAGATGATACTCAGCTTTATCTATCCATGAAGCCAGAGGACACACACCAATTAGCTAAACTGCAGGATTGTCTTACAGACATAAAGACATGGATGACCTCTAATTTCCTGCTTTTAAACTCAGATAAAACTGAAGTTATTGTACTTGGCCCCGCAAATCTTAGAAACATGGTGTCTAACCAGATCCTTACTCTGGATGGCATTACCCTGACCTCTAGTAATACTGTGAGAAATCTTGGAGTCATTTTTGATCAGGATATGTCATTCAATGCGCATATTAAACAAATATGTAGGACTGCTTTTCTGCATTTGCGCAATATCTCTAAAATTAGAAAGGTCTTGTCTCAGAGTGATGCTGAAAAACTAATTCATGCATTTATTTCCTCTAGGCTGGACTATTGTAATTCATTATTATCAGGTTCTCCTAAAAGTTCCCTGAAAAGCCTTCAGTTAATTCAAAATGCTGCAGCTAGAGTACTGACAGGGACTAGAATGAGAGAGCATATCTCACCCATATTGGCCTCTCTTCATTGGCTTCCTGTTAATTCTAGAATAGAATTTAAAATTCTTCTTATTACTTATAAGGTTTTGAATAATCAGGTCCCATCTTATCTTAGGGACCTCATAGTACCATATCACCCCAATAGAGCGCTTCGCTCTCAGACTGCAGGCTTACTTGTAGTTCCTAGGGTTTGTAAGAGTAGAATGGGAGGCAGAGCCTTCAGCTTTCAGGCTCCTCTCCTGTGGAACCAGCTCCCAATTCGGATCAGGGAGACAGACACCCTCTCTACTTTTAAGATTAGGCTTAAAACTTTCCTTTTTGCTAAAGCTTATAGTTAGGGCTGGATCAAGTGACCGTGAACCATCCCTTAGTTATGCTGCTATAGACTTAGACTGCTGGGGGGTTCCCATGATGCACCGAGTGTTTCTTTCTCTTTTTGCTCTGTATGCACCACTCTGCATTTAATCATTAGTGATTGATCTCTGCTCCCCTCCACAGCATGTCTTTTTCCTGGTTCTCTCCCTCAGCCCCAACCAGTCCCAGCAGAAGACTGCCCCTCCCTGAGCCTGGTTCTGCTGGAGGTTTCTTCCTGTTAAAAGGGAGTTTTTCCTTCCCACTGTCACCAAGTCCTCGCTTCAAATCCCAGCTTGACTGGAAAATCACTAAAGGCAAGGTCCTTAATCCCCTAGTTGCTCCCGGTGTGTAGTGAGTACCTTGTGAGCCCGATGTGAGCACCCTCACATCGGGGTGAATGTGAGGCATTATTGGAAAGCGCTTTGAGCATCTGATGCAGATGGAAAAGAGCTATATATAGATGCAGTCTATTTATCAAGACTAAGATCCAGGCTTTCAATGACTTCGTGGATGCGGTGAAAGTGTTGAACGTTTTGAGACATTTACTTATCTCAGCAGTGACATTAATGTTTCTGAATCATCTGCCTTTGAGGTCAAGACACGACTGGGAAGAGTTTATGGAGTCATGAAATTCCTGAACAGATATGTTTGGCAATTCTGGTATCTTTGCATGAGAATGAAGGTTTAAGACTTTGGGGATCCGTTGGTACCTCTACTGTTTTGAGACTTGGATGTGAATCAGTGACCTAAGGTGATGACTGGATAACTTCAGTACCATGTACAAAAACATACATGCATTTCCTACTTAACCTTGGCATATTCCAAATCCCAGAAATAGGAGTAAGCACAAAAATATTTATATGTATCAAAGTGTGCATGGACATGGATCCACGCACATTTGGTTTGTACGTCCCACTGAACGTGGAATCAAGCACACGTGCACACACACCAAACTCCTCCCTAGCCACACCTCCATCTGAATATGCAATTTTATTAAAATAGTTTGGTTGTGTTGTGCTGGAGTGTTGTGTGTTTGATGATGTCTACCATTGTCTCTCTGTTGTTGTATGTGAAAATGGAACAACTTTTAGAGATAACGTGCAAAAAATAATGAAAGCTGTAGCTCGAATATTGTTCTCTCACGCAGGTTGCTGTAATGTAAAAAGAAAATTAAATAAGTGCGTCTGTATGTAAATGCTGTGGCCAGAGCAACACACACACACACTGAAGTAAAGAGATAGCGGTGGCTGACAGTGTGTGACATTAACATTACACATGCTTTTATTGACAAATACTGAACACAGCCGTGGGTTGTTAAGAAGCTCTCTAATTAAGAAAAATAAAACATATTAATAATAATAATAACAACAAAAACATATTTGAATGTGCACATGCCCAAATGTGTCCACACTGGTTTTCGTTCGAACAGTTACAGGGATAAACCATCACGTTCCGTGCCAGCCTCCAGCCTGATACGCATTTGCACATGACATAAGATTTGAACATTGAAGGAATCAAAATGTTTCCTATTGACAAATCAAATTCATCACGTGATGGCACCTTTATAGCAAAATGTGTGCAGTCAATATGTCCGATTATATTAGGGAAACCAGCTCTCACTGCAAATTGCATTGTAATGTTGGAATATGATGTACCTAGCTGACATTCAGATGATTGCATTCCGCAGAGCTGACATAGCTCAGTGCAAGGGTGAGTGGCACACTCCTGACTGATCAGCCAGCTCCCACTGGAATGCCCCTGTTGTCAGGAAGCGCAACGTGGTCAGCGCCTGTGTGAGCACAGACAACTGCCTGGATCCTCCCCGTATTGCATTCTGGGCCAGCTGCAGTTCTGTGTGCAACTCCAGTAACAGTGGCCTTGGTAATCGAAATTGGTTTGTGAGCCAATTATCATCATTTGCAAGTACATCCTGGTGTTCCCTGAATATATGCTCACATCAGATTGCACCATTTGCAAAGTCCTCTAACAACGCTAACGCAGCCATTGTACCATTTTATACATCACTTTGCACATGCTTTTATATCCATTCATATAATTGCAAACATGGGTGTGGTAAATGTTCACCAGTGTGTCTCTGATGTGCACATCTCACAACACTTGTGTGATGTGCTATTAATGGTTCCCAGCATCAGCTCCATGTGTTGGAGATGACACAACAGCTGTAGAAACATGAGGATGCTGGCCAGGATTTTTGCATGACACACCGCACATTTCCACAGTCATTTCACTTTGACACATCTGACATGAGCGTGAAGACAGACGTACGCCACATTTTTGTACATAAGCACGCTTTGTACATGAGGCCCCAGGTCTCTTGGGAAGATCCCTCGGTATCACTGGAATGATGTTATGTTAAGAAACCAGTTACTGAGGGAGATTCAGATGAGAAATTATCACTTGCATTGTGAGAGAGTGTCAGCTTTGCCATTTTGGCCATGTGGTACGTTTTGTCATGCATGATCCAGCATGCAGGTGTCTGAGTGTTGATGACCCCACTGGCTGGAGAAGGACAAGGGGACACCCACTTTTCACCTGGTTGCAGGAGAGAGATGGTTACTTTCACAAGGTGGGAATCAATCAATCAATCAATTTTATTTATATAGCGCCAAATCACAACAAACAGTTGCCCCAAGGCACTTTATATTGTAAGGCAAGGCCATACAATAATTACGTAAAAACCCCAATGGTCAAAACGACCCCCTGTGAGCAAGCACTTGGCGACAGTGAGAAGGAAAAACTCCCTTTTAACAGGGAGAAACCTCCAGCAGAACCAGGCTCAGGGAGGGGCAGTCTTCTGCTGGGACTGGTTGGGGCTGAGGGAGAGAACCAGGAAAAAGACTGGATGTTTGCAGGAATGGACTGGATGTTTGCATGGGTGGTTCCCACCCATGACCCAGAATGGTTCCATGGCTTGGATGTGGTGACAAAGTGGTGCGTAGTCCCAGACTTGACTTTGTAGATAGATGAATGATTGGACAGACATAAGTACAGTATGTTCTGAAGCAAATACCATGTTACGTTCATTCACTCTGGTGCGGCAAAAACAAGCTTCATTTTAGATTTGGAAACCTGACTGCTCATGGCTTTCAGAGCTCTATACCTTAGAGGCTTTTTGTCAGCATTTAAGTTAACAACAGAGTATGTCGTTAAATGTATGGTATCATACGCCCAAAGGGAACAACATATCAGCCTCCAACTAACCTGCTCCTCCTGTGGGATGCGTGGTCCTCCACAGCTCTCAGAGGACACCAGAACAGCTCATCTGTCAGTGCTCTCTGCGGGACATCTCTCTCTTATTGTAGGTCATTCTATTTTCAGAATATAGAGATTGCATAGCGTACTGAACTGACATTGCTAGTAAACTGGCACCATCCCACACAGACATGTCAGTCGCTGACTGGCGGTTTTTTATCAGTGACTGTGGGAAAATAACAGTTGACATGCTCTTAACAGTTATGTGTAGGAGAATCAATCGTAACAGCATAACAACCACAACCACAGCCTATCATTGTTTCAACGTAGTGAAGGGTTCAACTAACTTTTAATGGGTCATATTGTGCACAGTTAAATGTGGTTATTATAATCCAAGTCCTACTCTGGGATTTTGAGATAATTTACTAGATGAGTGTAAAAGCATTTTTTTTTCTATTAGGACTTCATGTGTCCACAGAGCAGAAATCTCAGCAGATAAGGAGCTGGCCTGCCAATCTGTAGGCCTGGGTTAATATAGGTCAAGGTTAGCCATCTTTGAACTTGTCCAAGGTCTGTGTTCTAAGAATGTTCCCTGTGAATTTGAAGACCCTGGCAGTAATCAGACTGGACTTATGCTGAGCATAGACAGATGGACGGACGGACAGATGGATGCAAGGCCTTCGCAATCCCCAATGGCCATATTTTGGCTTTGGGTAAAAATAGACAATCACTGGAAAAATAATGATACTGAATATAATGAAGATAGCATTAGATAAATCAATACAATATGCTGCTATTTAAGCACTGAGTTGTCTTCAATGAATATTAGACCTGGATAAAGAGCTGCCTTGCCCCTGTGTCTGATAATTTAACTTAAGTGACTGATTTCATTTCTTTTTACCTTTATGTTCATAACATGGACAAAATCCTCATTTACATACTGCCTTCTATGTTACATTATCACCCACAACCAATTTTGCATTTACTTTTTGTAAATCACTTGCAACACGTTCCACCCCAGTGAGCTTTGGATTGAAAACACAATTTAGCACTCATTATCTGGGATCTTAGTAAATCAGGCCTGTAATCTACATTGTCTCAGTCCACCCAGCTAGAAATGGATACCAACCTTTGCTGGGGAAGTAACTTTTGTTGGACTGGCATCCAGATGGCATCAAAGACTTCTGCACACTTCACACTATGGTATCCAGAGATAAACTGTAGTACCAGCTGGCCTCAGTGCCTATATCAGACTTATTTCTTCTTTGTGTGTGTGTTGATGAACTGATAATCAGTGAGTTTGATGCAGTGGTGAGTTCAGTGCAGTCTGTGAAGTTCCGATATGTAAAGTGAGTTCCTTCATCCTCTTCCTTGTTTGCACTCAAGGTTGCCACAGCAGATCTGAGGTGAATGCGTATGTTGTTTGGCAGTTGGCTGTCTGTACTGATGTAACTCCAGATTACGTGAAGAATGGGGACAGGAGGTCTTTTGCCCTGCAAACAGGAGCACCAACCATTTGGCCACCATGCTGCCAGAAACAATATCTGCATATTTGCACTGTTAAGTCCAAACAGTATGGAGTTAAATTTCTGTAATTCTGTAAAACCATGAGTGAAACTTGTTTTATTCTGGAGTTTCATTCAGGGTTTCACTTATTAAAAAAACGAATTCTAGACAGTTTATTAATATTAACAGCAACTCTAATTTTTTACAAAGTAAAAATATTGCACATATCTTTTTAAAGTAACATGCTAATTCTGAAGGTTTGCACGTTAACCGACACACGCGCCAAAAGACATTATGGGAAATTACAACCCCAATTCAAATGAAGTTGGGACGTTGTGTAAAATGTAAATAAAAACAGAATACACTGATTTGCAAATCCTCTTCAACTTATATTCAATTGAATACACTACAAGGACACAATATTTAATGTTCAAACTGATAAACTTTATTGTTTTTGTGAAAATATTTGCTTATTTTGAAATGGATGCCTGCAACACGTTTCAAAAAAGCTGGGACAGTGGTATGTTTATTACTGTGTTACATCATCTTTCCTTACATCAGAAATTTGTTACATCAGAAATTTGTGTTTGCAAAACACATGTGCAAATCAAGGAATATTTGTAGATCACTCTCTGTGAGACAAATTTAACTCCATAAAACAGCATGACACTAAACAGTAAATGGACTGTTTCTGTTGTGGTTTCCATCTGTGGCAGCTGCTCAAAGCACTTTTCAATGATACATCACATTTACTCACTCACACTAATGTCAGGCACACGGGCAACACCTTATGGATTAATGATCTTGCTCAAGGCCACCTTTGTGATGTAGTGACAGTTAGACAAGTGTTTTACTTTCTTCTTCCCCACACATATTTCCTGTCTGGTCAGGAGGTTTGGACCTGTGGTCCCTAATGAGAGTGAGGTTATATTTTTTGAAATGGATGAAAGGGTAGATAACAGTTTAATACAGATTTTTAACATTGAAGGGAAAAATGAAAGTCCTGACATGTTCATGTGCAAGTGTCATTCCATTTAATCTGAAACATTTTACAAATTATTGCCCTCTATTGATCAAGAATTTTTTTTTTTGTTTTTTGTCAAAAACTTATTTGCGTATGCATAAAAAAAATTAGAGCACCGCACTTGTACAGCGCAAACCTCTACCAACATGAGTTTCCAATTCCATAAAATGTTACCTTGGAAAAAAATTTCAAGCTCAAAGTCCTGTTAGAAGTGGCTTTTCATAAAATAAACTAGAAGCACTCGGAGAGCGCAAACTTCCGCCAAGGCCATTGGGTCACTGACGTCACATGGAATACCCTTTGGCAAAGAGACTTATTACACGTTGTTTCACGCATCCACCATCGTTTTAGATTCAGTGGTTAAACCCTTAGATTTTCAGCAAATGTATTTATAAAGAGAAACTGCATGAACTACACAAGGTTTATTTTTTCTAATAACAAGTTTATTCAATGAGGAGAAGCAAATGCTAAATTATTGTTGTGTCGTAACTTCATTTTTGTTCAGCATTTGTGACCCGTCTTCATGAAGTTAGATGCAAAAATGTTGAAATTGGCCCTATCCTGCAATGATAAAGAATCCTTAAAAAAAATTACTGGATCCAGATCGTGTTGCGGATCATTACCAAAATTTAATGACTTCTAAGTTAGGCGAAGATACACCCCTGGTAAAAATTTCATTGAAATCCGTTGAGGATTTTTTGAGCAATCCTGCTAACAAACCAACCAACCAACCAACAAACAAACGGACGTGACCGAAAACATAACCTCCTTGGCAGAGGTGATGAAATGTCAGGAGTATATGTTTAGTTGATGCACTTGAATTAATGTTTTTGTTGTTGTTGTTTGTTTGTTTGTTTGTTTTTTCAACTTTTTGCTTTCAGATTTTATTTTTTTCAAATAATTTCCACAGAACATTGGTTATCTCTGCTAGGCGCAATTTGTCATTGTTTTTTGGCACCTGGTTTCTGACTGATAACTGGAAGATAGACAAACAGGCATAAAATTGGAACCTCTATCCAATTTTGGTGGTGTAGGTAAATCCATAACAGAAAAATGAGAGTGACTGAGGCACTTTTATTTGAGATATAATGCAAAATGCACACCAAATGGATTTTTCAATATTAAATTCAAATGTCCACAAAATCCACAATCCAAATAAGATCCAGATCAATCTTTGTCAGGCAATAGTGAGTGACAGTCTGCTCTTCACTTTCAAATATGTGAATAATTGGGGTACATTTGATTAAGATATAATGTAAAATATACATTAAAAGGAGTGTTCAATGTTAAATTTAAATGTCCACAAAATCTGTAATCTGGATCAGATCTGGATCAAACTTTGTCAGTCGATAAAGGATACTATCCTACATAAATATGAAAGAAATTTGATATTTTTTGACAGTTACGCATATTTGAAAATTAATTCAATGTTAAAGATAGGGAGTTTTCCAAATTTGTATGATATTTCCTGACTGTGACCTTTGACCTATGACCTTGAAAATTGAATCAGTTCTTACCTATCAGGATATGAATCGTCAGTAAAAATTTCATAACTACATATGAAAAATTGTGGGCTCCAGGCTCTTCACAAACAAACAAATAAACAGGGGCAACAACATAAATTGAGTTTATGTTCATTGGTGAAGGTAATGACAGTAAAGGTGCATTTACACATAACCAAGACGCGTTACGAATGTCATTTTTCTGTCATTCGTGACACCTTCCTGACATTCTAAATGTGACTTATGTGAATAGGTTTCTTAATAGTGCGTGTTGGTGCGTGATATTCTTGATATTCCTGGAGCATGTTTATGCCTGTCAAAAAATCTTCCACGAATGTCACACACCACCCTCATTTTGTCTCATGTCGTGGAGGTCGCGACTAAGCGTGTTGATCCGTCTTGATGAGTAGTGATCCTTAATAGAACGTGACAACGTTTGTAGTGGTTCCTGTGATGGTTCTTGGAGCCCAAACTGTCACGCGTTATTACGAAGTGACACGGAAACTGTCAAGTTTTGACACGACTTGTAACGTGGCATCGCATTTCACTGCGTGCCACGACGAATCCGTTTTCTGTCACGTGCACACAATTAAACTCGGCTCCAAATGTCATTCCACGGTTCCTGCTGAAGCTCTTCAGGACGCTCCTGCAGGTGTTCCACCTGCTGTTGTAACCGATGAGCGGGAGAATGAGTCTGAGCAACCAGAGGAGCGAGAGGAGACTCACGTACAGCCAGACATCTCTGCATCTCCTCCAGTCCGGTGGAGGAAGAAGCGCGCGCACAATTAAACCCTGCTGCACCACATTCAGTTTGATTGCTGACACCAAGTCGGCTAAAAGTCTCATTTCAGTGCTCTTCAGCGCGCTCCTGCAGGTGTTCCACCTGCTGCATGTACCTGATGTTTGGGAAAATGCGCGAGACGAGACCCGCATGAAGCCACACATCTGGCTCTGTCCATCTCCTCCTCTCTGCACCACTCCATGGGACAGAGCCCAACTACGCATGCAGTCACGAAGTTCTTCTGAAAAAGTGGAGCAATCTGAATTCGGTGGGATGAATATGGGTGTGTGTGTGGAGAAAATTCACCTCGTTCACAACGTGACACAACGTAACGATGCGCTGTTACGCGCAATAGAGCGCAACACTAGCAATAGTGCGGAACACTATTCTTGACTGTGCGTAATGGTTCCTGATAATTCTCCAGTAACACGTGCCATTAATCGTAACGTGTGGTAACAGGTTGCAGCAGTTCCTGAGGACACCTGACGCCTCTGCCCCAAATAATCACACTTGTGATCAGCAGCCAAGAATGTATACTTCATGACATTTGTGACTTGTCGTTATTATGTGTAAACGCAGCATAAAAGTTCATTACCTTGATCAAACATTGAAGGTCACAGAGCTAAAACTAGTGTGTGATGTCTGTGTGTGCTGCACCCTCAATTAGCTTTCAAGGATTTCAGGCAGGTTTATCAAATTTGTAGCTAACTTGCATCCCTTCAAGGTCTAACCCAAGTTCAGTGTTGGCTGATCTTGAGATAATTTTGAAGCTCATAGGGACAAAAATATCTGCAAAACTACACTGCCAATTATTTTTCAAAGAAATAACACAGGTTTACAAAACTGGAAGCAAGGGTGCATCTCTTGAACATCTGGGGCAAGTGTGATGATGAATGTTGAGTCAGCCCTGTCGCTCATCAAGTTTTTTGCTATTTGTTGCTGTGTTTTTGCTGTGTGTTCTGCCGGGACACTTCAGCCTTGTTTGTGTATGGTTGCCAGTCTCTCTTGGACATTAATGCTCTTTATGAGCCGCTGCTGTCATCTGGGTCCTGGCTGGGAGGGCCCCGCCCTGCTCTGCCACCTGTGCTCGCGGACGTCCCGCTCCACCTGCTCCGTTTTCCTTGCGTTCCTCTCCGGAGGAGGCGCTTTAGAAGGCACGGAAAGCGGAGCGGTGTGTTGGTGAAATTTAAGTTTTACCAGGCAGCCTTCACTAGAGGGTCTGGTCCTCGCCTCCTCTGGGATGGACGATATTTTGGGGCGTGGGAGCGCACTCTGCGCACGAGAGGCTGCTGGATTTGTCCTGTTGTTCCTGAACTGATGACCGGACCGGCTCCGCTAAAGCTGTGCCCGTTTGTGCCGCAGCTTCCCGCTGCTGCCTCTCACCGGGCTATGGAGATTTTACGCCGGTGCTGTTGTCTGCGGGCTCGCAGACGCGGCGTTTCACCTGAGCTCCTCCGGCCGTTGAAACACGCTGCGTCACTGGCTGCTGAGGAGCAGAACTTCCACATGACCTCATTAAAACCTGCTGATCCCACCGAGATCCTTAGTTTGGGTCTCATTAACATCAGATCATTGTCTCTGAAGTAATTGCTGGTGAATGACTTAATTGTGGATCATCGTCTGGATATGCTTGGATTATGTGAAACCTGGATTAAATCCACAGCTGTCCTTCCTCTGAATGAGGCCTGCCCACCGGAGTACACTTTTAGTCACGTTTCACGTGATGTGAAGAAAGGCGGGGGTGTTGCTTTTATTTATAAATCCAGGTTTACTTTAGTAACTGTTGGGGGTCATAAATATAATTCATTTGAGCATCTGATTCTCCGTTATGCCCATGATGCTAAGTACTCTCAAGGTCATAAAATTGGAAATCAGCTATGTTATATTGTCACTGTCTACAGGCCTCCTGGCCCATATTCTGATTTTTTAGATGAATTTGGCACGTTCATTTCTAGTCTTTCAACTAGTGTAGACAACATTTTGATTATTGGTGACTTTAACATTCATATAAATAAGCCCTCTGATCCCCTCGGTAAATCATTTATGGAAATCATGGATGCACTAGCATTTCGGCAGTTCATTCATGGTTCAACGCATATCAGTGGTAATACTCTGGATTTGGTTCTTGCATGTGGCCTTGCTGTCACAAATATCGACATCCTGCTTCTTGCATCAGTGGTCTCTGACCACTCACTTGTTAGGTTTACAATTACGCTGCCACGTTTAGTGGAGCAACAACCTTGCCTATCATTGCGGCGACAAATTAAACCTTCAACTTTGACTGAACTCGAAGCGAGACTACCTGAAATCCTAACTTCAAGCTTGATGAAATTTCAGTCAGTAGACAGTCTTGCAGATAGCCTGAATTTAGTGCTAAAAACCACACTTGATAAGATTGCGCCTCCTCTATTAAAGCCACGCCTTCCCAAAGCACAGACACCCTGGTTCAACAGTTATTTGTGTGACCTTAGGAAGAAGGCTAGAGGGTTGGAACGGAAATGGCGTAGTTCCAAACTAGAGGTGTTTCACCTTGCGTGGCGTGAAGCTATTTTAGATTATAAGCATGCTTTATAGGCTACGAAGCAGGCCTATTACTCTGAATTGATCAACAAAAACAAGCATAACTCAAAGTTCTTGTTTGATACGGTGGCATTTCTTATTCATGGACAGCCACCTGTTGGCCGTTCTCCTTTTTCAGCACAGGACTTTCTGGACTATTTCAAAAAGAAAATAGAACATATTAGGCTGAGCACATCTCAGCATACTTTGGCCCAATCATTGTATTCAGCTACTGAGCTGGGGACTACTACTGAGGTGCTACCTAGATTCACAGAATTTAACAGTATCTCACAAGGTGTGCTGACGAAACTCGTGATGTCTACTAGAAGCACAACTTGTTTATTTGATCCTATACCAACAAAACTGTTTAAGGATCTTTGGCCCATTCTTGGGCCGACTGTGCTGGAAATTGTTAACCTTTCTTTAAACTCTGGATCTGTTCCAAATTGTTTTAAATCTGCAGTGGTTAAACCACTACTCAACAAATCTAATCTTGATCCTGATGAATTGAAAAATTATAGGCCGATATCAAATCTATCATTCTGCTCTAAAATTCTGGAAAAGGTGGTTTCACGGCAGCTTGTGGACTATCTTACTGAGAATGACCTTTTTGAGCCACTGCAGTCTGCTTTTAGAAGACATCACTCCACAGAAACAGCACTTATTAAAGTAGTTAACGATCTTCTGCGAGCAATGGACTCGGATACTACTACAGCATTGGTGTTGTTGGATCTCAGTGCTGCGTTTGACACAGTTGATCATCATATTCTACTTGATAGGCTAGAAAACTGTTTCGGGATTACTGAAACTGCTCTTGTGTGGCTGACGTCTTATCTGTCTGGTCGTTCCCATTGTGTTTTGTGCAATGACACTACCTCTGACTTTAAGGGCATGAAGTTCGGGGTTCCGCAGGGATCCGTTCTGGGTCCCCTGCTTTTTTACCTGTATATGGCACCCCTTGGGAACATTTTGCGGCGTTTCGGGGTTGCTTTTCATTGTTATGCTGATGATACTCAGTTGTATATGCCGATAGCTGCTGGAAATCCTGTCCACATAAAATCTTTACAGGACTGTCTTGCAGCAGTGAGGAGTTGGATGTCTAGCAACTTTCTACTTTTGAACTCTGGTAAGACTGAAATGATGGTTCTTGGCCCAGCAAGACATCAGCACCAATTTGATCAGCTGGCGCTTAGCCTAGGTTCATGTGTAATACATCATACTGACAAAGTAAGGAACCTTGGGGTAATCTTTGATCCTACGTTGTCCTTTGTCCTCCACATTAGGGACATTACGAGGACTGCTTTCTTTCATCTGAGAAATATAACAAAGATTCGCCCCATCCTGTCTATGGCTGATGCTGAGACTCTGATTCACGCATTTGTCTCTTCTAGATTGGATTATTGTAATGCTTTATTCTCTGGCCTGCCGCAGTCTAGCATTCGAGGACTTCAGTTGGTGAAGAATGCTGCTGCCAGAATTTTGACACAAAGTAGAAGGTTTGACCACATTACTCCCATTCTGGCATCCCTTCATTGGCTACCGGTTTCTGCCAGATTGGATTTTAAAGTTTTATTGTTGGTTTATAAAATTGTTCATGGACTGGCGCCTTCCTACTTGGCGGACTTGGTTAAGCCCTACGTACCTGCGAGGCCTTTGCGTTCACAGGGCGCAGGGCTTCTGTGTGTTCCAAGGATGAACAAAACGTCTGTGAGGTATACAGCCTTCTCCTACCGTGGTCCGGCTCTTTGGAATGATCTACCTGCTGTTATTCGGCAGTCTGACACGGTGGAGATTTTTAAATCAAGACTGAAGACCCACTTTTTAGACTGTCTTATCATTAATTTTTTAATCTGTTTGTGTTTGCTTTGTAATTTCTATTTATTCTACTGTTTTTATCTTTTAGCTGTGCTTTTCTTGCTTTTAATTTTGATTTTAGATTAATTTGTGTTGTTGTGAATTATGTGAAGCGCCTTGGGGCGACTTTGTCGTGATTTGGCGCTATATAAATTAATACATTGAAAATTGAAATTGAATGGCCTTGACCTAGTTTTGAAGGTCACATAGCCAAAAGTTTTGTCCTTGTATGAAGAACACTGACCTCTCTATACATTTCCCACTATTTTTATTTGCAGAAAGGATGCATCCCTTGAAGATGGAGGTCTAGTTCCTACTCCAGCACTGTGGCCTTCATGCCCTTTTTACTTCCACATCTTTTTCAGAACAATAAAATCATGACTTACAATCAATTGTTCCTGGTGGTCTTTTTTCTCTGAATGTCGCCTCCGCAATAAAAACCTGGAAACTCTCCATCGTTATTATTACAATGCAGTTTGAAGTTGCTCCAGCCCCAATCCCCACCCCCACCCATGACCCTTAATTGGAGTAAGCAGTTGAAGATGAGTGAGTGAGTGAGTGAGTGAGTGAGTGAGTGAGTGAGTGAGTGAGTGAGTGAGTGAGTGAGTGAGTGAGTGAGTGAGTGAGTGAGTGAGTGAGTGAGTGATTTTGAAAATCCCCTGATACATTCTTGTTATAATGACATGGCTGCATGAAAATATCACCCACTCACAAATAGGTATGGGCCTACACAGCCCAGTCTCACAATTTTTTTTCATGCTCCTGTGATGAAATGAGTCAAATTTTTGTGACAGATTTTTTTTTTTTTTTACTTACTATATTATTACTAATCCTACTCCCACCCTCAACCCTAACCTTAACCATAACCTAATCCTACTCCTTCCCATCACCCTAACCATAACCACCCCAACCCCCCGTTTCATTTTTAATTTTGTGCAGCTATCACGGAATGAATGAGAATGAATTTGTGCTGCCGTGATGAAAATGAGGCTCTTTTCGT
The DNA here is from genome assembly GCF_902500255.1 of Thalassophryne amazonica. Classification (NCBI taxonomy): domain Eukaryota; kingdom Metazoa; phylum Chordata; class Actinopteri; order Batrachoidiformes; family Batrachoididae; genus Thalassophryne; species Thalassophryne amazonica. The sequence goes on from NC_047121.1 coordinate 24,599,039, forward strand.
CACAATATCACGAACCAATAGATTAATGTATATTTCGTGCTGCTGAATCACGACTTGCCGTGACACCAGGTTGGGCCTACACCAGTGATGTCGGTCAAGCCCCTTTCACAAGGGGCCAACTTAGTGTTGCGTATTCCGGCGTACTGACTATGCCGAGTTATGAAGCTGTGTGCCGGGTTTAAGCAACTCTACGTTGAGTTTAAGCAACTCTATGCCCCCTATGCAGCTCTTTAACCAACTCTTTTGCTCCCCTATGCAGCAGCATGCTGAGGGCTACACGAGGCAGATGCAAAAAATTTAACCTGTTTAATTTTTTCAGTGTAGAGCACTGGATGCAGAAAGTATGCAGTTTTTAAGCAAATCTACACAACACTCCACAACTGTATGTAAATCTACACAACAGTGCACTACTGTACACCAATCCTCCGCAATTCTACACAACCCTACACCAGGATCAGTACATAACTGGACCTTACTGGCAGTGAACCTTCAAAACCACAGAAGAAGAAGAAGAGGTGGGCCAAGCTTCCATGTTCAGAGGACATTTCCACATCCACTACTCATGGACAGATTGCCAGTGAGAGGACATTTCCATAGCCACCATTCATTCCTCACAACTGATCGCACATGCCATCACCACCGCAGTGCTGCAGCTTCTTTCACCTCCAAGATCTCTCAAGATTGTGGCAAGTTAAATGAAGTCCATTAACTCCTGCTCATGGAGCGATCGCCAGCGAGAGGACATGTCGAACGTCCACTCCTCATGGACGGAACGTGCTCGATTACTGGCTGCTGCTCCATGGTGCTTTCACCTTCTTAAGTTCTCTCACGATTGTGGCATGTTAATAAAGTCCATTAACTCCTGGAAATAATGTATTCAGACTTTTTCCAAGGAGTAAGAGGCGGCTCCGCTTTTTCATGAATGGCGTGCAGTTCCTCCTTCGTGCGCTAGTTGGCTTCAATCTTTTTATGTGTGAAGGGGCCCTTAATATGAGGTCAAGAAAGATGTTATTATTTTATTTTTATAAAAGAAGTGTTTATGTACATTGAAGTCAAGAAAGGGAGACTATAAAGTGAATATTAGCAAAACAGGTTATTATTTTCATGTTGAGGTGGAAGAGGTTGTTGTTGGCAGCTGCTGAAACTAACTAATAAAGTAACTAGCAATCTAACTTAGTTACTTTTAAAAATGAGTAACCAGTTAAGTAACTAAGTTATCTTTTCAAGGAGTAATCAGTAATCAGATTACTTTTTCAAAGTAACTGTGGTAACACTGGCCTACACACATAAAATTACATCTTATTCAATATATCTTATTCATCTTATCTTATTCATGTTGCATCTGGAGCACGTTCCAGTCAGAGGTGACTGGGGTTGAGTATCGGGAAACGGTTCTTTTTGAGAATCGTTAAGAAATTATTCGATCCACGAACATCAATAGCCTTTTTGCTTAACGATTCCCTTATCGGTCCTTCAGAGCAGCCGCTGTTTTTGAGGGTGTTTGTTGGGAAAATGATCATTTCTCTATGTTGATTGCAGACCCTGCAGCAGACCTGCAACCATCCGCTTTTGCAGCGCAGATCTGCTTTGAAGCTTGAAGGAATGAAGCAGTGCTCCGACACGTTGCTTCGTTGGGTCTCCGCTTTGCTGCTTTTCAGAAGCGGCAAATCTGCTTCTTAACACCTCTCAAAGCCATTTAAATATGTCAATTGTGAGTCACTTTTGTGTGGATTAAAGTTACTAACTGTGACTCCTGTCTTGTTGCAAGAAACAAATGAGAATTGTCCTCCGTTCCATTTGCACAGCTCCAAACACTGTGCCGCTCTCTGCTGAGTCAAGTTAGAAAGCTAGAGTCAGGTCGGAATTAATAATGAACCAAATGATACTTCTTTCCAAATGCAAACAATGAACTGCAATAGATCAAAACATTTTTCTTCATCCCAAAATGAGACGTGCAGCAGCTGCTGGAGTTCAACTCAGAGGTATGGAGTGACATTCATGCCAAAATGTCTGAAAGGCAATGCTTATGACAAAACCTACAGATTTTGTTTATTTCTATTTAAGTCCAGAGATCAAGGATCCACCATGTAGAGTTTAAGTCAAGAGATCAAGGAAACAATTACCAATTTCATATTTATTTACTTTAAGATGCAATAAAATGTTGTTGACATAGAAAACCTGTAAAGTCTACTTTTAGTACACCGAAAATTCAAAAGAGGTATCGATAAGGGAATCGGATCGATAAGCGGAACCAATAATGGGATCGATATCGATAAAATCTTATCAATACCCATCCCTAGAGGTACCTCCTTTTTCCTCCCATCAGTACCTTGAAAAATGTTCATATTGTATGTGTGGATTCACATCATTGGCTCATCTGCAAGATGAAAATGTGAGATTCTTCCAAAACTCAGAGTGTTCATCATCAGCTGGCTGTGAACAATGCTTCACCCACTCATTTCATCTCAGACCATGTTAGGGAATTTAAATGTGAGGAATAAAGATGGCGGCACAAAAGCACAGCATGAATCGCTAAAACTCGAAGAAATGTTCACACAAATCACAGTGATAGATGGGTTTTGGTATAAAATTCATTGAGCCAGCCCACAGGCTTCAGTTTTTTGACAGGTTGCCATGAACGCTCCTGCCCCCCCCCCCCCCCCCCCCCCCCCCCCCACACACACACACACACTGCTGGTTCCAAATGTCACAGTATGCAAATTATTTCTGATGTACCACAGTGTTCTGACACAACCATCTGCTGACACTTCCATGGTCACCAGTAATAAAACAAATAAACAAACAAAAAGCAGTCAGTAAATAAATGGGTTTCTAAGAACAAACAGGCTCACATTCAAATTCTCAGCTCTTTAAGTGACTGGCAGATAATGCCACAAAGTGCCATCCATATTAAATTTGTTTCAAGAGGCTGCCTTTCCTGCCGTGAGTTTAATGCACACAGCTGAAGAGTAAATAATTCTGCAATCAGTAAGTCTGAAAATTAATTTGGGATCCAGCGGGTGTAAGTTGTTGAAACAGAGATTGGCTCGAGAGCCAATCAGCCTCCCAAAAAGACAATTACAAAATGTAAATACTGGACACTAAGCATTGGAACAAGAGGCATGTGTGTGTGTGTGTGTGTGTGTGTGTGTGTGTGTGTGTGTGTGTGTGTGTGTGTGTGTGTGTGTGTGTGTGTGTGTGTGTGTGAGAGAGAGAGAGGTGGTGGTGCTCACTGACTGACAACACTGACACCAAGTGGTCATCCGGCTGAATGTCAGCCAGAAAAGGTGTGAGGTGGAGTCAGGTGATCAGGTCTGTAAAAAACAGTTGTTTATTATTATTATTATTTCTTCACTTTTGCTCAAAGAGATCATGGTATATTGTTTTTGGTCATGTACTGGAACAAAAGTCAAAAAGGAAGTGACTTTTTGAGGGGGGGAAAAGGTAAAAGTCACAAGTCAAGTTCCCTTTGTTTATATATACTGGAGATTTAGAAGATATTCTGACAAATCTGTTAGCTTTCACCTCAGAAGGTGAGACTCTTTATTTACCAGTTGATGTAATGGACTGCATTTATATTTATATAGCACTTTTCCATCTGCATCAGAAGCCAAAAGCACTTTACAATTCTGCCTCACATTTGCCCATTCACACAGGCACACTCACACATGGATATCAGGGAGCTGCCATGCAAAGCACTCACTACACACCCACAAAAAGATAACTGACAAATTAAGGTCCCCTGACACTTGCACAACTTTGATGCAGGCACTTGCAAGCCCTGTGTCATGCAGCAGAGTAAACTCATCTTTAACGGGTATAGACTGAACGTGAGAGGGGCGCTGGCGTGTGCAACTGCGCAAAGAGAATTTTGAAATGTTCAAAAAATCTTTCACGCATAAATGTCGTACAATGTTGCGGGATCTACTCACCAACACTACGTGTAGCTTGTCAAGTCGAGTAAAGAAGAAGTGAACAGAGTGAGTGATTGTGTCAGCGCACCACATCAGAGCACAGCTCATTTGAACAATTATATATATATATATATATATATATAGATGTTGAATCTATCATAAACATAGTTTTACAGCTTCACACAAGAAGGAAAGAGCATCCAACTGTTTTACCAAGCCATGACAATGTAAACATGAAAAATAATTACCTTTTTAGATGGCTCCAAATGCTTTCTCCATCTCGTTCAGCACACACTGAAGCGGTCCTCTGTGATTCAGGAAGCCATTAGAGCCATTTTCAACAGCTAACTCGCAGAGAAAATGATTAATCCACCACAAAATAATTATTTTATATACGCAGCATTAAGTGCACAGTGTATGCCAGCCAGTGTAACAAAGCTGTTGGGTGAGGGTCGTAACACGGACCCGCAACAGGGGGCGCAAATGAACGGACAATGGATAAGACAAAGAGTAACAATTTAATGTTGTGAATCGCACAACTAAATACAGATACAGATAATGCCGATTGTACACAAGGTGACGTGCGGGCAAGCTCGAAGATAGGAGACCTCTGGCGATCGGAGAGCCGGGACCCACACAGCTTCCACCACCAACGGCCTGAAGAACACCGGAGCCGCCAAGTCCTGAGTCCCCAGGTGGTCACTGTCTTCGGTTGCAGACCCTGGTACTGCTGGCAGAAGATGACAAAACAGTTATGGTGAGTGTGTATCCACACACCCAGTAATCCTTCTTCTACAGATCTTCGCGGAGGGAAAACCTCCACCTCCGATACAGAATCACCCGTGCAGCTCCTGACAGTTGCTCCTTGGATGGAGTGAGAGGCGAAGACGTCGCAGACTCTCACTGCACGCCAATCCAATTACAGACTTCAGGAATACGGCTGCACACAGAACAATAATTAGTCTTCAGAAAATATGTAATGCAGAGAATTACCTTCGACGGTAGTTGATTTCTCGGCGAGGAGGTGGAGCAATGATCCGGCTTTTGTAGAGATGGTGGTGATTGGTGACAGCTGGTGTAAACGAGTGACAGCTGTCACTCTCTGTCTCGGCGCCCGCTCATGCTTGAAGCCCGCACTCCAAGCAGGGCGCCGACTGGTGGTGGTGGGCCAGCAGTACCTCCTCTTCAGCGGCCCACACAACAAAGCATGCCATCCAGCTGGGAACACAGCGGGTGGCATCGTCATCATGCGTGCAAGTGCATGGATCAAAGTCGTGCAAGTGTCAGGGGGCCTTAACAGTGACAAAACACTTACAGTAAGATGATCGCGGGGCAGGCAAACAGACGTGAGAACAGCAGAGGCAGAAAGTAATAGCCCGGCAACAGGCAATAACAAAGGTGTGACTTAAATACACACTAACTGATTGCACACAGGTGTGAAGAGTAGGTGAGGGTGTGGGAGCATGAGAGAACTTAAAGTGACACAAGTAAATCAACAACTATCAAAATAAATGTGAAAAAACAACTACAACTAAAGTCATAAACAAAAAACAATACACTGTGAACACGGAAAGGAACAGAAATAAAAAAAACACGGGGAGAAAATAAAAGACATGAAACACACGAAGAAAATACAATATGCTCAGGGGGGAGGGGCCCTTGCAGTGACAGCTGTCAAAACGCCATGCTCAGCTGCCAGGCGTTACTCTGACAACCAAGCATGGCTGCGAACCAAGAACATAACAGTAAGCCTGCAAGAGAACCCCTGTAAACGGGGTGGGGAAAAGAGATGAGACGACATTTGCAGCCATGCCAAGACACACACACAGTACATTGAAGGGACAGAGGCATGCTATCCACGTGTACCCGCACGCGCACCAATACACACACACACACACACATCCTCTCACACTCAGACTCTGAGGGACAAACACACACACCCACAGATAATAGAAGGATAGGGCAGGATGTAAAAGACACAGAGATAACTGAACAACCAAAACCCCAACCAAACCCCAACAGTAAAGTAAGATGCAAAGGGGTTGCACCTCAGCTGCCCCTCAGTGCAGACCTTAATGCTTAGTTCTGATCTCCTGCTCAGATATCTGATATGATTTCATATTTTTAATGTGGCCAATATCAGATTCCAATGTGAACTCTTCAATGTCCTGAACTGACCCATAGTTGCAGAAAACAACAAAGATGTCACCATGTACACACACACACACATACAGAAAGTGGATCTTCACCTTATCTCCCACTCTGTCTCACTCCACATCAGACTGGTACCAGATGCAGTCACACCAAATGCACATGTTGAGCCGGGATATCGGACATGCACACAGGCAGCAGTCGAGTGTTTGTCGCACTGCCTTCAGCTGTGCACTGCTCTTTCCACATCATTTGTCTTTGGTATTGAGTTATTATTCCACACTCTGTGTATTTTGTCTTTTGGATATTTACAATGCACATTCAGTTCGGGCTTTTGTGTGTTTATGTGCGGATGTATGCTGTTGTTTTTTTTTTTTTTTTTTCTTACTTTTTGTCTTTTTTTCCAATAAAATAAAAGTGAAAGGATGTTCCAGATGTCCACCTCCGTGAACCTCCTCAGATTTGGACCTAGGTGCTGCTGTGCAGTGCACAATCCCTCATTTTTATATCCTCTTATTATCTACCCCTTATTTTAGGGGTGTCTGCCTGAGTTGATACCATCCAGGACCCATGGTGGTTCTAGGATGTCATGGATGTGGGGCAGTGTAGCACCAGCTCATGCTCCCAGACTTTTCTTTTTGTTGTTGTTGGCTGAGTTACAGCCCACACCATTTCACTCAAAGGACACCAGCTGTCAAAAACTTTATCAACTTAAGAAAAGAAAAATACAATTACCTGGACTCATACAGATACAAATACAGATTTGTCACTGTAAAGGATACAATTAAAGGTAAATATATAAGTAATAAGTACATGTAATTGCAAATATAAACCTGAGTAAACAACACATAGACTTGAAAGGTCTGCAGGAGAAAAAAAAAAACATAAAATTTAACAGAATGAAAAAAGTTTGTCCAAAATACAAATAGGAAAAAATATAAGTATGTAGTAGCAACAAAAGAGATTACATATAAAAAAGAGAAAAGTATGCACAAAACTGTGGATATTTTAGTAGCAGTGGATATTGCACATCATCAGTATCCTGTGAGTCACACATCTCTGTATGAGTGTCATGTGACGCTTTCTATCGCTGAAATGGTGTTTAAAATATTGTATTTATATTTGCATGTGTATGCCTTCTTTCCCGGTCATAGACCGTGCACTAAAAGTGGTTCATTATTTCATGTTGACGGTATAATGTCTACAGATCATTTCTCTATTTTAGCTGCATGCTGATTGTGACAGAGGCGGCACATGGCTTGGTGGTTAACACTGTTGCCTCAAAAAAGTCCTGGGATTGCTTCCTGCCTTGTCCTTTCTGTATGGTGTTTGTGTGGGTTCATCTGGGTGCTCCAGTTTCCATCCATCCATCCATCCATCCATCCATCCATCCATCCATCCATCCATCCATCCATCCATCCATCCATCCATTTTCTTCCGCTTTATCCGGAGTCGGGTCGCGGGGGCAGCAGCTCAAGCAAAGCTGCCCAGACCTCCCAATCCACACACACCTCCCCCAGCTCCTCCGGGGAACCCCAATGCGTTCCCAAGCCAGCCGAGAGATGTAGTCCCTCCACCGTGTTTTGGGTCTTCCCCGGGGCCTCCTCCCAATGGGACGTGCCCGGAACACCTCTCCAGCGAGGCGTCCAGGGGGCATCCGGAAAAGATGTCCGAGCCACCTCAACTGACTCCTTTCAACGTGGAGGAGCAGCGGCTCGACTCCGAGCTCCTCCCGAGTGACCGAGCTCCTCACCCTATCTCTAAGGGAGCGCCCAGCCACCCTGCGGAGGAAAATCATCTCGGCCACTTGTACTCGCGATCTCGTTCTTTCGGTCATAAGCCAAATCTCATTTCCTTCTCATAAAAAGAACATGAAGGTTACATGGATTGGAAACATTAACTTGACCGTAGGTGTGAGTGAGGGTGAGAATGTGTATGTCTGTCTGTTTGTGGTACTGTGATAGAGTGGGATTCTATCCAGGGTGTACACGCCACAGGCCTTATAACTACTGGAATCCCCCACCCCCACTCCCTCCATGACCCTTAACCGTAATGAGCGGATATAGAAAATGAATGATATATTTAGCTGATCACATATTTTTAGCTGATCACATATTTTAATACCAGGCTACAATTAAACCTTCAAACAACTGAGCAGGGTTATTTCTGACCCCAAACAAATATTTATAGTATATGCCTTTGTGATATTTTTATTCAGAAAAATGCTTCCTACTATGAATTTGTCAGTCTACTTCTCCAACATCTTTTCATATTTGAAAGTTATGTGGGGTTACTTGGGATGCCAGAAAGATTTGTGTATGTATATACAGTAGTGTTCAGAATAATAGTAGTGCTATGTGACTAAAAAGATTAATACAGGTTTTGAGTATATTTCTTATTGTTACATGGGAAACAAGGTACCAGTAGATTCAGCGGATTCTCACAAATCCAACAAGAGTAAGCATTCATGATATGCACACTCTTAAGGCTATGAAATTGGGCTATTAGTAAAAATAAAGTAGAAAAGGGGGTGTTCACAATAATAGTAGTGTGGCATTCAGTCAGTGTGTTCGTCAATTTTGTGGAACAAACAGGTGTGAATCAGGTGTCCCCTGTTTAAGGATGAAGCCAGCACTTGAACATGCTTTTCTCTTTGTAAGCCTGAGGAAAATGGAACGTTCAAGACATTGTTCAGAAGAACAGCCTAGTTTGATTAAAAAGTTGATTGGAGAACGGAAAACTTATACGCAGGTGCAAAAAATTATAGGCTGCTCATCTACAATGATCTCCAATGCTTTCAAATGGACAAAAAAACAGAGACATGGAAGAAAACGGAAAACAACCATGAAAATGGATAGAAGAATAACCAGAATGGCAAAGGCTCACCCATTGATCCGCTCCAGGATGATCAAAGACAGTCTGGAGTTACCTATAAGTGCTGTGACAGTTAGAAGACGCCTGTGTGAAGCTAATTTACACTCAACAAAAATATAAACGGAACACTTTTGGTTTTGCTCCCATTTTGTATGAGATGAACTCAAAGATCTAAAACTTTTCCACATACACAATATCACCATTTCCCTCAAATATTGTTCACAAACCAGTCTAAATCTGTGATAGTGAGCACTTCTCCTTTGCTGAGATAATCCATCCCACCTCACAGGTGTGCCATATCAAGATGCTGATTAGACACCATGATTAGTGCACAGGTGTGCCTTAGACTGCCCACAATAAAAGGCCACTCTGAAAGGTGCAGTTTTGTTTTATTGGGCAAGGGATACCAGTCAGTATCTGGTGTGACCACCATTTGCCTCATGCAGTGCAACACATCTCCTTCGCATAGAGTTGATCAGGTTGTCAATTGTGGCCTGTGGAATGTTGGTCCACTCCTCTTCAATGGCTGTGCGAAGTTGCTGGATATTGGCAGGAACTGGTACACGCTGTCGTATACGCCAGTCCAGAACATCCCAAACATGCTCAATGGGTGACATGTCTGGTGAGTATGCCGGCCATGCAAGAACTGGGACATTTTCAGCTTCCAAGAATTGTGTACAGATCCTTGCAACATGGGGCCGTGCATTATCCTGCTTCAACATGAGGTGATGTTCCTGGATGTATGGCACAACAATGGGCCTCAGGATCTCGTCACGGTATCTCTGTGTATTCAAAATGCCATCAATAAAATGCACCTGTGTTCTTCGTCCATAACAGACGCCTGCCCATACCATAACCCCACCGCCACCATGGGCCACTCGATCCACAACATTGACATCAGAAAACCGCTCACCCACACAACGCCACACACGCTGTCTGCCATCTGCCCTGAACAGTGTGAACTGGGATTCATCCGTGAAGAGAACACCTCTGCAACGTGCCAAACACCAACGAATGTGAGCATTTGCCCACTCAAGTCGGTTACGACAACGAACTGGAGTCAGGTCGAGACCCCGATGAGGACGATGAGCATGCAGATCAACTTCCCTGAGACGGTTTCTGACAGTTTGTGCAGAAATTCTTTGGTTATGCAAACCGATTGTTTCAGCAGCTGTCCGAGTGGCTGGTCTCAGACGATCTTGGGAGGTGAACATGCTGGATGTGGAGGTCCTCTGCTGGTGTGGTTACACGTGGTCTGCGGTTGTGAGGCTGGTTGGATGTACTGCCAAATTCTCTGAAATGCCTTTGGAGACGGCTTATGGTAGAGAAATGAACATTCAATACACAAGCAACAGCTCTGGTTGACATTCCTGCTGTCAGCATGCCAATTGCACGCTCCCTCAAATCTTGCGACATCTGTGGCATTGTGCTGTGTGATAAAACTGCACCTTTCAGAGTGGCCTTTTATTGTGGACAGTCTAAGGCACACCTGTGCACTAATCATGGTGTCTAATCAGCATCTTGGTATGGCACACCTGTGAGGTGGGATGGATTATCTCAGCAAAGGAGAAGTGCTCACAGATTTAGACTGGTTTGTGAACAATATTTGAGGGAAATGGTGATATTGTGTATGTGGAAAAAGTTTTAGATCTTTGAGTTCATCTCATACAAAATGGGAGCAAAACCAAAAGTGTTGCGTTTATATTTTTGTTGAGTGTATTTGCAAGAATCCCTCGCAAAGTCCCTCTGTTAAATAAAAGACATGTGCAGAAGAGGTTACAATTTGCCAAAGAACACATCAACTGGCCTAAAGAGAAATAGAGGAATATTTTGTGGACTGATGAGAGTAAAATTGCTCTTTTTGGGTCCAAGGGCCGCAGACAGTTTGTGAGACGACCCCCAAACTCTGAATTCAAGCCACAGTTCACAGTGAAGACAGTAAAGCATGGTGGTGCAAGCATCGTGATATGGGCATGTTTCTCCTACTATGGTGTTGAGCCTATATATCGCATACCAGGTATCATGGATCAGTTTGGATATGTCAAAATACTTGAAGAGGTCATGTTGCCTTATGCTGAAGAGGACATGCCCTTGAAATGGGTGTTTCAACAAGACAATGACCCCAAGCAAAAATTATAGACTGTTCATCTACAATGATCTCCAGTGCTTTAAAATGGGCATATATATATATATATATATATATATATATATATATATATATATATATATATACAAGGTCTGTGAGAAAAGTATCTGACCTTTTTATTTTTTTCAAAAACTATATGGATTTGAATCATGTGCGCTTGCATCAGACAAGCTTGAACCTTGCGGACGGATTTGTGCGTTGGGACGCAGCCACTCATGGCATGGGACAAACAACACCTCCGTGTTGGAAGTCTCACAGGACAAGTTGGAACATACCCAGCTGTTAAACAATTTCTCGGATACTCACTCGACTGAAAAGCCACCGAAAGCCGTCTGAATCTTACGAATGGTTTCCAACACGGAGGTGTTGTTTGTCCTGCGCCATGAGCGGCTGCGTCCCGACGTGCGAATCCATCCACACGTCTTTCATTACAAAATCTCCTTTAACAGTGGAATGTGCCGATAAAGTGCTGATCCCAAACTCTTCTGAAACTTCTCTGCTAGTCACACGACGTCCTGCATCAACAGAGCCTTAAATTTGGAAGTGATCTGCTCATTCCAGCCTGTCGATGGCCCCTCGGGGCGCAGTGCGCCCTCCGCCCCTGTGGGCCGTTTTTAATCCAGTTTTAATGGTCCTTAATCCGTGTGATACCGATAGAATCTTCACCGAAAGCCATCTGAATCTTCCAAATGGGTTCCATCTGGCTGTCTAGCAAAGTTTCTGAAAATCTTTTCATGGAACAAAGCGGCAGTCGCTCCGCCATTCCTAAACAATAAAAATCCGACGAGGGGGGTGGACCAGTGCTCACTCAAAGTCTGCCCACAGGCGAATGACGCAACTGACAGGTGTGACAAAAAACTCACGCATGCGCACGAAGGTTCAAGCTTGTATGATGCAAGCGCACATGATTCAAATCCATATAGTTTTTGAAAAAAATAAAAAGGTTGGATAGTTTTCTCACAGACCTCATATATATATATATATATATATATATATATATATATATATATATATATATATATATATACACACACAGTGGTGGGCACAGATAACCAAAAAATTAACTTTGATAACAGATAATCAGATAACTGAAAAGTTATCTTCAACAATAAAGATAAAACAATAAACCACCCAAAAATGTATCGGAAGTTACAGATAACCGATAACAGATAAATTCCAATATTGTCTCTGGTACATTTACAACTACTAATAAAACTAATTTAAGTTTTAATGCCACAATAGCTTCTAGTAATATTAAAAGTAACAACAGACCCAAACAATGAGACCACACTTTTGTCTTTGAACATTCTGCCCCTGCTGGAAGCGCTTGTTTACTACAGAGCTCCCAGCACAGAGACACTCTGAGAGCAGCCATAAAGCCAACTTTCTATCAATCACAACACTCCGGTCAGGCGGAGGTCTCATGCTGACTTATGGTTTTGATTTATAAATAACATTAATACCGACAGAATAACTCCATTAATGTCAATTCTGTAATTTGTATAAAGTTAAAATATAGCATATATCTTTTAATGTTGAATAATGCACTAATTCTGAGGTTTTGTAACAAACACAGACAGATTGCAAAGGATTCTGGGTAAAAGTGCCTCTGCTAAACACTGATTGGTTCAATCATTCATTATGTAAACCAACACGTTAATGTGACATCTGTCGTGTGTTGGTGTTTACAGATAAATGTGCTTTTGTAAAATATTCCTTTTTTTAATTTGTATTTATTTATTTTATTTACTTTGTTTATCGGTCTAAAAGTTACCGGACAAAAATGAATCGGAAGATAATTGGTCCGATAATGATTGTTTAAGTTATCTAAAAAGATAATCCGATAATGAAAACATTATCTTCAATATTTATCTGTTATCGGATTATCGGAAGTGTGCCCACCACTATATATATATATATATATATATATATATATATACCATCACAGGCGTTGATTTTACCAGAAATGACCCGACTCAGTTATTTTAGTTTCTGAAATCAATTAGGAAAATAAAGCAAGGTCTCTATAAATAAAGCAAGTGGGCTCTGATGTCCACATCTACTGGTCTGGTGCGTCCAGTCGCCCACGCGCCTGTCCTGCCCGACATGCATGTCTTGTGGACGGCGCGCCGCAGCACAGACACCACATTATGTGTTACACAGCTCACGTGGGTGACGTGACAGTCGGATCACCTGCTGCGTGTTCTGATCTGATGGTCCTTTTCAACCTGGGGGGCTGTCAGTGTCCACTCTGTGCGCACGCTCACTTGCTGCAGCTTGTCGCCACCACTGTGATATATGTTTTTATTTATGTCCACGTAAGTACAGCAATCAGACACACGGGCCTCACAGTGTACAGTCATTAGTCCATGACTGTCCAAACACAGTAGATACGATACGATACGATACACTTTATTATCCCCTTAGGGAAATTTGTCTTGGACTCATGCTAAGTGCCTTTACAAAAGGAAAACAAACAAATATAAATAGAAACACAGCCACATCTATACCAAATTAACATGACAGGAAATTAAGAGAAACACCATAAGTAGGTCCTGTCCAGCTGGAATGTCCAGATCCACAGATTCTCACAGCTGCTTCAGTTGGAAGCCACGCATCCTGTGAGTGCAGCACACCATGGCAAGTCGTGATTCAGCAGCACAAAATATACATTAATCTATTGGTTTGTGATATTGTGATGAAAAGCGCCTCATTTTCACGGCAGCACGAATTCATTCTAATTCATTCTGTGATGGCTTAAAGAAATTATAAGTGAAGCGGGGGGGTCGGGGTGGTTATAATTAGGGTGGGGGGAAGGAGTAAGATTAGGTTATGGTTAAGGTTAGGGTCGGGGGTAGGAGTAGGGTTAGGAATAGTGAGTTAAAAAACCATATCACGAAAATTTGACTTATTTTGTCACAGGAGCACGAAAAAAAAAAAACATGAGACTGGGCTGAGCGCACATATCCATGTGTCAGTGTGTGTTTGCAAAGTCACACTCGTGGGGAACTTGGACAAATTTCACAGCAGTATGACAGCAGTTGCCTCCAGTTTGCTGTCATGCCAACAGTGTGACTGGCCACACATTTTCTAAGTGCCATGTGAGCGGTGTTAGATGTTCATGCATGTCACCTGGAATTTGGCCGGCACCGGCCATGAGAGGGTGCGATGGGTTCACACAGCGCACACTCTGTTTTTCAGCCACTGATGTGCACAAATAGTTGTAACAACAGGTGTATGAGGCGTTAGAGGCAGGTACGATTCCACACGTTTTGCATGAAATTCCTGCTTCGTGCTCACGTCGACCAAACTTCGCACTATATATATATATATATATATATATATATATATATATATATATATATATATATTGCTTACTTAAGAGTTGCTAACAAGCTAATTATCATTGGGAAATGCAACCCCGGCATCACTTGCGAGGTTCAGCCTGGAGGAAAGCGTACAACCCCGCCGTCACTTGCAAGGCTCGGTCCAGAGCCCATTAATATGCTTATGTATTTTTCACACAGTTATGAAAATACATATGTATTGCTTCTGTCAGCCACCTGATAGCTATCGTTACCTAGAACAATGAGATTTATACACCATGCTGACCTGAAATGAACCACTGTACATTACACTGACTTTATTGACAGGTCTGAACCCTTTGAAAAGTGATCAAATTTCATGTATTTGTACTGAGTATGGCGATGTATTCACTGACCAAAAATAGCCACCAATGCCTGACCTCAAGAATACCTTTTGATTCAACCCTAACCAAAAAAAAGTACTGATAAGTATATAAAAAGTAAACTGGAAGTATACTTGAAACATACTTGCATGTACTACTTTTTGGTAAGGGAAGACTACTTTTAACTAAGTATTTCTCCATTGTTTAAAATAAAAAATATAATAATAACAATTGTTTCAATTTGCATTACACTTTACAATGTCTCATTGCTTTGTCAAAGTGCTTACATTTTTGTTTCTAACGGTGTTAACACAATTCAGTGTAATTTTCTAGTTTTCTTCTATTTTAATAAATGGTCTCTGTGCCCTCTGCCTCAGGGGTTTGGATGGCCCAGCTGCGGTGCTGGTTGAAAAAAGAAAATCATATGAAATAAAAATGCTGGATATGAAGGTAGAATGGCAAAATCAATGAGCTGACTAAGAAATGAGATTTTCTGAAGGAGCAGTTGGCATGTAAATCTACTGTATGTGTTGTCCCTCTGTGTATTTCTCTATTTGCTCTAAAATTACAATTATACAACAAAGTGAGTCTATTCTACTGTTTTAGTCTATAGTGTTTATCTTTACATTTGTTTTTCCCAGTTCTTAAAAAGGACGCCCCCTCTAAAAAAGATTCTGAAGAAGCAACAAGTCTTTCCACCAATACAGTGTTAAGCCACCTTGACAATTACACACATTTAACCCCCTCAATGCTGTGCAATTCGTCATGCGAATTCAACCCGCTTTGTCCCACTGGATGCTGCACTTTGGGCCACTGGACGCTGCGTGACATAAAATAATTATTTTGTAGTGGATTAATGTTGTCTCTCAGAACTTGGCTGATGAAATCATCTCTAATCACTCTGGAATCACAGAGAAATTTTCTACAGCTGCAGCTGATCTTGTGCGCTTCATGACGAGGAGAACGCATTTGGAATTGTCACAAAGGTAATTATTTGCAATATTTATATTGTAATGGCTTGATAAAACAGTTGCATTTTCAATACTTATTTTGAGTATCTGTAAAATTATGTTTATTATAGATTAAACATCTTGTCATAATCGTTCAGATGAGCTGCACTGTGATGCGCTGTGCTGATGTAATGACTCGTAGTGACACACAGTTTTTTTTATTGTTTGCACAGTGTTGAAGTGTAGTTCACAAAATTAATGCATGCCAGAGATTTTGAACATTTTGAAATATTCTTTGCACACTTGCACGCAGCCATGAGCAGTTTACAACAGTGTATAATGCGTTTACAATTAATTTACTCTCTGGCACGGCAGATTGCATGCCAGTGTGGGGGTCAAATTCGTGCAAGTGTCAAGGTACCTTTAAAATGTTTATGTGAGACATCTGAGTGTTGCTCATCACCACTGTCATCAGACAATGAGGACAACAAGAAGAGAAAGACCAAAAAAAGGATGATGAGGCAAAAGGGGCAAAAAGCCACAGAGGAATGAGGAGACAGATTGTCAGAGGGGTAAAACAGTTACTATTATATTCAAATGAGGTGGGGTCCTGGTACCAACTGTTCATTGGTTTCAGAAAGTATTTCAGTTGTATTTACAATAGAAAATTTGCACTGATAAGAAATTGTTGATTTGCAAAATATTTACAAAAGGAATATTTGTACTGATATATAAAATATATTTTAATATATATATATATTTATATTTTTTATTGTGTTTTTAAGTAGCCTCCATGTTTTTCAGATGTGCGGGTAAATTTTAATGGCACATTTTTGTCACTTTATGGTTTTAGAACATGTACATATGTGCATTGATTTTATTTCTGGGCAGTTTTGCAAATACTTAACTTCTATATCAACATCTTGTGGCTTTATTTATAGTGATTTTGGTCTGGTTTCTACACTGAAAAGGGATTTGTGGCATTTTAAGGATTTCTCTACCTTAACAAATACTTCATAAAGCATAAATAGTCTTCACTTCAGTAGAGTTCACAAAAAAGTGTTTGTAAAGGCCTGATTTGCATTGCAGGATGTGTAGATCATGTAGTTAGACATTCCTAAATCATTAATTCATGTCTGAATCATTTATGGCACTTCAGTGTTTTGTCCACCTTACCAAATACTTTATAAACCATAAATAGTTTCCACTTTAGAAGTGTTCACAAAAAGATTTAGTTAGCTATTCGCAATACCCTTTATTATTGCTCAGAAATAGTTTGGTAATGGTTTCTTAAGTATGCATAAGCAATGAGTAAACAGATTATGCATGTGACTATTCATTAGAAGTAAAACATTAATAAATGTACTAGTTAATTACTTATTGTGAGTCATTCTTGAT
Organism: Thalassophryne amazonica; assembly: GCF_902500255.1. NCBI lineage: Eukaryota > Metazoa > Chordata > Actinopteri > Batrachoidiformes > Batrachoididae > Thalassophryne > Thalassophryne amazonica. The sequence goes on from NC_047121.1 coordinate 24,616,160, forward strand.
AAATTGTTACTCATTAATTACATATTTATTTATTCATGCTTAATTAAGGCTAAATAAGGTGTAGTTATTATTATAAAGTACTATTTGAATATTATAATTAGATATGCAAGGTTACAGACCACTCCTAGCACTTCGTCATAGATATTTGACAGGATACCCAAAATTGACCATTATGACAGTGTAATGAAGATATTCATTGACCTCAAGTAAAGTGGTAGCATTTTGATTTGTCATTAGCATATCATGAAACATAAACTGACTGTCATGGCAACATTATGGCAGTGTAATGAAGATATTTGAATTGATCTGTAACCTTGCACATCTAATTATAATAATCATTAAGCCAAGTTGCCATAAACACAAAAATAGATGCATATTTTGTTAATGTCAAGTTGTCATGACAAAGACATTTTCTGGCAATGTCAAGTTGTCATAATAAGGACATCCCAAACAAATTTAATGTCAAGTTGTCATGACAACAACTTCTGGTCATGTCACTTTGATTAATGTCAAGTTGTCATAATCAAGACAACCCAAATAATGTTAAATTGTCATGACAAAAACCGAATGACACTTAATGACAGCAGTCATAAACACTTATGACAGTGACATAATATTTATGACACGTTCATGACAGCGTCATGTCTCTATTATGGCGATACCTTCAAGTACAGTGTTACCATTGATTTCTATTGTCGAACTTATGCCTGCCAAAATAATGGTTTAGATTTAATTTAGATTAAATAATTCTACAGCATCTTTAAGATTGTCCGTAGGTGTGTGTGTGGGTGTGTCTGTGTTTGTTTGTCTATTTGTGGCCCTGCGACAGACTAGTACCCCGCCTCACGCTCTATGGCTGCTGGGATGGGCTCCAGCCCCCCGCGACCCTTAATTGGACTAAGCGGTAGAAGATGGATGGATGGATAATTCTAGAGCCTATGATCTAAAAAACAAAAAACAAAAGAAGTCAAACTGAATTAATTTCATCGGTCCCAGGTGAGAATTATATATGTTTTGAAAAATATCAGTGAATGTCATTCAACTGGAAATCAACAATGAATGAATGAATGAATGAAAGTTTTATTTCTGACTTGAAAAACAAAAACAAATGAAGAACAACAACAAACATTTAAAAGCAACAAATTATAAAAAAGACAAAATAAAAGCAAAATGTTAGCATAACATGTCCGAAAGGGAGTAGGAAGAAGCATATGCTTATTCAATCTTGCCTCTTGTCCTATCTAAGTCCTTTTCTTATCATTGGTTGACTTCAAAATAATCTTTCAAACAAATTTATAACTAAATGGATGTAAATACTTACTAACATCTCATGATTATACATATTTACATATGTGCATATTTACCATCAAAGAAGAAAACAATAAATAAATGTAAGTAATATGTGAAATGACCGGTGACCATCAAAGCCCTTCATCCTCCCTGTACCCTGTGAAAACCATGTATTTGTACCACCGTTTGAACTGTGTAATGCATGGACATTGCTTGAGCTCTGCCCTTAACCCGTTCCACAGCTTCACTTCATATTGATATACAAAACTTTTTTAATGATGTTTTAGTTTATACTCCCCTTCAGATTATAATCCCCATCTCTGTTAAAAATGTTTCTGAATATTACCGAGAAGTAGATTATTTTCTGCTTTATACATAATTTGTGCTGTTTGTAGATGAACCAGGTCATTGAATTTTAAAGTTTTTAATTTAAAAATTAGTGAAATTACATGTTCTTTGTAACTGGCATTATGAATTATTCTTATGGCTCATTTTTGTAGTATTGATAATGAATGCAGTGTGCATTTATAAGTATTGCCCCAAACGTCTGCAGAGTAATTAAAATATGGTAAAACCAGTGAACAGTAGAGAATGTGGAGTGTTTTGTAGTCCAGAATGTGTTTGGCCTTACTGACCTCTGAGATACTCCTTGACAGTTTATTTTGTACATATTTTGAGTGAGGTTTCCAGTTTATTTTATCATCTGTTATTACACCAAGAAACCTAGTTTCTTGAACTTTTTCTATATTCACACCATCTATTTGTACTTGCACTTGAGTCTCCTTATTACAGTTGCCAAATAACATGAGTTTAGTTTTACTTAAGTTTAATGATAATATGTTCCTATCACACCACCCCTTTAATTTGTACATTGCTGCAGTGTCACCAGTAATTCCTTTAAATTCCCCCAGAACAAAAAAAAACTATTTGTGTCTTCAGCAAACAATGCTAGTTTTAATGTTCTTGATACCTTAAAAATGTCATTTGTATAAAGAATAAACACTATTAAAAACAATAATGATTTGAGTCCAGAAAGGTCAATGATAAAGAACTGTTGTTTCTATTTCACACATATGTCAAACAGCAGTTCAGTACTGTTCTTATAGAAATAACTTAGAAAAATGACTAACTCCAGGACTTATGCGTTTCTGCTCCAGCGCCGAGTCCTGGAGCAGAGCAGGGTGGAAACACACACTGCCCCATCAGTGAGCAGGCTCCGGGGGCAGAGAACACAGGGGTTCAGATACAGACCCCACCATACACACAAAGTCCAAAACACCTTTTTCTATTTTTTTTTTTTTTTTTTTTGCCACTAACACAGATAGGACAGTCTGTACCAATACCAATAAAATGCTACAAAAACAAGAAATTAGGGAAAAAAACGCATGGATATTGAGGTGGAATATCTGTACAAATTCTTCGAGCTTTTGATGTGCATTGAACAGGAATTGTTTTTCTGAGTGGCACAAATATATTTTGTGCAGCATCTTCAGGGTTGGGTAGGATTGCTTTGAAATGTAATCCAAAAGTAATCAGATTACAAGAAAACCCAAATGGATGCACATACAGTACATACATGTAATCCACATGTATTCTTTCAAAGTAATCCTACCCAATCTTGGGCATCTTATTGCATGTAAATCACCACAAAAAATACCTGAAGCATTTCCTGCATTTTAATGTGAATTGTTGTATATAACTTTCTTTATGCTACATTTTTATATATTTTTGAAGTTTACAATTTATATTTACATTCTAAGTTATGAAAATGGTTTGTTAAAAAATATGTCTGGTTTTCACAGTAAAAAAAAACACTTTTTTTTTTATTTGAATGTTATGTTTTGGCATGAATACTGGGTCTGTGTTTTAATGCAGTATGTCAGAATGAAAGAAAAACTGTAAATTCAGACAGGTGAGGTTGTGCTGGAAAAAATGACACCAAATAAGGCCAGATAAATTGTTTTTTTTTAAAGGTAAATTATGAAGGTAAAACCAAAAGTAGTCAAAAATGCCCAAAAATAGCCAAGACTCCAGAAGGTTAAGTCCAAGTACGTAAATAAGTGTCCAAATCTAAGTAACCCTACTGAAGATATATATATATCTTCATCTTAGGTGCATGTCCACTGTGAGAGACATAATAAAAAATAAAATAAAAAAAAAATCCAGAAATCACAAAGTATGATTTTTTTTTTATAATTTATTTGTATGTTACTGCTGCAAATAAGTATTTGAACACCTGTGAAAATCAATGTTAATATTTGGTACAGTTGCCTTTGTTTGCAGTTGCAGAGGTCAAATGTTTCCTGTAGTTTTTCACCAGGTTTGCACACACTGCAGCAGGGATTTTGGTCCACTCCTCCATACAGATCTTCTCTAGATCTTTCAGGCTTGGAGTTTCAGCTCCCTCCAAAGATTTTCTATTGAGTTCAGTTCTGGAGACTGGCCAGGCCACTCCAGGACCTTGAAATGCTTCTTACAGAGCCCCTCCTTAGTTGCCCTGGCTGTGTGTTTGGGGTCATTGTCATGCTGGAAGACCCAGCCATGACCCATCTTCAATGCTCTTACTAAGGGAAGGAGGTTGTTTGCCAAAATCTCGCAACACATGACCCCATCCATCCTCCCTTCAATATGGTGCAGTCGTCCTGTCCCCTTTGCAGAAGAGCACCCCCAGAGTATAATGTTCCCACCCCCATGCTTCATGGTTGGAATGGTTTTCTTGGGGTTGTTCTCATCCTCTAAACATGGTAAGTGGAGTTGATTCCAAAAAGCTCTATTCTGGTCTCATCTGACCACATGACCTTCTCCCATGCCTCCTCTGGATCATCCAGATGGTCACTGGTGAACTTCAAACAGGCTTGGACATGTGCTGGCGTGAGCAGGGGGACCTTGCTGCTCATGACAACATCATGTGCTACTAATGTAATCTTTGTGACTGTGGTCCCAGCTCTCTTCAGGTCATTGACCAGGTCCTCCTGTGTAGTTCTGAGCTTTCTCCGAATCATCCTTACCCCACAAAGTGAGATCTTGCATGTTATCCCAGACTGAGAGAGATTGACAGTCATCTTGTGTTTCTTCCACTTTCTAATAAATAATCATAACAGTTGTTGTCTTCTACAAACCTGCTTGGCTGTTGTCCTGTAGTCCATCCCAGCCTTGTGCACGTCCACAGTTTTGTCTCTGGTGTCCATAGACAGCTCTTTGGTCTTGGCTATGGTGGACAGGTTGGAGTTTGATTGATTGAATGTTTGAACAGGTGACTTTTTTACAGGTAACAAGTTCAAATAGATGCAATTAATACAGGTAAAGAGTGCAGAATAAGAGGGCTTCTTAAAGAAAAATTAACAGGTCTGTGAGAGCCAGAATTCTTGCTGGTTGGTAGGGGATCAAATACTTATTTGCAGCAGTAACATACAAATAAATTATTAAAAAAATCATACATTGTGATTTCCGGATTTTTTTTTTTTTTTTTAGATTATGTCTCTCACAGTGGACATGCACCTAAGATGAAAATTTCAGACCCCTCCATGATTTCTAAGTGGGAGAACTTGCAAAACTGCAGGGTGTTCAAATACTTATTTTCCTCACTATATATATACTTTACAGTCATTGGAGGTGAGAACAAACAGTTTCTACAGGTGTCAGATGCTGTTTTTTCTTCCAGGTCATGTTGATGTGATTTGTGGTTTTGAATAAATAGTATATATAAATAGTCAGTAATATATATAAAAAAAAAGCAGACATTTATTGAAAAGCATGTGTTTTGCACAGACTGGATGTACGCGTGGAACAACTTCTCGATTGTTAAAACGCCCACCTGTGAGCTCCTGAATGACACTGGGCAGGAACAGAAACCACCGAACAACAGCTGACTGCAGACTTTGGAGGAAGACTGACTCCAGACCCAAACACACAGAACGCACACAGTGTGTGTGTTAGTCTGAGCAACAGATTCACCTGCTGACAATACTGACACCAAGTGGACACTGTGGTGAACATCAATGAAAAAAGGGGCCAACATTGCTTCCAGGAGTCAGACAACAACAACAACAACAACAACAATGATGATAATAATAATAATAATGCTTTTTAAACCCTCATTAATGTCAACATGCATTTAGCTGCAGAATATTTAATGTCGTCTGTGTCAGCAGTAAACTCACAAGCTGTTTGTCTTACATGTTACATTGTTTCCATATTTGCAGTTTTCCATCTGCCAAACAACAAGTAAGAAACAACTGAGCATTTATTGAAAGTCATGTGATCAGTGGCAGATTCTGTTAAGTCAATGGAGCTGCTCAGACGGGATCAACAGGTTGATTAGCTTGTGGTTGTTGTAGGAATTTCAGCACTTCGACCTGTGAACTCTCGAATGACGTTCAGCCAGTGACAAAAGCACCGCAACACCTACTGCACCAAATAACAGCAGGCTTCAAACATAAGACAACACATATGCAGTATCAGTGAAACTACTGGGGACGTGGAAGGTGTGGCTGTGATGGAGAAAAGTACTCATTATCAACTGCAACCTCAGACTATAAATATTCAGTACACTCAGTAAACACACTAAATATTCAGATTACTTTGAAAGAATACATGTGGATTACATGTATGTATGTACTGAACATACATTTGGATTACTTGTAATCTGATTACTTTTGGATTACATTTCAAAGTAATCCTACCCAACCTTGTGTGTGTATATAGATAGATAGATAGATAGATAGATAGATAGATAGATAGATAGATAGATAGATAGACAGACAGACAGACAGACAGACAGACAGACAGACAGACAGACAGACAGACAGACAGACAGACAGATAGATAGATAGATAGATAGATAGATAGATAGATAGATAGATAGATAGATAGATAGATAGATAGATAGATAGATAGATAGATTATGCAAAGTTTCTATAATGAGCTGGAATGACATGTAAGTCCAGAATGTTTTTATAACTGTAGACCTCAACAGTTTTTGGAAGAAGAACTCAACACTTTTTTTTTTCCTATTAATTATGTAATTTTTCAATGTTAATTTACTGTCAATGTAATTATAAATTGTTTAGGTTCTTGTTATCATATACACATTATTATTATTATTATTATTATTATTATTATTATTATTATTATATTTCATTATTACTTCTGTTTTGTCATTTGATTTTTATTTGGACCAAAATGTAAATGTGTTTTCACTTTCTTGCGTCATCCATGTATTTTTAACATATTGACAATTATATTATGTACTTACATTGAACATACGAAATAAAATCACACACACTCACATTTTTAATACAAAGATGATTTACCACCCCCAGAATATAGTCCAGAATATAATTAGCAACGTTAGCTGATATCTGCAGTTTCTTCAAAAATGTTAGTCTTACCAATGTTCCATTTTCGCAGTGTTCATCCTTGACCCAAAATACATACACATACCAGTTGTCAAATGTCAGCTCTCCACAGGTTGCCCGTGATCACGAAGACCATGGAGCGGCTCGTCCTCTCCCACCTCCGCACTGTGGTGAGCGACATCACAGACCTGCTGCAGTTCGCCTATAGGCCCAGCATTGGGGTAGATGACGCTGTCATCTACCTGCTGCAGAGGGCGCTCACCCACCTGGAGACTGGCGGGAGCGCTGTGAGAGTCATGTTCTTTGATTTCTCCAGCGCTTTTAACACCATCAGACCGGCACTGCTGTGGGGGAAACTGGAGGATGCAGGAGTGGATGGACATCTCGCCGCCTGGATCATTGACTACCTCACTGACTGCCCGCAGTACATGCAGCTGCGCGGCTGTCAGTCTGAGGTGGTAAGGTGCAGCACCGGGGCTCCCCAGGGCACCGTCCTCTTGCCTTTCCTCTTCACTCTTTACACCTCGGACTTCACCTACAACACGGACAGCTGCCATCTCCAGAAGTTCTCTGATGACTCCGCCATTGTGGGTCGTGTGTCTGAGGGGAATGAGCTGGAGTACTGCTCGGCCATCATGAACTTTGTGGACTGGTGTGAGCGCAACCAGTTGTGTCTGAACACCAGTAAGATGAAGGAGATGGTGATCGACTTTAGGAGGAAACCACCACCTCACCCACTGGTGAACATCCAGTGGGAAGGACATAGAGACTGTGGACAGTTTTAAATATCTGGGTGTTCACCTCAACAACAAATTGGACTGGATTCATAACACTGATGCCTTGTACAAGAAAGGACAGAGTCGCCTCCACCTCCTGAGGAGACTGAGATCCTTTGGAGTGAGCAGGCCTCTGCATAAGAACTTCTATGACTCTGTTGTAGCCTTTGCTCTCTCCCGTGAGGCTTCATCACGACGTTGCTTTGTGCCATGCGGCACCGCCGTGACGCGCGAAGCCTCCTCTCCTCTTTCCATGACAAAAACTCCTGTAACAGTGGAATGTGTCATTAATTTCCAAACTGGACGCTGTGTTTTATCCGGGATGTCATCTGGCTAGCACAGGAATTGTGAAAAGACGTGGACATCAGCACTTTTTCGGCACATTGAGACAGACGTGTGGAGGAATTCCGCGTGTTGCGGCGGTGCCGCATGGCGCAAAGCAACGCCGTGATGAAGCCTCACGGGACATCTCACGGGACATCTGGCATGTCCAGGCACATCCACAATTTCTCGGATAATCACTCGATGGAAAAACCACAGACAGCTGTCTGAATGCCATCTCAAAGCCATCCTGTGAGACCAAAACGGAGGTGGTTTTGTCTCGCTCCACTTTGATGTCCCTCACAGTTTCTGAAAAAATTTTGATCAAGCAAAGCAGCAGTCTCTGAGCCATTCCTAAACAATGAAAAAAACGACGAGAGGGGTGGACCACTCCTCACTCAAAGCCTGCTCACAGGCGAATGACGCAACCGACAGGTGTGAAAAAACTCACGCATGCGCACGAAGGTTCAAGCTTGGCTGACGCAATCACACGTGATTCAAATCCAATTGTTTTTTGAAAAAAATAATATATTTGTGTATTAAGAGCTGACGTAACGTGGATTTCTCCATTGTGAGATCAATAAAGTCTTATCTTATCTTAAATATAAGCACTGAAACTCTCAAATGGATTCTCATCGCACTGCAACAAACCTGAGAGGAATCTCACCAGATCCAGTCTGTGAACTACGGAGGGGTGACACTGGGGTAGACTTTATTTCAGAGTGTGTTGAGCTCCACTTATCTGTCAGAATGTTGTAAGTAGATAAAGTCAGTGATAAATCCCAACAGACACTGTGGAGGTTTTGATTCACTGTGGGGGCAGTAAAAATCCTATCAGACTAGTTTTCAAGCACTTTCCCTTAATTCAGAATGTGGAGGACTGCTTATTTTGGGGTTCGCTTTGGAGCAAAAACTGTCACCTGTGCGCTTGTCTGTTTTGAGTGAATGTGAATTGTTTTCCCACAGCGCACCTGTTCTGTCAGCACTGAACTTTCTCGTGCTTCCAGTCTTGCAGAGAGCAGAGGGAACGCCCATGAGGTCTGACCAAATCCAAGCTTCTGACACGTATCAGGAATAACAACACGACAGCCAGCAGCTGAGACTGTGCAGCTTTTCATCATGAGTGGGAAAATGCACTATCAAGGTAAGACTTTTAAAGACTTTTCATAATTCAGCATGATTTCAAACATTTCAGAGAGTGGCAGTGAAGTCTGTACATAGAATACATTTGAAAATTTGACATCGATTTTAGTGTCAAAATAATTCCAAGTTGTTTCAATTCAGAGGGCTGGCTTTAATTTAAAGGTATCATGCCACTTAAGATTTAAGTCATAAAAAGAATTTTCTTTGGCACCACTATAATTTTATTCCTTAGCATTTAGATAAAGGATTCAAAATATGATATTTTATATTTTACAAAATTCATGCTGTCCGCAATTTAGAAGCAATTTAGAATATCAACACCTGAGAGGGAGAATCTCAAGGGATCACATGCTATGACCTACATTTGTTAGATTTGGAAGTGATTTACAAGAAATCTTATCGATGTTAACGCAAGATGAGTCACAACTAATTACAAAATCTCATGAATGCTCACGGGCGCTTCCTGCTGTAGTTAGTCTGTATGAATTAAGGAAAAGACAATCCTCACTATAGCATTTCCCCCCAGATAAATATGTCCTCTTCATTAAAATGAGCTATAATTTTGCAACATATTACAAAACTAAACCTACATTATAATGCTTGGATTTCGGTACAAACTAAAATTTCTCAGTTTTGTGAAATTTGAAAGGACCTATGGCTTTAACCTCAAGCGGTCAAGCTCCTGCTAGCATTTATATTAGGATGCGAAGCTTTCTAATTTGCTTCAGATGAGCCAGGCCTTGGTTCCTGTGAAGACAGTGAGGTTTGGGGATCTTCATTAAAATACTCAAGCTATTTAAAACTTGTGCATCTTCGAAGAAGCGTGAACATTGGCATATTCCCAAAAAAGCTTAAGCATCTTAAAATAATAATAATAAATAAAATAGCAGCTTAAAAATAGCATCTACGTGCTGGATGATTCAAGTGACAGGAAAAGTTTGCATTTCATAACCGGCTCCACTTGTTTGTTTGAGAAATTGGTTCATTTGGCTTTCAAATCAATTCACACACACACACACACACACACACACACACACACACACACACACACACAAACTCATCTTCAACTGCTGAGTCCAAGCAAGGGTCGCGGGGGGCTGGAGCCTATCCCAGCAGTCATAGAGTGCGAGGCGGGGTACACCCAGTACAGGACGCCAGTCTGTCACAGGGCCACAAACAGACAAACAAACACATTCACACCCACTCGCACACCTACGGACAATTTAAAGATTCCAATCCATGTAACCTGCATGTCTTTGGATGTGGGAGGAAACCGGAGCACCCGGAGGAAACCCATGCAAACACAGGGAGAACATGCAAACTCCACACAGAAAGGCCACAGGTGGGAATTGAACCCATGACCTTCTCGCTGTGAGGCAACAGTGCTAACCACTAAGCCACCGTGGTGCCCAAATCAATTCAGTGGTCATTTAAATAGATGAGAATGATGCAAAGATGTTCTAATGGGGTGTGAGTTGAACAATTGGATGAAAACTGTATCAAGTATTTAGTAAAAAACACACAAACTAGCTAAGCTAACATGAAGAACCATTGTAACCACTGGATTAGCTATCTAACATTTGGTACTGAATTAGAATTATTGGGAACTCTGTGTTATCCAGCGACCTGTCGATCCGGCCTAAAGTAGCCAGTAATGGGTTATTTTGTGCAACAGCAGGGTTCAGTGTTCAGGGATCTCTCTAGCCCTCACCATAGAACACATGATGAGGTGAGCAGAGTTTGCTAATTGCCATGGTGGAATAAATAAAATAACCTTTAAAATTTTTGTGATACAACCTGCAAAAACTGTGATTTCTGCTGTTTTCTGATGAGTGGTAAAGGGCTGTTTGCACTGCAATTCAACTCTTTTCAAAGGAATTCCACACAGCATGCTGGAGCCTTCTCTATTAAAGCTGGCTTAGCCTCAGATGTGGCTGCCTGACAAAAAAAAAAAATCAATCAATCAATCATTATATACATCAGAATGCATTTGTCTGACTAGCCAAGTGTGAAGCGGCTGGGATGAGGATCAGCACCTCTAAATCTAAGGCCATGGTTCTCAGCAGGAAACCGATGGATTGCCTACTCCGGGTAGGGAATACGGCCTTGCTCCAAGTGAAGGAGTTCAAGTACCTCAGGATCTTGTTCACGAGTGAGGGGACGATGGAGCATGAGATTGGCCGGAGAATCGGCGCAGCAGGGGCGGTATTGCATTCGCTCTACTGTACTGTTGTGACGAAACGGGAGCTGACTCAAAAGGCGAAGCTCTCAATCTACTGGTCAATCTTCATTCCTACTCTCACCTATGGTCATGAGTGTTGGGTCATGACCGAAAGAACTAGATTGTGGGTACAAGCGGCCGAAATAGGCTTCCTCAGGAGGGTGGCTGATGTCTCCTTTAGATATAGGGTGAGAAGTTCGGTCACGCGTAGGGAGCTCGGAGTGGAGTCGCTGCTCCTTCGCATTGAAAGGAGCCAGTTGAGATGGTTCAGGCATCTGGTAAGGATGCCTCCTGGGCATTCCAGACACGTCCATCTGGGAGGAGACCCCGGGCAAGACCCAGGACTGGGTGGAGAGATTATATCTCCACACTGGGCTGGGAACGCCTCAGGATCCCTCAGTCAGAGGTGGTCAATGTGGCATGGGAAAGGGAAGTCTGGGGTCCGCTGCTGTAGCTGTTGCCCCCGCGACCCGAACCCGGAAAAGTGGTTGAAAATGAGATGAGAATGCATTTGTCTGACTATATGTGGTCCTGCAATAGACTGGTGTCTTGTCCAGGGTGTACCCTGCCTATCCCAGCAGTCATAGGTTATGAGGCAGGGTACACCCTGTGATAGAATGGTGCCCATCCAGGGTAGACTCTAGACAGGACATCCTATAGAATAGAATAGAATAGAATAGAGCTTTTATTGTCTTTGTACATATACACATACACACAACGCATTTAACCCATCTTAATTACAGTTAGACACAATCCAACCACAAGGAGCAGTGGGTAGCTACAGTCTGGCACCCGGGGACCAACTACAGAGGCAGAGAGGCTGCCTTGTTCAGGGGCAGAGAAAGGAGTACACCCTAAATAAGCATGTTTTTGACTGTGGGAGGAAAATGGAGTGCCCGGAGGAAACCAACGCAGACAAGGGGAGAACATGCAAACTCCCCACAGAAGGGAAGGGAAGCGATCCCACAACCTTCTTGTTGTGAGGCCTTAGTGATAACCACTAAGACACCGTGCTGCCACATGACTGGTGAGATAGGCTCCAGTCCCCCATGATCCTTAACTCAATACTTCCAACTCACAGTCGGGAAGTATTGAGGTATGGTCTGAAGAGGGACGGACAGCAGTCTCAGGGTAGTCTACATAGCTGGTCCCATTTGCTCAGCTTTCCTGAGTGTGTTGCACAGTTCAAAACACTCTCGGTGCCATCGAGATGGGACACCCATCTGATGGTGATCTATGTGCAGTTTGTGCGCCATCTGATCGCAATCTACATATTCTGACAGCGTCATAACAGCATTTGAAACGATCTGATCACGGTTGTTTGAACTCTGAGATGGATAGGTCACAGCAAAGACTGCAAGCATGTCCTGCTTGTGCCACGCAGTGGACCCCGATCACAGAGAACAAAGGAAATGTTGATATGTAATAACATGTATGTGGCACAGATTCATCACGTGCAGTGGATGTGAAAAGTGTGCAATCAAACTGAAAGCCATTATGAACACACACACACACACACACTGAGCGATAATTTCATCATTTCAGCACCCTTTCTGAGCACGCACAAGCACGTGAAGTCAGTGAGTGCTCGGAAGGAGAGGATGAGCGAAGATGTGATTGCATGGGAGTGAGCGAGGGAACGCACCGATGCCAGACTGGACACATATGGCGAGAGTCTGGTCCATTCGTTGGTTGTACTCCGATGTCCAGTACCGGCAGGGTCTGTGCAAAGGGAGGACACAGTGCTGCCTCCCACTCCGGTCCAGTGTTTGCCATTCAGACATTTGGGCATTGGGCAGAGTTCAGTGCCTTTTATGACCGTCTGACAATATTCTATGTCATCTAACTGTTGTCTAAATATGCTTTGGATGCAATCGTGCAGGTGTGGATGAGGTAGTCTGGACAGGATCCGCCCACAGTCTACACGCCTCTTTCCCTCCTGACTGCATCCGGATTATGGCCATTTTTGCCATGGTTCCTGCACATTCTTACTATGTGTGACGGAGGTCTAAGATCTATATTGATTCTAAACTGACCACATTGTTGGTCAGAAGCTTTTTAGCACGAAGAGTGCTATGTGGGTGGTCACTCACTGATGTCTCATGAGAAAGGTGGGAAAAAGGGAATAGCATCACAGGGAGAGACTCAGATACACTAAATGTGGGACATGCAGCTTGTGTGGCAATGAAAACAAGGAACAGAAAAGCTCAAGTTAAAACACACACAACAAATGTAGGGAGTGTTGCTTCATGTACTTCACACCTGCTGCCTGGAACTCACTACAGAGAACTTTGAACTTGGAACTAACTTCTCTTGGAACATTTAAAAACATTATGAGGGACATAGTATCTGCCTCATATCGTTCTTGTTCTTGCTTATGAAAGCCTCATATTAACCCAATGATGTGACCAGATTGTATTTGTCTGTTTTATTGTTGTCTGATTCTGTGTTCTCCTCTTGAAACGTAATGTTTTTAAGGTGCTTTCTTGGCCAGGCTTCCCTTGGAAAAGAGATCTTTGTGTCTCAATGGGATCGACCTGATTAAAAAAATGTTTTAATTAATTTAATAAAATTCCCTGCACTGGACACCATTATGCCATCACAACTTTACATAGAAAATAGTTGTTGGTTGCAATATTAATATTTGAAGTGCCATTTCTAGGATCCTTAAAGAGGCATTTTACTTGTCGTATGTAAATTGTTGACTCACTAAAATATGATGTAGTGAAGAACATTTGAAATAAGTTTAAATTGTAGCTATGGTTCTTGAATTACTTTGTATAGAAATAAAAATGACATTATAAATGTTTTTACCCATTGTGTATATAAATGTATGTACACAAGTACAGACTGATGGAAACCTGACTGAAAGTAACTGGACAAGCAAACAGGACAAGCAAGTTTTTGCAGCCCAAATGATCCATTGTGTAAGAATGTGTGTGCTTGGCTGTGATTGTGTATGACGTAAATCAAGTGTATCAAGTGTGAGTCATGTGTTGAGGTTTATTTTGAAGCAGAAACATCCATTGTAGATACTGGAGATATGCAGCACTAGTAAAAGATTTTTACCTCCACCCAGCTTTGTTGGCGGAGGTTCTGTTTTAACCTGTTTGTTAGTCTCCTTGTGAACCACCTGCACAATTTTTAATATATCATTATGAAATTTTTACACAGGATTCATATCCTGATAGGCAAGAACTGATTAAATTTTCAAGGTCATAGGTGAAAGGTCAAAGTCAGGAAAAAATGTTGGGAAAATTGGAAAAAAAAAAATCCTCATTCTTTAACATCGAATGAATTTTCAAAAATTCAGAGCTCTGTCAAAAAAGATTACATTTCTTTCATATTTGAGTGTCATGTAGAATGGTGTCCTTTATGGACTGACAACGTTTGATCCGGATCTGATCTGAGATTTAATGCGAAATGTACACCAAATAGGCTTTTCGATATTAAATTCAAACATCCACAAAATCCACAATCTGCATCAGATCCGGCTCAAACTTCATCAGGCAATAGCGAGTGCCAGTCTGTACCTCACTTTCAAATATGAGAGTGATTGGGACATGTTTGATAGCGATATTTTATATATATATATATATATATATATATATATATATATATATATATATATATAATGGGGTTTTCAATGTTAAATTTAAATGGACACAAAATCTGTAATCTGGATCAGATCTGGGTCAAGTTTTGTCAGTTGATAAAGAATACCATCCTACATAATGCTCTCAAATGTGATCTTTTTTGACAGAGGTATGAATTTCAGAAAATTTGTTCAGTGTTAAAGATAGGGATATTTCCAGTTTTCCAAGATTTTTGCTGGCTTTGATCATTGGCCTATGGCCTTAAAAATTACTCACTTTTTGCCTATCAGGATATGAATCTTCAGTAACAAAATCATAATGATATATGAAAAACTGTGGGCTTCAGGCTGTTCACTAACAGACAAACAAACGGGCAAAAACATAACCTCCTCAAACTTCATTGGTGGAGGTAATAAACCTCCTCTGCCTTTCATTATGCTGGCTAATGTTCAATTTTTGGACAAGTTACATGAATTGCGGAAATGGATTAAACATCAGTGAGACATTGGGAGCTGCTGTATTTTGGCATTGACAAAGAAATTGGTGGGGCCCAACATGCTTCCTGTGCCACAGCAAGGGTTCTCCATCTATGTTCATGACAGAACGAAGGACTCAGTCCAGAGCAGGGTGTCTGTACTTTACATTAACTCTTTGTGGATCACCAATGTCAATGTTATCAATGCACTGCTCCCCAGCTCTGAAGTGACTGACCTACAAAATTAGGTCCTTCTACCTCCCCAGAGAGTTGAGCTTGGTCCTCCTCACAACTTTATATCCCACCACAAGCTTAAAAATCTTCAGCACTGGATGAGTTGTATCAGACTGTAAATGTTCTGGAAAACTCACACCCATATTATGCACCCTTTGTTTTTTGAGGCTTCAAGAGAACCAACATAATAAAGGAACATGGAAAACACAAACAACATATCACTTTGTTGTTGCTGAGGCAAAAACATGGGCAAGGGGAAAGTTTGGAGAGACCATGGAGAATGAGCTTCAGTCAGCCTCAAAGCACTTTGCAAACTTTGAGATGACTCATGAAAGGGAGGCCATTCTTTGCCCAAGATATTATCAGCAAGGGTGGAGAGCTACTTACCTGGACTGTGGTTATCTTGAATATCAGTGGAAAGATCACTTGAAGGATCTGTTCAACCCTGCTGACATGTCATCCTCAGAAGAGTCAGGGCTGGAAGACTCATGCAGAGAGCTGGTGCCATTTCCCTGTTGGAAATTTTTGAGGTAGTCAATGAACTCCGCAGTGGCAAGTCACAAAGGAGTGGACGAGATGCACCCTATGATGCTGAAGTCTCAGGATGTTGTTGGGTTGCCATGGCTGACATGCCTATGCAGTGTAGCATGTGTGTGACGGAGGCAAGCCAATGTGCTGTGCATATGTAGTCAGAAAACCTCACTTCCCAATGCCAGAAAGATGTCAAGGAGCTTGTGAACAAGTTTTTAACCACCATGTTTGAGAATCTCAGGCAGGATGCCATCTATACCCGGAGCTTTTCCAGATGTCAGTTGTTGGATAGCATTATTCACTTCCTGTAAGCCAGGTGCAATGGCTAGTTTTTTGTTTTTGGCCTCTGAGGATACATTCAATGACATTTCCATTAATGATAGGACTATTGTTGAATAGATTCTCAAAAGGTTGTATGCAACAACAGAGAACATCGTTTCTATCTGCACTGTTTTACTATCAGATGAAAGCACTGGAGATATCCTACTTTTCTTAGTAACAAACACTGCATTCAGGCCATCATAAAGGGCTTTTGTGTCCTTCCTGTCAACACCTGTTTCTAATTCAGCTGTTTTTTGATGCCCACAGGATTCCTTCATTGACCTCAGAGGACCGTACCTGCTGCTTACATTGATTACATTGTACACTTTGTTTTTCATGAGTGAATTTTTGTCTCCACTCGTCACTTTGTGCACAAATATATTGTGATGAAATGCACAACCCAGTCTCACAGGTTTTTGTCGTGCTCCCATCACGAAATGAGACAAAATTTTTGTGATGTTTTTTTAATCTTACTATTATTAACCCTACCCCTCACCCTGACCAAAACCTTACCCTATCCCATCCCCTAGCCATAACCATAAATGTAACCATAACCTAACCCTAACCCTTCCCTTAACCATAACCCCCCGACCCCCCGCATCACTTTTAATTTTGTAGACCCATCACGGTATGTATTAGAATAAATCTGTGCTCCTATTATGAAAATGTTGCACTTTTGGGGACAATATTGCGAACCAATAGATTAATGTATATTTCATGATGCCGAATCATGACATGATATATGGTAGCAAATGCATCATCAATAAGCTGCTGGTTTTCTGTATTATTTTCATCAAATCAGTCCAGGTGCTTCCTCAAAGGGAGTCCTACGAGTTCAAGTGAGGATGAAATAGTAACATCTCAGAAAATTTTCCATGAGGTCTCTTTCTGAACAAGCTTTTTGTATTATAGACTGAAAAACATTTTGCTACCTAATGAGGCATGATCAGAAAAAAGTCAGAGGAATGAAAGGACTGCGTGTTGCGAATGTCCCTTTGATGGTGTGTAAGGGAGATGACACAGTCAATCATTCCTTCTCTACAAGAGTCAAGACAGAAGTCAGACTACCAGAGCAAGAATTTTAGCTGAGGAAGCTTCTGCGATTTGAAGCGAAACGTCCTCGTGTCAAGCAACCCAGTCCAGTCGAAGATTCAAGCTTCTCTACTATTCCTTGGATCTAAAGTATATGCAGATGGTTTTACAATTTTCAGGCTGTTGGTAAAAGGTATTTGTAATGCAAAGATCAAATTATTCACAAAAGAATAATTCATAATCCACTGACGTTCATAGAGCCAATGCCATGGGAACCAAGGACTCTGGGTCATGATTGCTCACACAAGTATTAAGGTGTCCCATGATGACAAGTTTGTCCTTGCATGTTACTATTAGACAATCGCCTGCTGCATGTTCACATGATCTGACGGCCCATTTCACTTGGAACAGCCTGCCAATGTGCGCGCCATGTGCTCACTCACTGCATCCCCTCGCAACAGTGATTTTTTTTTTTTTTATGTATTTCCACGTGAGGACAGCAAGCAGACAGGCGTGCGTCACAGTAGACAGTTGTAAGGCCATGTCCGTCAAAACACAGTACATGTTCCCCAGCCCATGTTGTTGGTGACCACACCCCCTGTCAGTTCAGCGCACACAACAAGAAGTCACTCTCTGTTTGTTAATGTGATCTTTTTTTAGTTATTTGTTATGTAACTGGGTATGTAGCTAGTACTTATTAATATACCTGTCCTGGCTGTGGTGTCTGTGTTTTTAATGTGACACGTCGTGTGCACTGAGCTGTGAGGAGGGAGCTCGCTGTGCTGTGTGCGCTCTGACGTGCCCGGCCGCTCCCCATCTATCAGCATTGTATGCAAGTGTGCCCCCACCAGCACGCCACATGTGTTGCAGAGGGGGGAAGGGGGGGCGCGAAATACACACATGGCAAATGTGTTGTGGGGGCAGGGACCGGGGTGAACACAACACACGCGTGATACACATGTATGACACGTGTGTTACTTTGCTACACGCCACACTCATGGGGACACAGACAAATTTCACATCCAGCTCAACTGTGATCGTCTGCTCACTATTTTCGTGCTGATAGCGCGAATGGCCACTCATTTTCTAAGTGTCCAGGGAGTGGTGTTGGATGTTCATGTGTGTCACCTGGAATTTGGCCAACACCTGCTGCAAGAGGGATTGAACAGGCTCTCACAGGGCACTCTCTGTCTTTCGGCCACAGGTGTGTGCAAATAGTTGTAGTGACAGGTGCATGAGGCGTTAAAGGCAGCTCTAATTTTTCATGAATGGCATGCAATTCCTCCTTTGTGCGCTTTTCGGCTTCAGTCATGTTATGTGTGAAGGGGCCCTTAAAGAACCATGCACACAAGACAGCAGAGATCCAGTTTGGACACCAACCTTTTCCCAGAGCCCATGAGCATAGCAGTGTTCACGTTTTGCATGTAGGGGTGACTTATCAGGGAAATGCTGTATGTTGCATAATTGTGCCTTGAACACAAGCTATATAGGTGGAGGCAGTGGCTAAGCAGTTAAGAGAACCCCTGCCCATTCTCCATGTCGTATGAAGGGTATAAAAATTTGTAAAAAAACAATATGCAGATCCACCTTGGCTCTGCAGTGGCGGCCCTAAGTGAAAATAAGGAAGACGCTAAGGAATTTACTTTTATATGTATATGATGTCTAAATAGATCCTTGTCATTTCATTGGTACATTGCACCTCCCATGGCATGAACCATTCTCACTTCATCATGATTCCTCACTATAAGTGATGCAGCTTATGTGCGTTTTTCTTCCATCTGTTTTGCTCTATTGTACATCCCCATTCCCTTTTTTTATAAAAAATGCTTTCATGAAAAAAGAAGCTAAATCCAGACGCATTCGGATCCTACTTCACTGGGCTGCAGTAGCCTGTGAATGGCAATTGCGAGGGAAATTGCTTGATTTCATGTGACGTTTGCTGGATAGCACTTGTCCCTCGCTTCACTGGCAGGGCGCAGAAAGCATCACACCTGGATCTTGAACTGTTCTAAGTCGGCGAGGTGAAAAAGGTCCTCCCAGTATGCTCCCAGAGCCTTTGCTGGTGTTATGCGATCTTCTGAATGCACTCTCTGGGACTCCTAACATGAGTTCCAGAGAGTGTATGTGTGTGTGTGTGTGTGGGGGGGGGTGAGCAGGAGCAGCACACAGCACTGTGTCAGTTTTAATCTTTTTTTTTTAAATCTTGAGCATGCTGGACATGTGGTGAGAGTTCTCTGCTGTTCCTTCTGTGAGGGTGACACACGCACAGTCAGGGAGGAAATATGACATCATGTTTTCATTAAACAGCACACTCCTTTCAAATCCAGCTCTCCCACAGCACAAATATGTCTCTTTAAACCAGGAAAATCTTTCTGCTAAATGCCGTGCTATGAAAATGGATTAGAGATTAGATTAGATTAGATAGAACTTTATAAATCCCTTGGGCAGACTCCTTCAGGGAAACTGAGGTTCCAGCTGTATAGGACAGTAGCGCACGGGGTAAGAGCACACAGAGCATCCAAAGTAGAAGTAAGAAACAATTTGCAAAAAGTAAATACAAATATAAATACCAGAACAACTGTCTTACTGGCTACAACTGCTCCTCTACTTCCCATCCCCTGTCTTCCTGTTACTTCTCCTCTGGTGGCCTGAGTGACAAAGGAGTTTTTCAGTCTATTGGTCCTGCACTTGGGGAGGAGCAGTATGTGGCTGAAGAGGCTCCTCTGATTGCTGATAATGGTGTGCAGAGGGTGACTGGCATTGTCAATAATATCCAGCAGTTTGTCCAGTGTTCTCTTCTCTGCCACCATCACCAGAGAGTCCAGCTTCATGCTAGCCACAGTGCTGGCCCGCCTGATCAGTTCCTGATCAGTCAAAGCCAAAATGCAGGCAGACAGACCAAAGGACACAGCAGGAGGACTTCTCGGAGACCCAGAGTGTAAAAAAAACAAGGAAACAGCAAAATGGACTTACAATGTTATTGCAGAATAAACCAAATCAAATCAAGGGACACATACCTGAGAAGAACTGCTGCACATCGCTGTGTCATGGAGAAGAGTCTGGTCCAGCCTGTGGATGACCACCACACATGGATCTCAGATCTGTGAACAAAAGGATCATATATGCGGGGGATTGTATACTGGACATTCACAGGAGGACAGCAGGGACATCATTCTGCAAGTCGGTGAGTGTGCTATACATTCTAGTCCCCCCATCTGTGGAATTAGGCTAGACATTATTTTTTATTATTATTTGTTATTATTTTATTATTTATTTTGTCATTACTGGGTACAGTCGGGTGGAATTTACACAGTCTATTTACATGAATAATAGCAGGAAAATAAGAGCTGCACATTTTGTGTGCAAGCGTGTCACCATTTCAGCTGCAAGTGGCCACTTCAGTGAAATACCAACTGCAAAACTGTTGCTTGCGCCTGTGTTTGGTTGTTAATTCATGTCTCCAACTGCTCTCCGACAGTCCCGCCCAGTGAGATACTACCCTAAGTGTTCGTGAGGATATCTTTAGCACTGTCAGATGAAGAATTAGACAACTTTGTTCACTGAACTGAAAAAAAAAAAAACAGATATGTGCTTACACACAGTGTGCAAAGCTTCTCAGCCGTGCAAATACACCCAGCGATGTGTCGCCAAGCTGCCTGACAGATGGAGTGCCCTCCAATTCCTCCTCCAAGAAGAAACACCTGTCGAATTTTAAGTAAAATATTACGTAGAATATACAAATAATGAATGTTTATAAGTTCAATGGTACATTCCAGCTTTCACCAAATTAAATATTTGTTCCACTGAAATAATGGAAAAACATTCATTATTTGTTTTATATAACGGCAAAAATAGATCCTTGTCATTTGATATTTTATTAATTTATAAACAACAGAAAAGGGACTTACATTTTGGTGTTCATCACTGGTGCTTAACAGTCCAACATGAACTTTAAATAGGAGTCCAAAATTGTTCTCAGTAGTCCATGATGCTGTCCACTGACTTTGTGTACAGACTGCCGTCTGCTTTCCTCACTCCATCGAAAATTCGTGTCAGAAATTTGTTGTCCATGTTTTCATCCTAACTTCATCCAAAGAGCTCTTCAAGCCTTCAGGCAACTTACGGCATAGTGGATTTGTTTTTTGTGGGGTTTTTGTGTGTGTGTGTGTGTGTGTGTGTGTGTGTGTGTGTGTGTGTGTGTGTGTGTGTGTGTGTGTGTGTGTGTGTGTGTGTGTGTGTGTGTGTGTGTGTGTGTGTGTGTGTTAAAAGAATTAGCAGCGTCAATTAGTTCCTTCAAATCGTTGTCCGCCAGCATAACAAAATCTGCCATTTTTAGCTAAATGTCACCCCCGGTAGTGTGAGCATGCGTGGTGATCGGGGTGGATAATAGTACATTTTATATAGCACCAAAATTGCACGCTAAAAAAGGTCAGTGAAATACAATGGAAAATGGTACAACTAATCCATGTCACGTGACATACTTTTTCTGCCAGGTAACTCAGCCATTATATAAAAAAACAAATAATGAATATTTTCCATTTGTGTATTGGAAAGAATACTTTCATTCAGTGAAATATGAAATGCAGCACTACGGCTTTGTGGTTACCACTGTTGACTCCCAGCAAGAAGGTCATGGGATCAATGCAAACCTGGTCCTTTTTGTGTGAAATATACATATTCTCCCCGTGTTTGCATGGGTTCCCTCTTGGTGCTTCCGGCTCCTCACATGTCCAAAGACATGCAGGTTAGGTGAAGTGGAAACTTTAAATTGACCGTCGATGTGAATGTTTCGGTCCAGATGTGGTCCTGTGATAGACTGGCAAGCTGTTTACCACTTCTTGCCCAATGACTGCTGGGATAGGCTGCAGCTCCCCGAGTCACAGGGGGAGCTGAGTCACAGCTCATATGTTTGCTCATAAACACCAAGTAATTAGAATAATTGGGTATAGAAAAGGAATGAGAGATGACACATACCATTCAACTCACCATTGTCAACTCAAATATTCTTACTATTTTCAATTTTTAATTTCAATTTCTTTTCATTCATATAGCGCCAAATCACAACACAAGGCGCTTCACACAAGTAAGGTCAAACCTTACTAACCCCCAGAGCTGCAGTGGTAAGGAAAAACTCCCTCTAGGGAAGAAACCTCAAGCAGGCCAGACTCAAAGGGGTGACTCTCTGCTTGGGCCATGCTGCAGACATAAATTACAGAATTGACAAAACGAATATACAGGAAATGTTGTTGGTGCACAGGACAGGAGGGTCTCCAGCACAAATACCATACCCATCTCTGGATGGACCTGCACTTTAAACAGAGAGAAAAAACAGAATCAGGCATCAGAAAGACAAGAAATACAGTATAATTTGTCAGCATTAAACAACAAGAAAAACAGGAAATACTAAGATGATCGCCGGCCACTAGCCCTAAGCTTCACGGAAAGACCCAGAATTTAGGTAAAGTTGAGGCAGCGGCACGCTCTGTTTCCTAATAAAATTAATTAAAAGAGTAAAAAGCGTAGAACTATACTATGCCAGTATGCTAGCCTTATGAAAGGGAAAATACATGCATCTTAAGTCTGGACTTGAAAGTCTCCACAGAATCTGGCTGTTTTATTGACGCGGGGAGATCATTCCACAGAACAGGGGCACGATAAGAGAAAGCTCTGCGACCCGCAGACTTCTTATTCACCCTAGGGACACAAAGTAGTCCTGCACCCTGAGACAGCAAAGCCCAGGCAGGTACGTAAGGTTTAATTAGGTCAGCTAGGTAGGGTCCGTGAACAATTTTACAGACTAGTAGCAGAACTTTAAAATCTGATCTCACTGGGACAGGAAGCCAGTGAAGGGATGCCAAAATGAGTGTAATGTGATCAAACTTTCTGCTACATGTCAAAAGTCTGGCTGCAGCATTTTGAACCAGTGGGAGAGCCCTAATGCTGGACTGCGGTAAACCAGAAAATAAAACATTGCAATAGTCCAATCTAGAAGAGATAAACACATGAATCAGGGTCTCAGCATCAGCCATAGACAGGATGGGACAAATCTTCACTATATTTCACAGGTGGAAGAAAGCAGTCCTCGTAATATTTCTAATATGGAGGTCAATGGACAATGTAGGATCAAAAATTACCCCAATGTTCCTCACTTTGTCAGTGTGATGTATGACACATGAGCCTAGGCTAAGCGTTAACTGGTCAAATTGATGCCGATGTCTCACTGGACCAAGAACAATCATTTCAGTCTTATCAGTGTTTAAAAGTAGGAAGTATCTAGACATCCAACTTCTCACTGATGCAAGGCAATCTTCTATGGATTTTATGTGAATGAGATTACCAGCAGTTATCGGCATGTATAACTGAGCATCATCAGCATAGCAGTGAAAGGTAATCCCAAAACTACTGCACTTAGGAACATTTATTAGTACAACCCCAATTCCAATTAAGTTGGGACATTGTGTAAAATGTAAATAAAAACAGAATACAATGATTTGCAAATCCTCTTCTACCTATATTCAATTGAATACACCACAAAGACAAGATATTTAATGTTCAAACTGATAAACTTTATTGTTTTTGTGCAAATATTTGTTCTTTTGAAATGGATGCCTGCAACACATTTCAAAAAAGCTGTGACAGTGGTATGTTTATCACTGTGTTACATCACCTTTCCTTCTAACAACACTCAATAAGTGTTTGGGAACTGAGAATACTAATTGTTGAAGCTTGGTAGGTGGAATTCTTTCCCATTCTTGCTGGATGTACGACTTCAATTGTTCAACAGTCCGGGGTCTCTATTGTCGTATTTTGCGCTTCACAATGTGCCGCACATTTTCAATGGGCGATGGGTCTGGACTGTAAACAGGCCAGTTTAGTACCCGAACTCTTTTACTATGCTGTTGTAACAAGTGCAGAATGTGGCTTGGCATTGTCTTGCTGAAATAAGCAGGGATGTCCCTGAAAAAGACATTGCATGGATGGCAGCATGTGTTGCTCCAAAACTTGGATGTACCTTTCAGCATTGATGGTGCCATCACAGATGTGTAAGTTACCCATGTCATGGGCACTAACACACCCCCATACCATCACAGATGCTGCCTTTTGAACTTTGCAACAATCTGGGTGGTCTTTTCCCTCTTTTGTCTGAAGGACACGACATCCATGATTTCCAAAAACAATTTGAAATGTGGACTCATCAGACCACAGAACAGTTTTACACTTTGTGTCTGTCCATTTCAAATGACCTCGGGTCTAGAGAAGGCAGCGGCATTTCTGGATGTTCTTGATATATGGCTTTCGCTTTGCATGGTAGAGTTTTAATGTACATTTGTAGATGTAGTGAGGAACTGTGTTTACTGACAATGGTTTTCTGAAGTGTTCCTGAGCCCACATGGTAAGATCCTTTACAAAATGATGTCAGTTTTTAATGCATTAAATGTTGGTTTTCGGCCTTGCCGCTTACGTGTAGAATGTTCTCCAGATTCTCTGAATCTTTGGATTATATTATGGACTGTAGATGATGGAATCCCTAAATTCCTTGCAATTGAACATTGAGAAACATTGTTCTTAAACTGTTGGACTGTTCTTTCACACAATTGTTCACAAAGTGGGGATCCTCACCCCATCTTTGCTTTTAAATGGCAGAGCATTTTGGGGATGCTCCTTTTATACCCATTCATGGCACTCACTTGTTTCCAATTAAACTGTTCACCTGTGGAATGTTCCAAACAGGTGTTCTTTGAGCATTCATCAACTTTCCCCGTCTTATGTTGCCCCTTCCCCAGCTTTTTTGAAATGTGTTGTGGGTATCCATTTCAAAATGAGCAAATATTTGCACATAAACAAAACAGTCTATCAGTTTGAACATTAAATATCTTGTCTTTGTGGTGTATTCAATTGAATATAGGTAGAAGAGGATTTGCAAATCATTGTATTCTGTTTATATTTACATTTCACACAACGTCCCAACTTCACTGGAATTGGGGTTGTAAGTCCCTTCAGCTTCTGCCTTGTTTTTTTACACTTGGGATCACCACAGCAGATCTGCATGTTGAATTGGGCACAATGTTTAAACCCGATGCCCTTCCTGATGCATCTCCACATTGAATGGAGAAATCGGCAGGGGTTGGGTTTGAACTGGGAACATTCCACACTGAAACCAAGTGTACTAACAAACTAACTTTATTCTTCTTTTCTTCTTACTGCTGAGTTTACCTGATTATTTCCAGCACCTTTTATTGTATCATTGACTTTTGTGTTAACTGACATAAGACATCTAAATTAAAATGTTTTGAATTGAACGTATCTCTTCAGCATAGGTAATAAATCGTCGTAGTAGCTTTATATGTATTATTTAACTCTGAAACGTGTGTAATTCATACTCTTCTATGAACACCGCACTGTATTACCATTGATATATTTCTGTCTGACAGGGTATGGAAGCTTTGAAAAAGAAATAAGGATGGTCCTAGTCGGGAAGACAGGAGTGGGAAAGAGCGCCGCAGGAAATACCATCTTGGGGCGAGAAGCTTTTGAGTCTGAACTGTCTCCATCTTCTTTGACATCTGAGTGCCAGAAAAGCAGAGGGACTGTCAATGGTGAGAATGTAGCTGTTATCGACACTCCAGGGCTGTTTGACACAAATTTTACACAACAAGAAGTGTTGAAGAAGATCAAGATGTGCATCTCTCTGTCTGCTCCTGGTCCTCACGCCTTCCTGGTGGTTCTCCACCTGGGCAGGTTCACCCAGGAAGAGAAAGACACAGTTAAAATGATCCAACAAACCTTTGGTGGAGATGCTGCCAAATACTCAATGGTGCTGTTCACACATGGAGACCAGTTGAAGAAGCAAACGATTGAGAGTTTTATTGACGACAATACTGAATTGAAAGAAATCATTCGAAGTTGCTACGGCCGATATCACGTCTTCAACAATGAAATCAAAGACCCAGAACAAACCAGTCAGCTCTTGGATAAGATTCACATGATTATCATGGCTAATGGTGGCGGTTACTACACCAACCAAATGTTCATGGAAGCAGAGGCAGCCATCCAAAGAGAGAAAGAACGTCTGCTGAAAGAGCGATCGGACAACCTGCAGAAAGAGCTCAATGACCTGAGAGCCAAATATTCAGATCAAGTCTATCTTCAAAAAAAGGAGAAGGTGCAGTTTAAATACGAGTACCAAGCCAGAACACAAGCTGAAAGGTCAAATGATTTTATTGCTGCCCCAGCAATCGCTATATCAACAGCTTGTGGTGCTGCTGTCGGGGGTGTGGTGGGACTTGCTGGAGGCCCAATTGGTGTGGCAGTGGGAATCGCAGTTGGAGCAGCTGCTGGTGCTGTCATCGGAGCAGTATCAGTTAAAATATCAGAGCAATGTCATGTGCAGTAAGAACTGGACACCATAAACTGAACTGTTGGTTTAAATTCATCTTCAGTTGCTCTTGGATCAACTCTTGGAGTTCATCTACAGAAAGTCTGGCTATCAAAATGAATAATGAACAGTAAGGTGCCCTAAAAATAATTAAGTTAACATGTTAATATGTTTGCAGGTTAAATTTTGTAACATTCACAATGAAATCATGAGAATGGTTATGATGACAGATGAGAATTGTATGTTAAACTACAATGATAAATAGTTAATCCTACCTATTTTACAATATAACATGTACATATATGTATATTCTTTATATAGTTTATATGAAATCAAGTTTTCTTCTGGAATTTACAAACACTGCTAGGGTTGATTTTGTTGAATTTGCAAAGGAAACACTGGGTAAAAATGCCTATTAACTTTGAAACTATATTTGTTCTTTGTTTTTGATCACATCTATTATGCACCAACCAAATACAAATCAGTTTCATGAAACCAGAAATAGATGTCCTTTCGTGTCCCTTCACACATAGTGCAAATTTGGTCGAATTGCGCAGGAATCATATGCAATACGTGTAAAATTGTAGCTGCCTCCAATGCCTCGTACACCTGTTGCTACAACTATTTGTGTATACCAGCAGCTGAAAGACAGTGTGCGCTGTGCGAGCCCATTGATCCCTGTCATGGCAGGTGTCAGCCAAATTCCAGCTGACACACACGAACATCTAACACTGCTCACTTGGCACTTAGAAACAGTGAGGGGGTATGGCCGCCAATAGGAGCAGCTGTGGAGATCTGTGGTTCTGGATGTCATGGCTGGGGAACACATACCGTGTTAGGACGGACATGAAATAACAACTGCCCACTGTGACATGCGCGTGTCTGCTTGTCATCACGTGGACATACATAAATATATTGCTGTGGCAATGGGCTGCAGTGAGTGAGCGCATGCTGCGCACATTAACAGGCTACCCCAGGTCAAACAAACCATCAGATCATGACACAGTGTGGCGATCTGAATGTCACATCACCCATGTGAGCTCTCTTCCACATGACATGGTGTCGGTCCTGCGGTGCGCAGTCCACAAGACATGTGTGTCAGGCAGCACACGTGCGTGAAGCCGGCTGGACACACTGCCAGCAGATGTGGACATGATAAGAGCGCCCTGCTTGTCATTCATGTAATTTCATGACTGTACATCTGTGACCATGGGTCATCTACAGAGGAACAGATGGATCATATTTGTATTGTCCGCTTGATAAGAGGGATTCAATAAAATGCAATGTTTTTATATGGTGTGTGTGTTGTTTTTGTTTTTGTTTTTAATATGTCCATGTCCTTCTGGATATCAGGCATTTTCCAGCACCATTTATAGTACAGCAATGGTAGCTCAGTGGTAAAGTTTCTCACTGGCATTCAGAGCTTTTGAAAAATGCAGGTTCGAATCCCGCGGGTGGCATGTATTTTTTTTTTTTTTTTTTTCACAGCACATCACGCAGCTGCTCGCACTGGGTTCCCATGTGCATGAAACCTTCGCAGCATGTATTTTATTTTTATTTTTTTTTTCTTCACAGCACTGTGTTCCTGCATGCACAAACCATTGCAGCGTCATCGTGCACACCTGCCTGTCGGCTCAATGTTTTCGTCATTTGCTCAAATGAGCTGTTCCGCCATGAGTCGCCCTGAGTTGTACTTATTCTTACTATGTGTGAAGGGGCCCTTAGTATTGATCATAGTGTCTGTTTATTTGTTTGTTTGTTTTTTTGTCTTTATCATTATATTTGCTCTTACATAAACAGATAAGTGTAAATTCAATTCATTCAACAAGTTACAGGAAATTAATGTGAGTCATTAGACTCGAAAACAGACTTCACTTAAATGTGAGTTCACCTCGTTGATAGTTTTTGATTTAATCATTTGTGGTTGTTTTAAATTGAATGATTTTTTTGTTATTGTTGTTGTTGACAATAAATAATTATTAAAATATTTTCATGGAATAAAAGTAAGTCCCTTCAGCTTCTCCCTTGTTTCTTCCAAGGTTGCTGCAGCAGATCGAGGCAAATCTGCATGTTTATATTTTTTTTACCCTTCTTGGAGAAATAAGCATACTGAATTACTTGGCCATACTAACTGACCTAACTGAATGTTGTCCAGCTCTACTGAGAATTGTTATCACCCTCAACAGCAGGTGAAATAAAAAAAGAAAAGGAGAAACACATACAGTAGAACACCTCAGGATCAGCGCTGAATGACAAGCGAGGATGCGTCACTGTTAAACTGCACGTGTGACAATAAACACAGCTCATAGTGAGGCTGTGATTAAATTTGGTACATCACTAATTTGACATTTTTGTTGTGTAACAATGGGTGGCACGGTGGCTTAGTGGTTAGCACTAATGCCTCACAACAAGAAGGTCATGGGATTGCGTCCCGCCCTTTCTGTGTGGAGTTTGCATGTTCTCTCTGTGTCTGTGTGGGTTTCCTCCAGGCACTCCTGTTCCTTTCCACAATCAAAAACATGATTATTTAGGATGTGCTCCTTTCTCTGCCCCTGACAGTGTCTTTATATTCCGAGTTGTTCCCTGGGTGCCAGACTGGAAGCCCACTGATCCTAGTGGTTGGATTGTGTCTAAGTGTAATTAGAATGGGTTTAATGCAGAGGACAAACAACAGCAATCTAAATTTATGTGTTATAGTATTATCCACGGATATATTAGGGTGACCATATTTTGATCACCAAAAACCTGGACACTTGCCCCTGTATCATAGACAGAACGGTCCCCCCCTAAAAATCGGTCTGCTTTTTGCATCTGTGCATGCACCATTAGCTGCGGTTCATGGATTAAAACCTTGTTTCTGCTTCAAACTGCACTCCAGCCATCATCTATCTCAGCGACACATATCTGAAGTTTCCACATAAATTCAGCATTATTTCATCATAAAAGGCGGCAGAAGCAATCAGAGCACCACGGCTAAACGAGCTGCTAGCTGATTTGTTCACTGTGCATCGGCCATTTCAAAGCCTCACAGAATTTTGCCTGCTTAAAACTGTCTTGTTTCTGCTTAAAACTGACTTTAGAATGATTTAAGAGGTTTTACCTTTATCATCTGATGGTTAATAATCCCATTAATCCATTTAATCCCTTTGGGTGAAGAGACTCCGTCTTAGACGAATGGCAGAGCTCTGAAATGACGCATGCGCAGATGCAAAAGGTGGATCGATTTTTAGGGGCAAACTGTTTGGTCTGTGACCGAATGAGACACTCAAACGATACTTGAAGTTTACTCAAAAATTCTAAAAGATGAAAAACAATGAAAACCAGGACATTGTCGTCACTTTCTTAAAAAAAATTCCAGGACAGCCAGGACAGGATGTGAAAAACAAGACTTGTCCTGGGAAAACAGGACTTTGGTCATCCTGGGTTATAGGGGAAACTGGGGCAAGGTGATTCATGGGGCACACACAGTGAATCAGTAGCTCTATCTGTAAACTACAGTACATATATATTCATTCATTCATTCATCTTCTACCGCTTAGTCCAATTAAGGGTTGCGGGGGATTTGGAGCCTATCCCAGCAGTCATAGAGCGCGAGGCGGGGTACATCCAGGACAGGACGCCAGTCTGTCGCAGGGCCACAAACAGACAAACAAATACAGACACACCCACACA
Organism: Thalassophryne amazonica; assembly: GCF_902500255.1. Taxonomy (NCBI): domain Eukaryota; kingdom Metazoa; phylum Chordata; class Actinopteri; order Batrachoidiformes; family Batrachoididae; genus Thalassophryne; species Thalassophryne amazonica. The sequence continues at coordinate 24,646,505 of NC_047121.1, forward strand.
CACACCTACGGACAATTTAAAGATTCCAATCCACCTAACCCATGTCTTTGGATGTGGGAGGAAACCGGAGCACCCAGAGGCAACCCACGCAAACATGGGGCGAACATGCAAACTCCACACAGAAAGGCCATGGGAATTCAACCCACGACCTTCTCGCTGTGAGGCAACAGTGCTCACCACTAAGCCACTGTGCTGCCCATATTTGCAGCAGTTATGTCATATTTTTATGCATAAAGACATCCCCTTATAAATTAGTGTTTTGTTTTTGGATACATTAAGGGTAGAACTAAGTGGCAAGTGAAGTCAGTTTTTTCCTATCATAAGTAAATTTTGTGGATGTCAGTGTCTTTGTATTTATTTCTAACAACAGAGGAAAGGTGGCCCCGTCCAGAGGAAAGACTACCCCGTCGAACTGATGAGCATGTGTTATGTCTTCTCCAGACTATCAGCTATTTCATAACATGACTCATGTGTCAGATGCACCCGGGGCACAGTGAATCGGGGCACAGTGAGTCAGTGCAGAAAATTATTTACTAAGCCCCAGTATCAAGTGGATGACAAATATTACTTGTTGAAGCTTATACATTTATTTTTCCATTAATTATTTCTATAATTTGTGTATATAAACTGTTTTCAAGTTTGAACAGAAATTATGACAGTTGTATTCATAATAGCTTCTAAAGGACTTATGTCACTATATAAGACACTCACACATTACATAGCTGGTTTGCTGGATTATAGTTTGTATATGCATCAGCATATATTTAATAATTTTAAAGAAATCTTTATAATCATGTGTTTTTTCATTATATTCTAAGTTGATTCACTGTGCCCCGGACACTGATTCACAATACTACTAAGCTAAAATAAATCTGTTAACATCTGAAAACTGTCTTCGGCTAAAACGTGCAGCATGCATTCATGGGATTAATATTCTATATGATATTTCAAGTGGAAATTTAAAGAGGTTAGCAAACCGTGAGTCCATAAATGCACACTGATATGCCAAAAAGCTGATTCTTGTTTTCTGCTGCATGCTTTGTTCAATGAAGCCAGTCTGCTCCAAAACAGAAAATCTGCATTGTATTTTAATTTCAGAATTTCATTTTTGCTTGGCATCAAAGTGACAATGCAGCCAAATCCAAATTAAAAGAGAAATGATTTGTTTCAACATGCAGTAATAAAATAATAGCCAAAACATTCTGTAAAATTAAAGGAAAAGATGAATATTACCACCTATCTGCACAGATTACACCCAGATATTCGTGTTTGTGGATCACAAGGTGTCACATCACAGATGTTTATTTTATTTTATTTTATTTATTTATTTATTTATTTATTTATTTTTAGATTGGGTCATTTTCGAAAACATCATGATTGGTGACAGCATTCTACAATGCCACTATTACCACAGAATACACACACCAGCATGCCCCAGATGGGTATCCAATTGTTATTTTAGAAACAGAAGTGAACAATCAGTTGCCAGAAATGTGCAATCTGCTTTAACCTTCAGCAATTTTAACCACGTAGTTCTGACATACTGTGAGCCTTTCGGATTCAGTCACAGTCTGCATCAACATAGATAAACCTCTCTAAACTGCGCTGTGTAAAAGAGCCAAACCGAGGAAATCTCGTTCCACATTTTCTTATGTTAGTCTTATTTCAAAATGGATGAAATTCTTCTTTTTAGGGCAGCATGGTGACTTAGTGGTTAGCACTGTTGCCTCACAGCAAGAAGGTCATGGGTTCAATTCCCGCCTGTGGCCTTTCTGTGTGGAGTTTGCATGTTCTCCCCATGTTTGTGTGGGTTTCCTCCAGGTGCTCCGGTTTCCTCCCAAATCCAAAGACATGCGGGTTAGATGGATTGGAATCTTTAAATTGTCCATAGGTGTGCAAGTGGGTGTGAATGTGTTTGTTTGTCTGTTTGTGGCCCTGCGACAGACTGGTGTCCTGTCTTGGGTGTACCCCACCTCGCGCTCTATAACTCCTGGGATAGGCTCCAGCCCCCCGCGACCCTTAATTGGACTAAGCGGTTGAAGATGAGTGAGTGAGAGTGAAATTTTTTTTTCCTCTAAATTTTTCTCACAGCACCCCATAATGACAATGTGATTTTTTTTTTTTTTTTAGATTTTAGCAAATTTATTAATAATAAAAAACAAAAAACATCACATGCACCTAAGCATTCACAGCCTTTACCATGAAGCTCATAATTGAGCTCAGGTGCATCCTGTGTCCACTGATCATCCTTTAGATGTTTCTACAGCTTAATTGGACTCCACCTGGGGTAAATTCAGTTGATTGGACATGATTTGGAAAGACATACACCTGTCTACATATAAGGTCCCACAGTTGACAGTGCTCGTCAGAGCACAAACCGAGCATGAAGTCAAAGGAATTGTCTGTACACCTCCGAGACAGGATTGTCTCGATGCACAAATCTCAATGCAAAATTTACAATCAAAGTAGCAAACAGGATGCAGAATTCCAATTGTAAAATTTTTAATTTTGCACAGCTGTGGAGCATGGAGGAAGCTGAGCTGTAGTACTTAATTGTTATTAGTTGTAGCTACAAAATAGTAATGTTGACCTCACCCCACCACAAAACCCAAACACACACAGTGAGGCCATCACCTTTTTTCTTTTCTTTTTTAAATAAGTATAGCAGCATACAATCATTTATTTCAAAGTTACCCTGAAAAAAAAAATGTGTTGTACTTTTTTTGTAACGTTAAAATCCAAAACCAGTTTTCATGATGTGTAAATACATAAAACCTCTTTTACTTCAGCTCTGCACATTTTCAAAATTGTGCTTCCTTGTTACATATGGGTACTTCAGTTTGGTTTGAGACATGTCTAGACTGCAGAGCACCCTGGGTAAAGATCATTGCTTCCCTGCACATCCACTAATATTGACAGGGCGTCACTGTGCAGATGGAGAATGATCCAAAACACACTGCACCGTTCTGCAAGACCACTTTTGATTTCAGAGGAGCCAGGTGGATACTGACAACTGTTACTTCTGACAAAAAGAAGTAAGCTTTGGAGAAGGCCTGACAGAACATCATCAGGAGGTTAACTTTAGCTGTCTGTTTCCAGACTCAAGGCTTGAAGGATTTGAAACACACCCCGAGCACTCTCCACACCACAATATAAATGTACAAATAAATATACATATGTCTTTAATGGTGTTTTTAACTGTGCATGACATCATCATATGACATCTGGGTGAATTTATTTTGAAATAATTCATACTAATCAATCACAAATATGTTGTCAAATAATAATAATAATAATGATATTAATAACATAGAGATCATCATTCTAGATTTTCTGGGTTATTGAGATATACAAAAAAAGGTTGGGCTTTTTTTTACCTCCGCCAAGGAGATTATGTTTTCGGTCACGTCCGTTTGTTTGTTGGTTGGTTGGTTGGTTGGTTGGTTGGTTGGTTGGTTGGTTGGTTGGTTGGTTGGTTGGTTGGTTGGTTGGTTGGTTGGTTGGTTAGTAGGATTACTCAAAAAATCCTAAACGGATTTCAATGAAATTTTTACCAGGGGTGTATCTTCGCCTAACTTAGAAGTCATTAAATTTTGGTAATGATCTGCAACACGATCTGGATCCAGTAATTTTTTTAAGAATTCTTTATCATTGCAGGATAGGGCCAATTTCAACATTTTTGCATCTAACGTCATGAAGACAGGTCACAAAGGCTGAACAAAAATTAAGTTATAACACAACAATAATTTAGCATTTGTTTCTCCTCATTGAATAAACTTATTAGAAAATAAAAAAAAAACTTGTGTAGTTCATGCAGTTCCTCTTTATAAATACGTTTGCTGAAGATCTAAGGGTTTAACCACTGAAACTGAAACATGACGGTAGATGCGTGAAACAACGTGGAATAAGTCTCTTTGCCAAAGGGTATTCCATGTGACCTCAGTGACCCTATGGCCTTGGCGGAGGTTTGCGCTCTCCAAGTGATTCTAGTTTACCATGTTTTCCTTGACCTATGGCCTTTGAAAAAAACCTCCAAAAAGTATATTAAAATGTTCTCCTGGACCTTGACCTTTGAATCCAAAGTCTAATCTCCTCTAGATGTCTATCCATGTAATATTCCCACCAAGTTTAATCCATCTAGACTTCTTGGGTGTTGAGATATACACAAAAAGGTGTTTTGGGACTATATTTTCTTGAACCTTGAGTTTTAACTTTTGACCAGTCTACTTAAAAATCCAATAATTTCTCAAAATTTATCCAAGTAATTTTCCCATCAGGTTTCATCAAAAACCCATCCAGCTGTTTTTGATCAAACTTGTCCACATTCACAGACATGCTAGTGTAAACAATACGCTGCTCGCCGCTTCTCCAGCACGAAGGGTAATTAATCTTATTTTAGTTTATCTCATTCTTTTTTTGTAAAAATGGCTGTAGTTCCGACAGGTTATTTAGCCTTGTGTTCACCACATAAATAGTGTCTTAATAGTGTGCTGGAAGTAACAATTCAGTTCAACTGAATCAGTTCATAAAGTGCCAAATCACAACAAACGCCTTCTCAAGGTGCCTCACACAGAAGAGCTCAACATAAAAATTAAAATAAATAAATAAAAATTGCAAAATTCAAGTATATAATTAAAGAGAGAAGTAAAAGAATAAAACAGATAAAAACTTTTCATAGGAAAGAGAAAAAAATAGGTTTTAAGCCTTGACTTAAAAAAATGACTTGATTTTTGTCCCCCCATCTGCGATGGAAAGTGGCTTATTGGCTATCACACCCGTGTTTGTGTGGGTTCTCTCCGGATGCTCCAGCTTCCTCCCACTTCCAAAGACATGCAAGTTAGGTGAATTGGAGACTTTAAATTGACCGTAGGTGTAAATGTGTCTGTCTGTCTTTACGTGGCCTTCTGATAGACTGATGGCCTGTCCAGGGTGTCCAACCGCTTCTCACCCATTGGCCACTGGGATAGGCTCCAGCCCCCCGTTGACCCTTAATTGGAATAAGCAGGTATACAAAATGAATGAATCTTATGCTGAACTGAAATTATTAAACATAATGCGCAGCATGACTTTGAATCAATATATGTATTGCAGTTCAACATGTTGTGCAACGGAAAAATGGAAAACACAGAATTTACTGTTTTCTCTCCACAGAATCTCACAAAAAGAAGACTAACAGATACAGAATCATTCTGGTTGGGAAGACTGGAGTGGGAAAAAGTGCTGCAGGAAACACTATCTTGGGGAATGAAGTTTTCGAGTCTCACCTTTCGTCATCTTCCTGTACGACAGAATGCCGCAAAGCTAAAGCAGATGTTGGAGGTCGAAAGGTTGCAGTCATCGACACTCCGGGCCTGTTTGACACAAATTTCAAAGAAGAAGAAGTGTTGAAGAAGATCGTGAAGTGTATCGATCTGTCTGCTCCTGGTCCTCACGCCTTCCTGGTGGTTCTCCAGCTGGGCAGGTTCACCCAGGAGGAGAAAGATACGGTGGAACTGATTCAGAGCACTTTCGGCAAAGAAGCAGCCAAATACACAATGGTTCTGTTCACACACGGAGACAAGCTGAAGGCGCTAACAATTGAACAGTTTATCTCCAAAAATGAAGACCTCGCCGAGTTCATCGAGAAATGCCGCCACCAATATCACGTCTTCAACAACCAAGTGAAAGACCCTGAACAAATTAATCAGCTCATGGATAAAATCAACATGATGACTAAGTTGAATGGTGGCAGACACTACACCGTAAAGATGTTCAAAAGAGCACAAGAGGCCTCAAAGAAAGAGAAGAAAGACCAGCTGAAGAAAGACGAGGCAGAGGAGAAGCTAAGAATTGGTCGATTGAAAGCTCAGGTTGAGAATGAAATGGGTCTTTTTCCAGGCTCAATGGACGATCAGACAAGCAGAAAGAAAAAATGTATTCTGCAGTAGAACATGACAATATTGTGACAGTTCAATACGGGCTGTTCTTGTGTAATGCACACATCAGAATTTGGAATCAAATAATGATGTAGAAAATAGTGGACTAAAACAAAGGCAACATAACTTTACCTGCATTCATGTATTTATTTGTAAATATTTCAAATGAATGAACAATTTCCAAGATATACACAAAAAATAAGGTTGAATCATATTATGAAAGTGCACAAAAAATCATATTCATAGGGAAATTATAACTCATTGTTCCTCTACAGGTGTAATAAAATGAACCAAAATCATCGACTTGTATTCATGTTTTCTTGCATTAGGGACTTGGTTCCTAAAGTAAAGGAGCACAAAAGTATTGTCGGTGGATTGCACAATACCTTTATTTTAAAAAAAGAAAGAAAGAAATGGTGTGATCCCTTGAGCTTGTTCAGGCATACATTGCTGTACAAACACTTGTCATGCCTCATACTCCATATAGTCTATTACGCACATACTGCATATGTTCTACTAAATACTTCCTTCAGATTGGGCAGGGTATTTACACTTGTGACTAGGGATGGGTATTGATAAGATTTTATCAATATCGATACCATTATCGATTCCGCTTATCGATCTGATTCCTTATTGATTCCCTTATCGATACTTCCTGTGAATTTTCTGTGTACTACAAGTCAGCTTTACAAGTTTTCTGTCAACAACATTGTCCTGAGTCTTAAAGTAAATAAATATGAAATTGGTCACTAGATCCTTGATCTCTGGACATAAATAAACTCTACATGGTGGATCCTTGATATCGGGACATAAATTGAAATAAACAAAATCTGTAGTTTTTGTCAAAAGCATTTCCTTTCAAATATTAATGGGATGTACCCTCCTGTCCTGTGCAACAGCAACATTTACTGCATTTTTGTTTTGTGAATTGTTCTGTAAATTGAGTCAATAGCTTGGCCCTAGCAGAGGGTCACCCCTCTGAGTCTCTGAGTTTCTTCCTCAAATCATCAGAGGGAGTTTTTCCTTACCACTGTTGCTTGTGTGCTTGCTCTGGGGGTTGTTAAGGTTAGACCTTATTTGTGTGAAGCGCCTTGAGGCAACTTTGTTGTGATTTGGAGCTATATAAATGAAAATAAATTGAAATTAAACATTTAAATAGATGAGTAAAATATAAAGGCAAAGCGTTATGCTTCAGCCAGTGGTGGCCGGCCCATAGGGGGCGCTCGGGCGCTGCCCTCCTAGATGTGGAGGGGAAAAGTCATAATATATATATATATATATATATATATATATAAGAGGAGGTACTGCTGGCCCACCACCACTAGAGGGCGCCCTGCCTGGAGTGCGGGCTCCAGGCACCGGAGGGCGCTGCCGCCTTACAGGAGCAGCCAGGATGACAGCTGTCACCCATCACTGGAGACAGCTGATTCCAATCAACAGGGAGGTATATCAGCAGGACGGCATCTCCACCTCATTTGCCGAGATATCGCCTTATCAAAGAGGTAACAATCTCCGCCGAAACATACGAGTGACTATAGTTGTAATTCTTGTTGATTATTTGTAGGACAGCTGACTACCGGACAACATTTGGATAAGTACTCACTACACTTCTTGATTGTTGTTGACGAGAGGTGGAGGTGGACTCTCCACCCTCCGTGTTGCTGGGTGCAGCCGCATCCACACCTGACTGTTTCTGTTCCTTGCCAGCAGTACCGGATCCGACGAGCGGAGGCAGTGGCCACCTGGGAATTCGGGACTTGGCGGCTCCAGTATTTCCGGGGTTCGGTGGCAGAGGAAATCGGGTTGGTTCCGGTTCGACTTGGACAGACGTCTCCTATCGTCGAGCCTGCCCACACGACACCATTGTAATTGAACTCAGTCTCAATATTGTAATCGGTTGTGTTTGTTGTGCCTGTTTCACAACAGTAAAAACAGTGTTATTTGACTCCTCCATTGTCCGTTCATTTGTGCCCCCTGTTGTGGGTCCGTGTTCCTACACTTTCACAACAGGATATCTCGGCCAACGTCATGGATCCCGAGGGGCGTCAACCGGCTGTTGAACGGCCAATGGAAGACCAGGATGCGCAGGCGTCCTCGGGAGGGGTGATCGGTGAGTTGCAGCGGATCCTCACCGCTTTCACGACTCGGATGGATTTAATGACCGAGCAGAACGTCCTCCTGAACCGCAGGGTGGAGGCTCTCGCCGCACAAGTGGAAGCGCGCCCCCACGGGTGCCGCTGCGGCTCTCCCTCCCGTCGACCCTGTGCGTAACAGCGATGTTCCACTGGTCGTTCAACGACCCCACCCACCTTCCCCTGAAGCTTACATAAGCCCCCCAGAGCCGTACGGAGGCTGTGTGGAGACGTGCGCGGATTTTCTTATGCAGTGCTCGCTCGTCTTCGCACAGCATCCCGTCATGTATGCGACTGATGCTAGCAAAGTAGCTTATGTAATAAACCTGCTTCGCGGTGAGGCACGCGCTTGGGCTACAGCGCTCTGGGAGCAGAATTCACGGCTCCTTCTGACATATGATGGGTTTGTAAGGGAGCTCAGAACCGTGTTCGATCACCCTAATAGAGGAGAAACCGCTTCAACCGTGCTACTGTCAATAAGACAGGGGCGTCGGAGCGCAGCTGCCTATGCAGTCGACTTCCACATCGCAGCTGCGAGGTCCGGCTGGAATAGCAGTGCTCTCCGCGCCGCCTTTGTAAACGGACTGTCTTTGGTTCTTAAGGAGCACCTGGTGGCTAAGGACGAACCGCGGGATTTAGATGGGCTCATCGATCTTGTCATACGGTTAGACAACCGGTTAGAAGAACGTCGGCGGGAACGAAACGAAGGGCGTGGCCGGGCACGCGCCGTCCCTCTCCCTTCCGGTTCCGACCGCGCTCCGCCTTCCCCACGCTCCACGGCCCCTGCGCTCCATGGGGCCACAGCTCCCCCTGCTGACGAAGCTATGGACACGAGTAGGGCAACATTTAGGGCACCAGATGCACAGAGGAGACGGGCCCACGGAGCTTGTTTTGTTTGTGGTTCAATAGAGCACCATATGAGAGACTGCCCCGAGCGGTCAAACTCCAACGCCCGCCCCTAGAGACTGGGCTAGGGGTGGGCCGAGACATTCACGTGGGACACACCCACATTGCCACACGACTCCCAGTTACGATCCTTTATGAGGACTCAACCCTGAAGGCCCCAGCACTGGTGGACACGGGCTCTGAGGGGAATCTGGTGGACAGCAGATGGGCCAGGGAGATAGGGCTCCCCCTGGTGGCGCTTACCTCGCCTGTACAGGTTCGGGCACTAGATGGCTCCCTACTCCCTCCAATCACGCATAAGACACCACCTGTAACTCTGGTGGTGTCAGGAAATCACCGGGAGGTGATCGAGTTTTTTGTGACTCAGGCCACCTCCCGTGTGGTTTTGGGATTTCCCTGGATGTTGAAGCACAATCCCCGGATTGATTGGCCGTCCAGGGTAGTGGTTCAGTGGAGCGAGACCTGCCATCGGGTGTGTCTAGGTTCCTCGGTTCCTCCCGGCTCCCGAGCTAAGGAAAGAGGTCAGAGTCCCGCCCAATCTGGGGATGGTGCCGGTGGAGTACCACGACCTTGTCGACGTGTTCAGCAAGGATCTGGCTCTCACTCTTCCCCCCCACCGTCCGTATGATTGTGCCATTGATTTGGTTCCGGGCAGTGAGTTCCCGTCCAGTAGGCTGTACAACCTCTCACAGCCTGAGCGCGAATCAATGGAGACCTACATCCGGGACTCGTTAGCTGCCGGGTTGATCCAGAATTCCACCTCCCCGATGGGTGCAGGTTTCTTTTTTGTGGGTAAAAAAGACGGCGGACTTCGTCCATGCATTGATTATAGGGGGCTGAACGAGATCACGGTTCGCAACCGATACCCGTTGCCCCTGTTGGATTCAGTGTTCACACCCCTGCATGGAGCCCGAATTTTCACCAAGCTCGATCTTAGAAATGCGTACCACCTGGTTCGGATCCGGAAGGGAGACGAGTGGAAGACGGCATTTAACACCCCCCTAGGTCACTTTGAGTACCTGGTCATGCCGTTCGGTCTCACAAACGCTCCCGCAACATTCCAAGCGTTGGTTAATGATGTCTTGCGGGATTTCCTGCACCGGTTTGTCTTCGTATATCTAGACGATATACTCACCTTTTCTCCGGACCCTGAGACCCATGTCCAGCATGTACGTCAGGTCCTGCAGCGGTTGTTGGAGAACCGGCTGTTTGTGAAGGGCGAGAAGTGCGAGTTCCACCGCACGTCTTTGTCCTTCTTGGGGTTCATTATCTCCTCCAACTCCGTCGCTCCTGATCCGGCCAAGGTTGCGGCGGTGAGAGACTGGCCCCAACCCACAAGCCGTAGGAAGTTGCAACAGTTCCTAGGCTTTGCTAATTTCTACAGGAGGTTCATTAAGGGCTATAGCCAGGTAGTTAGCCCCCTGACAGCCCTGACCTCACCAAAAGTCCCCTTCACCTGGTCGGATCGTTGCGAAGCCGCGTTCAAGGAGTTGAAACGGCGCTTCTCGTCTGCACCTGTTTTGGTGCAGCCCGATCCTAGTCGCCAGTTAGTGGTTGAAGTGGACGCCTCGGACTCAGGGATAGGAGCCGTGCTGTCCCAGAGCGGGAAGACCGATAAGGTCCTTCACCCGTGTGCCTATTTTTCCCGCAGGTTGACCCCAGCCGAACGGAACTATGACGTCGGCAATCGAGAGCTCCTTGCGGTGAAAGAGGCTCTTGAGGAGTGGAGACATCTGTTGGAGGGAACGTCCGTGCCATTCACGGTTTTCAATGACCACCGGAACCTGGAGTATATCAGGACCGCCAAGCGGCTGAATCCCAGGCAAGCCCGCTGGTCACTGTTCTTCGGCCGTTTTGACTTCCAAATCACCTACCGTCCCGGGACCAAAAATCAAAGATCGGATGCTTTGTCCCGGGTACATGAAGATGAGGTCAAAACGGAGTCGTCGGATCCCCCGGATCCCATCATCCCGGAGTCCGCTATCGTGGCCGCCCTCACCTGGGACGTGGAGAAGACCGTCCGGGAGGCCCTGACACGAGACCCGGACCCCGGAACCGGACCGAAGAACAAACTCTACGTCCCACCAGAAGCTAGGGCTGCAGTCCTGGACTTCTGTCACGGTTCTAAGCTCTCCTGCCATCCTGGGGTGCGTAGGACCGTGGCAGTTGTCCGGCAGCGCTTCTGGTGGGCGTCCCTAGAGGCCGACGTCCGGGGTTACATCCAGGCCTGTACCACCTGCGCCAGGGGCAAGGCCGATCACCGCAAGACCTCGGGTTTGCTACAGCCGCTGCCCGTCCCTCATCGCCCCTGGTCCCACATCGGCCTGGATTTTGTCACGGGTCTCCCGCCGTCCCAGGGAAACACCGTCATCCTCACGATAGTGGACCGATTCTCCAAGGCGGCCCACTTCGTGGCCCTCCCGAAGCTACCAACGGCCCAGGAGACAGCGGACCTCCTAGTCCACCACGTCGTCCGTCTGCATGGGATACCATCAGACATCGTCTCCGATCGCGGTCCCCAGTTCTCCTCGCACGTTTGGAGGAGCTTTTGCCGGGAACTGGGGGCCACGGTCAGTCTCTCGTCCGGGTATCACCCCCAGACCAACGGACAAGCAGAACGGGCCAACCAAGAAATGGAGCAGACCCTACGCTGTGTGACAGCCGCGCACCCAACGGCCTGGAGTACCCACCTGGCCTGGATCGAGTACGCCCACAACAGTCAAGTGTCATCAGCCACCGGCCTCTCCCCTTTTGAGGTGTGCTTGGGGTATCAGCCCCCGTTGTTTCCGGTGGTTGAGGGAGAGGTCGGTGTGCCCTCGGTCCAGGCCCACCTACGGAAGTGCCGTCGGGTGTGGCGTGCCGCCTGTTCTGCTTTGTTAAGGGCCCGGACGAGGGCGAAGAACCATGCAGACCGGCGGCGGGCCCCGGCTCCCACGTATCGTCCTGGGCAGGAAGTGTGGTTGTCCACCAAGGACATTCCCCTACAAGTGGACTCCCCAAAACTACAAGAACGATACATTGGTCCGTACAAGATTCTCAAGGTCATCAATCCCGCCGCAGTGAGGCTCCAGCTTCCGGCCTCACTGCGGATTCATCCAGTGTTCCACGTCTCCAGGATCAAACCTCATCACACCTCACCCCTCTGCACTCCGGGTCCGGCACCACCTCCTGCCCGGATCATCGACGGAGAGCCGGCTTGGACCGTGCGCCGGCTCCTCGACGTCCGACGGATGGGCCGGGGTTTTCAGTATCTGGTGGACTGGGAAGGGTACGGCCCCGAAGAACGCTCCTGGGTGAAGAAGGGCTTCATCCTGGACCCGGCCCTCCTGGCCGACTTCTACCGTCGCCACCCAGACAAACCCGGTCGTGCGCCAGGAGGCGCCCGTTGAGGGGGGGGTCCTGTTGTGTGGGCCGCTGAAGAGGAGGTACTGCTGGCCCACCACCACTAGAGGGCGCCCTGCCTGGACTGCGGGCTCCAGGCACCGGAGGGCGCTGCCGCCTTACAGAAGCAGCCAGGATGACAGCTGTCACCCATCACTGGAGACAGCTGATTCCAATCAACAGGGAGGTATATCAGCAGGACGACATCTCCACCTCATTTGCTGAGATATCGCCTTATCAAAGAGGTAACAATCTCCGTCGAAACATACGAGTGACTATAGTTGTAATTCTTGTTGATTATTTGTAGGACAGCTGACTACCGGACAACATTTGGATAAGTACTCACCTTCCTACACTTCTTGATTGTTGTTGACGAGAGGTGGAGGTGGACTCTCCACCCTCCGTGTTGCTGGGTGCAGCCGCATCCACACCTGACTGTTTCTGTTCCTTGCCAGCAGTACCGGATCCGACGAGCGGAGGCAGTGGCCACCTGGGAATTCGGGACTTGGCGGCTCCAGTATTTCTCGGGGTTCGGTGGCAGAGGAAATCGGGTTGGTTCCGGTTCGACTTGGACAGACGTCTCCTATCGTCGAGCCTGCCCACACGACACCGTTGTAATTGAACTCAGTCTCAATATTGTAATCGGTTGTGTTTGTTGTGCCTGTTTCACAACAGTAAAAACAGTGTTATTTGACTCCTCCATTGTCTGTTCATTTGCGCCCCCTGTTGTGGGTCCGTGTTCCTACACTTTCACAACATATATATTTTGTGGAATTTTAGCCCTTGCTACAAAAATGCTGGAACGTTAGATTGTTACAGTCAGTGATATATGTTACGCTGCAGCTGCTGCTGTCAGTCAGTCAGGCAGGAAGAGATGATGGTGACGACGACATTTGGGTTATATTTATTTATTTTTATTTTGTCTCCGTGTGTTTTGCTGGAGTAAGTTGAAGAACTCTTCGGAGGAGGACACCAAAGTTTCGCGGGGATCCTTTTGGAGGCGCATGGAGGGGCGCACATCAGATCTTTCTCGTGGTTTAATGACAGTTGCACATCCCGGTTGGAGGAGAGATGTTTGTCTGACTTGTTATAAACCGTGTCAGGCTTCATTCACACTGTCAGCGCGCACACGTCACGGAGGCTGCTGATCTGCGCTCTTTACTGCGGGGTGGAAAGGAGCGCATCCACCTCTTCAGCTCAGGTGAGCTGACGAGCTGCTCGGATTTATTCCCGAATGTTGCTCCTGGTGTGGAAACGAGAATGAAAATTAGGATAAAATGAATGAGTGATGTTTATTTGTTTGTTTTAGGGGGTCAAAGCTGTGATCTTTATTGGGACAGCAGACCAATAACAGTGTTCAAAGCTGCAGCCATGCTGGTATTTTGATTTCACTTTACACGTTATGAGGATCAGTCCACAGAAGTGAAATATTCTTTGGAGTATTCCACACTCTAAAACAAATTATTTGCTCAGTTTAAAAACAAAATAAAACAAAACCCTAAAATAGCAATTTGCATGTTTTTTAAAGAAATTCTAACTCAGCCACTGAGTTCACACAAGACACTTATAGTCAGACAAACCCAAGTTTAGCAATGTATTTAATTAAGTGGTTTTGTATACTTCATTTGCTTTGTCCTCTACACTGTTAATTAATTTTAACCAATTTAAATTAAAGGTTTTGATGTTATTAGTTATTTAATTTAAGTTTTTCAAGCTTCTTTAGTTTGCCTCCAGTCCACTCAGTAATGTTCATGCAAAATATTACCTTAATTTTCTCTCTCACTCTGTCTCACACACGCTCTCTCTCTCTCTCTCTCTCTCTCTCTGAAGGTGGTGTGAACATTGTAATATGTACATGAAGTTCTTTTGTCAATTGAAGAATTTTTCCACGTTTTTAAAGAGTGTAAACTTGGTGATATTTTCTATTTTGTTAAGGTCGGTGTCATTGTGAACCCCAGGATCTGTTTGTCTGAAGATAATGGCAGTGCAGTACAGTTTGGTGTACTATGTGTCAAATGGTGAAATGTTCTTTGCTCAAGAACTTGTGTTGTATTTGATACTGTTCCTTTCCAAATGGGGCCTAATATAGCTGTAAATGGTTAACTTTATCTGTAATTATCTGTATTTATCTGCTGATTTTGAGAAGGACATGAAATGATTATTGTGGAATTGTAGTAATTTTCCGACTGTTCACTTGAATGCCTGTACTGGACAAGGCAAGTGAATCTATTGGCACAGCAGCCCCACCAAGACTGTTTTTCACCAGCCACCACTGGCTTCAGCCTCATTTTATATATCAAAAATACTGCAGAAATTGAGATTCTAGGATGAACCACAACTGTTAAATTGATGTACCGGCAGCAAAAACAATAAGTAAATAAAAAAATTCCTGTCCGCTCATAAATTGCTCATTTATAAATGGTGATTTATACGAGGTCTGTTAGAAATGAATCTGACCTTTTTATTTTTTGCAAAAACTATATGGATTTGAATCACGTGTGCTTGTATCAGCTAAGCTTAAACCTTCGTGCGCATGCGTGAGTTTTTTCACGCCTGTCGGTTGCATCATTCGCCTGTGAGCACGCTTTGTGGGAGGAGTGGTCCAGCCTCCTTGGCGGATTTTCATTGTCAGGAAATTGGCTGAGCGACTGCTGCTTTACTGCATCAAAATTTTTTCAGAACCTTTTTTTGCAAAAAATAAAAAGGTCGGATTCTTTTCTAACAGACCTCATATATCAATGCATTGTTGTTGCATATTTCAAAGATAATTAAGATGCATTCATTCAGTCATTCATTTCATATACCCACTTATTCCAATTAATGGCCACTGGGGGGAGATGGAGCCTATCCCGGTGTTCTGTCGAGATGAGGTGCGTCGTCGAGCTGAGGTGTGTCATCGAGATGAGGTTCCTCGCGTAACTGCATATGTGTGCACTGAAAAAATTACTTGACGAAGTTCGCTTATTTTGATGGGCAAGTAAATGTATAAATTGTTCATCCGAACGTAGTAATGTATAAAATCTACTCACTATAAAACGATAAGTATTTTTAACCTGGAGTTAGCTTATTTCGACAGGAAAAATATGCATATACATACATTTATGCTCCTAACATAAAATACAGAAAATGTTTTACTTACTAGGCTATAAATACACTGAATACAATTAAAAAAAATAAATTTTTGACGGAAAAAAGAAACAAAAAAATGCGCATGCGCAGTTGCACGTCGAGCGAGTTACATCATCTCCACATGTGCAGTAGCGCGATGCACCTCATCTCGACGCTCACCTCATCTTGACGGGACACCGGCAGTCTATTGGGCAAGAAGTGAGGTACACCCTGGACAGGCAGCCAGTCCATCACAGGGTTAATAAAGACGCAGTACTTTCAGAAAAAAATCACATTTAGTGTAATTTATGTAAAGGATGCAATGTCAGGTTTCACTCTCTTCCTGCCTATTTTCTGTTTGTTGACTGTTTTTGTGCGGTTTTTGGATTATTATGTCTGGTTTTCATGGAACTCACTTGTGGGCTGCTTTTATTTATGATCAACTATGTTTGAGGAGGTGCTACTTGACATTGTTTTGTTCTGTTTCTATTTGCACACTCAGTGTTATTAAGTAATCATACATGTGCCTCATGTTTTCTCATCATGTCATATGATCAGCTTCCACTCCATTTGATTCATCGCTAGTTTTCTTGACAAAGTTCCATTTAATCATTTCCTGTATGCAGATCCATAAGTCATTCCTTAATGTAGTTAATCCTAGTTTAATTCTTTCATCGCACCACAATCATCCCCAGGTCTGTTATCCAGCTCTGCTTCTGAACTGTACATAATAACTGCACTGTAAATAAATACTACATCAAACATTACTGTATCTGCGTGTGCATCCTGCATCTAGATTCTAATTTCTGCTAAACCTGACAGCCAAGAAATAAGCTTTGGGATGGTTTCTCATCACATACTGAGAATTAGCATTTTGACAAGAAAAAATAAATGAATAAAAATTAAAAATTAAAACAATCCTTAGTGTCAGCTCATAAAAAAACAACACATTACAAATTATGGTTTATTGGAGAGTTCATGGGGAGTATGACTTAGAAGTGCACTGTTAAAAAAAATGTTTTAATGTAACAAAAACTGCAGCTATTGTTGCCGAGATAATCCTTTAAAATATACCATAAAAATATAATTTTACGGTATATTTTAAAGGATTATCTCCGATTATATACCATAAAAATATAATTTTACCGTATATTTTAAAGGATTATCTCGGCAACAATAGCTGCAGTTTTCGTTGCCGAGATAATGTCAGTCAATATACCGTAAAAATATGTAAATTATTTTACAGAAAATACCAGAAATATTACAGTGTAAAACCAAGTGAAAAAAAGGAAGAATGCTGAGGGAATTACTTATTCTCTTTTGGAAAAAAGCACAATAAGTGCTTTCACCAGCATTCTATCACATGGTAATTAATATTTAGAACACTCAATTCTAAACAGATAGAATTTATTTTTTTTTTTTATTTTGCAGAACTGTTTGCACAAATACAGTAGGAAAAAATATGTTCATGTGGCAATCTGTTGCCACATGAACAAATGTACATGTACAAATGTAAATGTACAAATGAAAGTACAGGAATGGGGCCAACCCCATTTCCGACACTCCTTTTTCCAGAAACAGTGCAGAGTCATCTGCATACAGGGTGGTTACATAATGTTGTTGATGCTGTAACGCATGCAAAGAACACGGGCTTCCAGACCTAACCTGGTCTTCTGTATGAGCCTTCTTATTAATAAAAAAAATATTTAATAATATGTATCAAATTAGAAATAGTTTTTTAAAGCCCTAAAATGGCTAAAATTGACATAATATAAAACTGGTTTGGCTCCAGATTCTTTCATTTTTAAGATAAAAATATACATTTTTACAAAGTAGCTTTGGTGAGTTTCAGCAGCCAGTTTGCTCTGTGTTAGCCTGATCCTGTCACATCTCAGAAGCTAAGCAGTGCGGCATCTGGTTAGTCCTTGGATGGGAGACCTCTTTGGAACACCAGCGGCTGTGTGTGTTTCTCCAGGTTAAACTGGAGTTGTGTCAGGAAGGGCATCCGGCATAAAACTTGTGCCTAATGCGGATCTGGCTTTATCCGCTGTGGTGACCCCGAACAAAACGGTAGCAGCTGTATGGGCAACAACAACAGCTTTGGTGAGTTTCATTGTCAACACTGGTGCAAAATGTCCATATTTCAATGGCAACATGCCCCATGTGAAAGATGTTGGTTGGAGGATGGGTGTTGCATTCTTACCCAGAGTAACATACTTAGTGTTTGGGTACAACAGCTCAGTGGAATAATTTAGCCATGGACAATGTCTACTGGCATTGTTTCATGTTTGTCACATTTTTGGGGTGTGAGCTGCTGAACAGGAACAGCAGGTTTTGAGCTAAACATTGCACATATCAGTGTAACACGAGTTACAAACTGAAGATGGCTTTGAAACAAGAGATACATTGAAGACAAAAACAAGACAAAGTATTTTATGTTTGGTATGGTATTGAGTGTTTGTATTGCAATGGGTGGAGCTGGGGGGGAGTTGCACGGTACAAAAAAATAAATAAATAAATCCCTGCTGAATGCTGCAACAAAATGCAGGAAATGGCACTGGAAAATTCATCAAAAATTTCTGGAGGACAAACAACCTAGTCCCACCCTGAGTCAAGGCTTAAGGTGCCCTGACACTTGCACAGTTTTGATCCGCACACTTGCATGAACTTCATCATGACGATCCCACCTGTTGTATTCCTGGGCTGGATGCCGCACTTTGTTCCACTGTCTCCCACGCATTGTGCGCTGGATGCTGCATATATAAAATAATTATTTCATAGCACATTCATCATTTTCTCTGTGAGGTGGCTGTTGAAAAGGCCTCTAATCGCTTCCGGAATCACAGAAGGCTGTTCCAGCGCTTCCGGAATCACAGAGGGCTGTTCCACCAGCTGCAGCTTTTAATGAGGTGGAGAAAGCATTTAGAGCTGTCTAAAAAGTTAATTATTTGTTATATTTATATTGTAATAGCTTGGTAAAACAGTTGCATGTTCATCCCTTCTTGTGTGCAGCAGTAAAAGTATGTCTATGATAGATTTAACATTTCGTTATAATTGTTCAGATGAGCTGCGCTTATGCAAGTGTCAGGGGGCCTTTACTCATTCACAAATCCATGCCCCCCCCCATTTACAAACCTAAACACCTAAAATTCTCGTGAATATATTCTCTGGGTTTATAGATGTTGTTATTGTGTTTGTTTTATGTAAAAATGCCAGAAGAAGCTCAGGTTGCTCCTCCATTATTTTCAATTGGAATCACTGCAATCGATTCTTGTTTGCTATTTCAAGTCCTGATTATGTCAAACACTGTCTGCCGTCTTTGTTCCAGAGTAATATGTGAGATGTCTGAAATTCAGTTTGCGTTTATTAAATTCCACGCATTTTAAATGTAGCAGACATGGATTATCTGGAATTTTGTTTTGGCAAGTTTTCACAGTCTCTACTGCCATCTACTGGCCAGTAGTGTTCATGGCAGTATTCACCCTAAAGCTGGGCAGACACTGTACAATATTTTCAATCATTGTACTCGGCTCCAGCTCAAACTGTACGACAAAACTGCACGGTGTAAAAGTTCAGAGCGCATGATTTATGTTCTCACACTATACGGCCCAATGCTCTGATGCGATCTGATTGCTCATATTGTACATTCAAAACCCGCACATCGGACTTGTGTTTCCAGAAGCAAAATGTAAACAGAAGCTTTTTTTCAAACTTTATTTACATTTCTTATTTTTACAAAAAATCTCAATGGGAGACATCAAAGTTAAAAAAAAAAATACAAGACTTTACATGACTTGAAGAAAGGGGGAAAATGAAACAGAAGCTACTCTCCCAAAGAGATGGTCACTGTTTATGCTCTCTCCAATTCCACATCGGTGTTTGCACATGCGCAGTGCAAGAGGTTGGATACTTGTAGCGCTTCAGCAGTGGGATACCCTCACAACGGCCGACCAGAATATCAAACAGGTTTGATTTTCATCCGACCACACGATTGCCGATCAGGAGGTGGTCGTGAGAGGTTAAACACAGCTCCATGTATACTACACGATGCAGGACACGCGATTAAGCTGAAACTCAGCGCGATCCAAAAATTCCCACACGAGTGAAAAATCGGCTGAAAAAGGGCCAAAACTCACACAGTAAGCGCAGCTTAAGTACTGAGTGTTGGGCACCAGTAGTTGGCAGTGTTCTTTTTATTTTGACACCGGTTATATCAGACGGTTATCTAATTACAACTTGGCTTTTTTTTTGTAAATGCCTTTTTTTAACAAATAAAAAATGACATATTTTACAAAAGCACATTTATCTGTAAACACCAACACATGACACACCTCACATTAATGTGTTGGTTTACATAGAATGAAGGAGTCAACCAATCACTGTTAGCGGAAGCACATTTTACCCATAATCCCTTTGGCATCTGTCTGTGTTTGTTACAAAACTTCAGAATTAGTGCATTATTCAACATTAAAAGATATGTGTTTTATTTTAACTTTGTACAAATGACAGAATTAACATTAATAGAGTTATTCTCAGTATTAATTTTATTTATAAGCCAAACCATAAGTCAACACTGCTTTATTTTCCAAGACCTCTGCCTCACGGCAAGCTCTTATTGAGTAGAGAGTTGAGCTTTGTTACTCCTCTCAACTGTTTCACTGCTGGAAGTGATGTAATAAACAGGAGCTTCCAGCAGTAGGCGGGATGCACAAAGATGCTGACTCATTGTTTGGGTCTGTAGTCACCTTTCATGGATCCAGAAGCGATCGTGGTGTTAAAACTCAAAATCAGCTTGATAGTAGTTGCAAGTGTACCGGAGATAATACTGGAAGTTATCTGATATCTGTAGCTTTAGTTTTAACTTTATTATTTTTTATTTGTTATCAAAGCTAACTTTTTGGTTAGCTGTGCCCACCACTGTATATATATATATATATATATATATATATATATATATATATATATATATATATATATATATATATATACACACACACACAGTGGGGCAAAAAAAGTATTTAGTCAGTCCCTGATTGTGCAAGTTCTCCTACTTAGAAAGATGAAAGAGGTCTGTAATTTTCAACATAGGTACACTTCAACAGTGAGAGACAAAAATGAGAAAAAAAATCCATAATGTGAAATATTGTGCCCATCATATTTCTGACACCACGGGCAGGTGCGCTCCACTGCTGTCTCAATGCACATTATTGCATCATTGCATGTGTCAGAGGCTCTGAGCTGAACGAATCTTACTGCTGTAATATCCATATTATTACTTGATCACCATTTAACTCTGTAGGAGGTATGACATGGGACTGTTTCACCAGGCCATGACAACATTATTAAACATGAATCTCACCTCTGGCATGGCTGCAGGAGCGTTTCACAGTACAGGACAATACACGGTATTAAGAACAGGGTATGTAAACTTTTGACAAGGGTCATTTGGGTAGTTTCTGTTGTCATTATGATTTAAAAAGAGTAAACACAGTTGTTTGACAATAAATAGCTTCACACAACCACTAACCATGAGTGAAAAAAGTTTTAGTGTTATCATTAATATTCTCTGAAAAATGGTCAAAAAACTACAATTCAGCCAGGATAAGTAAACTTTTGAGCACAGCTGTACATGCATCAACTGCTGCGCACGTCATGCCCTGCCACAGAGGAGCGCATGAACTGGACTTGCTCTTTTTTATTTATTCATGTTTCAGACGCAGCTCAGTGGACATTATTCTGTGAGCCTGCAAGTGGTTGTTTACATTTTTGTTTTGTTTCTTTTTATTCTTATTATTTTCAGTGCTTTTTCTGCCTAAAGTCGAGGGAATTTTCACAGCCTCTTTCACATAATAACCACGTCATAGCCCACATCCATTCTGAGTACTGTGTGCGCAAGTGTGATGTCGTGTCAGCATGGCAGTGGCGCTCAACATCCGTGAGAGTGGAGTGTGGTACTCACGCGCAAATCCTGGTGCCCATAAAGCCCGCGCCAGTGCCGCTCGACTGTCATGTGTGCACTGTGTGCCGTGTCAGTGGCTTTTGCATGATATGTGTGCGTACTGCTAGAAATTTGGGGCTGTAATTTTCACCACCACTCTGGGCAGCATTCAGCGGAAAATCGGCCATCATGTGCACACGTCGTGAGGACCAATTCAGTGAGATTCCACAGTAGGAAGTTATCGCCTTTTTGACTGTTTTCAAACGATGTTGCGTCTCTGCCTGCTCTCCACCAGTCGTGCGTCACTGAGATACTAGCCCAATGGTGTCCAAAGATATTCCGGAAAGGGCTAAGAGGTGTTGGAGCGGACCTTTTACTGCAGTATCACACAACTGTAAACCCAAATATTAACATGAAATTGTTTAACAATTTACCTTGGTCACACCCCGCGTGTCCATTGACGAGAGAGGGAAAGATAACCAGGACTCAGTCCAGTTCTCAGACTGACCTCGCCTTTAATACACAGAATGAGCCAAAGTAACAATAACAGAGAGGGTTCAGCTTAGTTTGCCCTAGCAATCACGCTTTGAGCAGGAACCCCATCTACCTCTCCCTGAACCCATATATACTATCTGAGTTTCTGTCTAAAAATTGCATCACTATGCTAAGATGTTGTATTCTTTCTTGATTGGTCCACTTCTCGTCCTGTGCACAGTGCAGTCTTGTTTCTTCTTGTATCCCAGCGCTGATCATGACCTAAAAAGGAAATATCACACAACCCCCTCATCCTGATTGAGCTGCATGTCACCCCTGCCTCAGTGAGAAAAACAACTTGACCTCGTCTCCTGATTGCCCAATAAGACAAACAAACTTGGCCTTGTCTCAGTTACATGAATCATCAGAAAAATCGAAAAACATGTTTTCACATCCCGTCTCAATACTCGTTTAACAGCACTTTTTAGCACGCACGAGTGCAGCAGGTAACTGATACAATCATGCAAATGGTGATAAAAGCATCAAATTCGGCAGAAATATGCCTTAGGCACTCCTCTTTGAAAAAACGATTGGCTACTTGGCTTTTCAATCGGTGGTCAGGTAGGGGTCAATTGAAGAATTACACAGAGGTCAAAATTAAAAGATGCTCCAATCATATTGAAAAATATTCCACATTATTTGCCTGATCATAAAGATTCCAAAAAGGTATAGTTTGGACTATCTGTGACTGAATTCTATGGAGTTACCGGATAAAAACAGCAAGAATGGTGACAAAGCTCAGTTTCATTTTGTACAGGGGTCAAAAGTTAAAGTTGCTCCAATTTTGGTAAAAAGTGATGCAAATTATTGGTTGAGCTAATAGGATTAATAAATGGAATAGTGCTGACAGTGTTGAATGCTTGGTCTCCAAAGTAAATGTCAAACAAGGTCTACATCTATTGGATGCTATGACATGTGACATACGAGG
Organism: Thalassophryne amazonica; assembly: GCF_902500255.1. Taxonomy (NCBI): domain Eukaryota; kingdom Metazoa; phylum Chordata; class Actinopteri; order Batrachoidiformes; family Batrachoididae; genus Thalassophryne; species Thalassophryne amazonica. Next base: position 24,669,347 of record NC_047121.1, read on the forward strand.
TCTCTTAGATAATAAACCGACCCTTTTATTTTTTTTTTAACTATATGGATTTGAATGACATGCGATTACACCAATCATGCTTGAACCCTCGTGCGCATGCGTGAGTTTTTTCACGCGTGTCGGTGATGTCATTTCCCTGTGGGCAGGCCTTGAGTGAGATGTGGTCCCGCCCTCTCGGCTGAATTCCTTTGTTTCACACGCTGCTCGAGACGGCGCGCGTTGCTTTATCAAAAATTTTTCTGGACCTGTGAGGAATATCCGAGTGGACACTATTCGAGAAATTAAGCTGGTTTTCTGTGAAAAGTTTAACGGCTGATGAGAGATTATGGGGTGTTTCTGTCGGTGTAAGGACTTCCCACGGAGCGGGACGTCCTGCAGCGCTTCCAGGCGCTGTCGTTGGCCTGTTTCGAGCTGAAAACATCCTAATTTAAGGCTTAATTCACCCAGGACATCGTGAGAGAACAGAGAAGATTCAGAAGAGGCCGGCATGAGGAATTTATGCGGACATTCCACTGTTTAAGGACATTTTTTTAATGAAAGACGTACGCGCAAATTCGCCGAGTCGTTTCCGTGACGACTCGGCAAATCTGTGTGCGCCGCGACAGGAAAAACACCTCCGTGTTGAAAACCATTTGTAGAATTCAGGCGGCTTTTAATGGCTTTCAACAAGTGAGTAACTGAGAAATTGTTTAACAGCTTGGGCATGTTCCAACTTGCCCGTTAAGATTTCCAACGGAGGTGTTTTTCCTGCCGCGACCCCCCGCGGTCGGGTCCAGCCCGACATGCGACTCTGCCCGCACGTTCTTTCATTACAAAATGACCGTTAACAATGGAATGTCCGAATAAACTCCTCATGCCGACTTCTTCTGAAAGTTCTCTGTTCTCTGACGACTTACTGCGTCAACAGAGCCTGAAATGTGGAAGTTTTCAACTTGAAACGGCGAGACGCTGCTGCCTCGAAGCACAGATCGCCGTCAGGCGCCGTGGACCGTCCTTAAAGCGACACTACCAGACCAAAATCTCTCATCAGCCGTTAAAATTTTTACCGAAAACCAGCTGAATTTATTGAATGGTGTCCACTCAGTTGTGCCTTACAGTTTTGAAAAAATTTTGATCAAACAAAGCAGCAGTCTGTGAGCCATTCCTAAACAATGAAAAAAATCGACGAGCGGGTGGACGACTCCTCACTCAAAGACTGCCCACAGGCGAATGACGTAACCGACAGGCGTGAAAAAACTCTCGCATACCCACGAGGGTTCAAGCATGTCTGATGTAATCACACGTGATTCAAATCCATATGGTTTTTGAAAAAAATAATAAGGTCGGATACTTTTCTAATAGACCTCGTATGTTACCCCGTAATGTGATAAGTAAGGATGATACATGGTCCAAACTTTTCCTTTTTAGAACCGTGTTAACTAGTAATTTGCATCACTTTTTACCAAAATTGGAGCAACTTTAACTTTTGACCCCTGTACAAACCGACACTTTGTCACCATTCTTGCTGTTTTTATCCCATAACTCCATAGAATTCAGTTACAGACGATCCAAACCATACCTTTTTGGAATCTTTATGATCAGGCAGGTAATGTGCCAAAGGTTTCAATATGATTGGAGTATCTTTTAATTTTGACTCCTGTGTAATTTTTCAATTGACCTCTACCTGAACGCCAACTGAAAATTCAAGTGGCCAATCAGGTTTTTCAAAAGAGGATTGTCTGAGGACTATTTCTACTGAATTCGATGCTTTTATCACCATTTGCAGGATTCCACTCTAAATATTCTCTTATCTGCTGTACTACAGTGGTTTTACTCAGGTCACAATAGAAAGACAAGCTCGCATAAGAAAAAGAAAATGTCCCTAATAAAGAATAAAATCACCATAATGTTTTTACAGAGGGTGCAGGCTTTCTTTGCAGCTACTGACTCCAGCAGGTGATTTCACTGGTTAACATCACTTTGAGCAGATGGGATGAGTTCATCAGTGAAATCACATGCTGGAGTGTGCACAAAGTAGACAAGTGAGGGAAGCCACCAAGACACATGACAAGTCGGAATGAATTACAAGGATCAGTGGCTGTGATTGGAGAGAATGTGTCGAGAGTAACTTGTTTGTTGTTTCTACAATCACAACTTCATGACAGTGAAACATTTTTTTAAAATAAATCAAGGCCATAACCTTTCCTGTGCTTGTTCTCACAGACTAAAGCCTGTGTTTCATATTTCTTATTTCTTGTGCGTGTGTCTCTTCCTTGCTTGGCCTACATCCCCCCCCCCCCCCCCCCCCCCCCCACACACACACACACACATACACACACACACACTATCCTTCTAACATAACTATTTGCAAACTGACCAGTTTTTCCTGAATAAAAGTTGTGAGATGTTTAAAATGAAGTGCTCAGGACAGAAAAAAAGGCAGAATCATCCTGAGACAGGTTTTCACCTCAGTGAAATGTCACGAGACCGTGACACGAGACTGTGACGAAACCACTTTGTCTTTGATGTGTTGACATGTTTATGGGTCACAACCAGTTTTTCTTGTCACGCTTTAAGCATTAAGCCTGAGAGGAATGTCATCCAGTCTGTAAACTATGAATTTCAGTTTCAATTTAATTTCAATTTATTTTCATTTATATAGCACCAAATCACAACAGAGTTGCCTCAAGGCGCTTCACACGAGTAAGGTCTAACCTTACTAACTCCCAGAGCAGTAGTGGTAAGGAAAAACTCCCTCTGAGGAAGAAACCTCAGGCAGACCAGACTCAAAGGGGTGACCATCTGCTTGGCCCATGCTACAGACATAAATTACAAAACAATTCACAAAATGAATATACAAGAAATGCACAGGACATGAGGGTCTCCAGCACAAATATCACACCCATCTCTGGATGGAGCCGCACCTTAAACAGGGAAAAAACAGAATCAGGCATCAGAAAGACAAGAAATACAATAGAATTTGCCAGCATTAAACAACAAGAAAAACAGGATAGGTGATTGCCAGCCACTAACCCTAAGCTTCACTAAAAGACCCAGAATTTAGATAAAGTTGAGGCCGCGGCATGCTCCATTTCCTAATAAAATGAATTAAAAGAGTAAAAAGTACAGAGCTATACTATGCCAGTATGCTAGCCACACAAAAGCGAAAATAAGTGCATCTTAAGTCTGGACTTGAAAGTCTGCACAGAATCTGACTGTTTTATTGATGCGTGGAGATCATTCCACAGAACAGGGGCACGATAAGTTAAAGCTCTATGACCCGCAGACTTCTTATTCACCCTAGGGACACAAAGTAGTACTGCACCCTGAGAACGCAAAGACCGGGCCGGTACGTAAGGTTTAATTAGGTCAGCTAGGTAGGGAGGTGCTAGTGAAGGGGTGATGCTGCAGCAAACTTTTTCAGAGCTTGCTGAGTTCCAATTATCTGCAAGAATGTGGTCATCAAGGACAGGCAGCGGTGGGACGAAGTCACTGTCAAGTCATTCTCAAGTCATCATTCTCCAAGTCCCAAGTCAAGTCTCAAGAAATCCCACTAGCATGCAGAGCTTTCAATTCATTGTGGGAGGAGGAAAGATCTGGTCAAACTAGTTTTCAAGTACTTTCCTCAGCTTGTTTATTCAACCTTCTTGTCTGATGTGGCTCCACTATGAGTCACAGCTGCTCATTCCATTAAGAACATGAGCAACTTTTTACATATCTCAGTCGAGAGTTGCTGACTTATTTTTTTTTTCACATCTCATGATTAAATATGAGAACACACAAAAATGACAATGGCAGTGATGGTGAGAAACCTTTTCAAAAATTCTGTTTCCAGTAATGGCAGGGTTCATGGCCTCGGTTAGTGTGCACGGTTACAGTACGGAAGGTTTCTGGGTCAAACCCCATGCCTGTGTATTGTGTGAATGACTGACTGAGTGTGTGTTTCCAACAACAACAGCAACAGCAATCACTAAACAGAACATCAGTGAAAACAGAAACCATCCTTATTACCAGAAGAGGTTACAGTGACAACAGAAATATTAAAAATAGAAATATTATTTTGACTAAACAGTAGGGGTGGTGGCCAAGTGGTTAATGTGCTTGGTTTCAGTGCAGAAGGTTTCTGGTTCAAATCCAACCCCTGCCACATTTCTCCATGTAATATGGAGTTGCATCAGGAAGGGCATCCGGCGTAAAACTTGTGCCAATTCAACATGCAGATTCACCTTGGATTTGCTGTGGTGACCCCGAGTGCAAACAAGGGAGCAGCCAAAGGGACTTACTTACTATTATTTTGACTAAACAGTTACCAGAATGTATGTGAGTGTATATTAGGAATGTGAATCGTTCAACAACTCACGATTCAATTCGATTCCGATTCTTGGGGTGACGATTCGATTCAGAATCGATTTTCGATTCAAGGAGCTCTGAGAAATATTATATTATTATATGTTATATTACTTAAAAATGTTTATGTTTAAGAAAATGCAGCTTTTCAAGGTTAATCAAGTGATTCTAGATGTAAATTTACTTATCTGCTTTGCTTGTTCGGAGTTAGCTGGCACTTTAGCGAAGCACTGGTCAGTAGTCGGCAGAGACCGCTGCTCCCCTCTTTTAGTTCCGGGCAGAGGTGTCAAGTAACGAAGTACAAAATACTTCATTACTGTACTTAAGTACACTTTTTAGGTATCTATACTTTACTCCATTACTTATTTTTCTGCCTACTTCTGACTTCTACTTATTACATTTTCACACAAGTATCTGTACTTTCTATTCCTTACATTTTTAAAACAAACAGCCTCGTTACTCTTGGCTTCAGCGCCGGTGGATGTGCGCTGACGCCTCAGCGCACATCCACCGGAAGCCCGAGGTGCCAGCACACATCCACCGGAAGCCTGAGGTGCCAGCGCAGTTCCACCAGCGTGGCTTTACCGAGGTGCCAGCGCGGATTTATCTGACCATGGGTCCGAAGAAGGCACTGACGGCGGAGGAGGGAGACGATGGACTTTTTGTCTGAGGACATCTCTGTTGTTAAAATGCAGCAGAAATCCATTATGGAGCTGGTGGAAGAAGTGAAGGCTCTCCGGATCCAGAATGCAGAGAAAGACCGGCGTCTGGTGCACCTGGAGAACCGTGTTGAGGAGCTGGAACAGTACACAAGGATGAATGACGTTATTATTACAGGAATTCATATTAAACCTCGATCCTACACACGGGCGGTGTCAGAAGACAGCAGAGGGGAGGCCAGCGAGCAGGAGGCCAGCTCAGTGGAACAACAGGTGGCTGACTTCCTGCAATCTAAAGGTATTCAAATGGACTGTAATAACATTGAAGCGTGCCACCCCCTGCCCAGGAGACAGGATGGAGACAAGCGAGCTGTTATAATGAGGTTTGTCAACAGAAAACATAAAATGGCATTATTAAAACAGGGACGGAAACTCAAAGGAACAAACGTATTCATCAATGAACATCTGACCAAAAGAAACGCAGACATCGCCAGCTCTTCTCTTAAAAAAGCAGGGAAAAATTCAACAGACATGGACATCCAACTGCAAAACATTCATCAAACTGAACGGAACACCAGAACAAGCGAAGGTTATGGTAATCAGGAACATCGAGGAACTGGACAAATACGACCAATAAGGTATGAGGACACAAACACATCACAACACCATGACACAGACCAGAGGAACCTATTCATCTACATCTGGAGACAAGAAGGATATAACTCACAGGATTGCTGATCATGGAAAACTAGAACTGAGAACATTTAAATACACAGACCACAATGTACTGGACTTGGAGCACGATATAGACCCGGACAATAATTTCTTCTCAAATATTAATGACAGTTGTTGCTATTATACAGATGAACAGTTTAATCGGATCATTAAAACGGATAACAAATTATCAATAATCCATTTCAACAGCAGAAGTCTGTATGCAAACCTTAACAACATTAAAGAATATTTAAGTCAATTAAAAAAAAATATTTAACATAATTGCTATATCAGAAACATGGATCAATGAAGATAAAGGAATGAATTTTGAACCAATCGAAGCAGTGGTTCGCAGATTGAAGCAATGCTTCGACCTATTGTTTTGTTTATTCTTTCTTCCTTTGCTTAATTTTCCCCCGCTAAAACCCTAAAGAGCATACTTCTGTGAGTATTATTTACCTTTTCTATGTCAAACCAACCTGTTATGGTCTTCTGAAACAGTTGATAGATGTATTTTATAACTTAAAAACGGGAGCGACGCTAACACATTAGCATGTCTATGGCATTTTCAATGTTAAAAGTTAGCATGAAGCAGTTCCAGCTGTCTTCACGTTCGGGTGCATTTGTTTTCAAATTGTAATATTTCTTAAATTTATTTTTGTTTATATATTAATAATCTAATGATAATTATTATATACAATTTCAGAGAAAGAGACAAAAAGAACCTGAATAGAAACACAACAGAAAATAAAATATAAAGCAACTAACAATGAACATACATACATACAGAAATAAATAAATGTTTCCTGTGAACACCTAGTGACTCTTACACCTCCATTTCATCCCTGTCTTATTTAAGTTTAATGACAGTTTGTTTCGGTCAAACCATATTGTCAATGTGTTAATTTCTTCAGTGATTTCCTCCAGAACTTTCTGCCAAACTAGAAAACTGCTGCATCCTTGTAAGAGCAGAATACTACTGGAATGAATCTGAATAAGGAAAGTTGTTTTTTTTTTCTCACTAAATGGAAGCTGCACTCACTGCAGTTTATTGTCTGGAATAGTCCCAGATTGCATTTCAGAGCTTCTAGAATTGAAACATTTTTGTGCAGGTGGTGTTGGGGAGTAATTTTGGGTTTTGGGTCTTGGGCCACATGTAGAATGAATCAGTTTTTAAATTAAGCTTTCAATTCATATAGTGGCATCTACCTATTTTTTTTTTTTTTTTTTTTTTTTTTTTAAGGTTACTTTATACTTTTATACTTTAAGTAGGTTTTGGAGCACATACTTTTTCACTTTTACTTGAGTAAAGAGGTCAAGTTGATACTTCAACTTTTACCAGAGTGTTTTTAAACTGCAGTATCTATACTTCTACTTAAGTAACAAATGTGTGTACTTTTGACACCACTGGTTCTGGGTGATGACGTAGCATGTGGGCTTGCAGATTTGAAGTGTTTCTGAAGTACATGACTTTCATTTTGCAGATTTTGCACACTGCATAAGTCATGTCAAGCTCCTTCTTACGCAGCAAATAATAAAATCCAAAATGTGCCCAAACATTTTCCTTCAGCTGGCTGAATTAGCTCTTCGTCCACCATGCTAAGCTACAGCCACTGAACTCCACAGCTCACGAGTGTTTGAAGCACGCCGGAACACCCACACCCCCTCCCCCTCCCCTCACAGGGATGCTGTAGTATGGAAGCCATTGCCTGACAAACAGTACACGCAGCGAGTAAGCAAGAAAATGTTTAAAAAAAACGCTTTTTAAAAATCAATTCTTGGAAATTTTGGATCGATTCAGAATCATAATAAATAAGAATTGCAATTCGGACGTGAATCGATTTTTTCGACACCCCTAGTGTATATATATAGTGACAGCAATAAATTAATGTGCAGTGTGTGTGAGTGTTGTAATAGTTAAGACAGTTAAGATTATAAGAAGTGTACTGCATCTCCGTCAAAGGTGTTAAAATCTGGAATAACTGTTCTGATAGTATTAAATTATCTGGTACTTTGGCTGGCTTGAAAAGACTTTATAAAAACAATATAATTTCTTATTACACTATGTACCAAATTTTTATTTTTGTTTTGTTCCTGGGTACACAGTGTGTTTTCCTAACCTGTTATGCCTTAAATAAATAGAAAATAGCTGTTATTCCACAGAAACTTTGCTTCTGTGATCAGGACAATGATATTTTGAAATTTGTCTGTTTTCAAGAATATTCTCGATTCGCCTTCACTACTACTGAGTAGTCTTCTAGAATATTCTTTAACTGCTAGAACTGTCCAGAATTTTCTAGAAGTTTCCAGAATTATCTAGAAATTTCAGGAAACTTTGAGAACTTTCTAGAATGTTAAAATGTTAAAAAAAATAAAATCATAGTTTGTGCTGAATGTAGTCAGACCTTAGACATAAGCAGTTGAAATATAACACAAGTATATTGAAAATAATAGTATTAATTACATTTAAAACCAGGCCAAAACATAAATGGGTAAAGGGGTAGAATGTAGGCAAGACTGGTGCGACCTGGTCAGCAGGAATGAAGCCCAAACACATCCACCTATCTCAAAGTTACCAAGCTGGCTAACTAGTCTTAGACCTAAACTTAGACTTAAGACTTACATGGAGGAATAAGAGTGCCAAAATTAAATAAATAAATACGTCACTAAATAATTACTTAAATGTGTCAATTAATTAATTGTGTCATTAATTACATAAATACATCATTAAATAATTACTTAAAAGTGTCATTAATTAATGTGTCATTAATTATTTTAAATTGAGAATAATTACTTAAATGTGTCATTAATTAATCAAATGTGTCATTAATTAATTTAAATTGGAGGAGTAAAAGTGCCAAACTTAAATACATAAATACATCATTAAATAATTGCTTAAATGTGTCATAGTTAATTAAAATTGGAGTAAAATACATAAATAATTATTTCAGTATTTAATTATTGCATGGTCATGCATGGTTACTTTTTGTCATTAAGTAAAAAAGTTTGTTTGTTTGTTTTTTATTTAACCTTTATTTAAACAGGTTTGTCTCATTGAGATCAAGATCTATTTTGAAAGGGAGACCTGGATAATTGTAAAGTTTCCAATTAACCAAACATCACAGATGCTGTCGCAGAACAAAATATTGATACACTGTACAAATAGATAAAAACACAGAATAACATCACAGAATAAAATTTCAAGGTGTATGATAGTGATGAATAGGTTTGAAAAAACTATTGATAACTATCTCTTTAGCAAAATATACACAACACAATACACATACAATAAATAAATAAAGGACACTGGATATTGCACATACAGTGCTGTGAAAAAGTTATTGCCCCCTTCAGCTTTTATATCTTTTACATTGTTTTAGTAAATCAAAAATCAAAACAAAAATTATGTTATGTTAAAATTTCTTAAATTCTGCCCTTTAAATTCACAGTGAAATGTAATCTCTACATAATGAATTAAAATAAATAAAAATGTAAAGGCCAAAATCATGGTGTGAATAAGTAAGTGCCCCCTTTAGTATAGCACATACAATCCATCACTTTTACATCCAGCCTTCTACCAGACAAGTCAGGGGATGGATACATCAACATTTCCAAGACACTGAATATGACTTGGTCTTTATTTCCATCAATTATGTGGAAATACAAACAGTACAGCACTCTATGGTAAATCTGTGTGGAGCAGACAGTTCTCAAAAACTAAGGGACTGTGCAAGAAGACTTTGTGTGCTGTGTTTGTCTATATATGTATTGTCTATATGTGGTCCTGCGAGAGACTGGCCTCCTGTCTAAGATGTGGAGTCCCTTAATTGAGAGAGTAGTGTCAACAGAGAACATGGCGCCATTTTGGTGCCAACTGTGCTGAACTACTGAATGAACTTTTTTATGTTTTCAACATTTTTTTTTTTATCATTTAACCACATATAGCAACTACGACGGAGTTCTAGGGCCACACTGAATTTCTTTTTCTTTTCTTTTTTTTTTTGGACTTTGAGAATAAAGTCATAATATTACGAGAAAAAAAGTCATAATATATTATGACTTTATTCTCGTAATATTATGACTTTATTCTCGTAAATTTACAACTTTATTCTCGTAATATTACGAATTTATTCTCATAATATTATGGCTTTTTTCTCATAAAATTACAACTTTATTCTCAAAGTCTTAAAATTACGACTTTATTCTCAATATTATGACTTTATTCTCGTAATATTATGACTTTATTCTCGAAGTCTAAAAAAAAAAATTCAGTGTGGCCCTATAACACCATCGTAACAACACATCCAGGCACATGTACTATCAAAATAAATATAAAATAGTTAAGCTCTCAAATTTACATGAAAATTTCTGATTATTTATTTAATTAATTTAAAGCCTGATTTACGCTTCTGCAGCTCTGTAACTCCGTGTCATGCAATGACGTGCATGACAGTTTTAAAGTTCTCCGTCGCTGGATTATTCTTTATTATGAACTATTCTGACCCTCAACAAGCTTTTCTTTCTACAATCATCACCTCCAATTCAAAGGTAAGTTGTACAATTTCCTCTTTTTCCACTCCATGCTGTAAATTTGCTGACTTTTCTGTCAAATGTAGATCCCGAAATGTAATCAGCGTGCACACTGCAAAAACTATTGCTGAAAGGTTTGAATTTTCTTTAAGAGCAAGAAAATTCTGTACAACACTGATGGTGATTCTGGTTTTCAGTTTCAGCAAAAAGTGTCACCGGTGTGCTTGTCTGTTTTTGATGAACATGAGTTGTTTTCCCACAGTGCACCTGTTCCGTCAGCACTGAACTTCCTTGTGTTTCCAGTCTTGCAGAAAGCAGAGGGAACGCCCATGAGGACGGCCCAAATCAAAGCTTCAGGTATTAGAAGCTGCACACCACGACAGCCAGCAACACTGAGACTGAACAGCTTTTCATCATGAGTGGAGAAACGTACTATCAAGGTAAGACTTTTTAAGAATTCATTTATCAATATTCAATATCATGAAAAACTTGATTTATTTCAGTAATTCCATTCAAAAAGTGAAACTTGTATATTATATTCATTCATTACACACAGACTGATATATTTCAAATGTTTATTTCTTTGTAATTTTCTTTTAATTATAACTGACAACTAATGAAAATCCTACATTCAGTATCTCAGAAAATTAGAATATTACTTAAGACCAACACAAAAAAAAAAGGCCAACTGTTGGCCAACTGAAAAGTATGAACATGAAAGGTATGAGCATGTGCAACAGTCAATAGGTAGTTGGGGCTCGTTTTGCCTGAATTACTGCAGCAATGCGGCGTGGCATGGAGTCGATCATCTGTGGCACTGCTCAGGTGGTGTGAGAACCCAGGTTGCTCTGATAGTGGCCTTCAGCTCTTCTGCATTGTTGGGTCGCATCTTTCTCTTCACAATACCCCATCGATTTTCTATGGGGTTAGGTTCAGGCGAGTTTGCTGGCCAATTACGAACAGAGATACCATGGTCCTTAAACTAGGTACTGGTAGCTTTGGCACTGTGTGCAGGTGCCAAGTCCTGTTGGAAAATGAAATCTGCATCTCCATAAAGCTGGTCAGCAGCAGGAAGCATGAAGTGCTCTACAGCTTCCGGGTGGATGGCTGCATTGACCTTTGACCTCAGAAAACACAGTGGACCAACACCAGCAGATGACATGGCACCCCAAACCATCACTGACTGTGGAAACTTTACACTGGACCTCAAGCAACATGGATTCTGTGCCTCTCTTCTCTTCCTTCAGACTCTGGGACCTTGATTTCCAAAGGAAATTCCAAATTTACTTTCATCAGAGAACATAACTTTGGACCACTCAACAGTAGTCCAGTCCTTTTTGTCTTTAGCCCAGGCAAGACATCAAGTCAGCAGTCTTTCCCATGATTGTGTAGCCTACAGAACTAGACTGAGAGACCAGTTAAAGGCCTTTGCATTGAACCTTTTCACAGTATTCTAATTTTCTGAGATACTGAATTTTGGGTTTTCATTACTTGTCAGTTATAATCATCAACATTAAAAGAAATAAACACTTGAAATATATCAGTCTGTGTGGAATGAATGTATACATTATATAAGTTTCAGTTTTTGAAAAGAATTACTGAAATAAATCAACTTTTTCATGATATTCTAATTATATGAACACCACCTGTATGTGTATGTATGTATGTATAAAATGTCCTCCAATAGTATTGGAACACTTGGTATTTCACACATTTTAATTTGTTTATGCTGTTTAAAATACAAATAACAAACATTTTTAAAATGATCTTCCTTAAACTCAAACTGAAAGCAAATCTCTACAACTTGATAGAAATTAATTACAAATATAAAAGTTAAGATGATGGATGTATAAGTAATGGAACGCTTTGGTATAATAGCTGTAAATAATGTTTTTTTTGCCAGTTTTCTTTCGACAAGTCAGAGGATGGATACATGGACATTTCTAAGTTGCTAAATGTGACCTGGACAGGCAGAGAGTAGACTTTGATGAATCTGCATGTAGGAGAGAAAAAAAGCTTGAATATCGATCTTTTTACATGAGGATTGTTCAATATCAATACCAGCGTTGGTATCGATATTATTGATATTAGGATCGACCCGCCCACCTCCTGTACCTGAACCTGTAGATCTGTTTCAAAGAACTGTTTAAGTAAAATATTTTTATGGCTAATGTTCAGTTTACAAAGACATTTTAATTTTCACTATGGCTGGTTTGCAACAACTGAACAATAATTTATTTATTTCCACAAATGTGATTATTTATTTTCACTAAATCTTTATTTTCAGTTTGTTTCTAGCAAATAAAGGTATTTCAGAGAAAAAGGATCAGTCTGAGTTTCCAAGAATGAGGCTGCAGGACAAGTGTGACAAATCAAACAAGTGTGCAGGAACTCTCCCAGTGTGCGTGCGTGTGTGTGTGAATAGGCAGGAGTAGCATTGATCTAGATAAAACCACACTTAACTGCTTTGATACCACTCCTGCTTATCTACGCACCCGGAATATTCGGAAAGGAAAAAAAGAAAAACAGTGCCACAAATTTGTGGTTGTTGTAGCGCACAATCAGGTCAGTTTATGTATCACTTTTTGCTCACATCCACAACCATCCAGTCCACTAAGTTTAATTTCAAAACAGTAATTCATTCCTCAACTATAGCAGACTTACTGAAGTAAGTCACACCCACTTAACTTTGGCAGACAGTTGTTGCAAAACAAGGAAAACTATGAAAAATCCATTTCTTTAACTTTTGTTTGGATCAGTTCAAACATTGTACACTGCAAAATTATCAGGGTGATTCTACTTAAAGCTTAATTTCAATTGCTGCCTTTAAAACAAAAGTAAATTCAACTTCAAGAAAAGCATTTATTCAACTCAGGAACATAAGTTATATAAGTTGCCAACTGGGCAACTTGTGTTTTTGTAGTTCAACTGGTTTAGTCAGTTTAGCAAGTTAGTTAGTTAGTTTAGTTTTGTTGCTGGTACCATAAGTGAGAAGCTTATTGCGTTTGATGTCTTCCGCTACCATGTGTGTCTAAAATCAGACAAACCTGCTTGTAACAGAATGTGGAAAAGACAAAAAGTTGTGTGTACGTGCATGTGTGCATGTAACTTTGATCATGGAGAAACGGAGGACAACTGACATTTACTGTTTGGTATGCTTATGCATTTTAGGTCAAGGATGAACACTGCAAAAACGGAATTTTGATCGGTCTAATATTTTTGGAGAAGCTATGGATATTATCCTAATGTTGCTTACTACATTCTGGACTCACATGCCATTCCACCAGGGGGCAGTAAATCATCTTTCTAATAAAAGCGTGAGTGCATGCGTGCTTTTATTTAGTACGTTCAAAGTAAGTACATAATATAATTGTAAATACATTAAAAATACATGGATGACACAAGAAAGTGAAAAGATTTATTACCATTGTGGTCCATTTAACATTCAAATGACAAAATAGAAGTAATAATAATAGTGATGTTGTTGTCCATTCGACTGGTCCCATTTGTTCGGGGTCGCCACAGCAGATACAACCAGATCCGCATTGGTATTTGGTACAAGTTTTACACCAGAAGTCCTTCCTGACGTAACTCCAGTTTTTACCTGGAGAAACACATACAGCCCCGAAGAGGTCTCCCATCCCAGTACTAATCAGGCCCCACATTATTTAGCTTCTGAGAGTAATAATAATAATAATAATAATAACAATAATAATGTGTATATGATAACAACAACCTAAACAATTTCTAAACACATTAAGACAGTAAATTAACATTAAAAATTCAGTAATTAACAGGAAATAAAAGGGTTGAGTTCTTCTAAAAAATGTTGAGGTCTAAGGTCTAACGTTCTAAAAAACATTCTGAACTCACACACCATTCCAACTCTTTTTCAAAACTTTGCTTAATTTAATACCACTCTTGAAAAAAGTCATCTACCTATTTTATAAACACTACCCAATCTAGAGCCCATGGATCCCCATGGGCAACACACTAGTTGTATTTAACTTAGTTTGAAGTCTTGTTCAGCGCTTTGCAACACTGCTGAGAAAGTGCTATGTAAATAAAGTTTTATTAAGTATCATCATCATCGTCATCATCATCATCACAGGTTTAAGTTGAAAACTCAAATTTCATTTACACTTTTCTGAAGTGACATTATTAGTTGACCTTTATGACTTTTCAACCAGGGTCTTTCCAAACTTGTTGGATAGCATAAAAATATTTGATCACCATGCAAACATGAGGCCGTTTTTTTTTTTCGCCCTTGTAAAATTAACATTAAGTCTGTCATGACTTTTTCTACCTGTCGAATGCTTTATGTAATAATGATGTATGTGTTTCTTCAGCTGATACAATGTGACATAGGATGCCTTTCTGTCAAAACTCTGCTCTATATAACCACCAACATATTTCTGTCTGATAGGCTATGGAAGTGCTGAAAAAGAAATAAGGATTGTTCTGATTGGGAAGACAGGAGTGGGAAAGAGTGCCGCTGGAAACACCATCTTGGGGCGAGAAGCTTTTGAGTCTGAACTGTCTCCATCTTCTTTGACAAGTGAGTGCCAGAAAAGCAGAGGGACTGTCGATGGTGAGAATGTTGCTGTTGTCGATACTCCAGGGCTGTTTGACACAAATTTAACACAAGAAGCAGCAATGAAGAGGATCAAGATGTGCATCTCTCTGTCTGCTCCTGGTCCTCACGCCTTCCTGGTGGTTCTCCACCTTCACAGGTTCACCCAGGAAGAGAAAGACACAGTTAAAAAGATTCAAGAAACATTTGGTCCTCAAGCAGCCAAATACTCAATGGTGCTGTTCACACATGGAGACCAGTTGAAGAAGCAAACGATTGAGAGTTTTATTGACGACAGTCACAATTTGAAAGAGTTCATTCGGGATTGCTATGGCCGATATCATGTCTTCAACAATGAAATCAAAGACCCAAAACAAATCAGCCAGCTCTTGGATAAGATTCACAAGATGATCATGGCTAATGGTGGTCGTCACTACAACAACGAAATGTTCATGGAAGCAGAGGCAGCCATCCAAAGAAAGAAAGACCAGGAGTTGAAAGAGACAGAAGACAAGCTGCAGAAAGAGCTTGATGACCTGAGAGCCAAATACAAACCTGTGGAATATCACTTAAAAAAACTGGAGGTGCAGCAAAAATACAAGTGCGATGCCAGAATAAAAGCTGAAAGGTCAAATGATTTTGTCACTGGTTCAGCAATCGCTATATCAACAGCTTGCGGTGCCGCTGTCGGGGGTGTGGTGGGACTTGTTGCAGGCCCAGTTGGTGTGGCAGTCGGAATAGTAGCTGGAGCAGCTGCTGGAGCTGCCATCGGTACATTTGCAGTTAAAATGTCACAGAAACGCCATAAGAACTACATACCATAAATTGAACTGTTGTGGTTTAAAGTCATCTTCAGCTGGTTTTATGTAAAGTCTTGAGATAATATGCAGAAATACTATCGCAGTTACGATACGATACGATACGATACACTTTATTGTCCCCTCAGGGAAATTTGTCTTGGACTCATGCTAGGTGCCTTACAAGAAAAGAGAAAACAAACGATACAGATAAAAACACAACCACATCCATAACAAATTAACATGACAGGAGTCAGGAGAAACACCATAAATATTGCATAATTCCAATTGTAAACATTATTGTTTAACAATTTAATAGACATGGGGACGAATGAATTTTTAAATCTATTCAGTCTACTCCGAGGAACTCTGTACCTTCTCCCAGAAGGAAGGAGAGTGTACTCTGCGTGAAGAACATGAACTGAATCCATCAGTATCCTCTGAACTGCTTTCAAAACAGACTCTTCATAGAGTGAACTGAGGGACTGATATTGTTTCTTTCCGATTATCTTCATTGCATCATCAATTTGTCTGTTAAGTTTCGTTTTAAATTGTACAGAAAGATTGCCGTACCAGGCAGTCATGCCATACCTAACTAGGCTCTCTAACACTGCCTGGTAAAACAACAACATAATTTTCTGATTGACTCCATACAAACGAAGTCTACGAAGGAAATAAAGTCTTTGATGGAATCAGGAGCACAAACTGTCCATATGTGCAGTCCAGCTGAAGGTATTGTCTATGTGCAGCCCCAAGTACTTGTATGAGTTGACCTGGTCAATGGGAATACCATGTATGACCACAGGAGTATGGTCCCCAACAGTCCTTGGATCCAGAATCATTTCCTTGGTTTTATTGACATTTAAAACCAAGTGGTTGTCATCACACCACTGCACAAAGTGTTTCACTTCAAGGAAGTACTTTGTTGGACTTGAATCTTTGTGCAGTAGGCTCAAAATAGCTGTATCATCAGAAAATTTAAAAACAAAGTTATTGCAGTAGTTATTTGTACAGTTATTAGTATAAAGAGTGAAGAGAACAGGAGAACTGACACAGCCTTGTGGTACACCTGTATTTGATGATTTGAGTACCGAAAGAGCTTGATTAACTCTAACTTGTTGTAATCTATTAGTTAAAAAGGAATGATACCATCTGATTAAAAGTGGGTTAACATTCATTTCCTTTAACTTGGACAACAACAGGTATGGCTGTAATGTATTAAAGGCTGAGCTGAAATCAACCAATAAAATCCGTGCATAAACAGTAGGATCTTCCAAGTGCTTAAGTGAAAAGTGGGTTAAGCTGTTAATGGCATCGTCAGTGCCTCTACTCTGCCTATAAGCAAATTGGAATGGATCAAGTACAGGGTTAACAACCGTCTTAAGGAAAAATAGCATAATCTTTTCAAAGCACTTGCTTACAACAGATGTTAAAGCTATTGGCCTATAGTCATTATTTCCAAGTGAGCACGATTTTTTTGGCGATTGGAACAATAATGGATCTTTTCCAGAGGGTTGGTACAGTATGAAGGTCTACGGACTGCTGGAAGACAGGACACCAAGCAAGGGCCAGTTCTTCTGCACATGCTTTTATAAGCATTGCAGAGATGCCGTCTGGGCCGGTGGATTTTTTTGTAGACACCTTCTTAAAGATTGATTGAACTCTCCATGAGTCGATTACAATCCTAGTATTTTGATCAACAGGAAGATTTTCCAGAATATTCTTACAATCATCAGAAAAATCTTGTGTTTCAAACCTCAGAAAAAAATCATTTAACTCATTTGCTTTTCCTTGATCATCATTTGTTGCAAGTGTCTTTTTAGCTGGATTTGTGTTTGTTATTATCTTGATGTTATCCCACAGCCTTTTAATGTCTGATTCGCTAACGTTCTTCTCAATAGTTTCCCTGTGTAATATCCTGGCCTTTTTCAGCAATGTATTAAGTTCTCTTTGTACCACTTTCACACTCATTCTATCTTTGTTCTTAAATGCTATTTTTTTCCTGTTAATACACTCTTTCACCTGTTTAGTTATATATGGCTTATTATTTGGGTACACTGTAACTTCTTTCTTACTCATAACACTGTCTACACAAAATTTAATGTAATCTGTTATTACTTCAGTGGCTTCATTTATTTCCATTTCATGAAATATTTCCCAATTAGTGCAGAGAAAAGATCCTTTAAGTTTCTCCATATTGTCTTTGTCCCATAAAATCACTGTCTTTGTTTGTGGCTTACTTCTTTTAAGAGCAGTCTTATTATGCGGGATCAACTGGACAATATTATGATCCGAATTTGAAAGTGGAGGCTTTGATTTGGCAGTGTAAGCATTTTTCACACTGCCATAGCATTTATCCAACACTTTGTTTCCACGCGTTTCGCATTTTACATATTGTTGAAAACCAGGAAGAGATAATTCTAATTTACAATGATTAAAATCACCCAAGACAAACACTGGGGCCGCCGGTGTACGTTGCAACTGTTTATGAATGCATTCAGCTATAAGGCTTGCTGCTCTTACTGCATTCCCACTAGGTGGAACATAAACAACACAAATGATTATATTCCCAAACTCCCTCGGGAGATAGAAAGGCCTCAGTGACAGACACAATAATTCTACATCCGATGTACACGTAGTCTCCCTCACGGTATAGTGCCTGCACCAGCTGTCATTCACAAACAGGCAAACCCCGCCCCCTCTGCTCTTTCCTGACAACTCGGATCTGTCCCCTCGGATAAGAGAGAATCCCTCAAGTTCAACAAGAGAGTCAGGAATATCTTGATGAAGCCAGGTCTCAGAAAAGACCAACATACCAGCTTCCCGGTATTCCCAGCAAACTTTGGCGTCTATACGGAGCTCCTCGATCTTCTTTTTTAATGATCTTACGTTGCCAAACAATATGCCAGGTAATGGAGGTCTGGTTCCTCTCCGCCGGAGACGCTGACGTATTCCCCCTCGTCTGCCTCTCTTTCGCTGTCTGCCAGTTATCGGTTGTACTTTCACAACATCAAGGAAATCCGCTGGTGCTGTTATTTCCCGGGGACGGAGGGCCAGCAATGCGTCTTTGGAATACCGCAGCGGTAACGGATCCATGACTTCGCCGTGGAGCATTGTTTGGCATACCGCCACCCCCAGCCAAAAAAACGACGGACAACAAAAGTTTGTATGCAAAATTCATGATAGTGCTTCTTCAAGCGTTCCTGACATCCCGCACACTCGCGTGCTAATAAAACAGAAACATGTTAAAAGACATAAAATAAGTTAAAAAGGCATAAAAAAAGGCATCCAAACCAGCATGAGCCCGGGTCGCCAGCCGTGCAGCGCCACCGGAAGAAGAGCAGAGTTATTAACTCTCTGGAGTCGTCTGTCACATAGATGCATCAAAGTCTCATGACCAAATTAAGCGGCTGTACCATCCAATCCACCACAGTCTGAGTCTTCATTTGCATGTGTGTTGAAAGTGCGGACTTCAAACTATATACCAGTTTTTTGTTTTTGTTTTGTTTTATTCTGTTGATAGGCCTAGTATAACTTGAATCATGATTAATAATTTATGTAATGCTTCTTCCTGAATATTATGGTTATTTTGTTGTGTGTTTCTGGAGAAATATGTAGCAAACAGGACTTTCACTCCCTTGTTTTCTCTTCTCTCACCTGCAGCAGTTGTAGGGGGAAAAAACATGACTTCCCCATTATCACTGGTGAAAAAAATGCACAACCTAAACCAATCAAAAATGATAAAACCACATATTTTGTTGCTGTGGAGATCCTGGGCAATACGCCACAAAAGGCAGTCTAAACTGCCAACACTGCCTCCAGGTGGACAGCAGGAGGAGTGACATTACTACTGTTATCCAATTGATCAGGCCTGTGAACCTCTGTCTTGTGTTGGAGAGGAATTGTTTCTTGAGTGGCACAAATAATTGGTGGGGCACCTTACTGTTTTGTAAATAGTTGTACAAAAAAAATGCCTGAAGCATTTTCTGCATTTTAATATAAATAGTTGTATATAACTTTGTTATTTGCTACATTTGTACATACGTTTTTGAAATATACAATTTATATTTGCATTCTAAGTTACAAAATGGTTTGTTAAACGTGTGTGGATTTCACAGTAAAAAACAAACTTTTTTCAATTCAGATTTTATATTTTTGTGTGAATTTAGGTCCATTGTGTTAATACAGCGTGTCAGAATGACAGGAAAACTAAAGTCACACAGGTGAGGTTGTGCTGACAAAAATGACACTAAACAAGGCAAAGTAAACAATTTTGTAAGATAACTTATGAAGGTAAAACCAAAAGAAGTCAAAAACAGAAGCAGACAGAAGCAAAAACAACTGTGCAAGTGACACCACCCACAACTAACAGTGATAAAAAAATACCTAACGTGAAGATGAACCGAAAACCATAGGCCAAGTAAAATGCCAGTATAAAAGAACAAGAAAATAAAAGGCAGAGACTAAAGTAGAACAGAACTCACCATGTGGCTAAAGTATAACAGATAAGACAAACCAGTGATAGAAAATCAAAGACAGGAGACCTAAGGAGGAGAACAAGGACACAGACATGGGATACAGCATAACATAAGACCAGATATGGGGCCAATCATGACAGATGTAACAATTTCCATAAATTTTTTTAAAGTTATTTCAACTTAACTAAAGTTACTTTAACTTAACTAGAGACATCTTGTGGCATTAGCTCAGTTGAAAGTTGAAATAACTCCAACTGTAAGTTGAATTTTTTGTGTTGAGACATCAGTTCCTTTTTTGCCACAAGATCATCTCTGACCTTTCTCTGTGTAATGTGGAGTTGCATCAGGAATGGCATCCGGTGGGAAAACCTGTGCCAAATCATC
The DNA here is from genome assembly GCF_902500255.1 of Thalassophryne amazonica. Taxonomy (NCBI): domain Eukaryota; kingdom Metazoa; phylum Chordata; class Actinopteri; order Batrachoidiformes; family Batrachoididae; genus Thalassophryne; species Thalassophryne amazonica. The sequence continues at coordinate 24,689,808 of NC_047121.1, forward strand.
ATGCAGATCCATCTCGGATACATCACTTTTAAGTATTAGGGAAGCTGCGGTTGTTGCTGCATCAAAAGTGGTTCGTTAACAGATCAAGAGACTAAAAGACTTGATGGATGGAAGGCTCATGACAGTTATTAAAAAGTAGAATGGCTATATTGGTCACTGCATATTTTTGAAGTGTCAAAGTGTTAATTTGCATTTTTGTTGTTTTTTGTAGTTTAAAATTTTTAAATAAACAAGTGAAATGGGAACATTTTAAAGATTTAATTTAGCTTAGTAGAGAAGCTTGAATCTTTGACTGGACTGGGTTGCTTGATGTGAGGACGTTTCGCTTCAAATCACAGAAGCTTCCTCAGCTAAAATTCTTGCTCTGGTAGTCTGACTTCTGTCTTGACTCTTGTAGAGAAGAATAAACCAGAAGCCAACAAAAGCTGGAGTTTTTAACCTAACCAGACCCCTCCTACCGAGAGGCCGACTGCTATAGGCTAGTGACTAAACAATAGCTCTAATTAGCACCTATTGTGCACTCTCCTAATGATGGGATGGAAGCCTCCCCTGATGGCTCCCTTGACGACTCTCCTGATGACGTGAATGACTCATTACCATGAACAAAAGACTGAAACTGCTTAGACCTGAGTACCCCATTGTAAACAGGGGACAAAGAGTGTCTCAGACCCGCCCCCCGGTTAAGGCTGGATTTCAACTGTTTTACAAAGAATGCTTCCTTGACACCTCTCTCAAACCATTTCTTCTCTCTGGCTAAGATTTTAACTTCCTTGTCCTCAAACGTGTGATTAGTGTCTTTCAGGTGGAAATGAACTGCAGACTGAGGTCCACTGGCGACCTCTCTGCGGTGCTGGTATAGCCTCTTGTTTAAAGGTTGCTTAGTCTCACCTATGTAGTGTTCATTACAGTTTTCCTGACATCTGATATAATACACTACATTGCTCTGTTTGTAACTAGGGATCCTGTCCTTAGGGTGAACTAATTTCTGTCTCAAGGCGTTAACCGGTTTAAAGTAAACTGGGATTTTGTGCTGTCTGAAGATCCTCTGTAGTTTTTCCCCTACTCCTGCTAAATAGGGGAAAAACTACAGAGGATCTTCAGACAGCACAAAATCCCAGTTTACTTTAAACCGGTTAACGCCTTGAGACAGAAATTTGTTCACCCTAAGGACAGGATCCCTAGTTACAAACAGAGCAATGTAGTGTATTATATCAGATGTCAGGAAAACTGTAATGAACACTACATAGGTGAGACTAAGCAACCTTTAAACAAGAGGCTATACCAGCACCGCAGAGAGGTCGCCAGTGGACCTCAGTCTGCAGTTCATCTCCACCTGAAAGACACTAATCACACGTTTGAGGACAAGGAAGTTAAAATCTTAGCCAGAGAGAAGAAATGGTTTGAGAGAGGTGTCAAGGAAGCATTCTTTGTAAAACAATTGAAACCCAGCCTTAACCGGGGGGCGGGTCTCAGATACGCTTTGTCCCCTGTTTACAATGGAGTACTCAGGTCTAAGCAGTTTCAGTCTTTTGTTCATGGTAATGAGTCATTCACGTCATCAGGAGAGTCGTCAAGGGAGCCATCAGGGGAGGCTTCCATCCCATCATTAGGAGAGTGCACAATAGGTGCTAATTGGAGCTATTGTTTAGTCACTAGCCTATAGCAGTGGGCCTCTCGGTAGGAGGGGTCTGGTTAGGTTAAAAACTCCAGATTTTGTTGGCTTCTGGTTTATTCTTCTCTACAAGAGTCAAGACAGAAGTCAGACTACCAGAGCAAGAATTTTAGCTGAGGAAGCTTCTGTGATTTGAAGCGAAACGTCCTCACGTCAAGCAACCCAGTCCAGTCGAAGATTCAAGCTTCTCTACTATGGAAACCACCTGGACAACTGAGAGCCTACACAGAAACATTTAATTTAGCTGCATAATTCTGCACATTAACAGTTGCATAATAATTGTGGATATATACAGTACATTCCACTGAGAACGACTAAACTCAATTAACATTCAAATTTGAGGTTTATTACCATTTTGATTGACACTGTGCACTGTATTTTTTCAGCAATAAACTCAATCCCCAGGAATACAGTTCAGGCAGTACAGTGTCTTAGTGGTTAGCAGTGTTGCCACAGTTTTGTTAGTTACTTTCTTAGTTACTTTATACAGTTACTTCATTAGCAGCTTTATGCAGTTACTTTATTAGCAGCTGCTAACAATGTGTAACTAATAATTAATATAACTAATAAGGTAATCAGTAATTTGACTTGGTTAGTCTTAAGATTGAGTAATCGGCAAAGTAACTAACCAGCAAAGTAACTAATAGTTACTTTTCTACGTACTCAATCTTAAAAATAACCAAGTTAAATAGATAGAATTGGGGGGAGGAGGAATAATAGGAAGACAGAGGTCGGGAATAAGAATGAGAGGAACAGTGGTAGCCAGCAAACCAGTATTGATCAGTATGTCTGGTATTTATATTGTGTATTTGTATTTATATTTATAATTGCAAACTTTTTCTTTTTTTCACTTTCGATAATCTGTGCTTCTTACCCTGTGTGTTGCTATACAGTGCTGCTGGAACCTCAATTTCCTGAGGGAGTCTTCCCAAGGGATCAATAAAGCTCTGCCTGCTTCATTAGTTACATTCAGCAGCTGCCGACAAGTTGTCCGCAACTACTAATGAAGCAATTATATAAAGTAACTGTAAAATGTAACTGTATAAAGTAACTAATGAAGTAACTTTTCAAAGTTACTGTGGCAAAACCGGTGGTGAGTGCTGTTGCCTCACAGAAAGAAGGTCCTAGGATTGCTACCCAACTAATAATTTTTGTATGGAGTTTGCATGTTCTCCCCGTTTGTGAGGGTTCTCTCACAAACACATCACTGGAACCCCGTGTCTCTCAGGTTGCATTGGAGGTCTTGTTGCTATGTATTGGCACAGATTCACATGCAGACTGATGAACTCTGCTCTTTTCTTCATTTGAGTTACAGATGATTAAGGTCAAAGCTCTCAATTTACCAATCGATCTACGTTCCGATCCTCACCTATGGTCACAAGATTTGGCTCACGGCCAAAAGAACGACATCGCGAGTACAAGCGGCCGAGATGAGTTTCCTCCGCAGGGTGGCTGGGTGCTACCTTAGCGATAGGGTGAGGAGCTCGGTCACTCGGGAGGAGCTCGGAGTCGAGCCGCTGCTCCTCCACATCGAAAGGAGTCAGCTGAGGTGGCTCGGGCATCTTTTCCGGATGCCCTCTGGACGCCTCGCTGGAGAGGTGTTCCGGGCACATTCCATCGGGAGGAGGCCACGGGGAAGACCCAGGACATGCTGGAGGGACTACATCTCTCGGCTGGCTTGGGAACGCCTTGGGGTTCCCCCGGAGGAGCTGCGGGAGGTGTGTGTGGATCGGGAGGTCTGGGCGGCTTTGCTTGAGCTGCTGCCCTCGCGACCCAACTCCGGATAAAGCGGAAGAAAATGGATGGATGGATGGATGATTAAGGTTGGTTCTTTGAAAAACTTTTTATTTTAGATTTTAATTTACTAACCGCCAGCATCTTTTTAACTGAATTTAATGACATTTTGTTATCCATGTTTAAATTGGAGATGGCTTTAATATTGGAGGATTTTTAACCTTCACATTGATGACACATCCTGTAATATCGCTCCTGAGTTCATCATGCATGCTTCTGGCCCCTTTACATATTCAGGGTTATACTTTGGATTTTGTTGTTTTCCCTAGATTTGAATATGAATAATATATGTGGAGAGGATGCACATGTGAGTGACTATAGCTGCATATTTTTGAATTCCTCATTTTATTTGAATCTCCTTCCACCTGAGATGACTCACAGGTGGATTATGGACCAGTGAGTGTGCTGCTGAAATGTTCTCTGCCTGTTTGAATAAAATATGACTTATAATGATGCTGATACTTATTTTCTGTCCTTTAATTATCAATGTGAATCTATCTTGGATATAGTGGCACCTTTGAATTTGTCCCCCATACAAATCTTTGTCCTTGAATAAATGAAAATATTTGTAATTTTAGAAGAAACTGCTATAAGACTGAATGGTTGTGGAAGGCTGTCATCTTGAAGTTCATAGGCTGCATCTTAAAGAATTAAATTACTTCGCTGAATGACATGATAAAAAAAAAATAAATAATTACAAGAACTGCTTATTAGCATCCACCCTGATCTTCTTTGTCTATAGGATGAGTGAATGATCCAGCACAGATGCTGAGCATTAACAAGAAAATGCCACCAAAAAAAAATCTAGACTAGTTTCCCATGTTTGGCTGGTCTACTACCTTCAGGTTGCGGGTCCATTGCACTTTGTTTGTTGATGGCTTCTTGTCTCCTGCACCTCATGTGTCCACTGGTTGTGAGTATTGAGTTGTTAAACTCATTTCCTAAGAAGGACTTTACCCTTTGCTTTGGTTATGAAATTCCTGGTTTCAGAAGAGGAGACTTTTTCTGTTAACTTCTGTCATTGAGTTGGAACTCCTCTTCTAAAAAGAAAAAGACAGTCTTTAGTTGTTTCCAGTCTTTGTGTTTATTCTCACTTTTACGAAGTTTCCTCAGTTTATTCTCACCCTAGTGAAGAGAAAATCCCTCAGTTGTACTCACTTTTATGAAGAGAAAATTCCTCAGTGCACTCACCTCATGAAGAGGAAATTCTCAAGTGGAACTTACCTTTGAAGAAGCAACGATCCCTTCAGTTCATTCCTGCCATCTGTTAACCTTGGGTGTCACTCATCGTTTTGAATAAACTATTGTTATTTACTCATCTTTGTGTCTTTGCTGACCTGCTTATTGGGGTTCTCTCGTCCGTGACCACAGCCAACCGTAACAGACATCCAGATGGACTGTTCTCTTAACATCTGAGTTTCATAAACAGCCTGAAACTTTGAATGTCATCGCTGACAAGATTCCTGAAAGTGACATATTAGCTTCTTATGCTCCTGTGTTCAGTTGAGTCTGAGAAATTCAGGTGGTGCTTTTGAAGGTTCTGTAGCCAGTAAGCATTATTCAGAACAACTGGTTGGAAATTGCTTTTATCACTTAACAAATATTTAAAAACTCAAATTGCTGGTGTCAAAGGCTGAATTGGAGATGATTATCCATGCTCTCATCACGTCTTGTTTAGATTACTTTCATGGTCTTTTTACTGGTCTTAACAAATCAACTTTGGAACAGCTTCAGACAGTGCACAATGCTGCAATATTCTTTAAATCGCATGAATAGAAGAACTTACATCACCCCAGTTTTGGCCTCTCTTCATTGGCTGGTAGTAAATGTTAAAATTAATTGTAAAATTTTAGTTTTATCTTTTAAGACTACATGGACAAGCTGCCTTGCACATTGCAGACCTTTTGAAACCTTATTCTTCTTCCTGGGCCCTTAGGTCATCAATTCAGAGGTTGCTGATGGCCCTAGGTACTCGTAAAACTTGTGGGATTCGAATATTTCAAGCAGTCGCACCAAGACTCTAAAATGCAGTCCCTCTGTGTTTACACAGCACAGAACCCACTGACTCTTTTAAAAAGCAGCTGAAGACACTCACTGTTGCACTACAGAATGTGTGGACCACAAAGTTGAACAAAAACAGTTAATTAGAAGCATGAAAAGGCACTTATTTAAGTCAACACTATGAATGCTGGATGTATGGAATGACAAGATGAGAGGAGGACCAGACTACAACTGCAGAGTGGGTAAATTGTGTAATCCTGAACAGAAAAGACAATTGCAGAGATTTAGACTGAGTAATAAAAAGATCCTGGTAACATTTTACTTGAAATTATCGTCACAATAGTGACATGACACAGTCATGAACGTGTCATAAACATTATGTTAATGTCATAAATGTTTATGACTGCTGTCATAAAGTGTCATTCGGTTTTTGAAATGATGAGTTGACATTTTTTGGTTAATAATAATAATAACAAGAAATGGATTAAGCTTGTATAATGCTTCACAGGTTAAAGACTGTGATAAAAACTAAATAAATAAAACAATAAAAATTATAAAATCATTAAAATAAAATAAAGTAATAAAATAAATGGAAAATAAGATCATTATAAAGATGATAGCAGGTGGACAACTATAAAGGCTTATTAAGATGCCTGCCGGTAGGGGAAGGGGCGCATTTGAGGTCACCTGGAAGGGAGATCCAGAGGCGAGGAGCAAATGAGCAGAAGGCTCAGTCTCCCATTGTCCGGAGATGTGTAGGGGTGATGTGAAGCAGAGGAACATGTTTGGGTGGAGGCAGCGTGTAGGTGACTTTTTTGAGCCGGTGAAGACTCTTGCCGTACTGTTCTGGATTAGTTGAACACAGTTGATTGATTTGGCTGGGAGGCCATAGAAGAGTGCATTGCCATAGCTGATTTGTGAGAAGAGTAGTGCATGGACCAATTTTTTTGGTGTCATCAGGTGAAAGTACAGGCTTCAGTCTGGAAATATTTTTGAGGTGAAAAAAGCAAGTCTTGGAGATATGTTTGATATGGGCTTGGAATGAGAGAGTGGAGCCAAACTTAACACAGAGACTAGTGACAACAGAGGAGAGAGGAATGAGTTCAAGGGAGGGACTGATATTGGCCACCATGGCAAGCTGGTTGGGGGTGCCAATTAGGATTGCCTCTGTCTTGTTGCTGTTTGGCTGGAAGTAGTTGTTGCTCATCCAGGAGTGCATGTCTTCCAGGCAGCTGTTGAGGGTGGAGATGGTATTGGTGAGGTTGGGTTGTGTTTTGATATAAAGATGGAAGTCATCGGCATAACAGTGGGTTGTCTTGACTATGACAGCTTGACATGAATCAAAATGACATGACCAAAAGTTGTCTTTGTCATGACAACTTGACATTAACATAATATGTATTTATTTTTGTTTTTATGGCAAGTTGACATAATGATTATTGTAATTCGGTGTGCAAAGTTACAGACCAATTCGAATATCTTCATTACACTGCCATAATGGTGTCATGGCAGTCAATTTATATGTCATGACATGTTAATGACAAATCAAAATATTACCACTTTACTTGAGTTCAATACTTGAGTTGGATAGCTTCATTACACTGTCATAATGGTGTCATGACAGTCAGTTTTGGGTATCCTGTCCTGTCCTGTCAAACATCTATGACCAACTGCTAGAATTGGTCTGTAAAGAGGCACATAAAAACAAAAGTTGTCACAGTACAATTCAGTATTAAAAGCCAGTTTAAATAAATAAGTCTTGAGCTTTGTTTTAAAACGTGGTACATTACAAATGGTGCATATCAGGAGGTAACTTAGTCACTCTGTAACAGCAATCTCACTGTTATACAACCCCAATTCCAATGAAGTTGGGACATTTGGGGATTGTTATGAATACAATTTTTAACAAGTCTTGAAATGGTACAACCCCAATTCCAATGAAGTTGGGACATTGTGTAAAATGTCAATAAAAACAGAATACCTTGATTTGCAAATCCTCTTCAACCTATATTCAATTGAATACACCACAAAGACAAGATATTTAATGTTCAAACTGATAAACTTTATTGTTTTGTGTAAATATTTGCTCATTTTGAAATGGATGCATGCAACATGTTTCAAAAAAGCTGGGACAGTGGTATGTTTACCACTGTGTTACATCACCTTTCCTTCTAACAACACTCAATAAACATTTGGGAACTGAGGACACTCATGATTGGGTATTAAAGGATCATCCCAAAAAGTCTCAGCCGTTCACAAGCAAAGATGGGGTGAGCATCACCACTTTGTGAACAACTACGTGAAAAAATAGTCCAACAGTTTAAGAACAATGTTTCTCAACATTCAATTGCAAGGGATTTAGGGATTCCATCATCTATAGTCCCTAATATAATCAGAAAATTCAGAGAATCTGGAGAACTTTCTACATGTAAGCGGCAAGACCAAAAACCAACACTGAATGCCCGTGACCTTCGATCCCTCAGGTGGCACTGCATTAAAAACCGACATCATTGTGTGAAGGATCTTACCACGTGGGCTCAGGAACACTTCAGAAAACCATTGTCAGTCAACACAGTTGGTCGATACATCTACAAGTGCAAGTTAAAACTTTACCATGCAAAGCGAAAGCCATACATCAACAACATCCAGAAACACCGCCGCCTTCTCTGGGCCCGGGCTCATTTGAAATGGACAGATGCAAAATGGAAAAGTGTGCTGTGGTCTGATGAGTCCACATTTCAAATTGTTTTTGGAAATCCAGATTGTTACCAGCATGGGCAACTTACACATCTGTGATGGCACCATCAATGCTGAAAGGTACATCCAGGTTTGCCCATGTTGCCCATGTCATGGGCAATAATAATAATTTGAATTTTGTGCTAGTAACAATCTGGATGATCTTTTTCCTCCTCTTTTGTCCGGAGGACATGACATACATGTTTTCCATAAACAACTTGAAAACTAGACTTGAGAGAGGTATTCATGAATTTTGGGTGATGCTTTTATTGAATGCATTTTGTATTAAAGCAATGCAAAAGTATCCAGAGCTTAGTTCACATTGTCTTATGGTATGGTGAACATCTGAAGTGTTTTGAAAAAATGGGCATGGTCTAGAGACAATTTTGAAACTGACTGTTAAATGAAGAGTAATCGGTTGGTCTTCTTTACAGGATTAACCTTGAATAATTCTGTTAAAAAAGCCAAACAGAGGCACTCATGGTGGTGATCACATCACCTCTGTGGAGTTGATGAATGGTTGCAGATATCCTTGTGCTTCTGATAGCCATGGTGTAAATGGATTAAATGGAGTAAAATTGCTCATTCTATCATGTTTCAGAGAGGCTGCCTGAATTCATCACATCTCCATATGATCACATCACTTCCACAGAGGCAATGAATGTTTCCTCATCAAATTTGATTACTCACAGTAACTGTTCATGAAGGATAATGCTTCATGAGTTTAAACACAAACAGCAGTTGTAGGTTTATTCATTTTCAAGTTCAAATTAACAATGCTGGTGGGACACAATCATCCATACTAATGATAAGGGTTTAAGGATCATTTTCATTCATTCATTCATTTGTTTTCTTTCCCCTGATACAGGTCTGGGTCACAGCAACAGTAGACCAGGCGGCTCAGACAAGCTCAAGGATCTTTATTGTTATTCCAGTGCTGTTAAAATGTTGTAAAAAAAAAAAAAAAAAAAAAAAAAAAAACTACATTTCCTGGTCGAAATACTCGTATAGCATAGTGCACAGATTTACATTTTTCTCTCAGTTTTCACTCTTGTCTTAGTACCATGACCACTTTTTCCAAACACAACATTCACCACACCATTGTGAACTAAACTGTGGATACTTTTGCATTATTTTGATACAAAATACATTAATTCACCACTACATCCAAACTTTATCAATACCAAACTGCAGGAATATTCGCAATACCATAAGAACGAATGGTGACATTCAGTTAAGTCAGCTGAATAACACTTTTGCTTTTGTGATATATTTCTTTGTCATTTATTATTTTAGATCACACAGTAAGAATACTGATTCTGGATTTCTGATCCAGTGAAGCATTCATGAATTTGCACTTCACACAACTATAAATTTGCCATCGTCACATCTATTGTGAGAGGCAAACCAAGAGATTATTATATTTAAATATAGAATATTTAGTTCAGCTCCTTGGCGTGATTTTGCATTTTGCATCACCGTTCTAAGCTTTATAGTGGAGAAGAATGGAGAAGGATATTCTTTCATCAAAACAGATCAAATCTAGTCTTGCATCTCAGATATACCTTCTGGCAATTTGTAGCTAAACTTTCAGGTTGTCTTTTTAAGAAAATCCTCATCTATACCACTTCATCAAGAAGCTGTATAACCGGTGATACAAAATGCAAAATTTGCACTGTGCACAGTTTCTACAGTCACAGCCACATAAGCCTATAACTTCTTGTATGGGTGTCTTGGTGGCTTTCCTCACTGTTCTCTTTCTTGCACAGTAACTCAGGTTTTGAGAACTGTCTGCTCCATGCAGATTTACTATAGAGTGCCATACTGTTTGTGTTGCTTTGTAATTGATGTAAATAAAGTCCAAGGCATATTCAGTGGCAACTTTACCGTCAGAGAGCCTCGTCCACAACTACCACAAAAGACTCCAAACTTGTCATTGATGTTAAAAGGGGCAATACACTGTGTTAAGAACAGGGGTATGTAAACTTTTGATCAGGGTCATTTTCTGTTGTCATTATGGTTTAAAAAGAGTAAACAGTTAATTGACAATAAATAAATGGCTTCACTCAACCACAAAAAAGGTTTGGGGTTAATTATTTGTTTGAATTTAGTTATATTTCTGTTGTTGGGGTCTTAGTGTGGCCTTCATCTATTCAGAGGGTTTGGATAATATCGCCTGGTAGCAGAGGTAGGACGAATTCACCATCAAGTCACTCTCATGTCATGAATCAGCAAGCCACAAGTCAAGTTTCAAGTCAAAATGATCACCAAATGTTTACAAGCTGACTTGAGACTTGACTTTGGACTTGCAGATTGATGACTTGAGAATGACTTCACAGTGACTTTGTCCCACCTCTGCCTGGAAGCGATTAAAAAAATAGCAGCAGTAGGACTGGCATCTTACCGTACCAACTCGAAGCTAGATGATGGAAAAATGATCCTACACAATTCCTACCTTACAGACACACATATGAAAGTAATTTGTATTTTATGTAATTTATGTCATATATGCATTGTGAATTACTGGTCGGCCCCAGGAGGGGCCATGCTGCTGATTATTTCACCCCAAAGTAACACATGATACTGATCGATGTGATGCATAATCCTCTTAGTGTGTCATTATCAACGTTGGGTAGGATTACTTTGAAAGAATACATGTGGATATGTACATACATTTGGATGACTTGTAATCTGATTACTTTTGGATTACATTTCAAAGTAATCCTACCCAACCTTGGTCATTATTATGTTTTATGAAATACTAGCCTGTGCCAAGGAGGGCCATGCTGCCCAAATTTTGCATTCTATGTTTTGTTTTTAATAACATGATGGATTTTAATTTTCTTTCTTGTTTCGGCGGTACAACCCACTACCTCACATTGTCCAGACATTAAAAAAAAAAAAAAAAAAAAAAAAAAAAAAGCAAAAAAGAACTTACATCTAATTAAATGCTTTGCTGCTTAAAGTTGAAAGGTCTAGACTGAATATAAGGAGAAAAAAATCAGCAATAGAGCAATTATGTTGTGGAATGGTTTGCATATGTGATTTCCTCACCTAGTGTGGATGCTTTAGACAGAAATTATGATTTGCATTATAGTAACACCACTAGGTTTGAATGTCATTTTCCCCCTTTTGTTGTTGTTGTTGTTGTTATGATGTGTCGATATATACAAATTTGTATACTTTTTTACACAATAAAATTAATTATAAACAATCTACCCAACCAGCGTTGCTAAGCACGTTGCTAAGACCTCACAAACGGAAGTGCCAGGATGTGCGACGGATTCAGTATCATTTTTTATTTTATTAGAATATGACAAAAAATATTTTCTTTAAATCGTGTGTAATATATTTGTGATGTTAAAACGCTTATTGCAAAAGAAAAAAAATATTTTAATTTTGAAAACACGTGACTGCTCACTTGCGTTGTCACGTGACTGGAGGCAATCATTAGCGGTCACGCGCAGTGTAGCGCTGTAGACAGTAGCTGTTCCTCAGTGTGTTCCCGGTCAGCATGGAGCGAACAGGTCTCTCATTTTTATCTTTACTTTTAGTTCTTTCAGCAGGCTTCTGTATTTCACAAAATTATGTCCTGGATGATAAAGTAGGACTGGGACGGGTTTTTGACGGAATAGGAGGTTTGAGCGGCGGAGGGGTGAGTTTTGTTTGTATTTAGACTCTTCCTGTTACGCATTTATTTGAATCCTCTTTTAAAAAACAATCTCTCTGCTCATTTTTAGGCCACTTCTCGTTTATTGGTGAATTACCCCGAGCCGTACCGCAGCCAGATTTTAGACTACTTGTTCAAGGTTTGCAAAGTTAAAAGTAAAGACATTAATTTGGTTTAAAACTGGTCAGAAAGTCACTGTTGTGTTTGTTTTCAGCCAAACTTCGGCGCTTCTTTGCACATCCTGAAGGTGGAGATCGGAGGTGATGCTCAGACTACTGGTGAGTAATCTTCAGTTTGTGTGCAACCAGCATAAAAGTAGTAAAAATAGAAAAATGACGTAGATGAGAAATGAGTGCATTCTTCTGCCAAGGACACAGCGTGATAACTACACGCAGCCTGCAGGAATAAAACTGTTGCTACAGTCACATGGTGATGTTTACAGCTGTTATTACTGTGTCATCTGCAGATAGATGCTGATGAGACACAATGCAAGTGGTTGCAATGTCACAATTTCAAGCTCTGCCTTGTATTTTTGTTGATTATTGGAGTCCAGAAATAAAATACAATTAGCTGTCATACAGGCAAATAGGCATAAGACTGTTTACAAAAAAGTCCTGCAGAATGACATGTAAAATGAACATCTCTTAATGTGCACTGCTACCAGAGATGATTTGCCCACCAGGCATCACACACACACACACACCCCCCACACACACACACACAACAAAAACAATGTAAATGATAACAGCGATCAATTGTATAATTCTGCAGCATTATTGAGATGGATGCTAATTTACTGCAGTAAAAGTACAGCTGCAACCAACAATAAAATAGAAAACATTCACAAATGATGAGTGTTGCAACTCGGTATCTACGATGTTGTCAGAATCTTACACATTAGCATTATTACCGTTAATAAAGAATTTAATTCTTACATTTTCCCTGTGATTACCAGATCACGCGTGTATGATGTCATTCAGCAGGCGGTTTTCCATTGCTCTTCAAACTGCACAATTTGAAGCACCAAACTGAAAATATGCTTAATGGAAATGCATGTATTTTGGCAAAACAAATCTCTGGAATATTGAAAAATAAATTATACTTACTTGAGGTGTTTTTTTTTCTGGTAATTGGAAAAAAAGATATTTTAGCTCCCATGGCATACAAGAAGAGTCAGATGACATTCTAAAGTACATAGTGTGGTCCAGGTGGACAATGTAAAACATGGAGAGCTTGTTAAAACACATGAGAGAGGACATGAGGTCAGAATTGGATTTGAAAAAAAAAAAAAATAATAAAATGACAGTATTTTGCAGGATTTATCCGTCGCAGTGACTATTTTATGGGTTGTGTCAATGGCACTTTCGGTTTGCTTCCATGTCAAGTGACTCACTGGCATGAAAACACACGGCTGTCATCTTGTTATACCTCAGAGATCCATTGTATATTTACAAATGTTATTTGCTGTTGAACTGAATCAGTGGCTACAGTGTGCTGGTTAAACAATCCACCTTGGCTTGACTGTTTTCACGCCAGCCGGCATTGTGCCCAGATGCGCGACTGACAGAATTGGAATTACAGTTACCACGAGCGTTACTCAAATGGAAATGGAAATGCTGTCATTTCACAAGTGTTTGTTGACATTCTGAAACAAAAAAAATCGCTTAATCTTTGTGCAAATCTGTAATAGGAATGCAGTTAGTGAGCAAGTGAGCAGTTTCACAAAATTTTCCAACGTAACTCTATTTAAAAACAACTGCGTATCCAGTGCTGAGATTTTGGGGCCTGGTAAATAGAGAGGAGGACCAGTGAACCTCCTGTTTTGGGTCAGTTTTGTGGCATTAACTCAGTAATAACTAAGTTAAGCTAACTTTAAAAATCTATGCAAATTGTCACTTCGATTTTTCTAGTTGGGACAGCAGTTCCTTTTGTAGAGTCTGTGCAGAACATGAAATAAAGACAGTCGTATATCAAGTTGCTTGTGGCCACTCAGGCTTCTGTTGCTTGTTGCGCAACTTCTTGAGTTGGATTCTCTGACCAGGTTCCTTATCAATAATCTCCTTAACAATGTCAATCACTGTTCTTGTGAGGAGCTTCAATCCATCCCACATTCTTGTTACAGTCTTTTAAAATCTTGCTAGTAGAACTGTAACCAGGTATTGATTATGTTGTCAAATAGTTTGTTTACTCACTCACATCACTATACTATAGGTATCTTGAGGCATTTCCTTACCCTTTGTCTCTGTCAACAATAACAATTCATCAGTCTGTGTTTTTCCTTTCTATGACATTCAAATTAAATAAAATTTCACATGGTTTTGGAGCCACAATCTTGAGCAATGTTGTGATATATAGGAATTGTATGGAAGTAAATCTGTGCTATCAGAATTTGAGTTACATTTTTTAAGTTTGATTGTTTTTAGCATCAAAATCAGAGGTTGAAGTTGAATTTGTTTAGCATCAAAATATTCAGCCTCAAAAACATCCACCTAAAAAATAAATCAAACTATAAAAATTCAACCTCCAAAAAATTTCAACCTAAAAAATTCTCCCTGCTTTTCTGTTTTTTTGAGGTTGAATTTTTTTTAAGTTGAAGTTTTTGGGCTGAATATTTTGATGCTAAACAAATTCAGCCTTAGAAATTCAACTTCAAACTCTGATTTTGATGCTAAAAAAATTCAACCATAAAAATGCAAATTCAAACTCTAATGGCACAGATTTACTTCCATAGAACTGTCCTGTCCATCTGTCCTCACCCTAAAAGCAAATGTGTTGGTTTATTTCAATGGCAGCACATCAGTTTTCTCAGATAATTATTAAAGGGGTCTTGTAGTGCAAAACAAGTTTTTATCTACAGCCATAATTCCTAAAAAGTAAGGACGATAAGGAAAATGCAACAAAACAAACAAGCAAAAAACAAAAGCGGCAGTGATCCTTACATTCCCTTTGACTTCTGTTTGAGTGTAGACAGTATGAACCAAAGATATTACATGTTTATTATATACGATTGAATAAAATGTTGGAACCATGTGATTGTTGTGTTTGGATATTTTTTCCAAACGCAGTTACCACATCAGTACAAGCAGTGACGTTAAAACTTTTTTCTGTATCAGTGAAGTAGTTTTATTTCTTGATATTGTAATTACGAGGGTTGATTGAGAAGTTTTGAGTCTGACTCAAAAAAAGTAGGACATGGTTCTCCACCTTTTGCATTCTGAGAAACCAACATTTCTCAACATTGCACCCAGTGAGTCAAAATTTCCAGTGTGGTCTCACAGCAAGTCGTGATTCAGCAACACGAAATATATATTAATCTACTGGTTCGAGATATTGTGTGGAAAAGCGCCTCATTTTTGTCACGGCAGCACAAATTCATTCTAATTCATTCTGTGATGGCTGCATGAAATTAAAAGTGAAGCGGGGGGGTGGTTATGGTTAGGGTGGGGGGAAAGAGTAGGATTAGGTTATGGTTAAGGTTAGGGTCAGGGGTAGGAGTAGGGTTAGGAATAGTTAGTTAAAAAAGAAAAAAATCCCATCACGAAAATTTGACTAATTTAGTCACGGGAGCACGAAAAAAAATGTGAGACTGGGCTGAAATTTCACCCATTCCAGAGACATGCTGGTTTCTCAGAATGCAAAAGATAGAGAACCACACCCTACTTTAATATACTTGATTTTTTTTTTTTTTTTTTTTTTGTCATTGGTAAAAACTGTGTTCTTCTACTGTGGGGGTTTTAAACATTGATTTCATTAACTTTGTTGTATTTTTGCAGATGGAACTGAGCCTTCCCACATGCACTATGAGAATGATGAAAACTACTTTCGAGGCTATGAGTGGTGGCTTATGAAAGAAGCTAAAAAGAGGAATCCAAATATTATACTAATAGGTAAGAAAATGAGCTGTCGTCTTTTCTCTCTTTTACCTTCTAAGACACCAAATCTGACTTTAATGTGCTTCTGCAAGTTGAATTTTATAGCCTGGAAATGCGTGCATGCTTAATTTACATATATTGTGGATGGTATGCACAGTGCCTTCAGTCGTGTGTGTGTGTGTGTGTGTGTGTTTGTCTTTGTGTAGGTTTGCCGTGGGCGTTTCCTGGTTGGGTAGGAAATGGAAAGAACTGGCCCTATGACTTTCCTGACATCACTGCTGCATATGTGGTGAAGTGGGTCATTGGTGCCAAGCAGCACCATGATCTGGACATTCAGTATATTGGGGTG
Source organism: Thalassophryne amazonica (assembly GCF_902500255.1). Lineage (NCBI taxonomy): Eukaryota > Metazoa > Chordata > Actinopteri > Batrachoidiformes > Batrachoididae > Thalassophryne > Thalassophryne amazonica. The sequence goes on from NC_047121.1 coordinate 24,705,902, forward strand.
TGTACTTATCTGTTTTAATCACTCTCTATTCAGACACCTTATCTGCAGTGGAGCCACTCTCCTATCTCAGTGTTTCATCTCTGACAATATGTTCACAAAATTTTACTCTGCCAAGAAACATTTCAAATTCGCTTAAAGGAAAAAAATCTATGCATAATATCATTCTGTGGCAGCTGTTGTAAAATGCTGCAAAGCCCTGCACTAGAAAATAACTCTTCTTTCAGCTACACCATTTTGGTTATGTGGTACACTCATCTGAGCATGATTAAGTACACAGGTGCTTCCGTGCTGAGGAGCCCCAGCAACTGGAAAAGGTCAAGGTCATGTCTGTGTTTGCCTGGATGTGAGAGGTAAATGGATTCTTTCAGGAGGTGAAAATGGCCTCGTTGTCTGCTTGGGTGGTTGCCATCCGGGACCCAAAGCATGTTGAACACAGCCATGCTTGCCATCAGCACATGCTCCCCGACCAACCTGTGTGACAGAGGACGGTAGAAATGGGCTTTAAAACATGTCTTAGTGTATTTTGAAGCATGAGTCAGGTTGGTTGACTTGATGTGAGACTTCTTCTTGGAAAAGCAGGCAAATGTTCTCCATGTAATAATAGTAATCTTTATATCGTAACCATGACTAAAAGAAAAGACATTAAACTGCAATGGGCAACTGGTTTGACACAATAATTACATATCAACTGTTTCAGTGTGATTCAGATGTTTTTAAACTCAGTTCCACAGCAGATCTCAGTAATATACGGTAAAACAAAAACCAGCTATAATTTTAGAAATCTGTTATTGAGGCACATCTGCATTGGCCATATGTGCTCCATTTTCATCATTATTAAAACGTCTTAACTACATAAGTATTCTCTTGTCTGGCTGAGCACCAGTCTCATGACAGGAGCATTTAAATACAGTTCAATTGATTTTAAACATAATTACAGACGCATTTGCTGTGTAACTGCAATACACTTTTATCTATTCAGATTTGGAACGAACGGAGCTACAACAGCAAGTACATCAAGGTAATTCTAAACTTTTATTTTTATGTTCTTTCAGTTATATCACAAACAAATGTTACTGCTGGGGGTGTAACGATGTAGTTAATGACTCATTTTGAATTTTCTTCATACTGGTATCAGCACTGCAGTGAGACTGATGTTATAACACTGTTTGTTGGAGGAGGTGTAGCGTTTTTTTTTTTAAAGAAGTCCTGGTCAGTTATTGATACCTCTGTGATCTAATCACAAAATTTGTATTATGTTTAGAAATAAATGCAAATGAACCAATTTTGTATCATTGGAATAATTAATAAAAAGCTCAAAGTTTTTGAATGAAATCAACAGAACAAGTTGTTTCACCTAATATTAATAGTTCATTCATTTTCTGCCACTTGCCCAACTTGCATTGGCAGTTGACCAAGTAGCTCATCCCACACTTTCCTTTATTTGACCAAGTCCTCCAACTTTACCTGGGGAATCCTGAGGTGTTCCAAAGCCAGCTGGGAAATGTAATTGCTCCAGCATGTCCTGGGTCTTCCCCAAGGGTCTCCTCCCAGATGGACGTGCGTGGAAGACCTTCCTAGGGAGGTGACCAGGGTCCATCCACACCAAATGCCAAAACCACCTCAGCTGATTCATTTTGATTCAGAGAAGCAGTGGGTGTGTCAGCGATTATTTGAAGAATGGTCCACGTTTTAAGCCTTCATGCATCCGCTACTAAGGCGCCTCTATGTGCCTCTCTGTACCTCACATGTGCCAGGTATCGGCCTCTAGTGAGCCACGACCGACCTGTCATTTGAGCCCCGTCCAGCCTCGAATGGCTTGTGTCACCGCATATGATCCACGTCAAGCCACATATGATCCATGTAGCGCCATGTAATGTGATGTTGGTGCACATTTAGGCATGGGTTTGGTCCAAACCTTCAGCCCTCCCACACGTGGTCCCTTTAAAGTGTGGGTTTTCAATTCACAGCATCCATTCAAGATGTCACATTTTTTAAACGCAGTCCAAAAGATGTTGCACTGAGTGAGTGCATGCTCCCGCGCCAGGGGATACAGATTCTGATGGGGATAACTACTTTGGCACGACACCGGCCGGTGTGCGCCGTGCGCCAGGCTGATGTTCACCTGTGTTCCAGAGTCATTAAATGCAGCAGTTCTGTGTGTTCACCCAGCTCTGTGTGACCACAGAGATGGGAGGGTGGACATTATTATACGTGGCACGTGCAGGCATACCGTGCCAGATCCATCTCAAGGTTCCCTCGTATGCGTTCAAATTGTTTCGGATCCCGTTCTGCTGCCATCGGAATATGTATATTGCGGTCAGATGGTCCTCAGATTGCACATGGATCACCATAGGTTAGGTGTCCCATCTTGGTGGGGCCTGGAGGGTTTTGAACATGTGCATCACACTCGGGCCGCCGACCAATTTTGACCAACTGTGTGGACTTCGGCATATGGCTGTCAGAATGTTGTGGAACTGAAATCCGACACTTTTTGAATG